>NC_134455.1:163410574-164035574 GCF_047948215.1 Lycorma delicatula | reverse complement strand
ACTGTAAATGAGTGGCCTATGTGAGATAATAAGGTCTTAAAACAATTAAAAATATCCTTGGTTTAAGCTGATAATTGTTTAAGCTTTCTATGACTGGTACTATTGAAATATTCCTGCAGTATAATTATGATCATTCAATATTTTAAATAAAAACTTATAAATATCTCTAATACCGGTTGTTTCCGTTATTGAAGTAAACTCACCTGTAGCGATTCAGTGATCTTTCCCTTATATCTTTATTAATGATTCTGGAACAAGGGCGTATTATTCCTAACTATCATTGAGGCTTCAAAGGTTGTCACTCAACGACCGAACAAACACATAGGATTGTGAACGTTATTAGCAACTGTCTAGAAGAAAAGATGCATTGCTCAGCTGTAATTTATATGTCTAGCAGGCCTTTGATAAGGGTTTGGTTTCTTAGCTTAGTGTATAAGTTGAAAAGGAGCCTTCTTAACCGTATTACTTGATCACGCACAGCTACCTGGATGGGCATTTCTTCCAGATGAGATACAATTAAGACTTACCGGATTCATTGAAACCGAGTCAGGTGTTCTTCAAGGTTGGTTCTAGGACATGTTTTATTTTCAATCTTGACGGCGGACCTTTCGACTCCAGAGTACGTCACAATTGCATGGTGACTGCCAGCGACTTCAATTGAATGCCGTTTTCATCCCGCATGCTAACAACGTGGGATTTCTTGGGCTGCATCTGAATCACAAACTTACATGAAGAACTCACATCAGGGAGAAAGGAAAGAGTTTAACATTAAATTCAGGAAGATGTTCTCGTTGCTAGCTCGGGACATTACACGTCGTCAAAATTTTTTGTTTTTTTTACCATTTAGTTTTATTTTTATTATTTTTTCTTTTCACTATTTATTTTTAATCTTTTTTCACTATTTCTACGTTTAGTGTGTGTTTTTTGTTTGTTTGTAAATTGAGGACTACTGCTCGGTGATATTTTGTTTTCTTTTTATATTCTGTACTTTATTAATGTTCTTTGGACTCATCATTATATATCCTTATTATATACATAAGTGTACTGTACAAGATATGCATACATGTGTATGCATTTATACTTCTTGAGAAATTTCAATGGAGACATCCCTTTTTATGTCATTTATTTTTTGTAATGAATTTTACTTATGGTTCCGGTTAATGGGACTAATTGTAAGCAAAGATAATTTTTACTGCTAAAAAATACAGTAATTGGGTTCAACTGTACAAGATATGCATACATGTGTATGCATTTATACTTCTTGAGAAATTTCAATGGAGACATCCCTTTTTATGTCATTTATTTTTTGTAATGAATTTTACTTATGGTTCCGGTTAATGGGACTAATTGTAAGTAAAGATAATTTTTACTGCTAAAAAATACAGTAATTGGGTTCAGCCTGTAACTGCAATTGTGGATAAACAATAAAATAAATTATGTAACGTGCCACGTGTTAAATAATTTAGAATGTGCCATGTATATTACCATGTCGTGTTGTAAGATGCGACGACATAAATTTTATTAATACTTAAATAAAACCAGTTTTTTAAGAGCTATGTTTTGTAGGCTAGAAATAAAATTCAATGAAAATCATTCAGAAATATTTAACTTTTTTTGTAGTTTCTTTGCTGCTTTGTTCGCTTAGCGGAAAATACCTTACGTAATTAAAGATGGTTTTCTTAAAAAACTCAACGTATAAGACAGAGTAAGTATACTAATTTAAAAAAAAAAAAATGTTTCAAATTCGCTTTTGTGATTATATTTGAGCTAACTTTTTTTTTACCTCTGAAGAATAATGTAGGCCTACTTTATACGATGAATCTTTACAATCTTCTTTTAAGAAAATAAATAATTTTAACTATTAAAAAGGCTTCCTAAACGTAGTAGAGATGGTTAGGTTGCTACTTGGTTATTTGATATTGAGTGCTACATTTTAAATAGGAAATAAAAAATAAAATATCTGGTTTTATATAGAATAAATTAATTTTTATTCCGTCGTAAGTATTTTGGCTGACATAAATGTGAAATGACTCTAAAGTGATCGGTAAATCAAAACAGTATTTTTATTAAAATTTTTACATTTTTCCCAGAATACTAGTATTATTTAAAATAGTGAATTTACGTATTTACAGAGAAAATAAATTAGTATAAAAATGACTTGAATAACTAATTTTTTTAAAATTTATTCTATGAAATAATTATATGAAAATAAATAGCTTGATATATAGGTAATAATTTTATAGAAGTGATACAATATAATTAATGTTCAGTTTATTCACGCGCTATGTAATAATCTAATGCTTAAAAGAATAAACAAAATTTCTTTAAAATTATGTCTAATAAATTTAAATAATTCTAATGATTTAAAACAAAGACTGGCAGAAGTAAGGTGATTACAGCAATAACGTCAAACTCTATGTAAAACCATTTATAGAAAAATAAAACCCAGAAAGACCAGAAGTTTGCAAAAATTTGAATTTAATACCACAGAAATATTAATTTCTGTTGAAGATACTATAAGATGGTTAAGATTCTTATACTTCATATATGATTGGTTTTTTATAAATATGATTCAAGCAATATTTTATCCAGTTTTCTATTGTTACCTGACTAATATACTTTTTTTAAATATAGCTAATCTGCGATCTATAATAAAATTTATTTGAATAACTAGAAATTTGAAAAACAATTTCATTTTCGTTATTTATTTTAAAATTTAAAAATCAATTATTTAACTGTGATAAATAATATATCAAACCTTTTTACTTTTGGGAAATTTTCAATATGAATTAAAAACAATTCAAGTTAAAAACATCATTTAATATTTATGAATTTATTTAACCATAAATCAGATCTAGAAAAAACCACTGAAAAAAAATGTTAGATTTTTCTTCTACTTCTTTTGTAAATATTTTTTTTTTGTAATTCGTTATTTACAATCGGTTTGCCTTATAGAAACCATAAGTAAATCTTGTGTCAAATACATATTACATGAAAGTATAGTATCCAGTGATATTTCTCAAAAACAAAACAAATATGTAACTAACAGTACATAAATAATCCCTAATAATATGATTTCAAAAAATAAATAATTGTACAGTCCAAAGGTAATAATACATAAATGGAATAATTAAACAACAATATAACAATCGTAATAATAATCAACATGTAAATAAACGTAGAGTCCAGAAAGTAAGCAACACGTAATCAGAATCATAGTAGGCCGCAAATATATTATCATCATAGCAAACCTATAATCCATTTGAGACACATACCAACAGTAAATAGAAAGGCTGAAGCAAACATGTCTTTAACTTGTATAAAAGTCCATGTAACCAAACCTTGTCGGAGGACTGTTGAACATCCAGGAACGCCATCGAACATTATCCCTTCATTTCTAGGCACTTGGTGACGACACTAGTAATCCTGTGGATCTGTTCAATAGTTGAGTGACCAGTTCAAAAACCAAACTGATGATCGGGCATCACGTCATTGCTATCCAAAAACATTTTATAGGCTTCGAAGGAAAGGCCTCTAGAATAACTTACATATAATGGGCAGTAAGCTGATAGGCCTGAATGATGGAACATTCTGAAGTGATTACCAGGTATCAGGACCATTTTAATCTGAGAGACCTTCCATTCTGTCGGGAAATATGTAGTTGGGAGAATCGCGTTGAAGAGGTGTAGTTTGTATAAAACAGCTCTAGTTGGGAGCATGGATAACATTTTGTGGGTAACAGAATCAAAATAGGAAGCCTTTTTCAAATCCTCTCAATTTCAAGTGGTATTTCTATAGAAGAAATGGTCTTCATCGGTAAACTCAGTGAAGTCGGGCTATCCAAAAAACTAGTAATTTCCACGTCATAAACCCCTAAAATTATATTAGGCTTGAAGACTTCACTTAATTGCGCACCAAATAGTTCGCAGTAGTTGGTTGATCGTGGAAACCGAATAGTAAATAGTTTAGGTTAGTAAAATGAGTCTCGGAAATTAGGACAACATCCAACATTTCGGAAAGCGTCTGTATTTCTTCTCTCCGGCTCATAATATCGTTAATGTTCCGTCACGATTTTGAGATATCTCTTCATTAACACACAATAGATATAAAACAACCGGGAATGAACATTGGAGTGGACTATCTACGAGCCATTCAAATTCCTAAGTTTTCTTTGTCTCACAGATAGGAAATTAGTATGACCCAAGAGTAGGGGCTTGTGTTGCGTACCTGTTATCTGGGATAACAGTAATCTAAACATATTGTAATCTGGGATCTGATAAACAACTGTAATCTGGGATTAGTTTTCAGTGCACGACTCAGTTTTGGTTCCTCCCCCTTTCTGAGGAGAATTTCTTGATGTACCTTACAAACCATATAGTAGGCGCAGAGTGGTCAATATGACATAACGCACATGCAGCCAGCGTGTTCCTTCCTGTCTTTAGGCAGTCAGCCTAAAGTCAGGAAGGAAGGAAGACAGGAAGGTTCTGTAGCCTCCCGCGCATTTCACGCACCGGAACAGCCGCATAAATTGTTCTTACTAACACGCAAACATTGCACTATTTCAGGAAACTTTTTCGGCTCTCAAATCTGACGCAGCAGTTTGCTATATTTTCAATACGAACAACTCAGTATTGTTGTGTCGAGGTTCCAAGTTCACAAAAAAGATTGATAAATGTTCTTGCGATACGCGATGGCCGGCGTTCACAATGCTCCTAAACTTATTTCCGTGGCTTTCAATGCCATTTTGTATCACATTTAACAACATTGCATGATGTAGAATTCTTAAATTCACCCGAAAAACTCTTTACCACGCCTCGTAAAGGCGTGCCTATAAGGTTGGGCTCCAACATGGCACTTTTATAGCTCTAATGTCCTTCGGGAGACAAAGAATTTGTTTACTGTAATTATGCGCCAAAAGAAGTCGCTTTTGGTCAGAGTTCTAGCAACTCGTAGAGTTTTATTGTATCAGAGATCTCGTTCAAAACTATTGGTGTTTGTTAAAGCTATTTAACTTCAACCGTTTGCTTGACATCTTCGCTGTCCTCTTCTATAGGTAACTGCTCATACTGGTTGGGGAGCGGCAAGCCATCCCTAGGATTAGCTTGAGACATAATCGGGGTGCGCAATACTGGTATTGCCTGCTACGGAGGATTTGCCGCGCTAAAATCCGTATGTCACTTTTACTCTCTGCTCCCAAGAAGTAATTCATGTTATCGATACTGCCGCCCCTAATTAATTTACGCCATGCCGATTTCTGAGGGTCCATGTCAGAACACGTTTTCTAGTACCCACGTTTTCCATTACCATGTACGAGGGCCACGTTTTATATTACCTTGTAGGTTAGTGTTTATATTGAAAGTGGATATTGTTTACTGGCCGGCATCTGAGGCGTGAGTTGTAGCGCTCAACAATTTATCCGGAAGTCCCGGGTTCGAATCCCGGTCAAGCATGGCATTCTCGCACGCTATAAAATTATGATTTCATCTCTTCCGGATTTCATCTCTTCCGAGACCACCGTTAGGTGGGTGGTCCTGGAAGCTTAAATAAAGAAAAGGGTTATTGTTTACATTTGATGATTCGCGGTCGCTAGAAGGAACAGCTTGTATACCTGACCAATAGCAACGCATCAAGGAAGTTATGTCACCTATTCAAGAATGACACCGATTAAAAGTATTGCTTCTTGAAATAATAATTCCTTTTTTTTTTGTAAAAAGAAGTATTTTATTTACTCCCTTTATTGACGTGTTTGCATAATTTAGTAAATATAAAACATAAACTGTAAAAACTTTCCTACGCTAAACCATTATTGAAATAAAATAGCAAAGGGAAAAGCTTGGTTTCTTTCTTTTCTCTGAAAGAAAAAGGAAAAAAGTTAAAAGAAATATAAAAATACAAAACTCAATTTCGATTGAAAAACAATCATCAGCAGATAAATTGGAATTAATCAAAAGTAGATACAGCTAGATAGAAAAGAAAAACATAAAGGAAATAAACAAATTAAAAAAAAAATAACCAAAAGAATCATTTGTGAATAGGCAAAAGAATTCTTAATTAAGGACGAACTGTGGAGTGTGTTCTGTATTGTTAAAGAGGAACTTAAATTTTGGAGCCGGCAAAGACATTCAAAAATAATTACTCGCATTAAGAGAATCAAAGCCTAAATTGCACTCTTCGTACATTACAGTGGATCATTTTAGCGATATATTACTCGCTACCTTGCCAGCCTGTAGCGTACTCAAACTGAATGATCAATGAAAATGTGTAGTTTAAAATGGTAATTTTTTTGAAAATTTTTAATTACAGTTTGGCAACATTTATTTTAAACGTAACTCGACTTCTAAAATGATGTTTAAAATAAGTTACTGATCCAAGATAACAGTCGTAAAGTTATTGCTTAACTTTTAATCAGGATAATTTTATTAGCAAGTATAGCATTTTCTTACTTTAAGGATCTTTTTTGTGGACCGCATAAAAGCTGGAAGAATAAAATTAAATTGATAAATCATTTACAAAAAACATAAAAATGAATAACTAAGAAATCGAAAGCTGACAAAATTGAAAGAGTACTATGTCACGGTGAATAAAATAGTTATGTTTTCTCCAACCAGTTTTCCAACTACTGAGGTCGAATTCTGGACGGCACTGAGTACAGACGTGTGTTCTTAGCTCTGCGTTTTTATGCTTTTTGACTGGTATTTTTGGATATTTTATTGGATTTGGACATTGGAATCTTTAGTGCTATGGTTAACGGACATACGTGTGAAATATTTTGAGTTTTGGTCACGGATTAATTAAGTTATTAGACTTTTTTTTCTTAAAAAACAAAGTTTTGAGAATAGTGAAGTGATTTTACAGTGCTGTAGAATTTTTGGATAAGAGCGAAGGACCGTAGTGTAGTGGAATTGCTGGTAAGAGTAATAACAAGTCAATTTATACTTGTAGAGTGAGTTAAAAAACATTCTAAATAAGTTTTTTTTAGTGTTTTAAGTCTACATATATTAGCTTATATAGAGTGAAAATTTTATAAGTCGAACGACAAGCTTTGTCTTGCTCGTTACGTCATTGGCAAGCTAGTAAACAAGGACTTGGAGAATTTTCACAAACTTTATAGTATACTGTCAGAATTTTTCTAAGTGTTTGGAAGCACTTTATACGGGCAATTCCTTTTCCTCTATATCTCCTACAGTTTATACAATAGAAGAAAAACTCCTTAAATTCTTTCCGAACCCAAAGATTTCCTACCCTTTGACCCAACCCCCCCAAAATTGACCCCCCCCAAATTTTTGGACCTGAGATTTCGACAGATACATTTTACCCCCCCCCCCCCCCGACCAAGCCCAAATTATTTTGGGGGCACCTGCCCGTGTGGGGTGTCGTTGGATTCGGAATCGTCCCCTGATTCTGAATCCATAAATGAGGAGACGTAGCTCACTTCCCGTGGAAGATACAGACTCCCAAGTGGCTGGGCACTCGCAGGGAAGTTCTGGAAGGAGGGAGAGCGTTACTGAGGGTACAGAAGACATGGAGACCACAACACTCAGCCAAGACAAGGCCAAATGGAAGACAATAGAGCGGGATCGTCTGAAGAAGAGGAGGCCCCTCTTAATTTAAAAGACGTCACCTATAGATTGGGAAATGCACTGTTGCAACTAAGACATTTGACCGGCAAGCAAGTGCCACAGCGATAAAGGCCCATGAGAGAGAACTTACAGAGATTTACAAGGAACTACAAAGGATAAGTGAGGAAGCACCTGACACGAATTCCCAGGGTACACAAACTGAGGGCTAACATAGGAATGAGATGTCGGATATATTGGACGTTGACTTATCAGACGAACAGTTAATAGAAAGACTGCCCACTCGATGGTCAACTTGGGTGATGAATCGACTCACCCAAGAAAATACTTTGAAACCGGGAGATGATAACTGCATCTTCGTAGACTTGAATGGACTGAGGCCGAACAGCCAGTATGCTGGGACTACACCGGGAGCAATGGTGTTGCAATGGTTACAAGAATCTACGATCCTTGAGGAAGAGAAAATTACTACTAACGCTACAAAATATGTGGTAATTTACGACTCCAGCGAGGGTGAGAAGGCTATGGCCTCTCACATCATAAAAGCTCTTCGAAGAGTGGTGGGAAGGACTGAGTCAGCGGTTTTCGTCGTGCCCACTGGCCCGTCGGGTATTCTGGTTAGAAAAATTGTTATACACCTTATGAGGAAAAATAAGACACTACCTAGAATGATACTCCCTAATCTGGGAGATCACGGAAGAGCGAGGTCCAGGTCTGCTTCAGCGAGAAGGGGAACCCCACCGGTTATAGAAAGTAAAACCGTGATAGTTAAGGCTCCGGGAAAATCTTATCCTGACCTCCTGAAGACAATGAAAGAGAAGGTCCTGGCGGAGGAAGCTGGTGAAATATTCTCTATCAGGAAGGGTAGAGATCAGCAGCTTGAAGTCAGAATAAATGGATCGCAGAAAGCGGGGGAATTTTCCTCCCTACTAAAAAATAGAGCAGAGGACCTACAAGTTAATATTAGAACAAAGGGGGACCGCAGAACGGTGGTTCATGTAAAGGATATGCTGTGCGACACCAAGGAATAAGAGGTCAAGGAGGCAGTAGAAAAAGTATTGGGTACGGGGGAAAGTTTTCAGATTACATCTCTCAGGGAAGCGTATGGAAACACAATGAACGCCACGGTGGTTACCACACAAAAGAATGCAGTAAAACTTACTGCATCAAGGCTAAGAGTTGGCTGGGTGCACTACCGCTCATACATCAGAACGGATCCTGTCAAATGTCATAAATGTTGGGCGCTGGGACACACCAGTTTTGAGTGCAGAGGTCGGCTTTGTGCTACAACTGTGGGGGTACAGGCCATTTTATACGTGATTGTAAAGCGGCGTCCAAATGCCTCGATTGTAATGGGACTGACCATCGCACCGGAGGCGTAAAGTGCGGCAAAGCCAGAAATGATTAGTATAATATTGTCCAATGCCAACAGGAGTATTCTGTCCCATGATTTAGTGGGAGAGACCGCTAGGGAATTGAATGTTGACATCGTGATTACTACTGAGCCGAACTTGGGTACTGCTGCTCGTCATGACTGGTTGGCTGATGCTGTTGGTGATGTCGCTATAACAAACATCAGTAATAGGATCGGATGGCAGTTGCATCATAGAGGAGAGGGGATTTTAGCGATTATTTTGCCGAATTTTGTCCTTGTGGCTGGATACGTGAGTCCTAATATTGGAATTGCTGAGTATGAACTTTACATTGACGAAATACAACGGGTCATCTTACAGTCACCGAAAAGAGCCGTGGTTATGGGTGATTTTAACTGCAAGGCCACGATTGCTGGTAGCAGATATACCAACAGAAGAGGGCAAATCTTTACAGAAATGATGATGGCGACTGATATGATCTGTCTAAATGACGACTCTTATACATTTGAAGCCAGAGGTCATAGATCTGTATTAGACCTGACATTGGTTGACAATAGTTGGGATCCTTCGCTCTATCAATGGAGAGTTTTGAGGTCAGAAACTGGTAGTGATCACTTTGCCAAGTTATTTTCTTTTGACGGTATACGACCGGTGATCGGGAGAACATCAAAGCCGCTGAGATTGACTAAAAGACAGGTAGAAGTAGTGGTTGACAAAGTTGCTCGCAAGCTCATGGATGGCAGAGAGGTTACGCCTTTTGTTCTGCAGGAATTAATAGTCACGGAGATGGCGAGGATTCCCCAAAATATCAGGGGGTATCAACCCGCTTACTGGTGGACTGCGGAGATTGCGGACCAAAGACGGATTCTGTAGTACTGGCGAAGGAGAAAATTTAGACTCCGTAGAAGAGGCGGTGCTGTGTATGAGCATGTTGTAAATATGTTTGCTGATGCCAGGCGGTTACTAAATTACCTAATAAAATCTAGCAAGAGAGCACGTTGGAAGGAGTTATGCTTGGAGCTGGACTCGGACCCGTGGGGACGTCCTTTTCAGATCGTCATGGGAAGACTGGGTAGACGTTTGCCTGTCCTTACAGCTGAGTCTGCTGGTATACAATTGAGAACACTTTTTCCGGTGGCTGAATCGGGTCTATCGGAGCTGGTTGAATGCGATGCAGGTCGATTCACACAATATGAAGTCACCTTGGCGGTATCTAGACTCAGGAACAAAAAGAGTCCGGGTCCAGAATGTATTCCTGCTGCGATCCTCAAGGGACTTATGATGAAAGCCCCTTGGGAAATGACAGATGTGGCAAGTTATTGCTTGCAGAACTGGACCTTCCCTAATTGTTGGAGGGAGTCGCGCACTGTGTTCTTGCCCAAGAAGACTGCTAATGCAGAAGTGGTTGGTTACCGCCCGTTGAGCCTCATAAACAATATGGGGAAAGTGGCTGAGAGATTGATCGCAGAAAGGTTACTGTTTGAGTTAGAGACAGGCGGGGGTATTCATAACAACCAGTATGGGTTCAGGCGTGGCAAGTCGACGCTTCAGGCGATTGAAAAGATAACTAGCTGGGCTATAACAGTCAAGGCTGGAACATGGCGCACCAGGAAGATTCCTTTACTGGTTATGCTCGACATTAGAAATGCTTTTGGGACCGTCCAGTGGGACTCCATCATGGCGGCTTTAGTCAGAAGGCGAATAAGCCCTTACATTAGGAGACAGTTCTCCGAATACCTGTCTGAAAGATGGACTACGGTTAGCACGCTTGATGGTGACATACGATACCAAGTTCATGGTGGTGTCCCCCAGGGGTCAGTACTGGGACCGTTACTTTGGCTACTGGTCATTGACGATGTATTACGACTACAGCTACCTGAAGAGACGGAAATAGTGGCCTATGCTGATGATTTAGCGATACTCACCTCTGCGAGATCAGAAGATGTCCTCGAACAAAGGAGCAATGATACTCTAGAGATTGTAAATAACTGGCTAACCGACAAAGGATTAACACTGTCGGTAGATAAAAGTCAATATATTATGTTGGCGGGAAGGAGACGGCTGCGAGATCTTGAACTTAAGATAGGGGAACATAGGCTTAAACGTGTCAATCAGGCTAAATATCTGGGAGTGATAATTGATAAAACCTTGAGTTTTATTGCTCATATAGTATATATATGCGAGAGAGTCGAAGGATTACTACAAGCCCTCATAAGGCTATTAGCTGGCCGAGATGCCCCAAGATCATCTAAACGTAGGGTTTTAGTCTCCACATGCACCTCGGCTTTATTGTATGCTGCACCTGTTTGGTATAGAGCCATATTCACGCAAAGGAATGCTAAACGATTGAGGAGTCTACATAGACAGGCTCTAGTTGGGGTGATGTTCGGATACCGCACAATATCTTATGAGACGGCGTGCGTTCTGGCGTCCACAAAACCCATAGAACTCCAGGTCTTGGAACGCTGGCTTCGCTTTCAGGGCATGGAACGGGATGATGCTTCTGAAGTGGTTATGCAGGCATGGCAGCGTAGATGGAGTCAACATGAGGGGGCTATGTGTACAAAAAGGTTGATCTCAGACATTAGCCAATGGGTCAAACGAAAGCATGGCGAGGTCAGCTACTATGTCTCTCAGATGTTCTCTGGACATGGTAATTTCAAGCAATATTTATACCGCTTTGGCAAAAGAAGCTCTCCACGTTGTCGGTACTGTGAACGCGATGACACAGCTGAGCATACAATATTTGAATGTGATTAATGGACAACACATAGGTTTCGCACGGGAATACAGAATCTCACACACGAGGAACTAATCGGCTTCATATTGAGTTCTAGACAAAATTGGAATACTTTTGAAAAATTCTTCTTTTTAGTTTTAAAAGAGAAAAATGATACTGAAAGACGTATGGGGTACTAATAAAGACTGAAGTAATTGTAGAACTAGGATATTCATGAGTATTGTCTCTTTATGAAACCTACGACCGCGAGTAGGCGTTACGAGATCGGACTGGGAATGTAAAGACCGAGACCCGGCTTCGTAGTTGGTGGTTGGGAACGACATAGTCGGGCCTGGCCTACCTTCTGCGGGCAACACCAAAAGACCGAGACCCGGTTCCCGGGGCTGGGGCTGGGGACGGCATAGTCGGACTCGGTTCTTGCCCTGGGGATTTGAGGCAGGCAATGTAGAGAAAACAAAAAGAAAAGATAAGACCGGGGAGGGCTGACCTACCGTGCCGGACATACAGTTGGTGGGTGGGGAGGCCTCCTTTGAGTAAAAGGACACTTCCTCGGGCTGCGTATACTTAAATGGATAACCGGCCCGAGGAAGTAAGGGGACAAAAAAAAAAAAGAAGTTTTCAAACTACTACCAAGTCTGAACATGTGTGTGTGTGTGCGCGCGCGCATGTAGGCAAATGCAATTGCTGCTACCGGCTTCCCACGCTTGATGTAGCTGCAGTATAAGTGTAAATGTACCGGTAAACGTGCAGTCGGGAACAGACTTAGGTCAACCACTCCTGAGACGTGTGGTTAATTGAAACCCAACCGCCAAAGAACACAGTATTCCCAGTCTAGCATTCAAATCCATATAAAAGTAACTGCTTTTATAAGGATTCGAACCTTTGAACTGTCGACTTCCAAAATCAGCAGATTTTGAGATGTAATAACTTTGGTAGTAGTAATTTATAATAATAATTTTTTTTCTTATTATTTTCCAATTACGAAATATTTTTAATTATACTAGACTGTGATTAGTTAATTTATTTTTATTTTATGTGTAAAGGGTTACTTAAAGAAAATAATTTTGTATATCTTTTTGTTTAAGTGTATGATATTATTGGATTTATTTAACAAGTAATTGGTACACTATATAACACCACTCTCAAAGTAATTTCTTTTTAATAATAGTTTCATAATCTTTAAAAGTTTTTATGTAATGCGGGCATTTACTCACACAATATTAAAACTAATTTAACAGCTCTGTTTTGTGAAAAAATTATCTTTTTCACTAATAAAAAATTAGAAATTAAAAATAAATATTAAATATAAACTGAATAGTAAAAGAGAGGAGATAATTAAGTGGTGAAGTAATTACAAAACGATAACCTCTAACTCAATTTATAATATAGGATTGGACAGGTTGACTCTTTTTGTAGGGTATATAACTTCCATATTTTACTTTCAGTCAATTTCTTTAACATTTTTAATAATAAGAGAGTTATTGGCGGTTCAATTGATTTAATTACTTATAATAAGTAATAACTGAAGGGGATAATCCGTTTTAAACTCATGAAGTTCTGTAATGCTTGTAAACATCTAGTAACTATTCTACAGTTAAAAACAAAATAAAAAATAAATTACTACATTTTTATTTAATTGGTAGTAGTATAACATGGTTCAGAGTTTCACTGATAACAAAATGATCAGTCGGTCAAAAAAATCATACTTTTTGATATGTGAGCACCCACGAATCCAAAAGTACCAAAATCTAGTTAATATATGTTCCGAGTAAATCGTTTTCGTAATATTAATTTAGGTTACATAAAATCTAGACATGTGAGTGAGCGCGTGTGCAGTTGATTATTTGTATGCATTTTTTTATTATATTTAAAGTCATCTTTTGTATGAAACCATTCTTCTAAATTATTAGTCGTCATTTGTTACATTATCCCTATCATAATATATCGAGTACCAACAAAGTAGGAGTTCTTTAAAATGTTTACTATTCCAACCAATCAAAGAGGAATTTTTTCCTATGTTTTTGTTTCTCTTATAGCAGTATTTATGGAAGGAATCATTTTCATAGCCCAATCAAAAAAATATGAATATGAGTTTTTCTTATTTTTACTATCTTAACCAATCGACTTGAAAACTCCTCAGTACTAGTTTATATAACAAAGAATAATAAAGGAGGAAATAGTTTTCCTTATTATAAAGGCAAAAAATAAGTTTTTAAAAGTACATTCTAATATTGACATTTATAATATTTTAAAGTAATTTTATTTAACCTTAAAACAGAATTTATTGGTTTAGTAAGTCATTATATAACTTTTCTACCTCATTATAGATCTTGATATTTGCTATAATTTTTTCTAACATACTAATTGTTAGTGTTTATGTACTTTTTGTGTTAATTGAGCGTTGGAAAACTAAAACTCTAACTGTTGTTCTAAAACGTTTTTCTTGATATGAAAAACGTATCGCTCATGTAAAGAGTAATACTCGACTATGAAACATTAAGAATGCTCAAAACCAGAGTCAAAAATTAGTGCTACAACTGTTCTTTTATTAATTTAATTTTTTTTAGAACAGTTAGTTGTATAAGACATCTTTGATAGCGTTTTCTTAATGGCAACGTCTTTTGTGACTATTATTAAGAAGTAGGGTATATAATTGCTCTACGACGCGTAATCTACTGTTACGTTACTGATATTTCACCACTTTTCATATCTCTACTAGTTTCCGTGTCTTAATGGTCACTAAAACTACTTTTTTTTTTGTACATCTTTTGTCTAAAATATGCGGAAATTCATAACTGCTGACAACACGGATGCCATCAATACGTGCTTCTTCATGTAGATGATGTTCTTTATGCTGATACAATATACTACTTAGAATTAAAAATAAATAATTTTTATTTAATTATCGCAAATGATAAATGACTACGTAGTTTAATTTAATTACACTGAGTAAACTTTCACTGATTCGGTTGCGAGACTAATTAATTATCACTGTGACTAATTAGTACAAGTAAGTCTGTCAGTGTGACGCAGACGGTTAGATCTGAATGCACTCTGTTGTTGTAAACACGCGAATAAAAATAATTACACTCAGTAATTTCGAATGTCGTTTTCAATTAGGTTAATTAATTTTCGTAGTTTAACTTAACAGAAATTAATTTTCTTTAATAAAATTAAAGAAAGTAGTAGTTTTTAATAAAATTCATTTTCTTTAAAAAAAACCTTTTACAAATCTGCAGATTGTAAACCAACAAACATATAAGGAACATTCTTCACCTTGTTACTACCTCTGGTAGTAACTACTACTGGTAGTTATCACTACCTCTGGCATGCAATTTTACACCGATTGCATTTAGATCCTAAATACTATTAATAATGCATTAATTGTAAATACTAAATAATAATTATTTTAAAATCTCGGCAGTCAAAAAACAAAGATTAGATCTTAAGTTTTCCTAAATCATATTTACCTCATGTTTTTTTTCTTCATGAAGTTTTTCATTTTATGAATGTTTTCTTCTTCGTGTATTAACTGATGTTTCCTTATGCATTAGAAAAAAAAAATCGTGCATTTTGATCTATTACAATTATTATTCACCGGGGAGAATATTTGGTACTTACGTACTAGCCCGTCGACCATAACCATAATTATCCCCTAACTTTGAAAATACTTCAAAGTGACGGGATCATTAACATATTTTACATATTAAAAATATAAGCATTACTGATTATAATTAAAGATATAACCAAACTTAACCTACGCTCGCTTCGCTCGCTAACCTCAACTAATTAACAGTAACGTTTTGATTTAAATAATAAATTATTGCAATAATTACTTATTATTACTTAATAATAATTACTTATTTTTTAAATACTCAAAACTCAAAATATTGCTATTATTTAAATAATAAATTATTGCAATAATTACTTATTATTACTTAAATAATAATAATTACTTATCATTTAAATACTCAAAGCATTACTGAGTTAATTAGTCAAGGTTAGCGAGCGAAGCGAGCGTAGGTTAAGTTTGGTTAAATTATATTTATAAAATAAATGGTTATAAAAATCGTAATATAATGCTTATATCGGGTGATATTAACAATAACCCAAAAGTTTGCAATTTATCGGTTGACGGGCTAATATGTAAGTACTGAATATTTAATACGAAAATTCTATCCTTAACCTGCTTTAAAACACTTCCTTCTACCTTACTGCGGTACAATGAGAAGTCAGTTTTTCAACTTACTATGAAATATTTATTCGTTAAATAATATTTGAATTCCGAACCTCATTTCGCAAATACCCCGAAAACAACCTAAAAATATTTAAATTTAGTGTTAGAGTGGCTAAACTGTGCAGTGATGAATTGTGTTAAGTGGATCCTTCCAAGCGTTAAATAGTTCTTGGGATGGAAAAAGGATTTTTCTTAAGGAATTCTGGAACTGCCCTTAGATATCTCCTTGCAATCTAAAAAAGCAGTTTTTTGCAGCGAATTTTTGAGCTAATCAAGGAAAAGTCTAGTTAGTAATGTGATGCTTCAATCCAGCGAAAAATAACCTTATCCAAGAAATTGTGAGGACCTTCAATCACTAATTTAGGATGTACATTTGTTTCGTTTCTCGCTCCGTCATGATTAGGTATTTTCTCTTTTCTCTTATGCTTCTTTCCTTATACCTAGATAGTGTTCCTTGTATAATGCTAAAATATTATCTTTATCGACTTTAGGTAAGAAGTTAACAGTGAAAATGAATGATTTTTACAATGATTATATTGGGAAAATTAAAACATATTTCTGACGAACTAATAAAAAGAAAAGATTAATAAGTCTTTTGGGTCCTAAACAAAACAGTTAAATACTTCTTTTAAAATGCGAATTTGAAAAACAATTAAGGGAAAATATTTTGGAAAAATAAAATAAAAGTAAGAATAAAATGTCAGTGAAATAAGTTCCGTTTATGAATGGTTCCCATAGATCATCGTAATTAATTGGTAATGGATTCAACTGTTATTAAGGTGGGTAACGCACGTTGTTTACATTTCAGTAGTAGTTAATGACCATTTTAAAAATTATCTTACATGTACTTGTACAGGGCAGGAGTAAGAAATCTTTAGTTGTTCAGTATTATGGTTTTAAGAAGTCGATTGTCATATATAGTCATGAATAGCTCTCATAAAATATATTTTAAAAGATATTAATTTTCTCATTCAGTTCATATTTCTTGAAAATTTGTATTTATAAAAAACTCTTTTTAGATCTAACCTAATTATGTTTATATTTACGAATTGCATTTATTCAGAATCGATATGTTTTCAGGTGATAAAATAAATACGCGCAATTGGTGTAAGTCTGCCCAATATCTCTTTTCTTTTGAGATTCTACGTTATGTTTCTAGGTGAATAAAATAACAGCTTATCTTTTAACTATTGTAATCCGACGTCAGCGATTAGCAATAATAATCACCAATGTGATTATTATTGTGAATGTATTTTTGATTGTGAAAAAAGATTATGAAGCTAAACCTTTATCTCCTTAACTCAATTACTTTTTGTCGTTTTCACTCATTTGACAGGTTTGATGCAGCTCTCCAAGATGCCCTACCTAGTGCCAGTCATTTCATTTTCGCATACCCCCAATATCTTACATCCCTAACTATTAACTATTTGCTTTACATATTCCAAACGATGCCTGCCTGCACAATGTTTCCCATCTAACTGTCCATCAAATATCAAAGCCACTATTGCAAGATGACTTAGTATGTGGCCTATAACTCTGTCTCTTCTTTTAACTATATTTTTCCAAATGATTCTTTCTTCATCAATTTGCCGCAACATCTCATCATTTGTCACTTTATCCACCCATCTGATTTTTAATCTCTTATAGCACCACATTTCAAAAGCTTCTAATCTTTTCTTTTCAGGTACTCCGATCGTCCAAGTTTCACTTCCATATAAAGCTATGCTCCAAACATATGCTTTCAAAAATGTTTTCCTGATGTTTAAACTAATTTTTGAAGTAAGCAAATTATATTTCTGATTGAAAGTTCGTTTCGCCTGTGCTGTTCAGTATTTTATATCGCTTCTGCTTCGTCCATCTTTAGTGATTCAACTTCCCAAATAACAAAATTCTTCTACCTCCATAGTCTTTTCTTGTCCTATTTTTAAATTCAGTGGTTCATCTACTTTATTTTAACTACATTTCATTACTTTCGTTATGTTCTTGTTTATTTTCAAGCGGTAGTTCTTGCGAAGGACTTCATCCATGCCGTTCATTGTTTTTTCTAAATGTTTTTTACTCTCAGCTAGAATTACTACATCAGCAAATCATGGCAAGTTTGCTGATGTACCTTGCACTATTACTCCGGATTTAAAGTGTTCTTTAACATCATTAATTGCTAGTTCTATGTAAAAATTAAAAATTAACGGGGATAGGGAACATCCTTGTCGGTTTCCCTAATTCATTACCGCTTCTTTTTTATGGACTTCGATTATTACTCTTGCAGTTTGGTTCCTGTAAGTGTTAGCGATTGTTCTTCTATCTCTGTACTTGAACCCTACACTTTTTAAAATGTTGAACATTTTTTTCCAGTCTACGTTATTAAATGCCTTTTCTAAGTCTATAAATGCTATATATGTTTGGTTTTCTTTAATCTTCTTTCTACTATTAATTTCAGCTAAAATTGCTTCTTCTGTCCCTATACTTTTCTTGAAACCAAATTGTTCTTCTCCTAACACTTAGACATAGAGGCAGCATTTCCTTCCTTGTGTTGGAGTTTTGTCCTCTATGTCGCTGCAATGATACCGTAGCCCTGCAGGCCATAGTACGTGACTGACTAACCGTACGGCTCTGTTTAAGGATGCGCCCCTAGTTGTGGAAAAATTCGTTACCAGGGGGAAGCTTGCAGTGCAGGGTTTCGTTCTTGATCTCCTGTTGTGGAACCTGGTAATCGACGGATTACTGGGATTGACATTTCCAGAAGAGGTCACGGCTCAGGTTTTCGCCAATGATTGCCTCCTTTTAGTTCGTGGTAATTTACGACCACAGTTAGAAAACCGGGCGCAGGCAGCCTTGTCAAACGCAGAGGGCTGTATGGACATTCAGAACTTAAAGATTTCTGTGCCCAAGACGAAGTTTATGCTTCTCAATGATGCAAACAAATTATCGTACAGTGTTAACCCCCATATTAAATATAAAGAATGTCTATCAGCATAAGTACCTAGGTGTTTTGTTTTTGAAAAGTTGCTGTTTAGTAACCACATTAGGCAAGTAGCGGCAGACGGAGTCTCAGTTATGTACAAACTTAGGAGGATTGGCTCGGAAAGACTATGGGTTGTCGGGCCGTCAAATGTATATGGTGTACCGAGGTGTCTTCGAAAGCATGACCTCTTACGCGACACCCGTTTGGACGCACAGGTTGGATGTGAACAGAGCACTTCTTCAAAATTTAAGGAGTTCCCAGCGCAGATCCTTAATCGTATGCTCTGGTGTTTTTAAAACAACCTTAGAAGGTTGTTTTAAAAACACCACGGTGGTAGCCTCGTAGACGAGGCTACCACCGTATTGAGAAAGGCTCTCCAAATCGATTTAGTAGTGAAAGTTTGGGCAGCCATGTGGAAATTGCGAAGACGTCGCGGAGGCCGAGGTATTTGGAATGTGGTTTCGAACCGGGCCAGTACCGAAGCGGAACGGTGATCACAATGCACCGGATCTAAATTTCGTTCAGTTGCCCATGTCCCGCCTGCGGAAGAGGTTGCAGAGCCTCGCGATGGAGGCATGACAGCTGGAACGGGACACCACGACTAGACTAAGGGAACATCCTTATATAAATTTATACAGGATCTGGGGGGATGGTATGCCTCTAGCTAGTTTTTAAGGGCAACGGGTGCCCAGGTGCTCACCAACCATATTAATTTAAACCAATATCTGTTTCGGTTCCGCCTGGCAGCAGATGAGTTGTGCGTCTGCGGGGAGGTCCAGTGAAATGAATACCTGATGTTTGACACCCTGCTCTTGGAGGGGCCGGAGACCGGGCGACCCTCGAACTAAGAGGTCAGGGGGAAAATTGGCCACTCACAAGCGGCGTGTCAATGTGGTGTGAGCCGCATTGTCGGACCGTGTGGGAGTTCTTTGATGCGACTGCATTGTTCAACCAACATCAGCGGTTGGGACACGTAAGCCGGTGGTGTATGCCACAGCAATTAGTCCGCTCACGCTGTTAGGTAAGCTCTAGAAGCTACGTAGGATACCGGTCGCTAAATTGTTTGAGGCTCAGAAGCCGTTTGTGATACAGACATTTGTCGTACGCTTTAGGGCGACCAAATGGGGTGGTGGAAGAAATGCCAAGTGTCTATCACCTTGACGGGATTCGGACAAAGAAAGGTGGACCTATGGGATCATCAGCGACATCAGGAACTGGGTTGGGAGAAAGCATGGTATCACAGGCTACGAATTCACCCAGTTCCTGATTGGACATGGATGTTTCTGGGACTATCTGTACAGGATGGGCAGATGCCATACAAGTCGCTATCATGACTGCGGTGAGCTGGGTACAGCAGAACATGTGGTGTTCTTTTGCCCTAGATTGCGTGTTTTAAGAGTAGTGCTCGAGGCTCGGGATGTGGAGGAACACAGTCAACTAACTAACTATAATATAATGATAAAGTTACACAAAATAAATATCCAAATAGGGGAGCCTACACACAAACTCAACCTATTCCACTCGTGCCGCGTGTTTACTTCTGCCACTTTATATGTGTAATAACCATTAAGAGACTAGAAAAATAATATGAAATAGCAATTTAATTTACTGCACTTTGTAAAAAACAGTGCCTTACAAACCATTATAGTACTGGTAGTGCCGCCTGTAGAATACAACGTTCTTTTATTTCAACGCATATTTCTGTTTAAGTTTTCAGAATTTTCCTGTACAACATAAATCGAAGTACAGAAATTAAACTTTTTCATATATTTTTATTTTTACATAAATTTTTAGCGCCATTATCATGTACAATAATTAATTATTTTTGTTTTACACTTTAAGAAGTGAATAATTCACAGATTTTTAATTCGAATTTTAAACTCTAAACGTGTGACAAGTTACGTGGATTAACGGCGGTATCTTCAGATATATCTAAGAGAAAACAGCTGATTGATTTTTTACTCACGTTTATTCTACAATTAGTTCTTTATCTAGTGTCTTTAGGCCAACATACTTTTAATTTAATTTTGTTTTCTCTTCGTTCTTTCCCATTAGAATTTAATCACTTCAAGCATTAGAACATCCTTTTATAGCCTTCATTTTATATTTGTCTTCATGTTAATTAAAAGCTCTAATAATATTATCAACTTAAATACAAACTGCAATTTAAAAAAAAAAAATTACATACGTTTTATTGCTATTTTATTATAGTATAATGTTTTTTTTTTTTTATTCTTTTAGTTTAGTACATTTATTTATTTGCTTTTTATTTTATTATTTAACTAGTAGACCCGTCTTGGCTTCGTCCGAGCTATATGGTTACTTGCGATCAGGGATGTTTAGTCAGTCAAGGCTCGCTTCACTTTCTCTTACCGTCTAGCCAGGGGACTCTGCATCCTGAACCTCTCTGTATTCAGTAAAATAATAAAAAAAACGTATAAATAAATAAATAACCTAAAACTTCTTTTACTAAATACAGTGTAGTTTTATATATATCAAGAGACATCCTTTATTTTTTGTCATTGTCTATATCGTTCGTTGTATACGTCAATATCGACTTTCTCAGACAGTTATTATGTGATTAAATATTGTGTTATTAAATTATTATATTATTAAATACTATGGAACTAATAACATGTAAACACTCCGGGAAAAATAATAATAAATTGTGAAATTTTCAGCCAAATCGGTTAAATAGTTTTTGAGTTACAAGCGCACACAAAACACAAAGACTTTTTATTTATATAGTGATTGCTAACAAATGTTTATCAAATTAAAACTCAAAAAATTTGATACTTTGCTTTGGAAATATATTATAGAAAAATTCTGTTTATGGAAAATGACACGTTGGCTCTATATTAAAACTGCATTTGTTCTGATGAAAATTTATTTGTCTACAAAATGTTTCATAAATACAGAATTGAAACATACATAGTATATAATGTTTTCTATTGTATTAAAATTGTAAGATTCTGCTGCAGAAATTCATCCAAAATGAATCATTATCAGCGTTTGAGAATATTTATAAGCTTCCATTTAATTATATTAAAAAAGTTAGAACTGTGTCAAAACTTCTTATCGCTGGATAAAATTGCTGAAATTAAAAAAACAAAATCTGTTAAACTACTAACTCTGGTGGTTAAAACAAACCATCTAGCCTTTATTTTATTTCGCCAAAAAGGTATTAGATATGACCTTTTCATCGAATAAAGAACGAAGAAATTAATCTCAACCAGAAAGCAAATCGTTATATAAAAAAATTTTCAATTAACTGAACGGTAATAAAAACAAAGGTGGAATTATCAAAAGACCACCTGTAACTCACCCTTGGAAGTACATTATGGAAAATTTTTGCGAAAGGGAAATGTCAAGTTGATAGAGAACTTTCTGGACGAAAGGAGGAAGCTCTTCAATATGAGAGATTAAGTTGATTTTTTTATATGAAGATCGGTTGAGTCGTTTATTAAAAAAATAAATTTAAATGTCTTTTTACGTGGGCTCGGGCTTTCGCACAAGTGTGTGCGTGTGTGTGTGTGTGTGTGTGTGTGTTTATATGTAAGGCGCTTTCGAGTCCAAATATTAGCCGATAAGATCTTAAAAAGCAAAAAATAAAATTAATGTAAATGAAACCTAACCTGACTTACTTGCTCGGTCAGTCAATTAATAAAATAAAATTACAGTTAATACTTTTATTAATTAAAATAAAACTTTAACTTCTTCTAATGCTATAAAATATTATAGTAATAATAAAAAACAGAAAATGGTGAATGGTGAATGGTGAATGGTGACTGAGAGAGTACAGCAAGGTTGATTGTTTTTGCAAATACGTATTTCAATACAGCAAAGAGTAAAGCCCATTCTGTGACAGACATAACCATAACAAGTAGTGATTTCATGCATCAGGTATTCTCCAGCAGTTAATTGGATCGGACATCTCTACTTTTGACCTAATTTTTTTAAAGTAAACCGATTCTATAATAACAAGGTAATTGTTACTTTGTTATTTACAATGAATTTGCGTAGAATATTCATAAACAATTGAAGTATAATTTTCTTATTATTTTAATGGAATATCTTTAATGCTATAATTATATTATTTTATTAATTAAATGTAACACAATCTATAAAATAAGTAGTGAATGTTTTATTAAAATTAAAAAATTATGAAAATATGTGGTTTTGTTTAAGATACTCATCTATTATATTATTATAAAATGTTAAAATACAATACCGGTAAGAAAAATACATTGAACTTAGCCACTGAAATAAAAATCTTATCCATTTTAATCTCATGGATTTTGCAGTATATAATACTGAGCAAACATTGCTATGTGTGAAAAAGTAAACGGATTGTTTTATTTATTGAAATGTAGAAGTCCCTGAATTCAAAAAAACTAAAATCGTTTTTAGAGGATTTTTACTTGCACGGATGCGTATATGTAAACGTCTACTTTTCTTTATAAATCTGAATCCTTTAAACTGTAATCACGAAATATGATGTGTTAGCATCACATTCGGTATTAACAAAATATTTTAAGATATTAAAAAATAGTCCGATGTAAAATGGAATATACCGTATAAATTGGGTGGACTTTTCAAAACAAAACCGTAAGGTATTACTTCAGAGGATGGAATGGAATGGAATGCAAAGTTGGCAGGAGTCTATTACTCCCTACTTTATCGCAGAACCTGGACAGAGTCCCTTGCTGCTGGATCATTCTAATCGGGCTTGTTTTTTAAAAGGGTTATTTTTTTAATCTCGGATCTAATTTTTCAAGTTTTGTCTATTATTATTTTAGTGAATTTAAGACGGATTTAATTGCATTCCAATCCGTTGTTAAACCAGCGTTATCGAACCCATTTCATGGGCCGACCGCGGAAGGCTAGGCTTATAAAGCCTGTCCTCCCGACGTAATTCCCCTTCAGACCGTCCACTGAAGTCCTTTCGGTGCTAACTCTTTAATAGGCTAGCAGGAATACGCCACAACGGGGCACTAGCTATAAGGAGGGAGCAATGCGTCCCCTTTTCCGGAGGAGTCGCAATTGCTGGGATATTTTGTCTTACTGTAAGTTTTTTTTTTTAAATTTAGACCGCGTTTTTGTTTTATGCGCGACTTACCGTGTTTGACGTCTTCAAACTATATAACTCGCGAAAACTTTTCACTCGCGACCCCGGAAACGCGTCTGACGCACTATTCCGTTTATGGCTCATGCGATATGGAGGCCCCTAAGCCTGGTTTGTCGATTAAGCCTGGTTTGTCGATTCTTCAGAGGATGAATGAGGATGATATGTATGAAGGTAAATGAAGTGTAGTCTCGTACAATCTCAGGTCTACCACTCGTTAGATGTGTGGGTAATTGAAGCTCAACCTGGTAAACTAGTAGAAAGCAAAACGTCTTAAAAATTCAACCTAAGACCTGACATGTTGGGGTACCTTGAAATTTAAGCTACCTTAAAATAAGGCTTCAAACGAAAGTAACTTGAGTTATTTAAATAAAATCAGTATTTTCAACGATTACTTACCAAAATATTTTTAAGTTGACCTCCTCACTGAAATAAGGTTGAAAATTGCTCACATCCTGAACAATATATTCTATACAAATGAAATATGTGTCCTCTAGTTCAATTCTAATTTATCATTTAGAAAAAGAAAGATGAAAAAATTAAATCTTTAGGTCGAAAGAGTAAACACTTAGAATAAAAATGTTAGAATTGTTAAAAGGATAGATTTAAATAAATGTAAAGCTTTGGATAAAATTTAAAGCTTTTTTCCCAATGATAATGCCTCGTTTAGAAAATAAACATAAATAAATAAAATAATAAGTGAAAACAGTAACACATCTATAACATTTCATTCTTAAAGATGAAAGGGCTTCTTTAATATAGTATTTAAAATAGTTCAATGGTAGCGTTTCCAGTAGCATTTCTGATATTATTTTTTTTCTTATTAGAAAAAATCACATTTAGGTAAAATATGTAAAATCTCTTTAGTTTATCCAAACCCCTTATCAGATGTTTTAAAAATTCTAATGCAATAAAATCGATCCTTTTCATATATAAGCTACCATAAAGTTATCATAAATTAAATTAATTTATGATTGGAAATTGCACCGTTGGTAATATATAAAGCCAAATAGATGCCAACAACATTTACAATAATCAAGCTAAAAAAAAAAAAACAAAAAAGGGTCTTTCTCCTTGGCCATATGATTTTGCTACTCAGCACTACCATACGATATTTTTAAATATCGTATGTAAAATATTTGTTAATATTTTCACAGATTGCATAATTTAGGTTGATATAACTGCATAAAAGTTTCTAAAGGAAGTATTTGTAAGACTAAACGAGTAATAGCCAGCACACTCCTAATAGTTTCCTATATAAATAATAATAAGTATTGTAACAAGACCGGTATAACGGATCTGAGTAATGGATTCCTGCCAATTAAGAAGAAAGTAGTAGAGAATATAATAATGGGGAGAATCCAGAAAGGAGCTAAAAGAAACCCTTTTAATAGAGGTAAGAGGTCCGTTTAACAATCGTCTTTTGTAATATTGCCCACTGACACACTAAACACATGTCGTTCCGTGAGAAGAGTTGCAGGGTTTGGAATTTTATGGGAAAACGTGAGGGCGGACAATCATTCTCACGCGTCGAGTTGGGTCCGCTCCGACAGGTAAGGAAGACCGGTTGAAATCAGTTCCGCGAGGAGAGTCTACGATGCCAGTCTGCGAGATGAGAGTCGGCGAGATGCGAGTCCGCAAGACGTTAGTCAGCGAGGGCACCAGAGTGCTGGTTGCTCTAGACGCTGATGCCAAGTCTCCCGCCTGGGGTTCACCACTCACTGACCTCAGAGGCGCTAGTCTCGAACAGTTCGTGGAAGTCAGGAACCTCTACTTGATTAATGATGCAGAACAACCGCCAACTTCCTTTTTCGAACTGAGAGAAAGTAATATCGACTTCACTTTTTTCAAAGTACATAAGTACAAGTAGTTGGACTGTCTGGCCCGAGGCCAGTGTGAGCGATCATAGGCTTATAACCTATGAGATCGTTTACGGAGGCGAAACGCGGATGCGTTTGAATGGCGCATGGAGCACAGGGAGGAGGTGGAATAAATGGCTGAGCAATTCGGCCGGGCCATCAAGACTGGCAGCTATAATGTGTCCTACGGCGGCCTCGGC
Organism: Lycorma delicatula; assembly: GCF_047948215.1. Lineage (NCBI taxonomy): Eukaryota > Metazoa > Arthropoda > Insecta > Hemiptera > Fulgoridae > Lycorma > Lycorma delicatula. The sequence continues at coordinate 164,009,501 of NC_134455.1, read as the reverse complement.
CAATGGATGGACCCTTCAGCGATGGCCAGACCGCTGATCAGAAAATGCCTGGAGCCGTCATGACCACCGCTTCCGGGGAGCCGCCTATTAGACGCAAGCGTAAACCCGGGAAAAGTGGTTAGAGAACCACCCGGGAAACCTGAGTGGCCCCCTAACGGGGATTATCATCGACGACGTGAACTCTGAGCGTCTGCGGATCTACCGGCGGGCCCGTAACGAGTATGTTCATGCCATCAAGGAAGCCAAACTCAAGTTTTAGCAAGACTCCATGCGCGAGTTGCAGCGCAGTCCCTGGCAGGTCGCGAAGTCATGTTGCCGGCCAAAGCCATTGCACGTGCTGTTCAGTGTTCGATGCGGGTTTGATGGTCGAGACCACACTTTAACATCTGTGGCAACTTGCCAGGTGTCCCTGGATACTCTATTATACACGAACACGAAACGTTCAGTGATTTAAGAATCCCCGAATAAAAGCAAGCATATTGCCCTTGATTCCCCATCTATTGAGGATGTTAAGAATACCACGTTGCCAGGCTGTGTCTTACGCCTTTTTTTACATCGAAGAAGATAGCAACGAGGTGTTAGCGGTACAGGAAGGCGTTTTGTATGGCTGTTTCCATTGATACTAAATGGTCAATGGAAGATCGTCCTTGTCGGAAACCACATTGTTCCGAAGAAAGAAAGCCATGTTTCTCCAAGTACCATGTAACCCTGCGGTTTACCATTCTCTCCATTATTTTACACAACACGCTTGTTAAAGAAATAGGGCGGTAGCTTGAGGGATCGGCTTTGTCTTTAACAGGCTTTAGTAGTGGTATAATAAATGTCTCTGACCAGCTGGGTGGAAAGATTTGTTCGGGGAATAAACCATTCTAAATATTCAAAAGATGTTGTAGTGCTGAGTTTGGAAGGTGTGAAAGCATACAAAGGCGAACGTTGTCTGATCCAGGGGAAGCGTCACGTGAGTTCTTAAGTGCGTGCAACAATTCTTTAAATAAGAATGGAGTATTCAAATCACCAACCGAATCACCAATGTTTAACGCCAATATTTCTATCTGTGCTTGTACCTCTGAAAGTCGTTACTATTTGATGAAGTGAGAGACACCGAGCGGAAAGATTTTGCTAAAGTATTTGCTACAGCCGAAGATGATGAAAGGAGTTCTGCTTCATCGATGAGACCGAGAATAGATTGTCTTGGCGATCTGAAAATTTGATGAATTTTTCTCTATACAGTGGACGTGGGAGTAGTACGTGAGATGGTGTTCACATATTTCGTCCATGAATTCCTCTTAGCGTTCAAGAAGGCCCGACGGCATACCCCTCTAGCCCTGCGGTACAAATTTAGATGTTCAGTTGTAGGTCTATTATTGAATTTGCGTAGTGCCCGCCGTCAATTCTTAATAACGCATTTGCAATCATCATTCCACCATGGAACGGAAGGACGTTTAGGATTACCCGATGTTTGTGGGATATATCTGCTGGCAGTTTCAAGTATCATGGACGTAAAAGAGGAACATTGCTCAAGGATGTTCGCACCGTTGTCATACTGTGATTGGAAGGCTTTATGATATCCATCCCAATCTGCCCTTTCAACAATCCACCTCCGTGGCCTTCTCTTAATCTCGTGGTCCACACCGAAACCAATAATAATTTTTTTGTGGTCACTGCCGTGAAAGTCTTCACAAACAGACCAATCGAGATGAGGGAGTAAATTTGGTGAGCATATGGAAAGATCGATGTTAGACATAATACCAGATGATAAAGACATGAATGTGTGAGATCCATTATTTAGCAGATTCAGTGTTGCCATGGTGCTCCTCTTGCAGAAAAACTCGTCGTGAGGAAGTGGTCCTCTGCCGTTTACGGATAGGACATACGAGGATCACACACGAATATCTAATGTCAGGAGGAGTCCCACCCCTATGATGCACACGATGCAACTGACGCATGACTCTGCACCACCTTCTCGTGGACTGCATATGTTATGCGGCGTTACGTCGTAAGTTTAATCTACCTAGAAACATCCATGGTATCTTGTACAATAATAACGAAATTTTGGACCGGATGTTTCTGTTTTTGCATAGTACCAGGATACTGCAAAAAAATTAATATTATCATATATATTTTAATGCTAGAAGAGTTTTTGATAATTTTTAACCTTTACTTTCAATTTTGATTTTTTTGGTTCTATGTCTTTAATTTTATTATCCGAGAGGGAGCCTTTTGCACAACTCATCGGAATTAGGTAAGTTTTATATAGTTTCTTTATTCTATTATTTTAACTTTTATATTTTAAAGACTTCGTCTGCGATATTAGTTTTGAGTTTTATTTAACTTTCTTGATTTTTGTTTAATTAATTTTTATTATATGATTAATATTAATTTTACACCTTAAAAGTTTTATTATTTTGGAATTATTTTACCCTTTTATTAATAAAATAACGGGCGATGATAACGCCCAGGCGTTTTTCGCCTACAAACAAACAAAAAAAAAATCATTTTTCCCCCAATTTTTTAGGTAAAATTTTAAACGAAACCATCAAATTAGCTTACATTTTTGCCTCCAAGAATTTTTGTGTGGCTTCATATCACTGGAGGAGATGAAATCTGGGCGAAATTTTTCGCCAGCCGTAACTCATTAACGAAATATTTCCGGACCTATGTTTATATTACTTTTTTAAATTTTACACGTGGAATGAGCTGCCAAAGTATCTGCATATTCCGGTAAACCGGAATAAATAAATAAATCACTCTGTATATTTATATTACTTTATAAAGTTCTGAAACAGCAGGAAATAGAAATTCAAGTAAAATTAATGACAACTTTAGAATCAGTATTCAAAGATCGGACAGTAATATGTTATTGGTTGGAATTACAAATAGAATTTTCCGTTAAGTTTGTTAGATAATATATTAAAAATAGATTCCCTGCCAAGTGTTTTAATAATACAGAAACCTGTTTCGGTATTTTATTTTGCCAGTGTCGATTCAAATATAAAAAAAAGATTTTTCTTGTTACCGATTTTTTTCTATAGAAATTTGTAATGAAAAGAAAAGAACTGGAATATTTATAAACATGTATTTGTTTAATAGCTTCTAAAACCAATTGTTAAGTGATTTTTTCTTTTTTAATAAAATGTCTTTAGTCATTAATTTGGATTATTTTCTTTCATATTGACAAGTAACACTGATTTAGTTGTTCCATATTTTTTTTCTTAGGGAAATGAAATTTTAAATTAGCTGAGTTTTCTTCAAGAAGGCAATGAATTAAGTGTGCGAGTTTATAAGACCTTGAAACCACTTGCATGAAAATTAAAAGTTATAATTTTTATAACATAATTTTTGTCTTAACTTTTTTTTTAAATTTTGTTATTTAAAAAAATATGTGTTAGTTTCTTTTCCTTTTTCTTGATACCAATCTCAAGGATTATTTTTAAATATCCATTAAAATTTAAATTACATCGCTTTTATAAACAAATTAATGATTTTCAAAAATAATTTAAAATTTTAATGTTTTATATATATAATATTCAGACACAAATAAGTTACAACGCAAATAGTAGTAACAAATACCCAAATCACAAATATTTTATATTATAATTCTTAAGGTAAAAACAACCAGTTTACAAAATTATGATATAAACCAATGAAAAAAAAACATTTAACATATGAAAATTAAACTATAAAAAATAAAATAACTATAAAAAAATATAAGATTATAAAAATTTTAACATAAGATTACTACAAAATTTATAAAATATGTAAGTTATAGTTTAGTTATTCATTAATTATAGTTTATACTTATAAAATTTGTATTTTTGGGATTCTGTTTTTAATATATTAAATTCGATACTTTACTACATATTTCAAACCAATTTTTATTTTTCGTCTTGAAAAAAAAAATAAATTGCCTATCATTTCGATTTTATCAAATCCCCTGTATATCCGTCATATCACTCGTGATATTCAGGCAGTAATCAACAGCACCAGTCTATAATATACCAGCGGATCTATAGTGCACTAGTGTGAATGTAAATTAACTGATTAGAGATCATCTTGTCTGACAACCGGTAGCTAATCCCTTATAAACTCACGTGTTTACATAAAACGTTAATAAACGGATTACCCTGTTTTTCAAGTAGTATATATCTATATTACCTAATACAGCATATGAAAAGTCACAAATGACTGCAACTGAATAATTATAGGCTTAATATAGGGATAAAAATTTGTCTGTCTGGATAGCTATCAATTAGATAGTTATTATCTGACGGTTATCAACCACTCTTTCTCCTCGGATTCAATTACAATCATGAAAAGAACATCCGATTTTCAGGAACTAGCTATAACAGGTTCGTGTGGTCTTCTGTGAACGACTAGTAAAATAATTTCATTTAACTAAAACGTGTCTCCTTTTGCAGGGTAAAAGGATGGACTGGTAGAAGCCAAGTAAAAGATATTTTAAAATAAACTACGAAATGCCGGCATCCGTGGCGCGAGTGGTAGCATCTCGGCCTTTCATTCGGAGGTCCCGAGTTCCAATCCCGATCGGGCATGGTATTTTCAACGCTATTGTCATTCTTCTCATCCTCTAAAGCAATACCTAACGGTGGTCCCGGAGGTTAAAAAAAAAATACGAAATGTAATTAAAAGCAAATGAGAAAAAAAAATTAAATTATTTAAGAAAAATATAATGAATCAGAATAATGAGAGCTGTCATTTAAGAAATTAAAAAAAAAAAAAAAAAAAAATATAGGTTGCACTAAATGAACCAATTTTATAATTTATTTTCAACGATAAATAATTATAAATATTTAAAAAATCTGATGTGGACATCACATGACTTCCTTGTACGCCTATTAAATTACATATGCACATTTTTTTTTAAATGACTACATAACATTTTATTTCAATGACTTCTGATATTTTTCATTTTATTATTATTATTTATTGTATTTTTTTTTCAATCAGAGGTTAATGATTATTATAAATCAATATATTTAAATTAAAAAAGAAGTAAAAAAAGGAGATGAAGTCGGATCCAACCGATGTGCCTTCCCCTTGTAAGTCCAAATATTTCATTAATTCAAATTTTATTTGGCTATAACTCTGGAACTAATGAAAATAAGTATCACTTATGATATATTGTTGAAAAGCTCTCAATGAGAGCTCATTACTGCAGTTAAGAAAAGTCCAAAATCCAATTTTTTTTTTTGGATTTTGGGCTTTTTTGGACGCTTTTGGCCAGTTGATTGCAATTAAAAGGGGAGGTGCACAACTAGATGTTACAACAATACTAAATCCAAAATTGCAACATCCTACGGCTAATCATTTTTTAATTATACGTCTGTACGTATGTACGTATGTACAGACGTTACGCCGAAACTAGTTAAAATGGGAAAACTGATAGATGGTACACAAAAATATCTATGTAGATTGAGGAATATTTTTATGTTTCAATGCATGCTACAGCCCGGGTAATTGAATAGCATATAACTCGTTTCGAAATATCAAGTAATAAATTTAGACGTGGTTTGTGTTTCAGTCACATAACGTTACTGTGTCACGTTGGGGCATCTCTGAACAGAAGTTTTGATGAATTATTGCACTTTATAAAACTTCAAATTAAATGTGTTCACATTTCTATAGCTATCAAAATAAGAATGTCTGAAATATGTTGTACTGGAATCGACTACAAAGTATTCACAGTGCACTGACAGTTGAATGAATTTACATTCTTTTTTAACACAACGTAACAGTTTAATATTAATATAAGTAGAAATTGTCTGCTCATAAATTTTACGTTATTAATTAAGCGTAATTTAAGTTTAATGTCAATTAATACATAATTGATAACACATACACTCACATAGTTACATATATATATTTATATTGTTTAATGCATTATTATAGAGAAAATGGAGAAGTATGTTATGTCGTTCAGCACTAATAAATATAAGTACTCACACTAACTAATTTTGTTGGATAGCTTTTAAATATGAGAAAGCACTAAAAAGAGCGTGAAATGAAAAGCTATCATTAGTATAGTGATAGCTAGTATAGTAATATAATATAAACTTAGAAATTAAAAAAAAAAAAATTGGAAGATGAATATTACATATTTCATTTTATTGAGCCGTTTGTACAATAGCTGGAAATGTGATCTATTAAACAAGTAAAACTAAGAAAAAATATATTGGTTCAAAATAATTACATTTTCTAGGCTAATACTACTTAAATTGCAAAAAACGTTTATAAATAATTAAAATGAAGAAAATAGTATTAATTATGCCGACCTACGTGGCTGAGTAGGCAGCGTCTCAGCATTTCGTGCCGAGGTCCCAGGTTGTAATCCCGGTCAGACATGGCATCTTTTCATACGCTACAATTTCCACCGGGCTAATGACCATAGCTGTTGATACTCGCTCTTTCATAAGAAAAAAAATAGTGATAAAATATAAAATAATTAATATTTCTATATTGTACTGAATTTTTTTCTTTAAATTCTACTTATTCGTAAAACTATTGTGTTGACAGACAGGCCACAGAAACTGGGAATCCCGGGTTGAAGGTTCCTGGGAACCTGAGTCTCAGGTTGGAATCTCGGTCACGCATGGCATCTTTTCATACGCTACCAATTTCCACCGGGCTGTCATCAACAGCCCGGTCTCAATCAACATGGAGCCTGTCTGGTGACAGGATCTACTTGTCATAATACCTCATCGTATAATAACCAAAATTGTGACAAATTACACGTGTTCAAAAAGATCATTTTTGTTTCTGAATATCTTCCAATATTTCAGTATAATTTCTTTTTTTGTTGTTGCGAGGAATATAAGTGTTCTTTCTCTTTCCCTTTTTCTTCAGTGGTTTTCTTCTTTAAAGTATTCCTATAAAGTAATTGTTATAAACAAGGTGTTTTCCTCTTTTTCATCACCTTCCTAAGATTTTTCTGCTCTAATATCTTCCAATATGCCTCAATCTTTATTAAGTTTTATTATTACGGACATCATTTTTATAATATATTTGTATACTAATATAATAACAACAGTTACTGAACAGTTTTAATTTGTAAACATACTTTAAATATTTTCAATAGCCATATTTATTTTTTTATTAATTTCGATATTTTTAAAAATAAAATTCCCATTAATTTTTAATGTAATCCACAGAGTATCTTTTAAGAATCTCAGTTCAATAAATATTTTATGAATAAAAGAATTTTTACAAGTAAAGACTAAAAAAGCTTTCTTAAAGAAGAAGAGGTATGTAGTCTTTAAAAGAAGAGCAAATGGTATTACTAGTTTCAAGAATAGGTCTAAGAATTACCAAGAACTAGACGAATTAATGAAGATGTATAAGAAAGACGCTTAAAAAATGAAGGCTGTATTACAGAAAATAAGTTATATTATCATAAGTAAATTTAAAAATTAGAAAAATTTTGAAAATTGTTGCCCTTTATAATAAAGTAACATGGACAGTAAGAAACCTGAAAGGAAATCAGTAGAGGTTTTTAAAATTAGTGTTACAGGATGTAAGAATATTAATGGGCAGGTAATTTTGCAGTTTTTAGTTTTTAGAAACAAGTGAAAAAGAATTTTCTAAGAAAATAATGTTAGTAGCACGTTTCTAAAGAATGCGTAAAAGCTAGTTAATGTGATAGCAAAAAAGGATTAGAGTTAAAAAATTTAAATTACTGAATTATAGATTAAATAGTCGAAATTGAACAATAATTATAACTCGCTAATTAATTTGCTGTAATTTATATTTTACTAGAATTAAAATAGCATTTTGTTAAAATAATACTAGAGCCTCATAGACTAAAGAAGCAGGTCGTAAAGGAATGAGATAGGTCATATAGAGATACCACAACGGAAACTAGTAATAGCTACATGTTTCATAGGTTGGCTATGTTAGGTTACTAAAATAGGAAAATAAATGTCTGGTTGTTACTCTGATAACATAGAAGGTAGTTTTCCGACTCATCTAATTATTAGAAAATTTATAAAATTGTTTATTAGGAAAGATGATAATGATCGTTTTAAACATTAATAATAATAATAATCAATTTTATGGTTGTTATTCTAGGATAAAAAGATTAAATATGCCGTCTCTTGTACCTTTCTTCTCAGGCCCATCTCTTATACCTTTCAAGAAATGGACCTTATTTCAGTGTACCTTTTTTTATTTAACTATTCACCTATTTTTATAGAATGATTCTACAGATAAATCAACAGTTCATTTGTATTTATAATGAATTTTATTTTCATTTTTCAAAACACTTAAAAACGTTTTACGCATAAGTGTGAAATCTATGAATAGGAATACAAAGTACTCAAAATGCAGCCTATAAAATTCTATACAACGATTGAAAAATGTCGAGCAAATGTGTTAATAAGTAACATTATACTATAACACCGAAATCCCGGTAGGATAAATCCCGGTTAGGTTTAATAGTTTTATAAAAAAATGTATAATGTGTCAAAAAATAAAAAATAAAATAAAAGGGAAAACCCTTGCAGAAATTCCAATAAAAATATGTATAATATATCAAAACAGAGAAATCATTTTATCTGAAGTACAATAAGTGAAATTAGTAACCTGTTAATTTATTTTTTCTATACTGTATAAACATTTAATTTATTTACCATTTGTTTTCATTTGTCACTATCTATCAATACTGGTGTAAGATGGTGAACCACAAATAATAACTTAATTAAATACTTCTTAAATTCCAGTAAAATCAAAATTTTTTTGTTCTAATTAAAGGAGTTTTTATTTCCAGCGATTAGTAGCTGTTTTCTTTAGTTAATTACTGGTTAATGTTCCTGCAGAAGAGTAACCACTGTTTTAACCTCATAACTAATGATGCTTAACACAACCACAATTTACTTAAAATCAAGAGGTTTTGTTATTTAAATTAAATTTATCCAGTCAACCTTTTAGTTATTAGAGTTCCGGTGGTTTCTTATGCGTTCCTCAAATTTATAAACAATTTAATATTTATAAACAGTTCAGTAAGTAATAATTATTTTTTCAGCCAGTAATAATTATTAGTACGAGTAAATAATACGAAATAGATAATAAAATTATTGAATGGGCAGAAGTAATGTGGTTCTAATGTTAAAATTTTAAAGACAAAATCGAAGAGAAAGAACAATACAAGAAAATAGTAATAGTTAGAAGTAATACTATGATTATACCTAAATCTGTAATTAAAAAAAAGGGCCTAAAAAAAGCAAATGGTAAATTTTTTTTGTCTTCATTGACCCATATAATATTTAATATTTTTTATTTTATAAAAAAAATTTACCTTAAGAATAGAAAGAGTGATCCATAAATTCATATTAAATAGCATCATAAACCGCATCCTAAATGTTAAATATAAAAGTCAAAGGTTAAAATTATTGCAACTTAACAAGAAAGATACATCTGAGACGGTGATAAAAGTACGCTAGTGGTAATCAGAATTCAATAAATTCGGGCAAAAGAATTGTGTAAAATAATAATTAAAAATTTCTTGTTTATCTCTAACAATAATAACCATCTGCATATTTGCCTTAAAAAATCATAAAAAAGGCACGATTTAAAAGAGTAGGCTTAAATTTCACTTTCTGTCATATTGTTTTAAAACGCTAAGTATTTATTTGGCATGCAAACAATTTTCTGAAATCTACAGAAAAAATTAACTTTGAGTTATTCTTTGGAATGAATATTATCTAATTATGTATATTCTCCGGCTTTATAACTAAAGTAATACCTAACGTATTTTATATATACCGGTAGTAATACTTATAATATTACGGTAATGGCTAGTCATTGTCGAGTGGCAGGAAGAGGGGGAGGAAGCACCCACACAACAAGCTGCGTGGACCAGGCGAATCATTCCAAAGGTGGAGCCGTGGGTCCGGAAGGGGAATGGAGAGGTGGATTTCTACCTTTCTCAGTTTCTTTAGGACCACGGTGATTTTGCCGCTTACCTCTTTAGGTTCCATAAAAACGGAACACCGGAGTGCTCATACCGCAGGAAGATTGAAACACCCGAATACATCTTTTTCGGGTGTTGCAGATGGGCCCAACCCAGCAGACGACACAAACTGGAGGAGTTTACCCCTGAAAACTGTTCTGAGTTCATGATAAGAGGCCCATCTAAATGGGAGACCGTTACCAAGTTCGTCACCGAAGTTTTAAAGAAAAAGTAGGATGATTCCAGGTGATGGAATGAAGTCTAAATCGGAAGGAGCAGCCAAACATCTGGAAAGATGTAAATAGCTAGATTAAGTCCTGGGTTCCAGGTGAAGAAAAGGACCGGCGAGCGAGGAGGAAAGGACAACCCCCTGCTAAGCCGCCGTTCGTCCACGTTTACGGGGATGGGCGGCGGCAATGATGCACGAGGACTCTGGATGCCCTGAGCTCAATGGAACCCCCCGGGGCTGCATAATGCTTAATCCGCAGGTCTGGCCCCCGTGGGGGAGGATCGGCGATAAAGAGGTATAGTCGATAGGACGCAGGAACATATACGCACTTTCAATAACATTTTGCGGAACCTGTTAGCGAGCCCGACACTTCACCCGTAAATGAGGTTCCTCCGACTCATCGAAAACAAAAAATAAAAATAAATATAAAATTACAGAAAATTCTAATAGTATCCCTTTTATCTATTCTTATCACAGTCCCAAAAGTTGAAAGAGATTTCTTACGCTTGATGAAATAGTATGTTTAAGATGTTTGAAGTCAACAATAGAACCGAGGTAAAAATAATTTATTTTTCAGTAAATTTTTTAGCGGCAAAATTAAACAAAATTCTGATAGAAATAAAAATCCATGTTTAAAAGTGAACAGTATTGTTAAAACTATCAACAAATACTCTTAACTCCGTATTTCAGTCGATCTTTAGTAAATTAATGAATAAATTTATTGAAAAAATCTAATATCGAATTAAAAAAAATGGTTTTTTCATTAACTATTTTAAAACTACGAGAATTATAAAATCCTTATCAAATGATGTACAAATTACATAGCTGTTTATGTAACTGTGGTTGTAATGTACAATAATTTGGTAAGGATTATAAATAAATCAAATGGCTTTATATCATTGCTTCCACTTCACTCAACTCATCAGTAATTATTGAAACATTATACTACAAATTAAAGTATAATAAAAAATAATTATAACAGCATTTCATAAATATATTTATGTAATAAATGCATTTATATATATATATATATCCAATCGGTTCTCTGTGTTGCAAGATTGGGAAGATATAGATAGATAGACATATCAAAATACAATGAAGGAATTGTCAGCAGTATACTTGATGTGGCTAAGTTTGTAGCACCATCAGACAAACATTGTCGGGATTCAAAAATTTCAGTTGAAGCTATTAGTCTAATGAAAAAACGGCGGACAATAAGGAAATTCAGGAAATTTTATTAATAGATTGAAATATGTTGAACTCTGTCAGACCATATGAAAATACATCCAGAAAGGAATGAGTCGGTTTAACATGAAACTAGTGCAAAAGACGCTCGAGGAAGAAGGGAACAACATTAACAGAGTAAAACATAAACTGGTGAATAAAAGAAAGAAACTTTTTGGCTTAAAACAAGAAGGTTGTTCCATATGCAGAACAATAAAAAAAAGATAAATAAAAAATAACATGAACATTAAAAATAACTTTACTATATTGTTCTAATTTATACAAGGACCAAAATCAGTCAAACTTACACTTCCCTGTAGAAGAAGAAGAAGAAGCACCAGACGTTTTAGTAGAAGAAGTAACGCAGGCTATTAAATCAATGAAAAATGAAAAATATCAGTGGAAAAGCTTCAGGATCAGATAATATTACTCCTGATATGCTGAAAGTTTGTGGCAAAACGTGCACTTAGCACTTGCTACACTGTACTCAAGGTTCCTCAAAAACCAAAACATTCCGAATGCGTGGAAAACTGTTGAAGTTATTCTTCTACATAAAAAAGAAACTCAGAAAGTTCTAAAGAATTATCGTTCAGTAAGCCTCCTTTCGGTTATTTACAAGGTTTTCACCAAGGTAAATAGCTAAAGGAATGCTAATAACACTAAAAGAATTACAACCAAAGGAACAGGCAGGTTTCAGAAGTGGTTTTAGCACAATGGATCACATCCAGGTTGTTCAGCAAGTCATACAGGAACACAACGGGTATACCATACCCCAATGTATGGCTTTTATTGACTTCGAAAAGGGATTTGATTTGATACACAACGCAAGGCTAACTGTATTACATAACCAGGGGTGTAAATACAGTCTACATAAACTTGCTACGATCAATATACGAAAAAGTAAAAGCTACCATCAATATCAACGAACCTAAAATATAGACAAATAAATAAAAAGGTGTGCAACAAGGCGATACTACCCATTCTATTCTCAGCCTGCTTTGAGGAGTTATTTAGAAAGCTGGAAGAAGAAGTTATACGAATAAACAGCGCATACCTTAACCACCTAAAATTGGCAGACTATATTCTCTTTTCACAAGAATCAGAAAACTGCAGGTGTCTTTTCACAAGACACATACAGAAACTACAGGTGGCTGGCGAACCCTATGGTCTAAGGATGAGCCTTAAAAAAACCAAATCATGTTTAACAAGTTTAAAAAACAGTTTCAAAGATATGTTTTTGGCTCTGAAATATTTTACATTTATTTTGGTCAACGGATGTTAGCTGAAGATGATACAATCAATGAAATTGAACGACGAGTTAAGCTTGGGTGGCAGGCATTTGGGAGATTTAACATCGTTTACAAGATAAGCTCCCCGTTTGTCTTAAAAAAAAATTTCGATCACTGCATTCTGCCAGTTCTTACCTATCGGAGCAAAACTTGGACATTTACCGTTCAATCATTAGAAAAGTTGCGGGTAGCACAAAGAAATATGAAACGATGTATGCATGGAGTTACCAGGCGGGATAGGAAGACCTGTGAATGGATCAGAGAACAGACGAAATTATACTGACTGATGGCAGATGGACCAAATTAAGCATTTGAATGGATACGACTAGATATTAAACGCCCGCGAATAAGACAAAGGCTTGTTGGATTGAAGTTATTACCAAGTACTTTGGACCAAATTGGCAGAAGATCGCACAAGACCGTGTTTGTTGGAACCGTGTTGACAAGGCCTTCACCCTGCAGTCGATGGATAACGGCTGAAATATTATGACGTGTATATATATATATATATATATATATATATAACTGTATTATTTTTATTTTACAATAATTTTCAATTTCGATTATTGTTCGTCTTTTCTTTTTTTTTTGAGACTATTGCTATTTTCGTGACTGAAACGAATCGTTCAACATATGTTTAATGAAAATCAGTCCAGTTATTTCAAAGTAACACGGAAACTATCAAACACATCCTCGTCTTGAAGTCAGTAATGTAGACCCATATTTAATGAATTTTCTAGCCCCCTGAGTATTAAAGATTTGAAAATAGAATGGAATTTAATATTAGTATATTTTTTAGAATTTTTTGTTTGTCTATTTTTGTAGTTTTGTTGTAAAATAACATGAATTATACAGTTGATTTTGTCCCGACTTGCGGTTTCATTGTATCTCAATCAGGATTGATTTATAAGCTATATCTTATTTAAAATAGATTTCTCTTGAAGCTCCAGCTCTTTTGAAGTTTATGTTTTACCAGGGTGTAGCACACAAAGGAAAGTAATATAAATAGTTCTCTTATATGTACGTAATATTTGTACTCATTTAATTACAAAAAAAATGGCCTGTACATATTTTCATGAACTAAGGAAGATATTAAAAAGTTTCTTTGAGTAGGTCGAGTGATAAAACATATAAGAAGATTTAAATAAAAAACACAAAACAAACAATTATGAATGGTAGGAGTTATAAAAGTGCTTTAAAACAATATTTAAAATATGTTATTTATTTGAATTTTCGTAAAAATATTAATATAATTAATATAATAATTATGTGTAAGGTACTATTACATAATTAACTGCAGGTATCCTGACATGAATATAAATCTATCCTATAATGGAAGTCCTTTCATAAGCGTAGCAAACATCCCGTAGCTGACAGTATTTAATCATGATAAAAACTGATCTTGGTACCCTACACCCGTTTAATATACTAGGCTGTTTTTCTCCGATAAAGATAAAAGCATAAAAAAAATTTTTCTAGCTAACATAACTGAATATGCTTTAAAAGTGATTTACTTCCTACAGAAAGGAAAATATAATTTCTTTACTAAACACCGTCTGTCCCATTGTTTCTTACTGTTGATACGCAATTAAAGCACCTTAAAAAGGAGACTAATCGCAATTTCTCTCTTTCTGAGAGTAATGATTAGTTACAGTCTGACCCTGTGACGATTAGAGTGGAAATATCACTTGTAAGGCTGAATATTACAGTGTTTCATCGGGTGTGGCATGCTTATATGCAGCAGCAAATTGGGCTGTGTGAGTGACGTAATAGGACACTTTCCCATCCTCTAATTCCTACTTTCTTTCTCGATAGTAAACCTGGAATGGGTTGCTTTTTATTTTTAAGAGTGGTTTTGGGAATAACTGAGATCTCATGTCATGTCATTTACAACAATTGTTGATAGCAACTGCCACATTCAATATTTTACAATAATTTTCAATCTGAAGAAAAATCTTATTTGCGTTATTGACTGTAGCTATAGAAATACTATTTTATTTTATCAATTTTTAGCGTAATAAACACTAAAAAGTGAATTAACAGAGTACAATAAAAGAATAAATGTGTAGATTTTAGAAGAAATGTTTCTTTAAAGTTTTTTAAATATATTTTCTGTTAAATCTTTGTTTGTAGAATGATATTTTAATCCACAATTAGTGCGTTAAGTAGCTGGACGGATAATACAGCTAATTTTTTTGGTTTCATTGTAAATAATTAGGATGATCGAAAATTCATCCGTATATTTTTAAAGGACACAAACAGAATTTTTCGGCAAAACGGATAAAAAAACATGAGGTTATAATTTGCTGAAGATCAAAAACAGAGAAATAAAAGAGCAACAAAAAGGGCGAATTAACCGACAAAAGAAGATTTGCGTAAATTGAATTCCAAACAAAATGTTTACATTCTAAAGATTTTTTTTACTTTTATAACAATTTCTTGCGAAGTATAAAAAAAAATTTAAATAATTTTTCTTTATTAAAACTGCAGTTGTCTGTTTTTTTTCTGATATATTTTTTGTGGTTATGTGTATTCCAGATATAATCATCTGTTGCATACACCATATTTCCATACATTTTCTTAATTACGATTATTTATTTTTTTCTATAATTTAATTATATTTTTTATTTTTATCTCTGTAGAAAGTATAATGTTAATTAAATAGATATGACTTACACAATCTGAGAAAGTATGAGTAGCTAATTTATTGTGTACACCTGTAAGATATAGTTATTGAAAAGTAACTAATTTATGATTAAAAAAAGAACACGTGTGTTATAGATAACAAAAGCAATTTCTATGCATAGCATGTGCAAATATTTCCAGTATTTTTTCTGTCAAAAATCCACTTATTTAAATGGATACGTATCAGACCATCGATAAGATCACATCCTATTTAATAACTCAGGTTTTGATGTTATTACCTTTAAATTATTTTAATAGTTCTTTAATATAAATATGTACGGTGAATGTAGAATTTTACCTGATGTAATTTCTTTAATTAAGATGCTACATACAAACACTTCAATAAACAGATACGAGTACAAACATTATTATACAGATGATAATCTCTTTAAAAAAATTATATGCGACAATAATATATTGTGAATTATTATATTTCTACTGATTGCTTTTTGTGCATTTTTACCAAATTTAGATGTTATTTCTATCACAACATTTATTTTTCAAGACATTGTTAAAATCCTTTTACTGAAGAAACCATGAACATACATCAGCTTTCAGCTAGTAATCCAAAAAAAACCTCAATTACCATTCGTTTTAGCGCCCTAGAATATGGCAAGATACAACATCTTTAGATCCAGTTGAGAAACATGTAGTTTCATATATATGAGAAAAGGATCACTTTGTTTATATTCTACAGTGGTTTTATTGTAATTTACATCAATAACTTAAAATAATACACCATACAGAATTGTAAATCAATGTCTTCGCCAGATATCTTCATTTAATATTGATTTACTCGCAGGGTAATCGGAAAAATTAAAACTTATTTTTCCAGTTAAATTATTCAAAATGATTCTTAAGAACAACATATTTGTAAATTTTAGTATTATTTTCATTTATCGTTATTTGAAATAACAGAATCCTTAAAACTCTAAAGATTTTTTTTCTGTAAAGAAAAAGTGCTAAAAACATGTAATATCTGAACCTTTATGTCAATTTGAGTAGAATATTTCTACAAAAGTAACTCAAATACAAAACTCTTATTATAAATTATAATGTTTTAGTATTCTAAGTTACATATATTTCACAAAAACTGGTAAAAATGGAACCAATAACTTTTTAATTTATGCATTTTCTCTTTAAAGTAACCTACTATAATTTTTGTCGATATGAATCATTACACAAAAAAATCAGCGGTTAAATGAACTGACATTCTTTAGCATTCGGCCTCACTACCTATTGACTGACGTAGTTGTATTTAAATGCGTGAAGGTGTCTCAGGTCTCTGTGTTACTGTGCACTGAAATATTCTTTGCCACACCCTGTAATAAAATTCTGACCTATAGTCACACTTTATGTGTCGAAATGTAGATACGACTATTATTTACACGAATCTGATTTATATTTTGTAATTATGAAGAAATGGAAAAATTGTGTTAAATCTAAAAGAAACCTAAAATGATATAGTTTATCTTTTTTATTTGAAAACCTGAGTTTGTATTAAGTAATAAGATCTATAGATTATTTAATTTGAAATCATAATATTAAATAATGTCTTTCGAAAATGTTAATGTAAATTACTCTAATAAGAAGTTTTACGATAGCAATAAAATTCGTACTTGCTTACTTACTTACTTACTCGGCTTATTTTAAGGTTAATATTTATAAATTACTGGGATCAGTGTTACTAATCCCTTTTTATTATATCTTACAAAAATTTAACAGTTAGATTATGATCACTTATGGTACAAAATTTATAGAATTATGACATTTATTTAGCATATTTGTAAAGTAGGGACGAGTAAGGAAAAAGCCAAAAAGCAAGTAAGGATGTTCATAAGCCAAAAGAGCTTTCATGCAAAAAACAAAATTGTGAAATCTACAAAGGAAAAAAGGTTTTAAAATGTAGTATTAGGTATTAGGTTTACAGGAAATGAAATGGTTCGATAAATTATTATGTCTTTTGATAATAAAATTATGAGATTAATGTGAGTGTATACGGTATACGTGTATGCATTAGCATCCCCGTCGCGGTTTCGCCGACGCTATATGGTTACTTGCATTTCCCGTTGCGGTCAGGGGATATTTAGCTGCTCAGTGTCACTTCATTCGCCCTTCACGAGCAGAAAGGGGGCTCGGACCCTTGGACCCATCGTGTACATTAAACTCATGCTTGTGAGAATAATAATAATAAATAAAAATTAAAGCCTTTTCAATTTATAAAAAATATCAGCGTAATGTAATTTATTCAGAACAATAGTTTGATCAGTACAGGACACGAAAGTTTGAGTAATCTAAGAATATGGGTTTAAAAACAGTCGGCTCCAGTTATAACCCGTACTTCGTATAGGTAAAAATGTATTTTGCCCGGTTCTTAGCGTTACCCGACAAATATCACTAGGAGGTGACCGTACTTCGTTTATCATTTTTTTTAAAACTATTTAATTATATTTTGTTTTATGTTTTTTAGTCAAGTAACTAGAGGCAGGTGCAGCCAGTCTCGTTACACATACATACAGTAACAGTGGCTGCGTTAGTTGAGCCGCTGTGGCGTACATTGCCGCGCTCCTTAAAAAATCGAAATTCAAAAACACCGGAAAATTGTTTTTAAATATTTATCTGAAGAGTATTTGCAAGCTCCAAACTAGTGCATATTTCGTTTAATGTAGTTGAAAATAGGGAAAATTTCCAATCATTGTTACAAATTTTTACATTTCTTCACCCCTTTCAAGGTCAAATTTCAAAAAATTGTAGAAATTGGGTTTTAGATATTTACATGAAAATTACACACACCAAAAACCGAGCTGACAACTTCATTTGTTACCAAGAAAAAAAAAAAAAATAGCCGGTTTCAAAAAGGGTTAAAGTGGATACAAGATCCATATTGTATCCACTTTAACCCTTAGTGGAAATCCCGACTAATCACTTAGTCGGGATTTAAAAAAAAATAGAATTTAATTTTTGGATATTCAAATGAAGATTACACACACCAAAAATAAAGCTAATAACTTCATTTTTACCGAGAAATTAAAAAAAATAGTAAATCTCATTGTTCTTTTTAGCCCGTTAAACTCAGAATTTAAAAAAAAATCATTTTTAGTGTATATTTACACCGTAAGAACATGTACACAAATTTTCATCATTTTATCTTTCAGTAGTTTTTGCTGGACGTTGATGAAATCAGTCAGGACAAGTTGCTTTACAGGTACAGATACACATATATATAAATTATACTTTTTTCCGATTTTGTATGATTGCGAATATACGGAATTGATTACGAGGTTTTCCCGGAACTTTCATAACCTATTCTACAATAAAAATAATGAAAAAAGTTCATACATGTCAATGCATAAAAGTTAATCAGGATAAGTCGAAACACCTCAAATTCGCCCCTTCTCAAGGCGAATTTGATTGTGAATTTGTCACAATCCATGTTCACACTGGGACAGTGTGAACATGGATTGTGACTTAATCTCACAAATAGAGACTGTGAGGTATCTATGACTTCACTTAGATCGCTTTTTAACCGGGAAGTGTCCCGGAGGATAAAAAATAAAACAACTGAACCCAAAGTATAGAAAACTGCATTGGATGCTGCGGAGAAACTCACAACTCACGTTGTCAAATACAGTTCTAATTTCCAAAGTTATCCTATGACCAATCTGGACTTATGGCTTGGAATTGTGGGGGGACAGCAAGTAATAGTAACGTAGATATCATACAACGGTTCCAAAATAAGGTAACGAGAATAATTGCTGAGGTACCGTAGTTCACACGGGATAATAAGATAACAGTTGGGACGTCCGAAGCTTGAAACGTCTCCATGTGCTTGACTTAGGAGTAACTGAATGACAATTTGTAGTTATTATCACCAAATCTAGCAATAGTAACTGCATTTTTGTTTACTTCTTTATTTATTTTTCGCTTGATCATTTGTTTGTTTTTTTGTTGACTATTTATTTGTTTACTGGATTTTATTTCTTAATTGTTTGTTTTTATGGACTATGAAGTGTTGGCAGATATATTTTTTTACTAATGAATTTTAAGATTACTGCTTACTGATAACTGCTATTATGGACTGACTTATTACGGGAGTTCCTTAAGAACCTTTTATCACGTGCTTAATATCAAAAGATTTTCTTATGACTCCACTTAAGTAGCCGATTGTAAATGTACTAGTTGTGGAACAAAAAAATTTCATTCTGAATTAAACCTACCTTAATGTTTGTGGAGAAAACTCAGTAAATTTTCCCTACGTGTCATTGACTAAATATTACAGACGGGCAATGAGTTGAAGTAAGCATGATATAAATTATTATAAAAAAATTATTAATGATATTTAAAAAAAAAAAAATGTTTGTAACATTCTTTACAAAATCAAAATTAAAAAAAATATATATATATGTAAGAAATGCATATTTTTTTTGGAATTCCTTTACTATCCTATGCAAAATTTGAGTGAAATAAATATGTTACGAAAGTGCAACATCATATGAATAGAAACACCAGATAAATTTTTCTAAAAAATGAATGATTCGACTTTAAGCAAAATGGATTCATATTTATAAAATTATTAAAAAAAAGTAAAAAGTTTAATCAGTTACTGCAATTAAATATGTTGAAACAAACTTACGAATTACCAATTTAACCGATATTTGTTTTTAAGTTACGTATTTTGTAGAAAATACATAGAAAGAATTTAAGTAGAAACTACTTTTCTGTAGTATATCTAGTATGAGACTTGTTATTTTTGCAGAGTGGTTTTTCTATTTGCACCATTTTCAGCATAGGACTTTTGTCTCGTGTAAGGTTGCTTACAACCAGTGAAAATATAGGGGAAAAATTAAAGTATCTTTTTTTAATTTCTGGGAAATGTCGACTCGCCTAAAGTAAAGAATTCAAAAAATACACGGTGACATGTTCTAGCTATGAAAAACATCCGGATAAGAATTACGCAGAATTAATAAACTATGCGATAAAAAATCTGCATTAAGCACTGTAATCGTTGACAGTTAAAAAATCAATAAATAATTTTGGATGAAAAAGATAAGTCACGTGTTTTGAGAAGAAAGAGCATAATGACGACATAAGAAAATATGTTAAATTAGTTTTCATTTAATGAAACCATTTTTATTATACAATCAATTAAAATTCAGTAATTATCTGTTGATAGAATTTTATTCGTAAAAAATAAACCTGACAAAAAATTCTTATGACGGTCCTGAAGAAAGTGATAGTTTTTAATAATGTAATTAACGAAAACGGAACTGCTTTAAAGATATTTTTATTTGAATGCTTTTTTCGTTAGTTTCTTTAAATAATTGTACTTTTCTGAGCTATGACGCAAAATTATAAACGTAAACAACTTATTTAAATAAAAAGAACAAAAAATATAATCATCTGTTTGAAGTTTGAATAATACGTTATTTGAAGTATTAATTCAAATACATTTATTATTGCAAAAGAAATAAGTTTTTATAGCAGGTTGGTAACCGTGAAGCAATCACTGTCATTACACTGAAGGTAGGCTGCATAAATAACTATCTAACTAACTGAGTTATAGGATGTGTGTTTATGTGTGGAACTAATAAGAGTATGCGCCGCCCTCATTGTGCAACGGAGCCACCAACTTGCTTTCTTCAACTTGAAGAAAAAACTATTATTACAAAAATTACATTAAAAGAAATTTCCGTCTTTAGTTTTATATTAATTTTAAAATAAAATGTCTCGTCATATTAATTAAAGGTATACATTTTATTTGCAATGTTCCGACCCACCAAATACACACGCACACACACACACACACACACACACACACACACACACACACACACACACACACACACACACACACACATACAGAGAGAGAGAGAGAGAGAGAGAGAGAGAGACATTATCACTTAACAGGGGATGGCCGATACAAAACCAAACTGAATTTGTGCAGTATGAAACTCCCTAAAAAATTCTTAACATTGTGCATAAAATAATAAATCCTGGGTATACGGTAACAATTTTGCTGTAGAATCTGAAAGTGTTAGTTTTAGGGTTATTAAATTTTTAATTCAATTTGATTTGAATCTGCATCTTAGTTAGTATTCTAGATCGACTAGTTCGGGTATAATTCCTGGTAATTTTCCTATGTATATATATATACCTTTTTTTTGGAAAAATTGTGTTAATTCACATATCACATCTTTCTTGTTACAATACTTTCACAATTCATATCTAAGATCGTAATAACAAAGAGATCTTAAATTAGGAATTGATCACCAGCCCAGGTATAATTGTAGGCCTTAAACTTATATACCTTCGATAAAAAAAAATGTAATTATGGTTATAATTTTCTGAAAATGGCACTTATTCATAAATGGAGATATAAATACTATATATTACAATTTGTTATTTTAGAATTCAGAATGGGTGAATTAAAAATACAAATGTAATACAATTAGAAAAGAAATTAACGTTGAATAATATTAAAATACTACTGTTCATACATTACAGAACACTGATTAATTACAATAATAACTGCTTATCAGGAAAAATTCAAATTTTCTAAAAATCGTTTTCCTTTGATTCAGAAATCAAAGTTAAGACATTTATAGTATAAGCAGTTAAAATAAATGTTATACAGTTCCATCAATCAAATAAAGAATTTGTCGATTACATGTATGTGTGTGTGTGTGTGTGTTTTTAATTTAAGTACTTTTGTTACTTTAATTAAAACAATCTATGTTCTTCTTCAACCACAAAAATTTACTTACCTTTAGTTATAAGATATAACAGACGGAAAGTATTGCTGACATTATAAATGAAGTTTATATGATTTTCTTATAATTAAATTCCTCCTTGAAGTTTTGTATTATCTACCGTGTTAAAATATATATATATATATATATATATATATATATATACACTGTTTTATTTAGGTATGTCTGCTTGTTTTTTGTTTTGTATTAAAAACACGGCTTAAAGATTTAATCAAGAAATTTCACACATTTCTAAACCAAACATTGGTGGCGAGATTTGAGAAACGGACTGCTAGAGCAAGAAATATAGTAAATATAATAACATTTTAAATTTTCTTTAAATAAGAAAATAAATTACTTTTTGAGTATAAAACCGATTTTGAATCTGTTTGGTATTGGAAAGGTGTACATTATTGTTAAAGTGGGAGGTAAAATTCAAATTTTACAAGTCCCAGAAGAGTGAAAAATATTTTTTGCAGTTTTATGTTACGAAAAAGGTAAATATGTTGCAAAAATTTACCAGATACTCAGGAATAATTTTAATTATATTAAAAGAAATAAAATATTAATATGCTTGCTTCATCGATATATTTCTATCTCATTAGATTATACTTGTAATTATTTGTTACGTTAAATTCTTATTTGTATTTTTTAATTTCCAGTTTTACTATACTTTTGCAGTGAAAAATAACTTGCACTCAAGTTTTTAAAATGATATTATTTAAAGATAAATCTAAAAATAAAATAAATAAAAGATAAATTTAAAGATATTATTTAAATTATTTAAAGATAAAATGGCTTAAAATAATATTTTGTAATGGTGAAAATAAGGAAATAAATGTTACTTGTTTGCGAATTTAAACTATTATGTTATTTTTAAGTAACTTTAGAATATTTCCATCCGTTTTAATTACATTCCCTTAATCTATTTCTGAAGAGATACTTATTAATAGATAATTAATCTGTAATAATGTGAATGATTGTAGAAAATATATAATTGCCCACACTACTATCAAATCCAATATATTCATGTCGTATTGAATGGTAGAAAATGTGAAAGCCAGTTTACAGTTTCATTAACTGTCTAATGACACACTGACATATATGTGTTGTCATGGAAACGCGACAACACAATGTATGTACCCATGCCCGTGTACACACGTTTCGTAAAAGTATTTGTGCATACGCCCCTGTGATACTCTGTGTGTGTGTGTGTGTGTATATGGTGTGTAAGTGTGTGTGTGTGTGTGTGTGTGTGTGTGTGTGTGTGTGTGTGTGTGTGTATGTAATTGTGTCTGTATTTTTTTGTCTGAAATTACTGCACGTGCGTAGGTGAAAATAATTAAATATACCTACCTTCCTTATTGTAATGTACGAGTAAAATCTAAACACCTCAGTAGTATTATGAATTTCATATCGCTAAAAATTAACTTTCACTGAAAATGCAGTGGTCGTTATGTATTTCAATTTTAATTAACTTTAAGGTATTCCAAAATGTGTGAGCCTTCAAACTAAAGAAAAAATATAACTATATATATTAAACAGTTGAAAATATAAATTACTAATAATTAATAAAGGTATTTTTTCAGATTTGAAAATCTTTCCTTCTTTATTTACTTTTTCCTTCTTGTTTGTCAAAACCTCCAAATATGGTAAAATTTACTAAGTCTATAAAATTTACTCATACGTCCTGCCTGCTACCTTATTTAGAGCAACCCTCCTATTCCACCTCCTTCCTACACATCTAGGAGTCCGTTAATCCCCCTCCCCCTGCTTACGTCTCAGAACCCATTCGGAAAAACCGATACCGAGTCCCAACCCTCCTCACCTACAACATTGCGAGGATAATATTATCAGGAAAGACTTCCCCCAAACGACGAAGAAAGCACTCCTAGCTCCAATATTATTATTTTAGTGTCTTAATGATGTCTTAGAATCAATTTTCAACTACAATTTTTAAGTTCGCGTTACAGAAAAAATACAGTTCTTAATTAGTTAATTTTTTTTAGAGAAAGGGGCTGAATCAAGTAAAATAATAAAATAAAGAAATAAATGTTAAAATAATTGTGGAATATATAAAAATAAACAATAGAGAATAGGTAAGTTAGGTCAACTGACAGGACGTTTTAAATACGATAAACAAAATGCCTAAAAGCTCTTCAACTGCAAAACTAATCTAACTCCCTATAATATGTTAATGCAAAAAATAAAAAATAAAAATTATTAAGCTATAATATTCGAGAATATTAACAATGTAATCTAAGTTCTGCGAGCGGAAAATTCATCAGCTGGACAAAATCCAATATTTACAATATTTCTTTATATTTAAGTATATTTAATTTGTATTTATTGTTGTCGGTAAATATTTGCATTAATATATAACCAATATGATGGGGTCTTTTAAAAGGTTGTAAAATGACGTATTTTAGTACTGTATTGAAAGATTTATTTCTTAAGTTATGATTATACATAGGTTGTTCTTTGTTGAGACAAGACATTTAATTTCTAAGAAATGTACTCATATTCTTTACTTTCGTAAACAATACTATATTCTTCGTTGGAACTGATAGTTGTACAAATTATAGTATAGTTGAACTAATTTAGTTGTACACATTCCTGCCAAAAACGAAAGAAATTTTCATATACAGGTTACATATAATGAAATTTTAAAAATCTTTTATAAATTATAAAATGTCAACCCCCAAAATAAATTTTATAAAAGTTATTTCTTTTATATGATAACAAATTATGTTGTTTGATATAAAATGTTATATTATAAAGTTATCTATCATTTAGTGCATATTTCTCCCTTAGAGCATCTAAGGGAAGTCATTTTACCACCTAATTCATTAAGGTTAATTAACACATTTATTTCATGCAAAACCTTACAAAAATAGTAGAGAGATAACATACTAAAATCTAGTACAATATAAAGTATATAAAACAGTCTTAAACATAACATAATGAAGATTTATTTCATTTGCTGATCTACATTAAAGGATATACTAATCTTCTTTATTATTGCCTATTTTCTAAGCAAATATAAATTATTTTCTCGTCTTTCTTTTTATTTCTTATAATTTTATCAAATTCTTTTCAAAGATCTACAAATACCCGAAAAGTATCTTTGCACTCTTTAATCTCTTTTTAAAATTATTACGAAAGCTATACCTACTTTTTGCATCGCATCCTTTTCATTAAGCTTAATTGGTCTTCACTAATGCACTATTCACTCTAAATTACTTAAAAACAAATACGAAGTTTACTTAAATTTAAAAAAATGATTATATTAATTAGCTAACTCTGGTTAAATATTTGTTCTTACTAGTAAAGGTCCATTACATATGTATCGAAATTATAGATAATTTTTTTTTTGTGCTTTGTTTAAACGAATCTCATTATAGTATACACCATTCATTGTGTATGTTTTATCAGTTTTATATCGCACGTTGAACGTAAAGTATAAGAAAAATTTAATTATAAGATTGTTTAAGAATAAACAAAATTTGTTATTTTCTTACGAAGAAAATCTTGTTTTTAAACTGACACAAATGTAACCCTATTTTCGAGGTATTTCTAACAAATTCTTATTAATCATTCATATCATCCGTACTATTATATAAAATAAATTTTTGCATTGAAATACTTGTATTTCACATTTATTTATAATCAAATCATTACAATTTAACATTTCGTAATCTTACTTTTATGATTTCTTTCCATTGATAATAGCCAAAAATAATTACGGATATTCTAGCTATTCATAAGATTAAATAACTCTAAGAAAAAGTAATTCAGAAAAGAAATTAAGAATTTACCTTTTCTTCAAAGAAGTAAATTATTAATCGAGCACATACACAATAACATTAGAGTGTGATTTCATATTCAACTAACTAGAATCAGCTAATAACTGATTCTAGAATCAGCTAACTAGAATCAGGAATAGACCAGTCAAAAGTTTTCGGTTTAATCAATCGACTGTCACCTCAGTAGTAATCAGTACTGATTTTCTGAGATTACTTCAATCTTTGTTTAACTTTCATTGTAAATGCAAATTTTGTTTTAATGTACTGTGTCGCCTTACACTTTTACGCACCATTTTATACATACAACGATAATCCTTTAGCTTATAAACTTAAAATTATTTTGTAATGTAATAACAATAAAAAAAATATTAAATAAATTCTGAAACACAATCTGTGCAATTTATAATATTTTTACAAACACCACAACTTCGATCAGAAGTAGATGGTTATAGATGGTTTTTCTGCACCAGAAAAGTAAAAAATCCTCTACGTATGAAATAATAATGTTTTTAAATTTATTTATTTATAACTTAATTTATAATATCAATAAAAAATAAATGAAAATTGTATTCCTTTATGTATATTCTTTCAGAAGATACTATAACTGTACATATTGTTTATTATGTATACAAATTTATAAAACTTAATTATCGATTCCGCACTAAGAAGTAATTTATTTACAAATCACAAAAAGATCGGCTTGAAGCTGAATTAACTTGTCCAGTTCTAACACTAACAGCTATGCGAAACCTAAAAACAATTTATCGACAAGACAAATGTAGACAAAGGTTTTTTGGGTATTGGCCATTATCTCATTAAAGTCATGAAAACGTAATTAATAAAAGTTATCAAAAACGTAATTAATAGGTAAGTCTTCCAAAATTTCACACTACACTAAGTTTACACTTTAATCATTTTGAGGCTAATAAGCGTTAGTAAGCCAGAAACATGCGTGGAAGGAAAATTATAAATACTACACTCAGAAATACATTTTGGGAACAGAATATTTGCACTTGTGGATAAAATATAACAAAGATAACAGAAGATATAAGCTCAATATTTCACTATATTTAATAGTATAATATACTACATATATTTACATCAGTAGTTCAGCCCTACATTGCACTTTGTATATTACTCGTGCAAAAGGGCGAATAGAAATCTATCGTCTTTTAAATATCGTAACTGCTAAATAAAATAAAATATGTATATTATAAGCTCTGAATTAAGAAATAAACGCAAAATACTTTGTAAATAAAAGCAAAATACTTTTACGTTTAAAATTTATTTTTAGTTGTATGTAATTACTGAAAAAGATATTTACGAACAAGCATTTACTTGTCTCAAGATGTAATTAGGACTACTTTAGTGATCAAACATTAATTCAGTTTTTTTACAGATAAGCATCTCTTTTAGACCCTAATATTAATTTTTTTATTGTCTAGGATTCATAATGTTTTTCATTTTTAATCCAGAATTTGTTTAACCCTAAAAACACTTTCAATTAAATTGGGATATCAATAAATTAACTTTTTTTTAAATTTATTTTCTGATCTATATATTTCAAAAAAACATTATCTAGGGTTTTCTTTCGGTTTACATTTTAAAAATTTTTATAGTAAATCCGTACAGATATTAATACATGCACATCTACTTTATTAAATAAATAGGTAGTAATATACTTATAGTATAAAAAATTTCACACAGTTTATATGTGATTTGGTATGAACATTTTTTGGATGTGAAGAAAGCAAGACCGACAGGAATTGGAAACTCGAACTTTAGGGGTGAAGGCCGGATGAAAAGCTACTATTCCGACAGAATTGCTCTCAGAATTTAATCTGAGAACCTAATTAATTGATATTATAGTAAAGTATTTTTTTTTTAATTTATAACAATTTTTAAGCTCTTTTTTGTGTTGATCATCTTCTCTTTCCTCATTTCCTCAGTAAAATTATATTCAGTAGTTTTATCAAGTTTTCTTATGCTAATTCTAAGATATTTTGGTATATAACTTTACCTTCTAGCCTAGAATCGAGACCTTTTTTTAAATTGGCCAGAAGTTCATTTGATTACACACAATTTCAAACAGTTAAATTTAAAAATTTTTTAATTAAGTAATTTTAGTTAATTAATAAAAAAATTAGTTAATTAATTTTTAATTTTATTTTATTACAATCTCTTATTTCATATTCTTGGTTTGTAATTTATTGGAAAATCTTTCTTTTCTGATAAGATTTTATATGAAGTCGCTAACTACTAGTTACATGCAGTATGTAGATATGGCTACTTACTCAAAAAGATAGAAATTTCCATCAATTTTTCTGTGTTTCTTAAACTAGCCTCTCTATTTATATTCTATCATATACTATATAATGGGTATAGTATAGGTATTACAGGTTAATCTAAATATATATTAGACATTGCATATTTACTTAAATATTTATTTAATTAATTATTTATTTAATCGCCTTTGCGATTCATGCTTCATATTCATTTTTGTATGTCTCAATGATCTGCGATACTACCAAAAAATAGTCGGCTTATTGTGATAAATGTTATGTATTTGTAGTGTTACGAGTTGAAGAGTAATTACATTACTCTTCTAGAAGAATAATCTAAAGATAATCACAATTTCTTAAGTTAATAGGGTGTTTTCAAAATTATAATGATCCTATATTTTAAAGAACGAATATTAGTGATATCAAAGTTCGTAGTAAAATAAACCTTTTAAATGGTTCCATTTATTCTTTTTATTGCCTCTTCAATATTCAGCAGGATTATAGATAGCTGAATGATCTTATGAAATTCAAGCCTTCTTTATAACTAGCACTGAATTTCGAAATTTCTTCTTTTGTGTGAGAATATGCAGTTTTATTTGGATATTTCTATTTTAAATCTATTTTATTAACCAATTATAAGGTGTGAGCAGAATTTACCAATTGGAATACAATAAATTTACCAATAAAATACGTACCGTATCTTAATACTGTTAACACTATATCATATACAACTACAAAACTTTACATTTTATCAGACATAAAGACTGAGAACAATCCAGATCGCAATTAATTTTTTCCAAACCAAAATTAATCCCTTCTCTCTCTCTCTCTCTTCCAGGAGAGAGAATTACTATCAACATTGTTTTATCCGATAAGCAAAATAAAAATATTTGATAACCAATCCAAAACCATTTATGCTTCAGTATTTATAGATGTGAATAGAACACATTGTAAACACATATTGTAAAATTTCAATTTAATAAACAACAAACCTGCTTATTTTAAAGAAAGATACATGTTCCATACCTCTTCCTCACAAAATTTTAAAGATTTCTTTACTAAGGAAAATATTTACTTTCTTTATGTAACAAATAAATAACTTTGGGATAATTTCCAACTCTTAACGAATAAGTGGTTACGAGTAAAAATAAAAATAGGGTTATTCAAAAAGAATGAACCGAATTCATAACTTAATATTTTATTAAGAAAGGGTAATACAAAATTCTTACCAAATCACAAGTATTCTACTCATAATCAAGTTTCATTTCCAGTTTTACAATGTTACCACCAGTAGCAGCAAGGACTACATCAAGGCGATAAGATCATTGATGTTTATGGGTAGCGGTAGATAAAAAACAAGATCTTTAACATATTCCCACAAGAAAAAATCACATAAATTAAATCTAAAAATCTCGCAAGCCAAGCACAAAGAGATAG
Source organism: Lycorma delicatula (assembly GCF_047948215.1). Classification (NCBI taxonomy): domain Eukaryota; kingdom Metazoa; phylum Arthropoda; class Insecta; order Hemiptera; family Fulgoridae; genus Lycorma; species Lycorma delicatula. Next base: position 163,979,836 of record NC_134455.1, on the reverse strand, counting down.
ATTTTGGGCACCGTTTTAACCAATCCATCATTGGGGCACTTTTTCATTCAAAACCGTTCGTACTATCAGGTGCCAATGAGACGGTGTTCCATCTGATTGTAAAATGAAGTCGTCTGAACCTGCTTGCAGTAATAGGAAGAGCCAGTTTTTGAGCATGTCGAAAAAATTTTATCCTGTAATGGTATTTCTCTTGAAGAAAAAGGGACCGTAAACCTTGTCCTTACACAGAGAGTCGGTTGAGGAATTGCAAGCTGACGGGTAGCTCGATTTGTGGATTTATGTGAGCTACGTGGTCGTCCTGGACGTTTTCCTTTACAGGGACACCCGGACTCCTCAAATTGTGAAACCACCGTCGAATGTTCTTCAGAGAGAATGAATTAAAGTCGAATCGTCTTCGAAAAGTTCTCCGCACCGTGACTGCTGAATTAGTTTTTGCGAACTCGAGAACACAGAGCGCCTTTAGTTGTTGACTCGCCATTTTAAGGTCACTATAACTAACTTTCTCATGTGGTAGTTATTCAGAACTTATAAACCTACTCTTTCAAATGATCTGTGACTCATTCCATAACGGTTCTATTGAAATGAAAAATTTCGTCTTGAAATGGGTCATTCTTTTTGAATAACCGGTATTCTAATAACTATTTCTTTGAATTTTATTCAAAAAATGTTTCAGTATTGTTCTTTTTTACCTAACATTAAATAAAGGTGGTGATATGACTATGATGGAAATTAGATACCGTATACATGATATTCTAACTTATCCACCGAGTTATAAAACCCTACTTTGACTTACAATCAGTATTCGAAGATGAAACCTTCAAATGAGGAAGTTAACTATGATGTTCTAACTTTTTAACAAATTAATTAAATATATATTTAATTATTTGGTAAATATAAAGATATCGAAAAAATAAATAAAAATAAACAGTTTTTTTTTTAACTGTTGTGGAAAAAAGTTGTCGATAAAAGAGAACCATACTTTATACGTTGTAAATTATTAACAATTACAAGCTACAAGCTTATGTCTATTTTTTCCTTCCTAAACAATTTACATTATTTTTGAATGCACCATTGGATAAAATTTACTGAACACCTCCTTAAATCAAACTAAACTAACGTTCTTTGCTGCTTTCTCCTTGTTTACTAGACCCAGAACTAACTAGTAGCAAAATATGGTCTGTTGTTAAATGTAATAGAATATACGACTATAGTATCTAATTTAAACGGATATGTAGGCCAATACTGCCTGCTTCTTCACTTTGTCACCGTATCATTTATTATATTTCTAACCCACACCTACCAGAAATCTTTAATATTTAATTATGTAGGAATCGTTAAGCAATTAAGTTATTAAAATAAAACTACTATTGTTACGCTGTATTCCTCTAAATAAAAAACGCGTTAGGCTGCAGTTTGAAAGTAAATAAAGAAAGAAAATAATAAATAAAGAAAACTAGCCGTGGCCATTTTAATATTAAAAAAATTTACTACCTTCAGAGTTACTTAAATACAAAAGTAGATTAGCAGATTAGTTATGTATTGTAGTTTTTTCTTTGTATTTACTCATTTATTTAGAAAAACATTTTCTAAGTAGGCACAAAACTATTTGTACAAAAATGTTTCTGCGCATAAAAATGTTAACTTTAGTAGAATTACCTTAATTGAATTATCACCAACAGAAATATATTCAATATAATTGACAATTGGTAAATTAATATTTGTGTTTTTTTCAGATTTTCATGATGTCTTTCTTTCAACTACCGAATTTAGACAAGTCTTACAACAGGTTTCCTTGATTTCAGCCGTTCTAATTATGTAAAAATTTTGATTCTATAAAATAACTGCACTTTTAAAGCAGAATACATACAGCCTTTTACAATTAAAATTCCTAAATTTGTTTCAAGTATTATCGTTGTCGAAGCTATCCATTATTTATTTATCACTATGTTAACGAAAGTCAAAAGGTATCTAACCAAACTATTTTGAAAGGACAAACTTTACCATTTTTCAATTTGGGAAATAAATTAAACAAACATTCCTTTGCATAATTTACAAAGGAATATGTAAATTATTATTATTACAACCTAATTTATTTATTTATTTATTTATTTTTTGTATTGAAAGCTATGCTGAAAGTTAATAATAATTTAAAATTACGAAAATATCAGGACAACAGAATTAACACTAAATATCGCTTGTTCTGATATAGAAAGTTTATTTTATTTTTTTAAATATTCTTGTAATGTTTCAAATAATTTTCTTAGAGATTAGATTTTTTCTTGGAATATAAATAAAAATGGTCGCTCTAAAAACTTTAAGAGATCTTGTACGCGGTTAAGTAGAGTATTCTGATATTATGAAGTCTTCATGCTATCATAATATAGATTTGTATTATTACAATTGAGAGTAAATAAAATACTATATTTATTTCTTACTTCCTTATACGAAGTAAAGGAAATATTGTGATCGCGAAAAATTTAGGTTATCAGATTTCAACGGAATATCCATTTTGACCATCCCTGAATCCATTTTGACTAGTTTTGACGTGACGTCTGTACATACGTACATACGTATATACGTATCTCGCATAACTCAAAAACGATTAGCCGTAGGATGTTGAAATTTTGAATTTAAGACTGTTGGAACATCTAGTTGTGCACCTCCCCTTTAGATTGCAATCGACTGAACCAAAAAAGCCCAAAACCCCAAAAATTTGGATTTTGGAATTTTTCTTAACTGCAGTAATAAGCCCTCATTGAGAGCTTTTCAACGATATACCATAAGTGGTACTTATTTTCATTAGTTCCAGAGTTATAGCCAAATAAATTTTAATTAATGAAATATTTGGATCTTACAAGGGGAACGCACATCGGTTCAAATCCGACTTAATCTCCTTTTTTTAACTTTTTTTTTTTTAATTTAAATATATTGATTTATTAATAACAATAAATAAAGAAATATGAAAAAAAACAGATGTTATAAATAAATAAAATTTTATGAATTTAAAAAAAATGAGTATATATAATTTAATAGGCATTATTGCTATGGGTGTATGTAATAGATTTGGTGAAACATCTGATTATTTAATTTTAATTGAAAATTATAATTTAGAATCGTATTAATTTTTGATTTTCCAGTTTATTTTCTGTTTAATTTTATTTAATTATTCTAGAATTTCTGTTAAATTTTATCTACATAAAAGTTAACCACAGAGTAACTGAAAAATAGACCCCTCACAAGAACAACATGTACACTGAGACATAGATGCACAATCTTTAATAAATTGCAAAAAATTGTTATCTTTTAGTTCATTACTCCTCTGATATTGTCGGACAATATTCTCCCTAAGTCGGAGTTGATCATCATTTCGTATGTTTGTTTTTTGTTGCAAGTTATTTAATCGCTCTTTGGTTTGGTCTGATCTTAATTTACGTACAGCTTCTCTAGTTTTCAAATTTTCTCTCGTTATATTCATCGTCCTCTCTTAACCTTTTTTTTCTTTCATTGGTATTAACGTTTTCTTCCTCTTTATATTTATTATCTTCTCTCAATATCGTTATTCTTTCTTTGGTTTTAGTATTTTCTTCCTTTTTATACTTATCATCTTCTTGTCGTTTTTTTAGATATATTTCTTCATGTTATCTTTCTTTTTCGTGTGTGATTGTTTCTTTTTCATTTTTGATTATTCACTAAATAATCCAATAATAAAAACTGAATATTTTATACCGTAAGGTCGAAATAACATTTGTAACTAGTATTCAGGAGTTCACTAAACGGAATAGTTTCATTATTAACTTTTTTTTATACAATACACTAGAAATCTGAAACTTTTGATAATCAGCAACTCACAAAGATACGAATAATACTGATCTACTAATACGAGTAATAAAGGGAATTTTACTCTATCATAATATTTCATGTAAGATTGTTGAATTAATAATTGTATTTGATGTTTGATGTTAATGAAAACTAGTTTTTCAGCAATTGTGTAACTGTCCACTTTATTTAAGAACTGGAGGATCGTACTCACTTTCAAATTAAATAAGTTTAAATGAAGTGCAGCAAAAAATGTTTATATGTAATTTAATAGGCGTACAAGGAAGTCATGTAGTGTTCACATCAGATTTTTTAAAATAAATAAATGTAAAATTTAAACCTAACAGAAATGAAAGAGTGGTTATTATTTCTTTTTAAATGTAACTAAAAGTTTTAAATATTCAACTGATTTTTCATCATTAACTCAAACTCAAACGATGAGAGAAAATAAACAGTGACCTGAAACTAATACATTCACACTAACCGATTGAAAAACTCAAGGTCGTTACTTTCGTTAACTTATATGGAGGACATGAAATCGTCATTGTCCAATAAAATTAATATTGCTAACGTCATTGTTGTTTAGTGGTAACAATGAATATTTTTAAATTATTCAGTTAATATAGTTCGTAACTCATTTAAACAATGATATTTTAACAGTTAAAGAGAAAGTACTACAGCCAGAAATAAATTGCGATTCTAAAAATAATAATAGTATTAATATATAGGACAGGAACTGCTACTATATTTAAAAGTCTGATATAATGAAAACTGAAAATACTGACTTTTAATAAAGTCAGGGAAATAAAAGATGCGCAGTATGAAAAAGTTAAAACTACATTAGGAAATTATCTCTAAAATTATTCTTGCGTCATTGATATTGAAGTATAGCATTAAATAATAATTGGATGCTGTGTATTTCCGTAATGCATATTCCACTGTTATCGAGTAGGCCATTAACGTAAGCACGGGTACTGGCTTCCAAATTGGTTAGTTTCGGATTTGTTTCCGTTTAATTAGTTTTCTGGCTTGTTATTCCTTTTCAATACTTACTTCACTTACTGTACTTATTATATTTACTACAGTTTAAAATGAAAATTTTATTAACAAGACTACACTGATGACTTTGAGGAGTTATACTTGGCGAAATAAATTAGCAGAACCCAGATAATTAAAAAAATATGTAACGTATGTTTATTCAACAGATCTGATTTTCGTTTTCTATACACTGTAGCTGTTATTACGTTCTGGTAATTCTATATTAGATAAGTGTTTCGGTCCCCCAAATGTTGACACAAATAACAATTTCATAAAACAAGTCCAAAACAAAATCTACTTACTACCTTTATTATTTTACAAATTATCAAGGTTGAATTTCTCAAAAGTTGTTCGTGCGATTTTGAAAAAAAAATTATTATCATTGTTTTAAAAAGTACTAGATTTTACACATTTTTTATTATTTGAAGGAGATATTTAAAACGTTATTGATAAATAATCATTTATTCATACATACTCCTATTAAAAATGTTAAATTTCAAAACAAATTTAAAAAAAAGTTCATACTATTTTGATAGGATGTGTTCATTGTACAGAATACTACTGGTGTTTGCATACATTTTCAGCAGCTGCAACCGTTATTTACCGAGTTATTGAGAAAAAAATCACATTTTTCGGTTTAAAACCCCTTTAAATATTCAGGAGCAATTTTAGGTATTTAGTATTGATGAAATGTTATATCTGTAAAAACGTCCATGTGAATTATCTATACAAGAATAGGTACTTACACAGAGGTACGTTCACTCACGAGCATTTTGTGTGAATTGTCTAATGGGAAGGATCTGGATCACCAGAACTAACGTATTTTTTACTTTATAATTTTAAAGGAAATTTAATTTCTGTGATTGTAGAATAATAAGAAAGCCTTCTAAATTACAGATAGTAGTTTTACTTCAAATTTAGTATAAGATAGCATTACATGACAAATTTACCTTCGATAAATAATAAAGTTAAAAGAAATAATTGTTATTAAGATAATAATTACTATTGTATTTTTCGCTAAGAACACTGTTATTTCTGTGTTGAGTACTGTTTACTCTTTTTAGGTTTATTCTTTTATTATATGTTAAAATGTACTTATATAAAATATTATATGTAAGTTTTAACAATAGAGTTATTCCGAAACGCGTCAACATATAATAAAAGAATCAAGCTAAGAAAGGTAAACAGTACTCGACATGGAAATCAAAAGTAATAAACCTTTTAATCAGCCTTTTCTTTAAAATCTATCAAAAAATAATTTTTTGGTATGAAATTAAGCGGGAGAAAAGCAGTAGTGTAATGTTGAAGATTCAGTACAAATCGAGTCTAGAAAATTAATATTATTAATTTTACATAAGTTGTATTTGTGATATGCAACGAATATATTTAGAATGATTCAATTATGATTTAACATCATTTAAAGAATGACTATCTCCTTCTGACATAATCAGTGTGTGTAAACGATTTTACACGATACATTACGGTCATTAATTATATACCAGTGATATTAGGTACTACTACGTCCCATCCGAGGCTTACTGGGCAAAATTCGGATTAAAGTAGTCACTAGTTGCCATCTTCACTAAACCAGTTGAGTTGAGACTAGCCTATTATTACAAATCGGTGTCCCAATCCCAGTTAAATACAGTTGACAGTGAAATCTACTAGTAACATCACCTTGTGCGTAAAAGAGATCAGCAGTGAGGTAAACATCATAACTCTCAAAGAATACATATCTGATTGGTACCTACTGTATCTCAGATACTTCAGATGCACTTGAACTCTAAGAAACATTGGTACAGTTAAAATAAAACAAGTTAGTTTACCCCTTTCTAATGTGAAATTTATCTTGTATAAAACATCACCGCTACTCATTAGGAGAAAGTTTAAAGTTACCGTTGCTTTTAACGGGGTTTGAGTGTTCATCTTACCGATATACTTCAACTATTGAAATTCTGTAAATGACTGTCTTAGTAACGATTGACATTCATTGTTAAACAATTATTAATTTTAAACTGGGCAATCAGTTGCAGTATAATCTCGGTTAAAAATAATAATGTAAAGGGAGTGTAAACCATGTAACATGGTTTTTCTTATTAGTTACACAAACAGTAGTTTATGTTTTTTACTTTTGCATGTATATGACGAATGAAATCATTAACTATGTTTGCAAAATATATTTATGAAGTTTTAATCTGAAAAGCAGTATTCACTTTATACCAATATGAAGTAAGTTGACATAAATATTAAAAATCCAGTAGAATTCTGATCTTAGGCTACCAAGAATAAAACTGATTGCTGATATTAGAGTTTGTTTAAATCAATTTAAAAATGAGTTTTTTTCTTTTTATGGGAAGAGTTTCTTTAAAAACCGTCAACAATATAAATGTATAAAGCCGGATTCACGCGATATCATGATACAGCACGTAATGACTAAAAGGCATAACTACACTTCTATTTGTATTATTCTTTAATTCAACTGCACCAATCCAAATTATACTATATTATTAAACACGTGTGTGTGTGTGTGTGTGCGCGCGCACACGCGCACACACACACTGTAACGAACTATAATTTTTCAAAATTATTTAAAAAGAAGTAATTTTACAAGTTCAATATTTGGTATGAAGATTAGAGTTAAAACGATCAATAAATTATTTAAATAATTTTATATAATAATCTAAAATTAATATTTAACATTGATAATTTTGCGGAGACAGGATTAATATTCCAAATTAGATTATAAAATCATCCTGGAAGCGAAATTAACAAAAAAAAAAATAAGAACATACATTTGTAAATAACTGAAAATTATAAATACAAATATAAAGAAACATCAGTACATTTAAATTTAAGTAGCTGTAATGTAACAGCAACATAAAGTACAATATATGCCATAATGTTAAATCCAGTGTTATAAGATCATTTACAAAGTATTTAACGGTAGCATTAGATAAAATATTAAGCGGTAGTAAAAGCAGCTTCAGTCCCACCTCATTGACATGCTGGGGAACTCGCGTCCGTCCTACTGACCTGTCTTAACGCCTTACCGGCCCCGCGGTGTAAAAATGCCCATCAGGTCAGTGTTTAATGCCGCACCCTCTATTAAAGAGCTCAGCTTAACTTAAACAAATGATACTTAATATTAAGTCAAAAAGTTAAAGCGTATAAAAAGATATTTAAGAAAAATTGGTTTGTAAAATATTTGTATGCGAATAAACAGTTTTATCAGAATCATAATTCGACTGGAGAAAGGTTATTTGGCTAAACACAGCTACATCAGGATTTAATAAAGTATATCATTAACTAATAGTCAAGAAATTTAGAATGCTGTTCTTACTAATTTCAGTACATACAACCGGTATCATTTGATCCATACCTTATGTCTTTCTCCCATATGATGATATCCTTTTCAGATTATTTTTTTTAAGTTATACAGACTACATAAAATAAATTAGTTTTATAAATTTTATGAGGTTACGATGAATAATTAGAGATAGATTCTTTAATATTAACCTATGTGACAATGTAACTCATAGAAGGCTGAAATAATCACATTCTAAACACTATTTTAAAATTACACAACTTCAATTCATTGATACATAAACATTAGAGATATCAATCGGTATCTTATAAAAAAAAACAGAAAAAAATTCAACTTATCTACTCACTATGTGCTTTACTAGTTAGGTTTAGTCCAAACAACCGTGACTAGTAAAAACTTCATTCCGGATCCAGGTTTATAGAAACCTTTTTTCTATTTTAAAATATATAATATACTCCTAGAATTACATTTTTTAAAAATATAATCTAGGGTCTCTGGGGTCGCATGACGATGTGTATATAAGCAATTTTTTTTAACTTTATTCTGATTTAGTTTATACCTGATTAAACTTTCGGTAATTGTTATTACGATGAGACTTCCACGTTTGTCAATGCAATCTAGCGTTGAACCTATCCTAAAACCGTCACAATCACTGCATTAGAACTTATGATGATTATGGTGAAGCTTGATGTTGTCATCCAGGAAGCTTGTGCATATGCCCTAAATGGTGCAGGCACGATCGAAACATGTTTACTGGTGGTCGGAGGAGATTGCTGAGCTGCGGAGAATATGTGTACGTAATAGACGCATTCTCACCAGATTAAGGAGGAGAGAAAATCAAGAGACATGTGAACAGGTAAGAGCAGAATTGAAAAGTTCCACTAAGAACTTCAGAAGGGCTATACAAAGGACCAAGAAGGAAAGTTGAGGCGATGAAGGCGTTGGTGGAGGCCTCTCCCTCTACATTTTTGAAGGCCTTTAATCGCTGTTTGTACAAGCATTATATACCGATGCCGTGGAAGGCGGCAAGGGTCCTCCTGCCTAAAGGAAGTGGGGGAGAAAATGGCTCACAAGGTTGTAGACTTGTTTGCCTTCTCAACAGCCTGGGCAAGCTGTTTGAGATTATACTAGCGAGAAGGATTCAGGATGGGTTGCAGAGGAGGGGCGAACTATCAGACAGGTAGTATGGCTTCCGCAAGGGCAGAAGCTCGGTTGATGCGGTACAGAGAGTGGTTGATTTTGTAGAGTGGGCGGCCAGGCGGTCAAGACATGTTAGAAGGATTCCCCTGGTTATCCTACTAGATCTAGCCAATGCATTTAATACAGTGAGATGGGAGTCCATACTGCGGCTGTTGGAAGAAAGAGGAATTGAGTTATATCTGCTTAGGATGATACAACAGTACCTGAGTTGTAGAATATTTAAAGTAATGTCTGAAGAAGGGGGGGAGGTCGTTGAACACATGCAGTGTGGGGTGCCACAAGGGTCGTTCTGAACCCCGTACTGTGGAATTATGGTGTATGAGGACCTTCTTCGGAGAGAGTGGCCACCAGTAGTGGAGCTGGTGGCCTATGCCGACGATTTAGCCGTAGTGGTGGCGTCAAAGGAGTTGAGCACCGTGGTGACGACGGCTACGGGGACAGTTGAGGAAGTCAAGATCTGGCTCCAGGAACAAGGTCTGCGGCTGGTTGTTATTAAGACCAAAATTATAATGATGGCAGGAAGGCGGCGCTTGCCCCAGTTCTCAGTTGGGATGGATGGTGTGCAGATTACTCCGAGGGATGGAGCTATGTACCTCGGGGTATGGCTCCATAAGTCTCGAGGATATATGCCTACCATGTACATCAAGTGGTTATGAAGACAGAGCGGATGTCCTCAGCGCTGATTAGACTTATGGCAACCGTCGGGGGCTCCAGAACCTCCAGACATCGATTGATAGCGTCGACAGTGGTGTCGGCCATGTTATATGCAGTGGCAGTATGGTTGGAGGCTTTTAGCATCCGAAGAAACACTCAGAGGTTAAATAGGGTGTTCAGGAAGTTGGCATTAAGGGTGGAACAACTGTACAGAACGGTCTCCCTTGATGGGCACTGGTGGTGGCAGGATTGCTGCCGTTGGACCTCGTGGCCAGGGAGAGGTAGGACAGGGCCACTAGAGGAAGGGAAGAGGCGAGGACACGAAAGCTTACGGAGTGGCAAGAGAGGTGCTGTAGAGCAAAAGAGGGCACTTCTGGACGGCTCAGTGGCTGACGGGTCACGGGTCGTTTGGAGTCTATCTCCGTAAAATTGGAAGATAGCAGATGGATAGCTGCCAATACTGCGGTGAGGTGAATTCCGTAAGACATACATTTTTTGAGTCCCCAAGGTGGCTGGAGGAGAAACATCAGAAAGATTTGGACTCACCGGAGGGTGTCATACAGTTGATGCTATCTTCCAGTGAGGGCTTGAAAATGTGTGTTTAATGCTTCCGAGGAGTACTTCGGCAAAACTTAGTTGAAGAAGAACACTAGGAGAACAGTGAAGATGTCGGGTGGGGCGGTGAAAAAAGTAATGACGATTTTCTGCCATATTTCGCCTGTGGAGCATCCCTCTTGATGGTCCAACAATAATCGACCAGCATATTAAAATTCCACTTGCATTGATACCTCTTTTCCATAGCTGAAATCTCCTGATGAAAATATTCTCCACGTTCATCGCTCATTGCGCCATGATTTTCCAGGAAGAAATTTACGTGCGAGTGCAGGAAATGTATTTTAAGGACATATTACAATCCAAATTTTTATAAGATGTTATTAGATTGTTGACAATATCATGATAATTTTCCGTCTTTCGATTTCCCAAGAGACTCTGAGTAACATTTTGAATGCTTACCAAGCTCCAGTGGATTCAATAGTTCATCAAACCTTTTATCATGCATTAGTGATCGTATTTGTGGAACCACAAATATTCCTTCTTTAATTTTTGCATCACTAACTTTAGGAAACTTCTGTTTTAAGTACATGAAACCAGGAGTATTGTCCATGGCCTTGACAAAATTCTTTATTAATCCTAGTTTGATATGTAATGAAGATAAATACACATTTTTAGGATTACACAACGGGTCATGTTTCACATTTTTCTGTTCAGGAATGAGTGATTCGCATTTAGGCCATTCTTTTGTAATGAAATAGTTTTTTCTGTCCCTACTATCCCATTAACCCGAAAAACAGCAGTACTTTGTGTAACCAGACTGCAGACCAAGAATAAGTGCAATTATCTTCAAATCACCACAAATATTCCATTCATACACTGCATATTTTAGCTTTTCCAATATAAATTTAAAGATTTCATATGTCTCTTTCATACTAGCAAAGTGAGCCACAGGTACTGATGGGAATTTATTGCCATTATGCAGAAGTGCAGCTTTTAAACTAACTTTAGAGGAATCAATGAACAGGCATTCTGTTGGGTTATGTTCATTACAAAGTGTCTCCATAAGAGAAGAAATGTCACTAAGCCATTTTCTTCAGGAAAATAGTCTTTAAATTCAGAATGACGATTACGATAAGTACATATCTTCGTATTCTTTTAAAGAAGATTCCATCCTTTTAGCCGGGAAGCAAACATTTCAGACTGTTTTTTGGATTACTTTAAATCTCGTATGAGATCGTTAAGATTTTCTTGAGTCATTAAATGAGGCTCAGATGATCTGCTTTGTTCAAAAGTTGTATCACCAGAATCATTTTTTCATCGTATTTACAATGCTCTAGGAGCTTTTACTTGACAATAGAAAATGGACGAAAAATTAAAAAAAAATTAAAATAACAAAAAACTGTGGATGATGGAAAAATTCTGAGTACATATTTGAAAACAGGATAAAAACTGCATAATTACATTTATTAGTACTCGTGAGACAAAAATCATGTTGACCAGTGTTATCATCACAGTTTAACATGTAATGTTATGTACATTGTATAAATAAAATTTTACAAAATAGAAAATGAAGAGTTGAGATTTTATTTTATTACATCAAAGATATTTTTGTTACTCCTGAACCTAACAACAAATTTTTAGTCTAATTTATAATAAAGGAGTTATTTGAAAGCCCAGAAATTATATTCAAAAGAAAAATAGAAGTTAAGATTAGCTGATTATTTTTACTAAACCATTTCAAGTTAATTTCTTTTTTGCAGTCTTCCAAATACTCAAAGCAACTTTTCAAGTCTCTACTTACTATTTCCTACTGTTTTTTAATTCAGGAAAATAAAACGTGAATGAGAGTGATTTAAACTTTCAATAACCTACAGTTTATGACAAAAAATTATAATGCTATCTTAAATAAAATAATAAAATTAACATTAATTGTTGTACCCTATTGTGTATTTTAAAAACAAACCTTTTTGAATTTCGATTACTGTTTATTCTAATTTTAATACATTAAGTAAAAGTAAAATAAAAACAATTATGATTATTTAAATATTATTCAGAAGAAAATTAACTAACATTTTCTCAAAATGAAAGTGAAAAAATCCATCTGTTATAATTTTGTAAAATATTTTATCAGATCTATACCGATTATTAGGAAAATAAATCAACGCAAACTTTGTTTATTAGCTTTTTATTTAACTATAAGTAATATGTTTGTCTATAAAAATTATTTTTAGTTTATATAAATGTAACTACACGTTTATGGTACTGAAATTCCTGTATGATTGCATTATTTTTATGGAATAAATATCAAAAAGCTTTTCTAAAATTAACATTTAATAATAATAACACTCCAATTATTATTTGAAGAAAGAAAAGAGTAGACATGGATATCAATTTTTCAGACCAAAAAAAATGTACAAAATTCATCAAGAAAGATAAATTCATTAAGAAGTATAAACAAATAATAAATAATATATATATATATAATAATATATAAATAAATCGTTTATATATTAAAAAAATATATATAACTGCATTAAAATATTTATAAAAGTAACTGGTAAGCGATTCATTAATGATTTAGGAAATATTTTTTTAAGAAAAATTAACAAAAAAATAATTTAATTTTCACAAAAACAAAGTATTTTTTTGTTCACCTTAATTCCCCCCCCCCCCCACACGACCAAGAATATAAGCATAACTCAGCTCCGTGGGGTGCCTTCGCCTCAAACTTCCTTGGCAGAATACAAGGTCCCGCCCAAGTAGCCGGGACTTGGTCTTGCAGTACATGCCACTCCTCTAATGAGAGGACCCCCAAAGAGGTCCCAACACCGGGACTCCGGTCTTAAGCCCTGCCTCGAATGAGAAACCCCTAAGGGCTTCCCCCACCGAAACTACGGTCTTACATTCCCTCCCCCAGAGGTGCTGCAAAGGAGTTCCCGTCCAATCATTGATGGTGGGACGTCGGAGCCTCCCATCCACCCTGGACGCTGCTGTCCCCCGCAGACACCCATCAGCACGGAACAGGCGCCGCATCTTCATGTCACAGGTGAAGCTTTGTACCCCTTACCCACGAGTGCATGTCCATATAACTGACAGGAAAGACACCAAGACTCTCGCCGGCAGTTCTTCTGTAGATGACCGGCCTTACCACAGGTGAAACAGTGGCCGCTACGATCTGTGGCCCGGTACACGAATTAGTCCTGTGGCCTGGCTTCCACTAGCGAAAGCAAAGGTCTTCAAATGAACGTTCATAACCCTACAAGCCACCCATCCAATACAGAACGTCCATCAGCCAATAATTTATCCACTGGGATGGGCGGCACAACCAAAGTGACTAACTGCGTCGTACCATAGGCCGGTCACATGGACATAACTTCGATCGACATTGACTCCCCCGTGATTTTCCGAAACTCCATAATGAACTCATCTTGAGTGATGAGTACATCCACATCCTTAATAAGGATGTGGATACTCTTACATCCCTCCCTGTCAAAGTCGTAGTGGTGTCCTCGACCTTCGCAGAAATATCCTTGTTTATCCATTCAGTAGCACCACTGTCGGCCCGCACCCGGATGTGGAGGTTCTCCTCCTGTCCCTTTCGCGCGGAGAGAATCCCGACTTCACCTGGCGACACAGCTCCTTTCACTGAGCGGAGGAGGTCAGCGCAAGTTTTCCCCTCCTCTTTGACTAGTATTGTCGTCGGCGGGTCTACCGGCCATATCCTGCCGACATCCTTCTGCATCGACACTATCAGGTGAAAAAGTGTTTCTTCCCGACCCGTCAACTGAGATATTCAACTGTGCGGCGCAAAAGTTGCCCAACTCGCCCCGATGGTTTTGAAAAACACACCTCCCGAGTGTGCCCATCCTTCATCACCTTAGGAACCGACCGGCAGACAATGGAAGCCACTTCATGGTCCCCAGCCGCTAAGTTAATTATAGGGCGTAATCAATACGACCAAGGTCAATTTTGGAACCATCGCCATCCTCGGACAGGTCTCGATCAGATGGCTGTACAACAAGGACTTGGCCCGCCGTCAATTTACCTGAACGAGCCAGGTCCCTAATCCATGGTGTTTACGAAATACCGGGGTGTGATTTGGTGGTCGAACCCAACCGCGAATTAATTATCCATGCAAATACAGTATCCTCATCTACCCCAGCGGTGCCCTCCACCAAGACTGAAGATTGAAAAACTTCTTCAGGCCAGCCCCGAAGAACCAGTTTCACAAGGTCTTCGTCAGCAACGCCATCATCAATCATTTGACGGAGCTCCGCACTTGAACAGGACGCAGTCTGGTCAAGACCCGCGGCTGGAGTCTGCGAAGCCATGGTTATGACAATGAAATCTATCTGGGTGGCCCCTTCCACCGTACCCGGCCGAGTTGATTGTCCCTCTCGACGCTCTGCGATTATTTCATCAAGAACATATTGAAACATCTTCATCATACGAACAAAGGCATCCATACGTTCGGGAAACTTCTTGATTTCTAATTTTGTGTTCATATGCTGCCGTACAAGCGAGCTTAACTCCCTAACATGGTTAAACAAAAAAGTCATGTTATTTATAAAACATCTCTTCCACAGTTTAAGGCTCTTTGCACCAACTGCACTCCTCTTCCCCTCTGTCTCTTCCTCCTTTATGCGGGAGACGTTCTAGAATGACCCACACTTTCCAATTCGGAGGTCTCTCCTGAGGAGTACAAGGAATCCCTATCACCAGCCTTAGACTTTTTTGCTTTCTCAGCAACCGGTGGAGAAAGGCGCAATCTCCATTTCCCAGATGTCTTCGGAATCCCCTGACCCACTTCCACATCATCGTCAGATCTTACAGAAGTTCTCCTTAAGGCCGCTACTACCTGCGAATCCCGCAGTGGCTAAAACCGGCAAAGCGACAGCCTGTCCCCGCCACCGATCTGACGTCTCTTTCTTCTTGGTTTCTCTGCGTCTTTCCATCAGTCGCTCCTCACGCAAAAATTCCGCAATCTCATTTCTGCCGCATTATCGGTACCACTGCTATCCGAGGTGACCTTACGCACCAAAATCCTCTCCAACAGGTGGGAAGGTGTCCTCGAACTGATCTGGCTCGGTCATAAGCCAACAAAAAAAATAAATTAAAGAAAAGTAATCTAAAATGAAAAAGAAAAAAAAACCAAATGTAAACAACCTGAAAAATTAATCCTTACAGCTAATACACATTCAGTAAATGTCGACATTAACGTGAAATTTAGTTGTAATCGATTTTTGTTTTTAAGTTTAACATTCTGCTGTTAATTTTAATTTTCTTTTAATACTTAACTTCACTTTACTTTATTATCGTCGATATCTAATACATGTCAAATATTTCACGTCAGATAATTGTGATATTTTTTTTTGTAAATACATCTTATTCACAACGAATATTCATATTCAACCGGTCTCAAGTTCAATTCCCAGCAAGGGTCTGAAATTTTTTCACCTGTAATTTCAAACACTTCTTGTTTTGCGTTATAACACTTGTGTAACAAGTCCGATATCGTAATAAATAAAATAGAAAATAAATTCCTACTAGAAAAAAAGTAGGGTACATAATCCGATTCAACAGTATCAAATTTACGTTATTCTCGTAGATAAATAGCTACCAAAGTTAGACTCACAATTTCGGTGAGAATAACAAATCGTTACGGAAACAATAGGCTTAGTACGACCACCATATTAAAATTAAACAATCGATCACAGCTTTCGCTTATGTGCCTTTAAAATATTTACATAAAACGTAGTGCTTCCATTGTTCGATTTGTTATTGGAATATGTCTTTCTCTTTTGCGTGCTTGAAATATAATATACAAAAAGAAAATAATATATGGATAATAATCTTGAGTAATCTTATTTTTTGTCAACAAAAATATTGATTAACTTCATTGTTAATGCATGATACAGTAAATTTATTATCTCGACGTACTTTCAAACTGAATAACTAGAAGTTGTATAAGCTGTTTTGTATTGTCAGTATTTACTCAAAAAAAAAAGAATCAGAAAGTTTTCTGTATTACACTACGCTTGATATTTTACCAAATAATGCAATTTCATGCCGGTAATACGTGACAGAAAGAGAACTTTACTGTGATGAAAAATAACTTCTATTGTGTAATTAGTCTTTCAGGATTATTTATAAAATGTATTTTGATTTTTTTATAAGATCCTCACAAAGAATCACAGCTCTCCTCTTCTGTTACAAAGAATCACATCTGTCTAAACCCACTCCCCACCATTATATCACAGCACATTCAAAGAAACATATAAAAACTACTACGGATTTATCTCAGAAAATTTTTTTTCTTCGAAGTCATCTATGTTCTACTGTGTACCTCTAATTTAAAAATAAAGTAAAAAAAATGATAAGGAGTAAACGGATAATAAAGTAGGGTGTATTGTAAAAAATGTTTAAAAATTAGAGGGAGAAATATAGATGTTATTTCTATTTGGTGCATACTTTTGCATACTGCAAAAAAATTGCTTATTAACTGAAAGTTGAGAACTATCGAGCCTCAAATTTTGTAAATGAATACATTAATTAATTTCTGGAATCGGTTGATGAACGAAATTAACAAACTGAACTATAAATCGTTTAGCCAGAAACCTATTTAAGAGGATTTATGAATATTTGCAAAATGGCAAATATCGATAATCTCGTTTCATTTTGGTAGATTGAAATTACCTGATTATATAATGCTCCCTTTTTTTAGGTAAGCTATTTAAATATTGCTTCCGTGCTTTACTCTCTCACTCTTTTTGCCCATGAAGTAATTTAAAATAGAACCACACGAGTGCGCGCGCACAGAGAGAGAGATAAGAAAAGTTTATTTTAAACAAAACTAAACATTTAATATATACTCAATTTTCAAAGTATTGAGTTTTATTGAGTAGTAAAAGCTGCACTCGTAAAGATATGTGAGCCAATCTCAAATTAATCAAAATACGAAAATTCAAAAATACGAAATTAAGCGTCTTATAATAAGAATTTAATATCTTTTGGATTGTCGACAATCAATCCAACCTGGAAATATAAAATATTTCTCTCTTTTACCCACAAGAGAACTCAAGTTGCCCAAAGAGAATTAAATTGAGAGTTGAATGTGATAGCTCTGCGTAGAATTTTCCTAATATTTTCATACGGCTGATCCATGGATATTGTCATAGCAATACATTACTAACAAAAAATAAATAAAAAGTCTTAAATAAGTATTACAAATTTTTTTTAAATACTATTTTAATTGTATAATAATAACAACAATTAAATACAATTTTCTGTTAAAAAAGGAATTTTTGTGCTTTAAAATTCAATTTGTCGAAAACAAATTGTCAATCTGTAATAATAAAATATTACCTACTAATTTACTACAGTCAAATAATATTCGTACCAGAGGCTTTTATTCTTTGTCAAAGACGTTTTGATAGGTCATCTGGTTTTTTAGCGGATTCTAGAGGTGGATGTAGATTAAATTATTGTTGATGTACACTTTACAAGATTTTTATCAGTAGCATTATATTATTGCAAACGACCGCCAGTTGATTTTTAATCAGCCTCATGTTTGACTGAAATTCATGAATATAGATTGTTAAATTTTTTAACGACTTGTTTGTAATCATATCATTAAATAATCTTATATTGTCTTTAAATATTTTGTTTAATGTATATGCAGGGTCTATTTGGGGTTGATATATATTTTTATATATATGTTACATTGATTAAATTTTCCAAGGTAAACATGAAAGTGATGACTTATGACTTCGTAAATTAATTACTTTAGATTTAAAGAATCGATTAAATTATTATTATTATCATTTTTTGGAATATTTATGCATCAATTGTTTGTTGATTTTTAAATTCATGGACAAGCTTCTATTTTTTGTTATGAAAGCACAGGCTCAACGTAGCTGCCACAATGACTTTTGATAAACTAGAACAATGAGCTAATTCTACACACTTAAGTAAATAATTACTACCCCAAAAATAAAAAATGGATTCCGTCACTAACTGTTTGAAAAGTTCAAATAACATTGAGGGTTCAAGTTCAAGTAAGACTGAGGGAATATCTTGATCATGGAGGCACTGCAATACAGAAAATTAATAAATAATGAAGAGAAACAGTAAATCTCAAATTAGTGTTAATACATTAAAATAATAAATTTATTAAATAATAATAATAATGCCCTTTTTTTTTTCTTTTTTTTTTATTTCTCTACTCCCCTGGGCCGGACCAACTTGATGGTATTACGCCACCCAGAGGAGTGTCCGTAATAGGCCCTCCCCGCCTACCGGCATGGCAGGTCAGGCCTACCGGTGGCTCTTTTGAGATTTTTTATTCTCTATTATGTCCTCTATGGAACCACATCATACCTACAAGTCGTGATGTGACCCCGGATCTTTTATAACACTCTCTTGTTCCTACAGCACACCCCAAGGACTCCTCAGCGGATCATTGAAACCAGCACACCTAAGCATGCTGGCTCTCACCGCTGAGGCTGTCCACCCAACCTAACATACTAGAAACCCATACTTCTTTCATGTTCATTGTTCTGTTTTAGTACTGTGTTTATATAATCAGCGACCTTCCTCCAGTTCTCCTAACTGCTGAGCATGAAATCCATGGTCTCCTTCGGCGTTTTTCCATGAATACCCGCGTCGTGTCTTAGTAATAATAATGCCCTGAGGTAGGTAATCCCCACGTCCGGAACACAACATCTACGTTCCACGTCCAGGGCGGTAACAGCTGTACTTATTTATGTACAATAGATATAGCTGGCTAACGGGGCTCCGAGTAAATTCCTCGGATATGCTTTTCTTTTGACCTGTTTCCACCTTCAGGTCCTCACATGGTTTGGATTTTTCGGCTACCTGCAGGATATGGAATAATAAACAATTTTGGAAATGGACTAATACCACTTTTAGTGCTGGCGATGTGGCGGCCAGGGTCAATGTTATTGCAGGTGTAACGAAGACCCTTCCGTTGTCCACATGCCATGCTTGCGATGGCAAGCATGTAGCAATGGTGCCCATGTATGTCGGTGCATGGGAGCTCTGAAAGCTTCGGTGTGTAGGAGCCTGGAGTCAGTGCAGAGATTGCGCATCCACTCTCTGCCAGGACATATGCCGGTTCCACCGGAGTACAGGATCGGACCTCCAAGGTTAGTAGCCCTGGAGTGGGGGTATACCCCGGCGGCTAGCCTTGCTACAGAAGGGATAAACGTTCATGAATATTGAACAAACAAACGTGGCAGAGGGTGCACGTAAACACCCTCGTTTAGAAACCTCCGATTCGCCACAAGCGAAGAGGAAAAATAGTAAGGAGTCAGACAAAATTAAGAGAGATGCTGACAAAATCAGCAAGGAATTGAGAAAGTCTTTGTTTGGAAACATTGCTCCCAAACCAAGATTTTTAATTATTACCAAGGAGAATGGCAACTTTCAAAAAGTTAGTCCACCCTTGATCGCAAGAGAGATAACTAATTGTGCTGGTGGTCCTGTTAAAGAAATTCGTAAAACCTTTAACGGATTACACGTTGAAACTATTAACGACAGTCAAAGTCAAAAGTCCAGGCATTGAAGAAGATCGGTGAATTTGCGGTATCAGTGCAACCGCATAGCACCCTTAATATTCAGAGGAGTTGTTGTTTTCCGTGATCTTCTAAACTATAGTGATTCAGTGTCGCAGACTAACAATGAGAAGAAATGGCGAAGTTCTTCCTTCGGCCTCTCATGTATTGACATTTAACAGGCCTACCCTTCCTGAAAAGGTGCGTGCTGGTATACATCGGCTTGATGTACGTGCGTTTATTCCACAGCCTATGCGATGTTTCAAGTGTCAACGTTTCGGGCACACTGCAGCTAAATGTGAAGCGCAGGAAATCTGCATATGTGGAATGAAGATACATGAGGGTGAACCATGTAAAGACCCTCCAATCTGTATTAATTGTAAAGGGCGCCATAACTGCCGATCCAGGAATTGCCCAGTTTATAAATCTGAAACGGCCATTCAGGAAGTTAAAACGCTTCAGAAGGTTAGTTATCCTGAAGCGAAGAAAATTGTTAGTCAACGAACACCTCGACAATCGACCACTTATGCTGAAGCAGCTGCTGCCCCTTCTTCAACCAAAGTTAACGTGGAGCAGTTGCTTAATACAATGGCACCCCAAGCCTTGCAACAATGATAGAAAAAATCATTGATGCTAAGATAGAGTCGACTCATCGCACAGAACCATCTAAACATGAGAAGGCTCAATCCCGCATTGACATCGTTGATAAAAGAAACGTACCAGCGCAGCATAAAAACTAGCTAAACCTGCGTTCATAACACCATCACCTGAAGTAGTAAATAAAAATCTTGATTTGTCTAGAAAAGAGGAAAAGATCACTCCGTCGTGTAGTTACAAAACTAAGGAAATAGTCACTAGAAAGTCTGAGTCTACCGAAATGGTGGTGCAAGTCGTTATTGAGAAAACACCAGAGGTAGACGATATACAAACTGTAAACATGGGGCCTCCAAAAGCTCAAAGAACATCTTCAGCGAGACCATCTATTTCAGCTGGACCCAGCACTGCTGTAGAGATAGAATCCAGCTCATCAGCTGCGGAAAGTGCATCGCTTGCTAGTCTAGATTCAATAGCAACGATGTTAACAGCACCAATGAAGCTTTCATCACCTGATGTAAGCCGGCGAACGTCATTGGCATCAGAAAGAGAAGACGATGCCATGTCCGAGGCCTCAGACACACTGTCATCGGAAGTTGAGGCCGTTCGCAGAATGGAAAAACCGTGCAAAAAAGGATGGCCGAAAGGAAAGCCTAGGAAGTAATTTGTTGGATCAGAAGATATAGAAAATGTAAAATTTTAATCATTTTTTGACACATGAAAATGTGAAATAATGAACCCTTTTTTATTTTTTTTGAAGTGGGATGGGGCTAATGACCAAAGTAGCCGATGCCCCTTAAAACCTCAAAAAAAAAAAATAAAAAAATAATAATAATAATAATAATGTTAATATGTGAAGATAATAGAAAAAAAAATTAATGTGGACACTACATAACTTCCTTGTACGCCTTTTAAATTACATATACACATTTTTAAAAGAACATAGAATGTTATTTCACTAATAACTTCTAATATTTTTTTATTGTTGAATTATTATTCATCGTATTTTTTTTTACAGTGGGAGGTTAATAATTATTAATAAATCAATGTATTTAAATTAATAAAAAAAAAGAAGAAGTCTAATACGAACCGATGTGCCTTCCTTAAGATTCAAATATTTCATTAATTAAAATTTTATTTGGATATAACTTTGGAACCAATGAAAATAAGTACTACTTATGACATATCGTTGAAATGCATTCAATAAGAGCTTATTACTGCAGTTAAGAAAAAGTCAAAAATCAATTTTTTTTGGATTTTGGGCTTTTTTGGACACTTTTGGTTCAGTCAATTGCAATCAAAAGGGAGAAGCACAACTAAACGTTATAACAGCTCTAAATCCAAAATTTCAACATCCTACGGCTAATCGTTTTTGAGTTATACGAGATACGTATCTACATTCATACATACAGACGTCACGCCGAAACTAGTCAAAATGGATTCAAGGTTGGTCAAAATGGATATTTCCGTTGAAATCTGAAAACCGAAATTTTTTGCGATTACAATAGGGCTTCCTTGTACTTCGTACACGGAAGTAATAATAGAAATACAGAAAAAATAACGATTTTGAATGACTCAAATAAAATTAAGGATGCACTAAATGAGAGTACAGAAGATTTAGATTTATTCATTATTGTTTTTTGCGAGCTCATCAAAAAGGTTTTTCTTTAAGATATCCAACTTTTCAGCTTAGTTTTAAATAAATCGGCTCAGAGATTTAAAAAGAAATAGACAATATATGAAATGGCAATAGTATAGTTTATTATTTTGTCTGGTGTGATAAAATAGACTCGGTATTTTTTGCAAAAAAAAAGGCTATTTTTTTCAAAGGTAGGTTTCATAGACTTTATTGCATTTTGATGCTTGTTTTTAATGTATTCATGGACTTTAAATAAAGTTATGAAATTATAGAACGTATTAAGTATCAGTGTACAAGGTTAATATTTATGGGCACAAATAATTATTTGAAAATTCATTTGGGTAATCCGAAAACTTTCTCCTATTTAAGGAGCCAGGTTATAAATAATCGTGGATTTAATTATATTTAAAGTTAGCGGAGGTTAATTACAATTCATCAAACGACAGATTTTACAATTACTAACGTAGAATTTTCTGAACCTGTTAACTTTATAATTTATATCTTCATATGTATATTTCTGTCATCACTGTTATCTACAGCGGCAAAGGTTAACGGGCTGAGATTTCAAAAAGATTACAATTAAATATTAAGAAGAGGAAGGACAGAAGGTTCCTTCTTAGAAAATTCCCCAATAAAATTAGTCACCTGATTTTCATGACCAGTATTTTTCGATTTTATTATGGTCATAAAGGACAAATTCATTTTTAGAACGTTTGTTAAATATTTTAACTTTTATCCGATATATTTTTTAATACAATTATAAACTTTTTTATTTTCTGGAAAATATTCGGAAGAAGCAAATTGGTTCAATAATTTCATTGTTTTTTTTTTTATATTTAAGCAAACGAAGAATTCTTAGTTACTTAAATACTAAGAGATTCACATTTACAACTTTTGACATCATTTTATTTACAGGCTGATTCAGAGGAGGGAAATAATTTGGAAACTGATTCTAGAGTTTGAAATAAGGAAAAAGTTAATAACAAACATATGTCCGAAAATCCTTTGTTATAGAGTTACGGCTTGCGAAAAATTTTTACCAGATTTCAGTTCCCCTAGTAAAATGAGTTCATACTGAAATTTTTATGACATTATATGAGTGGTAAATTTGATAGCGTTTTATGTTTCCTGACCTGAAAATTCGAATAAAATTGGTCTCAGACCTGTATTTCCCGTAATTTTCAAGATATCCAACGTATAACAGAAAAATTTGGTGACGAAAATCTCGTTTTTTAGGTTTGAAATAAAATAACTTTTTTAAACGACTGATATATGCATAAATCTTATTATAAAAACTTGTAGAAAAATTAATTCTAAGAAAACAGTCTTAATTCTACAGAATAAAGTCTATAATAGACTAAAAAAATTATCATTAAAAACAAATCGGAACAAAACAAAACAGACAGAAATCTAAGAGATTAAGGTCCGGTGTTCTAGGTGACCAATTTCAAATTGGACTTCTACGTCCAATTTGAAATCCATTTACCAGCAAATTTTTCATCTAAGAATTGTTTTACCTCATTCGTGAAATATTTTGGTGCTCCGTCGAGTTGATAGTACATTTCAATTCGTTTCTCCAATGAGAAATTTTCAATCACTGTAAGAAAAACATTGTTTAAAAATTTCAGATAATTTTTCTCTGTGACACGTTGTTTTAGCATGAAAGGACCTACTAATTGGTTGTCCGATCATGCCACATCAAACAAAAAAAGATGCTGGAAATTTGATTCAACTACAGCATGTGAGATTTCGTTAAACCACCGATGTGAATTTCTTGTGTTATTTATGCCATTACGGGCAAAAGTAACTTTGCCCGAAGATAGTATGAACGGAATTAAATGGTAATTTTTGTTTTTTTTTGTTTTGTTTTTGTAAATAAAAGTTGATTTGTTTATTTTCGTATACTTTATAAAGTACATCATCATTTTCTTTTAGAATTAAATTCTCTACAAGTTTTGATAATGAAATTTATGCATTTAAAAAACATTTAACCAAGTTATTTTACTTCAAATTTAAAAAAAGCTGTTTTTTGTGACCGAAGTTTTCTGTTTTTCTTTAGATGTCATGAAAATTACGAAACATACAGTTCTAGAACCGATTTTTCAGGTCAGAAAACATAAGAAGCCATCAAGTTTACCCTTATCTAACATCTTAAAAATTCAGTATGAACATATTTCACCGGGGATCTGAAATCCGGTCAAAACGTTTCGCTAGCCGTAATTCGATAACGAAGTCGGTTTTTGGACATATGTTTATTATGTCCTTTATTATGTCAACTTTTTTTCTTATTTCAAGCTCTATAATCGGTAACCAAATTATTTCCCTTTCCTCCTGATTGATTCTGTATTTTTCTAATTTACTATCTTGGAAGACAGTGTGTTTATTATAAATAATAAAATTAAAAACTAAGGTGAATACCGTTATATTTAATATTCAGTTATATTTAATATTTATTTACCGTTATAGGTGGTTTACCGTTATATTTGGAAATTTATTTGCTTACATACAGCATATGTATTTTTTCTCGAATACAGAACTACCCAAACAGAAAAGTTAAAATAATAGACGAAAAAATTAATTAAAAAAAAAAAAAATTAAATATTTCTTCACATTTCGGTTTATTTTACCAATAGTCTAGAAATTCGTCAATCGAAACGATAATAATTTGAATCATCTTCCCTTTTTATAAAAAAAAACATAAATAGGCTTTAAATTAAAAGAAAAAAAAAATCACTAATATACGTATTTCATTGAACATACAGCATGTTTTTTGTGTAGTTTTCAGTACTGATTTTTTTAAAAACAATGTATAATGTTACTGTTGATTTAAATCATTATAAACAAAAAAAAAAAAAAAACGATGACTGTAATGAGTAAATAATGTGCATTACAAAACTACTAGATGATTTTATTAATATCTTCAACGTTTTTCTTCTTCTTCTTCGGTTTCTTTTTGGTGCATGATTCTTTTTATTGTAAATCTACAATAGTAAAATCTGTTAACTTTAGATGTAACTTAAATTAACTTATTAACGTCGTCAACGTATCAACATCTTCACTAAGTGTTAATAATTTTCAGTTTAATGAGATTTTAATATAAATGCTTATAATACATAATATTTTGTGCGATATTAATTTTTTTTTTAATTAACATCGCACAAAATGTAATTATTATAAATTATTTATATTAAAATCGGCATTAAACACATAATTAACAGCACTTTGTGAAAATGTTGACGTGTTTTCTCATTAATATTCGGTAAAGAGAACAAGTCGATAATCTTTAAATTAGTTAATTAATAGTTCTTCGAACTAATCGAAAACTGTAAATTCTAATTAATGGCGTTTCACTGAAACTTACTTTCTTTTTGAGATTACATTCTTCATGTTACATCTATGTAAGTACGTTTGTATGTACGGAAAATTTTCAGGTTTCTCTTTACTTTGTCTAGATAGAAGTCTCGGTATGATAGTTTATGTTGTCTATATACGTTGTTTAAAAATTTTACGTCTGTTACGTACTATGAATTTTCGTCAATTCGGACGTTAATATCGGTTAAAAGATTATCTAAAAGATAGAAAGCTGTAATTATATACGATTTAAAAACTGGTTTAGATAGTACTAATATTAAAATTATTTTATGAGTGTATGGATATGACAGAATCTTTTTAACATAGTTTCTAAACAGAAGCTGAATCCGATTCATTGTTTTCTGCATTTGAATTTGCGTAGGTCATGAGCGAATATTAATTCCTCCCATATATCACAGCAATAGCTTACTTTCTAATATTAACTATAACGTATATAACCTATATACCTTTGTATAGTTTATTACGCAGTTCATAATTTTAATAAGAACATTTAAGATCTTAGAAGTAAAACTCTTTAGTCAGCTATAAACCATAACTGCATTCTAACAAATGGTTGCTCATAAATTTAGTTATTTCTATATCTTTGACCCAGAATGTCAAAGAATTGTAAGCCACAGATATTGGCTAATTATATATATATATATTGAAGAAGGAGATGGATCTTGATATATGACGTTTTTCATCCAAATGCGTGTAGTAATAAATAAAGCTGATTTTGATCAATCATCTAGTAATTAAATCAATTCTTCAATGTTGAATATATTTTATCTTAAGTATGATAACAGTAAATAAAAAAAATTCTTTATTTTGGAATACACGATAATTTTATAGAGGATAATTAAATTTTTAGGATAAATTTTTGTCGACCAATCATTCTAAATTAATAGAGTGAAAATAAATTTTTAAAAATTGATAAAGAAAACACTATAACGAAAATCACATTCGAAAAGTATGAACGCTAACCGTATGTCTGAATATTTTACATTATATCTTAGCATAACAAAATTGAGAAAGAGAATAATTAAGAAAAACTGTACCAAAAACTTAATAAAATATTCTTAATTTTCTTTTTTTCTACTTATTAAAAAAATTGACATAATAATTAAAAATTTGAATCACATAATTAAGTATAAATATAAAATTAATGGTGTAAAAATGGTTAAGTATAGTCTTACGTATCTAATTAAATTACATTGCTTTAGTAATTGGTTTTGTAATGATTTTCCACTCTAAAAACTTTGCTTTTAAAAATTAAAAATGCTTCACTTTTAAATTAATTTTTCAGTATCTAATGCTGATTTATGCTTTAGTACCTTATAGTTTGTTTTTTTTAGTTAAGACCGCTACCTATAAAGTAAGAGAGGTTCGTTATTTTTGTTTGCCGTCAGTCATTTAACTGGTTTGATGGAATTTTCCAAGATTCCCTATCTAGTGCCAGTTGTTCCATTTTGGTATACCCTCTACATCCTATATCCCTACAATTTGTTTTACATATTCTAAACGTTGCCTGCGTGCACAATTTTTCCCATCTACCTGTCCCTGCAATATCAAAGTGACTATTTCAGGATGCCTTAAGATGCCTATAAATCTGTCTCTTCTTTTTGCTATATTTTCCCAAATCTTCTTTCTTCATAAATTTGCTACAACATCTCTTCATTTTTCACTTTATCCACTCATCTGATTTGTAACATTCTCCTGTAGCACCACATTTCAAAAGCTTCTAATCTTTTCTTCAGTTATGTGTTTTCTTCAGTTATGTAGAAATGAAAATGGAAGTAACTTTTAATAAAACAAAAACTTTTTAAAACGATCGGGAACTTGGCTGTTGTGTTGAAAGTCTATAAGTTTCTCTCTCTCTCTCTCTCTCTCTCTCTCTCTCGTTCTCTCTTTTTCCCTGCGTACAACCCGCGAATGTTCTACTCTTTACTCTATAAATCGATCTTCTCAATTTTATTTAAAAATTCTCTCTTTTTCTCTGAACGTACGAGATACGACCTTCGTAATTTCCTGATATCGAAGTACATTCTTCTGTCTGCTAGTTTGTAACTATTCGACTTGCGCTAATTTCTTCGTTCGATGAGATTGGCACATTGATTCTCGAACCATGTAATCCTATATTTAATTTAGCCGCGCTCATTACCCTTTTTCTAACATTGTTTCAAACCTTCTTAAAACTCTATTCTTCTTCTGAATTGAAATTTTCTGACACTGCAACCTATTCTTAATTTCTTCTCGAACTTAATCTTATCCTCGTTGTTCAAATTTTTGATATTGAGTCTTTCAAGTTTTTCTACCTGACCTTTTACGCTCGTGACAACAGGATGAGTTCCAAGATTGTCTATTAATAAAATAAAAAAAAACAATCTGAATTACAATCCGCACCTATAAATGTAATACCTATAATATTTTTATGACGTCTGATATTTACTAGTACATGTTCTAATTGATTATGTGTAAGACTATCCAGGGGAATTCCAGGTCCGTATAAAATATTTTTGTGTTTAAAACAGGTACTCTTGATTACCATACTTTTCCACACCATAAAATTTACCTGTATAACTCAGAATTTCCCTACTGTAGGAGAAAATAATTCTATATCTACCTTCGTATTGCATCGTCTAGCACAATTGTTATTGAGTAACTTTGAATACTATTCACAATCCGCAATAATTTTTCTTAAAAATTATCTTTAATACCATCATCCTTATCTACAGTTGGGACGTACATTGATGAATACATAATTATAACATCATCTATCCTCTAATCTCAGCAGAAAATATGTATCATTGATAAATTTACTCGTTTCATCAGCGTGATGAACTTTTTATGATAAAAAAGCCCTGCCTAAATTATGATTAATAGTTCTTCTATAAAACGAAGTATACTTCCCTGTCACATCTAGTCGATTTGATTTCTTGTAACGAGATGTAATCTATACTTTCCCGCTTCGCTGACTTTTCTTGAAAAGCTTCAGGCACGAACAGTTTCCTAAAATTCTACGCTGCAGATTTTGTATTACAAATCCTATCACTTTGATAAGATTCCATATCGTTTCTTATTGGATTTGACAGGATTGTAGTTGGGAGCACGTTCAAATTATTATCATTATTGCACTGTCCATATTAATAAATTTTAATTTGTATACTGTGAAAGACTGTGTGTGTATTGGGTGTAAGTCTATAGTTTCAATACGTTCAGCTAACCCATTATTGGGAACCAAAGGTAGATGCAGGAACTACCAAATCACTAGTTACTGTGATTCACATTGGCCTCAGGAAATCCTCCCCGAATCCTAACGTAGCTGCCATCCGATCACCAACCGGCACTATTGGGACGCGCGAGATTTTTTCCGACTATAGGGGCAGCCTCCTCTTCTGGCTAGTTAGAGGTTCTCTAGCCTACTGGTGGCCTGTCGTACCCAAGGCCAATTTCTTTCCGTACTCTGTAAGAGTCGGCTATCGAAAGACCACAAATACCTGAGACTCCAACGATACTATTTTAAGAGCAAGTTTACACTTATATAACGACCCTTTGTTGTGTTTCTTGATTGTTATACTAGGAGAGGTCCCTTGCCCATTCCAGTAAGCTGACCTCAACTGTTTATTTAATACACTCACAGTTACCCTCCATTTCTAAACGAAAACCTTTACCCTCAACCTGAGGATGCGCTACGGTGCATCCTCGGTTGAACGAACTGAGACACAAGTGAACACAAGTGAACGTATTTGCAGTCAGAAATCGTTAGTTTAGTTTATTAGTACACTGTAATGATCAAATGTAATTAATAAGGCTTGGTGATATTTATCAAAGAACGATAGTAATGTTAGTTACATATAGCCAACATTAGACATTATACTTTTGTTTACTTGTGTCCAATTACTCATAAATGAGGATGAACAGTTGCGAGTAAAGGAAAGTCGTTTTTTATTTCATTGAAATTGATAGTTAAACAAAACCCAACGTAATTGTATATACAATACTCTTATGACATAAAATTTAATATATTCATTTTATTGTATCCGTGTACGTGTAAGTGTATTTGTATACTTACTTATACAAGAGGAAAATAACATGGTAAATTTTACGATGAGTAAAATAAATGCGAATACAATTTACTCTTCATTCTTACTTCGTAATGGTAAAGTAAAACCGCTTTTTCTAATTCATTCTGCGTAATATATTTTTTAATATATATTTAAAAATATTTGCACTTACCTGCAGTTTTGTTTGCATGCCATACTTTTTGCCAACCAATTACAGTTGAATGGTTATTTTATCAGTTAATTCTTACTAAGAAAGAAATGAAGATTTGACCAACAACAGTCTTAAAAACAAAAAATTCTTGAAAAACGTTTTTGATATTTTATTTCTCTTATAACATTCGATATTTAAATGAATTGAGCAAAAAATTAAAATAAAATTTTTAATAGATTTTGAACCTCCCGTTTCATTTGAGGTTTTATTACAAAAATTAATTAATTTATGGAATTTAATTCTTTCCATAAAAAAATTTAAATAAGCTAACGTATCCTAAAACGAAGATTTTGGACAAAGATAAAGACAAAATACTAATGCAAAACTTTATAATATGTTAGCTGTAGTAACATAAATTCTATTCAAGGAAATTCAAGTTGAAAATTTAATAAATCAATCCAATTTTTCTATATATATATATATATATATATATGAATCGGAGAAATAAGAGGCTGTATGTATTGTAAAACAGATAATAACCCATCCAAGAGTTTATCATCATTCTGGAAATTACATTAAATTGAAATATGAAATAGTTAAAAGTATCATATAGTTACACTATAAGAAATTACTCTTATATTGTTTATTAACTAAATAACATTAAATACTATCTCTATAATGATTATAACAGTTACCTATACATAGTTAACATTTTAATCAAGTTTTGTTTTCTGTTACGTGAATGATATATAATAAACCTTTTAGGCGTTATCTGAGATTGTAATGTGAACAATTAGGAATATTTATTACTTTATTTCAGATAAGGTATCCTATAATGTTTTTTATAAAATATATAGATATTATGTTTACTCATACGTGTAATTAAAAAATAATGTAAAACCGCGGTTAATTTTTTAATATTGCAGATATTTTTGATCAACTAACCGCCTTATGATATTTAGGAACATTCATTATATAATGTAATATAAATTAATTGCAGACCATAAAAAATAAAATATATAATAATAATATTCAACAATATAATTATGTAATAATATTAATTAAATATTGAAATAGTAAAGCACATTTATTGATTTTCATCTTATATATGTTACATTAATAGCATTACTTAGCATTACAGCATTAAATTAATAGGAAAATGGATAAAAAATTTATTTTTACTATTTTACATGATTTTCTTTTACATAAAATAACATGCGAATATCAAAAATTGTACGTAAAGTAACTTATAGTTGTAACAATGAAGAATTAAATTATTATGAATTCGTTTGATTATTTTCTGTTCGGTTTGAAAATAAAGCAGTTTCCTTTCCCTTTCATTGAGTCGGGGGACCTTAGTATTTTTATTTGAAATAATAACCAACGGTACGAGACTGTAGGAGGCACAACATGTGAAGGTCGCAACAGAGGTCATTGCCCGACCGGGATGCTCTCTACACTTTCTCCACGGTATCTGTTAAAGAGGGGACCTATGACGACGTGAGCACTTCCACATCCTGGTCATAAACATAGTCCGGTTCAATTCTTCTGCACTCACTCCCTGACTAATACTTGTCTTATTTGCTTTTGCACACACAAACTCACGCATCACACTACATATATGATAGTTTGTTTAACACTTAATTATATATTTCAGATGAAAAGAAAAAATGTTTCATATTTTGAATATGTATAATACACTTTCACTTGAGACTCTATAAACTGACATATTATAGCACGATCTGTAACCAGATAAAATAAATCGTATCTTGTAACATCGTATCCGTGATCTTGCTGTTGAAAACTCCAAAAGCTCTTAGGCTGTTAAGGAACTTTGATCTTCTAATGAGCTAATTTGAGATGAAATTCACTGTAGTCGGTTACTGTTTCAAAAACAATGTTCCAGTATTTTAATATATCTTATGAAAAAATCAGAGAGGACAAGTATTTATTCTTAAATTTACACCCGTAAACAGCAAACTACGAAGTTATAAATAATTACAAATATTCCTAATCGATATACTACTAAGTTCTACAACAATAGCAGTTAATATTGCTAGAACAATTGTTCAAGAAATATTTTATTCTGTTTTTAAAATAAATAATATTTTAGTTAAAGATCAAGGATATACTTTAAATGCAAACAGCACTATCTTTATTTTTCACTCGCGTATTACAATTTTTTTTCAAAAAACTTTATTTTTCTTAGACTTCTTTCAACGATGTGGCTTAAATTACTTCCAATTATTAAAAAGTACAACGTAGTATGCCTACATTCTGTATTCGATGTAACGTAAATAAACAAGTTGTAACTTTTGTAAAACGATTTTGTTCCAAGGAAATTATTGATATATTTATTAAGAAAAATAATAATAACTAGCAAAATGATTCCAAACCTCTTTCGAATATATTTTTACCTATATATTATTCCACAGTTTACAAAATTATAGTATTTTTTTTAATCATTGATAAATATGGTTATATAGTAACAGGAAAAACCATGTTTTAAATTTTTTGAAAATTTTTTGTTCGATAAGTTTTTTAAATTATATATTTTTCGATCGTAATATCCAAACTAAGAAGTTAGGCTGTTTAATTTTTGAAAGCGATAAGTCTTCATGGTTCAAGACGCTAGTCATGGGTCTCAAAGGAAATTTTTTGTCTGATTATCATGGAAATTATAAACATTTCTTTATTTTCACAATCTAACAGTTTTTGTGTCTTCAAATATCTACTTATTTCTGATCAACGGGGTTATAGCAACTCATTCTGCGGCCTTCAATCCCAAAGAAAAAAAGGAAACATGCAGTAAAGAAAATTGATTACAATGACCTTACGAAAATACATTACGATGCGGAGTTAAGTAACTGAGAAACAAACAATAAGCTAACCTTCAAATTTTTATAGAACCGAATTTGAAATTTTTAGAAAAATTGTAATATCGCAAATTATTAAAAAACGGAGGATTGTTTTTTTACTTAAATTCAGTATTCTATTTAATTTTAACCCAATTTTAACCCATTTAATCTTAACCCAAATAATATATAATATTATATATTAACAAACTGGGTGTGTATGAGTATAATAGAAATTAAATAAACAACTAAAAATATCATTCATATATAATATGCAAAAACGTTATCACTTTGATTTAAATTACATGGATTTGTTTAGAACTTTTTATGATCAAAAATATCAATCAAAACTGTGAGGGCAAGACAAATTTACTTTTATATGATCCATCTGTCGTAGGTGAATTTTACAAAAATATTTTATACAATGTTAATAAAACTTTAACACATTTATTTCTAAAAATAAAGGTCTACATTTTTGTACAAATTTTGATTAGATGATAGACATTTTACTTATTCTGAGAAAAAGAATTCAAATGATTTTAATGATTTGTTGTATTTTAAATAATGACATATTCTAGCACCCTACAACAAATTTCGCAAAGTTGCTGATTTTTTTCAGACTTTCAAAGCATTTTATACTATCCACTAATATTTTTCATACGCTGTATATTGTAAATTCCTCCTGATCAATTTAAAGTTTGTAGTATAGCTGTTTATTAAAAAACTGATATCAAAAATGTAAGAGAATTTCTTCTATACGAATGGGTACGTAAGTAACAATCACACATAGACACACTTACAGAATTTTTATTAAATATCCCAGGGAAGCTCCCCTAAGCAACTGAAACTAATTTCACTTTTTTTTTTTTTTTAATGTTAAATAATATTTCATCTGTGTTTGCACCAAAAATATATTGAACTTTTTTGTTGTTAATAGAATAGTTACGTATTTAAGATACGCTTAACCACTACCATTTTTGAGTTGTAATATGTTCATTCCTCAGATCCGACTCTAAATCTCATTCCTACATTTTATGTATTGAATCATAATTTTAGAGACAAACGTCTCACATAATCTTAACAGTATAACTTCTTTCTATCAAAAAATTCCTTGCTAAGTTATTCATTGTTACTAACAGCTCAACATTTTTCGTAGTTCTTGCTTTCGTACAGGTAATTTTCCGATTTTAATTTTGACATGTGTAACATCTATCTACGCTGCCTGAAATTCATAAATAAAGTTTAATCTCATAACAATTTTAAAGATAATATCTCTTTTCTACTTATTCATAGACAATTAGTATGTATTATTACATAATAAATATAGCCTAGTAACTAATTGACTACGGATAGACTTTGATTATGTAACTTAAATCCATTTAAAATAAAAATATTTGCTCAACTTTCGCATAGTCATTATGTATTTGATAAATTTACTTACAGAAAAGCTGCTAAATTTGATTGACCTTAATTTCATTAGGTTAATACCTAACGAAGTGTAATAATAATGGTTGCTCTTTTCTTCGATCATTTAGCCATTTCGATGCTCTTTTCCATTCGTTTCTATTCTGTGCCTGCCTCTTAGCCTCAGCTACTGGCACAGCCTCAATTATCTGTTTCGTATAATCTAATCATTATCTTCCTTTTTTTGATTTTGTCCTTTATATTAATTATAAGAACCAAGTTGACCTACCCTAAATCCCTTAATATATGGACCACCGGCCTTATCCTTCTTTTTAAAAGATTCAGCCAAATTCAGTTTTAAAATCTCTTCATCTCTTTTTCATTTACTCACCTAATTTTTGAAAACTCCAAGTTTACCTTTGTTTCTCTGGCTTCTCTGTTGTCCATATTTCACGGTCATAAAAACGCCACATTCTATACAAATATTTTTAAGAATTTTTTTCTGTTGCTAAATTTATGTTTGTTTTTTAAGTAAATCTTAACTGTTACAAAAAAAAAACCGATAGATTTTAAGGCCAAGTATTAGAGCGGTAATCATTATTAAACATTTTTCAGTAACAGTAATAATAAAGTGTAGCCAATCCTTAAAGTATCTTAGTGATTAATTCACAATATTTTTTCTAAATAGCAGAATAAAATTATGAGCGATTAAAAAGTAGATTAATTAATCTCAGCACGAATTAAGCACATTTTAAAAATCTAACTTCGAATATAAAATATTACTATTATAATTGTGTTGGACATCATAAAACATAAATTACTTAATATTATTATTATTTATCGGCCTACTTGTCAGTTGAAGCCATTCCGTTAAGTGGAATTCATGTTGCGCCTATCAAATTGTGTCTGTACTTTGTTGAACAGCAGTACTTTGTTTAGTTTCAGGTTAAATTTGTTTAATACGCCTAATTCCTAATACATTAATATATTACTTTATTATATTAGATCTAACCTAATATTTAATTCTTTAGATCTAAGTATTTAATTCTTTAAATACTTATCCGTAAGTTATTCGTTTTCATAATCGTTAATCAGCAATGTTTTGTTGGTGAAGTGAATAGTATCACTGATAACCACAGTGAAGATCGAGTTTGACTCCATGAAATTGTACTTTAAAAACACAATAACAAAAAAAATCTTTCATTTAAAATAGCGACGAACAGTCGATTAAAAAAAGTGCTAACTAGAATCTGAAGGTTACGTTTATCTACATTGTTAATAAATTATTTTAAAATCTCTGATCAAAGTGTTAAATTTGATAATTTTATTGTTCTTTAGCAGTTCCATTTTTAATTAATAAGTTATATTATACATGGTTGCACATGGTAGAAAAAGTAAAATTTAATAAATGCAAAGTCGTAGTTTATATTAGTAAGAACTACTAGAAATCTGTTAATTAATCTTTCAGATAAATTATAATTAGGGCACAGCATATTTACTACTGACGTATTGTCTCTTCAGAACTCTTATTGACTCAAAAAACAAGTATCAATGTAACCTACACTTTGAGATTTTATGAGGAGCTCCTAAAATAGATTTGAAAGAAGATTATTTTTATTACCTATTTTTATCATGTTTTTCGCATAAATAAGCAAATTCTACCACATCAGAACTGGCAAACAGGCGAATTCAAACGAAATAATGAGAAGAAAAATAAATTCAAGGTTTCCTCAGGAATCCTAAAACACAATGTGACGTTATGTGTTTTCTGAATTAAACATTTTTTATAAAAAGGAATTTAACTACCAGGGACAAGATGACTTCAATGTACAAGTTTGATTGAAAAAAAAACTGAAAACTAGAGGAAATATATGTTTATTTAATACTAATTTCGTTGATTGACATTACTTAGATTTAGTTTTGACTATCTT
Source organism: Lycorma delicatula (assembly GCF_047948215.1). Lineage (NCBI taxonomy): Eukaryota > Metazoa > Arthropoda > Insecta > Hemiptera > Fulgoridae > Lycorma > Lycorma delicatula. The sequence goes on along the minus strand of NC_134455.1, from coordinate 163,943,684 downwards.
GATTTTTCCAGAATTCCCCCAGAGAAATCATAAGTAATTTGAATAAAATGAAGTTTTTTTTTTACTCTTAATCAAATGTATCTAAAACATTTTTTGTCGAATAACTTTAAGTTTCAGGCTTGACTTCGTCTTTATCCAGGGATAAAAGTGATAAATGTTATAACTATTTATAAATCAAAAGTGATCTTTACTTTAAAAATTTATAAGGAAACAGCCATAATTTTACTATACTCAGTTCAAACTGAAATAAAACAGATTAATTGATGTCTCCCGTAATTTTCATAATTTTATAACTTAAATAAAAACTAGCTGTGTTAATTTAATTACTTGATAGAAAAGTAAGCCTTGACGGAAAAGTAAAAAAGTAAACCACAGGCAGACAGAGAAAGAGTGATTGATGGATAGCAGTTGTGAATAACCTGTCTTCGCTGCTCTACAGTATTCACCATTTAATAGCCCATCGGTAGGGTAAGCGGTTACATATGATATCACCAACAAAAACTTTTGAGGCTGTTCTGTAATTCTGCAGAACTCTGGATCGAATCGAAATAACGATATAATTTCTATTAACTATGCTTGAATGTCTCTCTACCAGCATAATGTTTTCGTTATTAATATTCAATTTACAACATTGTTTCAGTAGTACTGCTGAACTGTAATCGAGATATTTTTTTAGATGAGCCAGCATAATATCAATTTATATATCCATTTGCTATTAACTACATTAATTTTTCATATGAATCTTAAATTGTAGACAACACCAATAAAAGTCGAACAGTGATAGAAAAGTCAAGATCAACTAGAAAGCAGTTGTAAATTCTATTAATAGAGTAACGGACAATTCAGCAATCTTTTTCATAATCAATTGTAATCGTCAATTTCACAAGGGAAAAGTATTATAAATCTATTTGTAAATAAATTGTAGAAAATGAACATTGAATGTTTATTGGAATGAATGTAGAAAATTCTACATTGGAAAATCTGAACAAAGTTGAGAAAAATAATATTTGTATATAATGTCGATGTAAGATAACATCTGTCAACATTATTAGTTTCTCTTTTACTGTAAACCAATTGTCATGCAGTTAACAGGATGTAGCGATCTGCAGTATTTCAGTTTTATATGGATTATTTAGACATTGCTGGATATAGAATTTCATCATCTTTCCCCCTATTTTTGTGAACTAATAAGTTATTGGTACCATCAACTTGGTACCAACATTACATTTAATTCTTATCTTTCATGATAAATAAATTAAAAATTACTCAATACTATAAGCAGAAATATTTTAACTGAACATTTTATTTTATTTTGTTGAATTTTTATAAATTAATATGAATAAATGTTATATTTTAGAAGAGTTATGTTTTACTCTCAGAAAATTACTGGTGATAAAAGGGGAACTATATTATTTTCTTTTTGTATAATAAACTAGATATAATTGCTGGTTTACATATCTCATTTTCTAAAACAGAAATAATGAAAAATTCTAAACAAAACAATAAGTGTATAGAAACTGAATTTTAAAAAATTAAATAAACAAATAAATTTAAATATCAGGGTGAAATAATAATATTAAATGGTTTGGATAAGGCGTTTGAAAGCAGAAAAATAGGTTTTGAGAAATTAACCCACCGGGTTGGTCTAGTGGTGAACGCGTCTTCCCAAATCAGCTGATTTGAAAGTCGAGAGTTCCAGCGTTCAAGTCCTAGTAAAGCCAGTTATTTTTACGCGGACTTGAATACTAGATCGTGGATATCGGTGTTCTTTGGTGGTTGGGTTTCAATTAACTAACCACACATCTCAGAAATGGTCGAACTGAGAATGTACAAGACTACACCTTCATTCACACTCATGCATATCATCCTCATTCATCCTCTGAAGTATTATCTGAACGGTAGTTACCGGAGGCTAAACAGGAAAAAGAAAAAAAAGGTTTTGAGAAATTGGAATTTTTAAGTAAAAATAGGTAAAGAAAAACTTTTAAAAAATCTATGCGTAAACGCAAAATTAAAGACACTATAATACAATACTAAAACCAGTAATTCTCTATGGGACAGAAACCTCCAATATAACAAATCTACAATCACTTTTAAAAACTGAAAGGAAAATTTTAAGAATTATCTATGGCCCAAGAGAAACGAAAGACGGATACAGAATGAAGTCAGATAAAGAAATTATAAAATTAAAGAAAAATATAAAAATGTTGAATATTTAGAAATCACAGTCCGAAAAATAAAACTAAATCTTGTGGGACGTAATTAATACTAATAGTTTCAGTTAGACTGAACAAAAAACTTTTTGATAAATTTAAAAGATGTAAAACTCCGTCTCCATACATAAAATAAGTAAAGGAAGACAAAACCTAACTAAAACAAATATAGAAATAAAAATTGTCAAGATAGAAAAAATCCGCTGAGTAGAGGTTCTTGTAAATGCAAAAAAGAAAAGAGAACGAGCGCACGTGCTGGTCAAAAGAACAAAAAGCGCAGCATAAAGACTGAAAGAATTCTGGAGAAGAAAGAGGGATTTGCGTGGTCCTCTGCAGGCCTATTTGAAAAAAATACTATATTTAGTCTTATTGAACTATATATAGTTCAATAATTTAAGAACAAAAATAATTTTTTTCTTTAAAATTTATATTTTTAAGACCTTAATCATTTGATATCCCAGGCAGGCTCTCGCGCAAACACACACACGCATATGTGCCATCTAAAATTTAGTTAGCTGATGCTTGACTGTCATAAGTCGTTCATTAAAATTACTACTGGGACAATAAACACTAATCAAGATAACGGGATAATTGATTTTTTTCTTAATAAACATAAAGATATCATATAAATATTTATTCTACGCATGTACGTAGAATATATATATATATATATATATATATATATTAATTAACAGGTGTAGTAATTAGCTGAAATAAAGAGAACGATATAAGCGACTGTAAAAGTATGCGGACCCATAGCTAAAATCGCGGTTAATGACAGCTGTCAAGTAAAAGTTTAGTAGAACTGCTAAGACATCCAATTAACCGTATAGTTAGTCGGTCACGGCACAACAAAAATAAAAATACTGAAGTAGTATTGTAAAATAAAATAACATCGAAATTGCATCTGTGTCGATGTTTATTTATTTATTTATTTTTTTTTTTTTGTCTTCAGTCATTTGACTGGTTTGATGCAGCTCTCCAAGATTCCCTATCTAGTGCTAGTCGTTTCATTTCAGTATACCCTCTACATCCTACATCCCCAACAATTTGTTTTACATACTCCAAACGTGGCCTGCCTACACAATTTTTCCCTTCTACCTGTCGTTCCAATATTAAAGCGACTATTCCAGGATGCCTTAGTATGTGGCCTATAAGTCTGTCTCTTCTTTTAACTATATTTTTCCAAATGCTTCTTTCTTCGTCTATTTGCCGCAATACCTCTTCATTTGTCACTTTATCCACCCATCTGATTTTTAACATTCTCCCATAGCACCACATTTCAAAAGCTTCTAATCTTTTCTTCTCAGATACTCCGATTGTCCAAGTTTCACTTCCATATAAAGCGACACTCCAAACATACACTTTCAAAAATCTTTTCCTGACATTTAAATTAATTTTTGATGTAAACAAATTATATTTCTTACTGAAGGCTCGTTTAGCTTGTGCTATTCGGCATTTTATATCGCTCCTGCTTCGTCCATCTTTAGTAATTTTACTTTCCAAATAACAAAATTCTTCTACCATATATATTTATATTATATAAATATATTTATATATATATATTTATTTATATATATATATATAATTTATATATATTTATTTATATACATATATATAATTTTGTTGCTGTATTTGTAAGCGACTAAAAAACTTGTTACAAAAAGAAAGAAAAATCTTTTTACTGACACTGTATGATAACAATATTAAGTTTCTATGAATGAGCATCTTTATTTTAGCTTTTGGAGTGAACCATTAAGAACAAAAAGAAAAATGTCTGATTGCGTCCGTCTAATTAATAAAATATTCATAGGGCTTAAACTTTACAAAAAAATTGCTTTTGCATTTGTCGCTTTATTAAATTAGTTGATATTACTTCTAGTATTACAATTAGCTGTAAAAAAGAGTATTTGAAAGTTATTCTTGGTGAAATGTTATGGGTAGTAACAGTAGTGACCTGTTCCTTTTATTAAAAAAAAAACGCACACACATCTCTGTCTGTTCGTTCATTTTATTTTTCAGTACTATACCTAATTTCTTCTTTTTTTCATGGCAATTTATTAGAAATTATACGTTAAAATACTTACTGATTTGTCATAAAATATTATCTACAATGGGCTCTAACCGAACAATGTGTTGTTCACTAGGATACTTCCTCGAACCACAAACGTTTTGTGAGAGTCGTTTGTGTTATGTCAGTAGTATGAATATTTTTTGTTGATAATTTAACATTTTATTTACATTTTTCATAACATTGTTATAATTTTGAATGTCGAAATCGAGTAACGTTATTCTTTACAGTCTAATACCTGCAATATAATAAGATAATTCGCAGGCTAGTATAAATACATTAAAATTATAAAATGTTCGACAAAATACGAAAACGTTAGTTTGTAGTTAACGAGGTACTCTTCTAGCTACATCGGTACAATATATCCTGTTTAGTCTCCTAAACCATCCTATTGGTAACAGAATTGTCAAGTTGGCAACATAGCAATCATTACTCTTGGCAAAATATTGTTTTTTTATTTTTAGATTTATTCCTTCAGAACGTATTTTGCCAGAAAAAAACGAATCAAAGATTTTAAAAGTGAACAATTCATTACAAGTTATGCAGGAAAAGGTTTTTTAATTTTAAAGAGGCTCCAGAACACTACCAGAGAAAAGGTTTTTTTGTTCTTATTCGTTGAGGATGTAATCCAGTTCAAGACCTTTACAGATAAAAAGACGAAAATGAGAAAAAAAAGCTTTTCTAAAAACTTTCCTGAGAGATATTGGAAGAAGATTGTTTAAAAAATATTTTAAATTCAAGCGGGACTCTTCTCTATCGCAGAAAATGTTTTCTGTGCCTTACTACCTTTATAATTTCTTATAAATTTTTAATGACGAGAGTAAATCCAAAAATTGCATTTAATATCGACAAGAGTTCTTGCAAAGTAGAAATTTATTTGGTAGTTAATTCAAATTTAATCAGTTTAAGTTATAACTTCTTCGTTTTTATGAAGTTCATTACCATCCGACAGGAAATAAATTCAGACATGTAATTAAATGCAACACTTCTCTCAGCACCAAAACTAAACAAATAGGTAGCAGCTATCTGTGCTCTCATTATTCTCTTAAATACTTTATTTTTAAAGTAGTCCGTATTTTACAATCAGATAGGCAGAAGAAATTGTAAAAATTTACATTATAATAAATAAAATATAAGAAATTATCTTTCATTGATGAAAAAATGAACTAGTAGAAACATTTAATCATACTTATTGTGCCAAATAACACCACATACAAACACATCATTAACAACTAATTATGTAATAGGATGTTGATGTCGGTCAGTGTGTAACGAGAAATGCGTTCTGATGGCGGTATTTGTGAGCAGGTTTGTCGAATATAGATTAAATCCTCCCCTCCGAAAATACGATCTCCAAACATATATATATATATATATATATATTGCAAATTTGGCTAATTTGAACAGGTTTTTAATTTTAAGTGTAGTCTTTTATCCATATATAGATAAAAGGAGTGGTTTTGCCGCTGGTATATCCGGTATACGTTTGTATACAAAAAAGAAATGGATCCAATAAAAGCTTCCGCATTGGATTTTGACAATTAAAATTAACTTTATGGATATAATAATTTAATTAATCTAAAGAATAATTTTATTATGAAAGAATTAATATTAGTATTACAATTTTAACATATTAGATTAATGGTAAAATTGTTAGTTCAAACAAAACAACTAATTTTCTTATTTAAAAAATAAAATGTTTATCATTTTGTTCTAAAAAGTTTACACAATTAAGCTTTTTCATTTTTCAAGCTGAAAATATTTTCTTTAGGTTGAACTAAACTGACGTGTATTTGTTCTAACATTTATCAAAAATAGAATCATGCCTCAAATTTGTATTAATGTAACTGGCGTGGTAACTTTTGAGTTCTATTTTGGGCATACATATTTTTATAAAACTTAAATTTACATCTCTGAATTTTATTACAAATGTTCTATTTAATTATTTTTCAAAAACTGAGCAGAATAATTATTTTTGAAGTGAGCATAAAATTTCCTTTAAAATTAAAATTTGGTTCGGCTTTATCATAAAAAATATCACTTAGCGTAAATAAAATTATTGTATACTCGTATTTTTTTAATGTTATTAATTTTAAATTAAGTAAGAAAACCATTACATTATATGTATAACCATTACGTATATTTGCTTTTTTTTTACTCTTTGTTTACCCCGTCCTGCAGATCCGAACTCGCAATTAAGCATAAATACAACTCCGGGAGGTGCCATTGCCTCAAACTACCTCAGCAGAACTCAAGGTCCCACCCAGGTAGCCACGACCAGGTCTTTCGATTAGTCGCCATGGCTCAAATGAAGGGACCCCGAAGGGATCCCTCCCGGAAATCCGGTTTTTATGCCTCACCTCTAGTAACGAACCCCCAGAGGGATCCCCCACCGGGACAACGGTCTTATTTACCCCCATGGCTCCGCCAGGAGTCCCCATCCACTCATCTGTGAAGAGACGCCGGAGCGTCCCATTTCTCCTGAATGAGGCTATCCCGCGCTACAGCCACCATAATTCTATGCTCCATAGCGAGTACACCTCACTTCCGGTATACATTTCGGCAAACTCGCCCCCCCCCCAAAGCGTTGCCAGAGGTTTTGCAGGAAGTGTAGCGGGCTTTCTTCTGGCAATTCATCTTGTCATGACCAACCTCCCTGCAGTTATAACTTTGGCCAGTCCTGTCAGGACCACTACACAGCTTCGCCCGGTGCCCCGTATCCCAACAACGGAAGCATCGCTCCTCCAACGATCGGCGCATGACTCTGCAGGCCATGGATGGCCTGCAGAGCAATCGTGTAGCAATCTATCTGCCAGGATGGGTGGCAAAGCTAGCGTCACTACCTGAGTGGCCCCGTATGAATGTCTCATCGAAAGCACATCAATCGTAACAGAGTCACCGGTAACACGACGAATATCTCTCATAAACTCTTCTTCTGTGGTAAAGACATCCACATCCTTAATAAGGACATGGAGAGAATAGCCCAGCGACTACGAGCGCGAACGAGCATGGAAGAAGAAGGTCGCCTAGCCGTAGAAGAATACAGGAATGCCAGGAAGAAACTTAACTTCCTTATAAAACAATCCAAGAAAAGAAAATGGCGGGAGCTGTCTGATGATCTGGATGCCGACCCCTGGGGGAAGGCATTCAGGATCATAACCAAACGTTTGGGTAGACATGTGCCGACATTAAGTAACGAAATGTCGGCACAACAAGTAAGAGCCTTGTTCCGTAGAGAGGAGTCTTCTAATAGAGAAGTGATCAGATGTGAAGGTAGCAGATTCACACAACAGGAAGTCCTGGAGACAATTAAAAAACTGAATCATAAAAAAGCCCAGGACCGGACGGAATACCGGCTGCCGTTATTAAAGGACTGGCAAAGATTATTCCCTGGGAAATGGTAGACATAGCCAGTTATGGTCTGCAAAACTGCACTTTTCCTGATTGCTGGAAAGCATCCAGGACAGTATTCCTCCCCAAAGCAGGAACAAACAATGGACAAGGAGGTTACAGACCAATCAGTCTCATAAATAACTTGGGCAAAGTCGCTGAAAGATTAATAGCAGCCAGGCTGAGAGAAGAACTCGAAGAGAGGGACTGCCTACACCCAGAGCAATATGGCTTCAGGAAAGGACATTCAACGATAAATGCAATAAATAGAGTCATGAACTGGGCATTAACAAGCAGAAGAGGATGGAGGAGGACCAGGAAACTCCCCTTAATGGTAATGTTAGACATTAAAAACGCATTCGGATCCGTTCCATGGCCATCAATAATTGAAGCATTACAAGGAATGAACATTAGCGATTACCTGATTAATCAAATCAATCAATACCTTCATCAAAGATATATTGAAGTGAAAACGCTAGAGGGGAAGTCTACATTCCAAATTTTGGAGGTGTCCCTCAGGGGTCCGTACTTGGACCGATCCTCTGAAACATCTTTTACGATGGGGTTTTCAGACTGAACTACCCGGAGGGGTATTCGTGGTAGGGTATGGTGATGATTTAGCGGTTTTAGTTGAAGATAAGGAGGTCGTGAACATATAGGAAAAAGCCAATCGGGCTTTAAGTCTAATAGATGAGTGGCTAGAAAGGAACTTGCTGCAGATATCCCCTACGAAATCTAGCTGTATAATTTTCTCTGGAAGAAGGCGGATAAGGAATATTAACTTAGACATTAGAGGAGAACGAATTATAGAGGTCAATAATGCAAAATATATTGGAGTTATACTGGACAAAAGCCTAAAATTCGGGAACCATGTCGATATGATAAGTAAGAGGGTAACCCCCACTATCAAGGCTCTGAGAGGTCTCTTTCATAACCACGGCGCACCAAGGATGGAGATTAGGAGGTTGATAACTGCAGCCACTACGTCTACGATGCTATATGCGGCCCCGGTATGGGGAGACGCTATGAACATCCAGAGGAACAAAATGAAACTAAGAAGCGTTCATTGGCTTGCTTTGCTACGGGTAGCTGCAGGGTACAGAACTGTTTCATATGATGCACTGTGTATACTGACTGAGGTCCCCCCTATTGATCTACAAGACAAAGGGCGTACAATAAGATTTACGGTACTGTCAAGAGATGAGGTTGCAGTTTTAATAGATCAGGAATGGCAGAATGCATGGGCTTGCTCAAACGTGGGGGATTGGACCAGAAGACTAATCCCTAATATAAGAGATTGGAAAGGTAAAAAGAAGGGGCAACGTAGACTTCTATGTTACACAATTATAGACGGGTCATGGATCCTTTGGTCAGTACTTATATAAAATTGGAAAAAGGGCTACACCGCAGTGTGATTACTGCCAAGAGATAGACAACCCTGAACATACTATTTTTGTTTGTCCCAGATGGGCACGCAACAGAAGTGAGATCTCTGCAAACAGGCTAACGCCGGATATTTTAATCAACTGGCTGGTGTTCAGTGATGTAAAATGGAATTGGTTTAGAAGGTTCGCGGGTGAAGTTTTCCGATCTAAGGAAGAAGAAGCTAGAAGACGGGGAATGTAGTAGGGATGGGAGGACAGTCCCTCCTTGGAGGGCCCGTATGCCGAGGTATGCGGGTTCCTGAAAAGGGAGGGAACTCCTGGGGAGAAGTTGGGTAAAAGAAAGACCGAGTCCCGGCCGGCGGTGTCGGCCCTGCGGGTGCCCTGACACTCGGTGGGGTCGGTGCCGCCGGTTTGAGGCGTGGCATAAAGACCGAGACCCGGTTCCCTGCTGAGAGGGTGGGGGGCGGCGTAGCCAGACCTCATCTCTGAGGCAGGGAATTTGAGGCAGGCAAAAAAAGAAGTAAAGATCCGAGACCGGGGAGGCTAACCTGCCGTGCCGGGTACTATACCGGTGGGCGGGGGACGCCTCCTTAGAGTAAATGGACACTCTCCCCAACTGAGTTATACTTAATTGGATATCCCGTTGGGGGGATAAAGAAAAAATAAAAAATAAAAAAAAATAAGGACCCACCTACCTCCCAACACCGTCGTAAAACACCATTCTGAACACCTTCTCTGCAACCTCCCTATGGAGTCGCTTAGCATCGTCCCCCTCGCCCCGCAAGTGAGGGCCAAGGGGGAATTTTTACTTTACATACAATGTTTTAATGTTATTATTTATTTTTATTTTCCTAATATGTACGTTTGAATCTTTTCAACTAGTAAACAATAAGCAACTCCCCTCTCTCAGACCAATGAGATGAGAATGATATGTATGACATGTAAATGAGATGTACTATTGTACAGACTAAGAATGACCATTCCTGAGACGTGTGGTTAATTGAACCCCAACCACCAAAGTTCACCGGTATCCATTGTCTAGTATTAAAATCCGAATAAAAACAACTAAACTTTTACTAGGATTTGAACCTCAGAAACTTCGACTTCGAAAATCAGTTGTTAAACGTGTGATTTGCGACGACAATTTAATCAACAGACCAGCCCGATTGGCTTTGCTGTTAATAATCCAGCTGTTATAAAAAAAGTAACACTCCGTCAGCGATAGGAGGTTCTCCGAAATTGTCGAAGAAATTTCTATGGGATTGTTTTAAAGAAAAAGCTTGTTCAGATGTTATCTGACCAGGTAGCTTCACTTACTGAAACTGTTTCTGAGCTAACGTAGATTAGTAAAATGTTAGTAGTTGCAGCTAGTGAAACTAACACTAGTGGGATACCTCTTAAAGTTCCTGTCTCAAAAGTTTTACCTGTATGGGCAGTAGTAAATACAGCTGGCAGTAAGCCACCTAATAAACTACCTGTCAAGGACGCCACACAACCACTTCTTCTGGGATGTTGTCTTCGACTTCCCATTTTTTAAAATCTCTCCCTCCATCTCCTCGTATACTGGAGTATATGGTTGAAGAACTGTCCAACCCCAGAGCATTGGAGTTTTAAAATAAAAAATTCGAAAAAGAAAAACCAGATCTCATACAACTAATCTTTTGTATATTTATCTGTATTTCTGTATCTATAACTAACTTTTTTTATTGGGATTATTCAGTGGAACGTTAGAGGTCTTCGGTTCCGCATTAAAGATTTTAGAGTGTTGATACGTGCACGTGAACCATTAATAATGTGCTTTCAAGAAACGCATCTACTATAAGATGCAGTAACACTCAGAGGCTATTTCTGTGAGAGATACTGTCTCGAGACAGTAAAGAGAGTGGTGAAGGTTCTATTTTCATGCGGAATGAGGTGTCGGCTACAAGGATACGACTAGCTACCTTCATTCCTTCTGTTGTGAAAATTTCTGTCTCCTTCAAATTGCATATCTGCAGTTTGTACCTCTCACCAAACTCTGAGTTTAATGGTCTAGAAATGTCAAATTGCTCTTCTTAAAGGATAACCAAATCACCCTGCTTTAGACGCAGTCCTTGGGAATCCTAATTTACGAAAGTATGAGGACCATCCACGTTATACTACACCTACGTGTTCATACCCGACGTTTACTACACCTTATAAATGTTGACATACCTATTTTTTCAATGTATCCGTGTTCATATCCTCTGTGGAGAATCAACCTTATAAATTTTGATCTTACGATATACTATAAAGAATCAGCACCACCATTTATCTTTCAGCAAATGTTTCACCATTCCTTTCCAAGACAAGCACAGTAGCGTCTTTAGCAGCACCATCTTTCACTACTCATGTTACTACATCCGACTTCATTAACTGCGTAAAACTCACTCTTCGCGCAAAGTGGCAAAATGACTGGATTCCTACAGTAGACAACAAACTTTGACATATCAAAGATATTGTGTTGCCATGGGACTCCTCCCACAAGAAAATTCGCCGAGAGGAAGTGTTCCTCTGCCGATTGCGGATAGGACATACGAGAGCTACTCACGGGTACCTGATGTCACAAAAATAAACACCATGGGACTGCCGGATAACTGTGTGCCACATCCTTGTGGATCGCATATGTTATGCAGCCTTACGTTGCAAATTTAAACTATCCAGTAACATTGGCCGTATCCTAGGCAATGACAAGAAAGGGTTGGATCAGGTGCAGTTCCTGCAAAGTATAAACATGTTTCACAATATCTAATATTTACCTAGTTCTATATTTGTGTTGTATTTTTTTATTTTTAAGCGATTTTTTTTTCTTTTTTAATGATCATAGTTTAAAACTTAGAACTTTAATTTTTGTTATTCGTGAAGGGGTTCTTTACACCCCTCATGGATTTTGTTAAATATTATTTATGTTTATTTAAATTTTATATACTCTGTTGTTTTGTTTTTGTGTTTCTTTTTAGATAAATCTATTTTATCGTTAAGATTCTGATAGTGACATCAGCTGTGTGCTTTTAGTCACATTAGTTTCAAGTTTGTAGTGATAGCTTATCTATGGTATTAGCCTTAAGTTTTAATTTTTTCTTTTCTTTTTTTTAATATTTTAATCTTAATCTACCTTTAGTTTTTTTTTCTCCCGAAAGTGATATTAGTTGTAAGTTTGTTGTGATATTAGTTTTTAAGTTTTTATGATATTTTAGTAATATATGTTATTACTTTTAAGTTTTAGTTGTTTTTTTTATTTTTATTTTAATCTAGCTTTAGTTTTTAGTTCTTTAAATTTTTTTCCCGTTATAATTTTTTTTTCCGGGCGATGATAACGGAAAAGCGTTTTTTGTCCTCAAAAAAAAGATGACATTAAACGGTAGTTGTGTATCTGAATCATGAAAGACAGTCAGAATATCGTACTTACTTCCTTCACAGAAGGAAAACTTCCATGAGGCTCGTAAAAATTAATAATCAATGAGTAAAAATATTACCGTAAGAATATATTAAGGTTAATATATAAATTAGATTGTAAGGTGATGTTAACAAACTATTATTTTTTTACTGATAAATATGTTATTGGAATGATTTTATTTTTGGCGTAGTCTATAGTTTACTGTTTATAGTAAAATGTATTCCTTTTATTTACATCGAAATACTACGAGTAATCTTGTGTCTGAAGCGTAATTTATTCTTTAAGTTACCCGAACAGATAATTGTAAGATCTTATAAAAATTTTAATAAATGATTTTAAAATCCGTTTTACATTATCTTCTATTAAGTGTAGTTAGCTCTGATGTAAAAAAAAATTAAGAAAGGGACGGAGATCGGACACAGAAAGATGGACTGGGATCCGATATGTCTAGTACCAAGGAGCGGTGCGGTCGTCTTACCTCTACCGGTCCCAGATGTGAGACCAGTTCTATGAACCTGTTTATATAGTTCCGGCTCAGCACAGTGACCTGGAGACTGGAGTCTGGTCTGGTCCTGGAGATCCTTCCCTCTTCCGACATTTCCCCAGTTGTAATCAAATTGCAAACTCTCTTCCCCTCCCCAAATATTATTTTTGCATTATTATAATATTTATTATTAATATACTATCAACTTAATCGTTTAAAACTTGTTAGTTGGTGGAGTCTGAAAATAATATACATATAATATGATAAGTGAAAATTGTATCACGTGTCTAATTAACCGTGAAAATGTGCCACTGTTTATCACACACAATCAGTGTCCGATGACAAGATTCTAAATGTTAAATCGTATGGAAAATCGTAATAAATCAATTATATATACTTGAAAAAAATAATTCATAAAATCTGAATAAAAATTAAGAAATTGTTTTATTTATTTATTTTAGCAACTACATGCTGTAGGAAAGTATCTTATATACATGAATAAAACACACATAAAATCTGCATCTTCCTATAATTTTCCTGTATTTCTACTATTGATCAAAGCAGCACTTTATTTCCCTGCTAATAGTAACTTAAAATTTCAAACACAAGTTGCAGTCCTCAAAATACTTACTCAGATACCGCTAATTTCCATTACAACGTTTTTTATTAAGCTGCCTAGTTTCCTTCAGACAGAGCGGTGCAGAGAAAATATTGATTACAAAATGAAGATTTTTTTTTATCATATATTTTCATTTCTTTATGTATTCTAGCATTACTTTTGGAAGGAATACTTTGTAATTACGATTTAAACGGTCAAATGTAAATAATTCCTATCAGTTATTCAGCCTAAATGCGTTGTCTAATCCAGGATTAATGAAGTGCACAAGAATCAATATGACTTAATATTTATATTAAACCTGTTAATTTGTATTATTTCCTTTTAATTTATTCATTTAAAAAAAAAAAAAATGAATTAACATAAAAAATTTTTATCATCGGTTATTTACTCGTATTTATACGATTAATGTGTTTATTACTACTGTATAGGTTAGTAACAAACAAATTCTACAAATGTAGACATTGATCAATAATAAAGAAACATAACAGATTTTAAAACTAGCTTTTAAAATAAGGTTGTACACAGAGTGTACTTTTAGAAGAGTATACTTCTAAAGCAAACTTTAGAATTATAGTATTTTAGTAAAATGCTATACTTAGTATAATTATTATACTTTACATGGAGTATTTTAGTAAAGTGTACCTTAACAGAGTAGTAAAGATAGTACTTTTAAAATAAGATAATATACAGAAAAAGTTAAATAAGAACACCATTTATATTACTTAATAAGGTTTTGGAAGATGTAATAAAAATGAATTAATAAAAAAACGGTAAAAGACTATAACAAGTATTTATGTTCTTCAGCTAGTTTATAAGTAAATAACCACAAGATTTAAAACTTTACTTGGAAAAGATGCCAGAAAAGAGCTGACAACATTTACTAACGACAATAATTAACACAAAAATTCCAATAATTTTTTGAGAAATAAAATTGGCGGCAATCGGGATTACATTATGAAAACAATAAAGAAGAGAAAATTATTTTGAAGCAGAGGTTTACATTAAATATTGAAAAAATAATTGGGAGATAAAAAATGCAACAAAAAAGTATTGCTAATAGCAAAAATAGAACCGAAAAGCAAGAAAGAAACCGTAAATTTTTAACAAGTATATTTTGCGAGATTATTCTTAATTCAAAAACATAAATAGAAAAACATAATAGAAAACATAAATAGTGCTTTTAGTTGTCAACAAAAAGCACTGTTGACAACGTGTCATGAAATTATTTATATGCAAAATAAGTCAGTAGGCCTGTAATTATTGTCGGACTAAGGCAATGAATGCAAATGATGAAACCCATTTTCTGGCAGTATGATCAAAAGGTACCATTGATCATCATTGAATCATCACCACGATGACTATTAGAAGAAAAATATCCCTAAAAAAGCGGAAAAAATTGCAAAAACTGAGAAAGTGAAAAGGGGAAATATTCATCATGGAGCAGTACTTTTAAGAGTCGGGGAATTTTTTTGATAGAACCAGCTAATATGAGTTTTGATATCAGCAAGAAATAGTAAAGGCGAAAACCATGGGTTTTGATAGACTTCAGCAAAGGAATACAAAGAAACTATTAAAAAAGAAGATATTTTGCCGAAGCTAAATTTCTCTAGAATTACTCTCAGGAGAGTAAGTATTATTTTTTTATCTTAAATTTTCCTACTAATTTTATTAAATTTTCTCATGATTATATATTTATTAAAATATCAGAATCACGTTAGACAGCTTACCCATATCGTTATGCTATAAATATTCACTAACGCGTAACATAATAAATCGATAAAAAATAAATCCTTCTTCAAATCGCCTATGAAGACAAGACAAGAGTAAGTCTGAATATATATATTAAAAACGCACATAAATAAAATAAAAAATAATAAAAGTTATGGTCGAATTAAGTTTAATAAAAAAAGTTTATTTTTAAAAAATAAACAAAAAACAATAAACGTATCAATAATAGAGAAACATTTAAAATATATAAACAACAATATTAATTATTTTGTTTACATATAAATATAAAAAACTGGAATCAGTGGAAAGCTATCAAAAATATTTATGAAAAATGTACTCGAATAAAATAATAAAAAGTGCTAAGTACTAAAGATTTGTATGGACGACGTAAGTAATATTTGTTTTTTTGCATATCTTTTTTCCATCGTTAAGATTTCAGCTAACTATACAAACACTCACTAATTTTGATTTTTTGCTCTTTTAGTCGGAAAAATGAGACTGATGAAAAAGAGATTCTTATACAGCAAGTTATAATTATTGTTTAAAACTATTAAAAAAATCAATTAAGTTTAAATTTAAAAAATTATGGAAGTTTTAAAATTTAATAATTAGCATTTCATCAAAACATGACCAAATTTTATTATTTAAGTTTTCTTTAAAATTAACGATTTATACAAGAATAATTTAAGTTTAATGAAAAATTTACATTTTTAATAATTTTTTAATTTCAACAGATTCAGCCAAAAATGTGATTTTTTGTATTTTATTTTGTAAATTACTACAATATTTGCGAAAAATGTAGTTAATTACTCTAACGCTACACTAAATTATGTTACTGTTACAATAATTAGAATAGTGATATATAATATGAAGTAGGCCTACAGGATGCAGCAGAGAAATTTAATCAATTCTGTATTGAACATTAACATATATAACGAACAATGAAAGGAAAAGAAAATCTAAGAAAGTAAAAACTGAATATAGCTACTACATTAGAGATATTTTGTATTCTTTTCTAATTTACTTTCTTATATTTATATAAGTGCACCACTTTTTTAACATTTATGTTGCTTTAAAATTTATGTGTAATTGTAATTCTATTTTTAAAAATAACCACCATAAAAAATCATGTTCTACAGCAATTAATTCTATATATATTAATGTATTACAGAATTTATTTAAAGATAAAAAAATAATTCCCACTAATGTTTCAATGTTTATTATTATTATTATACAGACCAAAATATAGCTGCCCTAAACATATAGTCAATCCGAATTTTTTGATTTGTATTATTTATGCGTATTTTTAAGCTCCGAAAAATACACTATTTTTTATGTTATAGAGTAAGTTCTTCAAATGATCCCGTTTAAAATTTGTTACACGAAACTTAAAAGGAAAATTATCTAAATGAAAAATTAAGATTTCTATAAACGAGCCATTTGGAAAGTCTTCGTCCTGACAAAGAAAACAAGATTTTTCAGAAAATATATATTTATTTTTCAACAGTCACCTTACAATTCGATATATTTAAATCAACAACTTTCCAGCTTTTTAATTTTCTCAATAAAATGAGATTTGTTCTACTTTGCAAAATAAGTGGTCATCTCATCCCACCACGTAGGGTAAGACACCCGCCTTATGACGCTTCCGGTCGCCACACCAGCCCCCCCCCCCCCGATCGTAGCCCTGATGGACTTTAACGGGAGTCGTCTTTCACCTTCATACTTTTTACATCTCATAGTAATAAGCCAGGCCTCGTTGAGATGCCACCGATGTAAATGCCTCGGTAGACATTTACATTAGTAATTTTTAAACTCAACTTTTGCCTTCGCTGTAAGCCTCGTCCGGACATCTTGAATGTCCTACGTCGTTGCTCTCTGAACTAGCTAACTGAGATCGCGGAAGCACGAACCCCGCGACTAGTTCTACTTTTATTGAGCCAATTCTTTGTTCGCAACAACGGAATTTAGTCCTAGTTCCCTTTGTGAACTCGGTTTCATTTCATATCTAGGCTTACGTTAATTAACGGATTTCGGTCTGGTCTACAAGGGAGAGGCAGACAAACCTCCTACTTTCACTCAGGTCCATCGCAGAGTCCCGCGTGACATATACTTACTTCAAACATCTTCGAAATGCCGCTACACCTTGACGGCTGCATGGTAACCCGCCTTCGGCAGTGCATTCGCCGTTCCGCCGACATCTAAACAATCAAAATAATTACCACAAATACTATCTAACCGTGGCTCGATGCCATTGCGCCTACTTCTGCCACAAAGGGTGCAGCTCTACTATACCCCTTCAGTCTCCCTGCTCAGGGCGAGGAAACGGAGGAAGTCAGCTACAATAGTCCATTCTCTGCGAGTCTTCCAGTTGACCCGCAAATCAAAGAATGAATCCACTCTCTCGAGTTCCCCAATAACTCTGGTACGCTCAGCCTCGTACCGGGAACAAACATAAAGGACATGGTCTGTGGTGTCATCGAATCTACAGTCCGGGTACAAGACCGAATCAACCAAACCAAACCTAGCCAAACTATTCCTAAAAGCACCATGTCCTGAAAGGAATTGAGTTGTCTACCGATTGAGGGAAACCCAACTAATTGCTCGCAGCTCCCTAATATTTGGAAAGATACCATGCGTGTATCGACCAGTAGAAAACCCGTCCCACCTAGCTTGCCAAGTGTCAAAAGCTTGGTCATCAATTTCTCTCATACGCCTGATGGCCTTCTTTGTAACAAACTGAAGGTGCTCCTTGTATCGAAGTCTCTCATTAAGGATAACACCCAGATACTTCTGAACGGTAACATAACTAATGGGATGGCCGTACAATGGGATGGAAAGTCACAACCGCGGGTGACGGGTCGCAGCTAAACAACCTTTAAGAAACATCATAGTGGTTTTCTCCGCACTGAAAACCATCTTATGCTGAAGACTCCACAACCTGAGAACCTTACATGCCTGGGACGCTGTTAGCTCTATATCGGTACGCGAGTTGCCCTCAACCAGCAGCAACCCATCGTCGGCATAAGCCACTGGGCATTCGCAATCGCATGAGAGAGTCGAACTCAACGACCCAGACGAGTGAACCTAAAACACTACCTTGTCGACAACCTTTAGACAGGGTCTTTCTTACTTCCGAGCCGCCGTCACAATGGACGACGGTTCTGTCGCTGAGGTAGCTCGAGAGAGTTCTAATCTCATTTATCGTGCATCTACGCTGCTGAAGTTGAAACAAAAAAAAGTTGAAAGTCCTCTGGTCAGCTTGTCAACCTGCGAGGGTGTGGTAATTGATAAGGAACGTGTCCATAATATTTTGCTGAATGATTTGCTCCCGGATGACATTAAGGTGGGTGAGGTTCATACCACCTGCGTGTCGGCCGGGAAGTCGCGATTTTCGAGACCGACTTATAATCTTCTGAGGTGCTCTAAAGGTGGTGGATACGTCTTCCTCTAGTCCATGTAAATATGTATTAGGGATTTTTCTGGACATATCCGGGGCATTTAACAACTTATGAACAACTTATTACCCCTCTGCCCTGTTTCAGTTGCAGAAGCGTAAATGCTCACGAAATGAACTAGAAGTGCTCTCAAGTTTCAGCCATCGGACCGTTTCGCTGTGTGATGGCGGCTCGGAGGTTCGTATGATCTTAATTAAAGGATGCCCTCAGGGCAGTTTTCTGAGTCCCCTTCTTTGGATCATAGAATTCGAATCGATGTTGCATTTAAGGTTATCATGTGGTTGTTGTGTCGTCGCTAATGCTGACAACGAGCTGCTACTGATTGAAGGGGATTTGTGTAACAAGGTAGAGTTCCGAGCTGCTCGTGCTTGTGAGAGATTCCGGCTGTGGAGTCTCCAACATAAGATGATTTTCAGCCCAGAGAAAACCACAATAATGTTGCTTAAGGGCCGATTGGCTGCTTCCCGACGAGTCTGGATTCGGATGGCTGGGAGACCAGTCTCCCCAATCGGTACGTTACGACTCAAAACTACCTGGGTTTTATCCTTGATGAGAATTTTCGGTTCAAGGAACATCTACAGTATGTAGCAAAAAAGACCGTTGATGCTTTTTATGGAATCCGTAGAGCCATTCAACCCGATTGAGGGTTGAATTACCGTACCGTGCGTATCCTTTACAAAGGTGTCAGTGAAGCTATTATGCTGTATGCTGCGCCTGTTTGGGTTCACCGCATGGCTCTTAGGTACTGCTCAGACATTTTGCTGCAGGCCCAACGACGCTGGCTATTATAGGCGGTTATAGAACAGTCTCGCGGGAGGCAGTCTGTGTTATAGCCGGAGTCAAACCAATAGATATCTTAGCTAATGAGCGTAAGGAACGCTACATTTCGAAGGTAAATAACCTATTGACGTCAGAACGATAGCAGGAGGTTGAAGAGCGGGGCCTTGCATCTTGGCAGATCAGGTGGGACGAATCCCCCCACTGGTCACTACATACATGATATATTTCTTATAGCGTCTGATTTAGGTGCGATTGGATGGGTCTGCCCCAATGGGTATATCATATTTTCCCTCCGGGCATGGTGTCTTTCGGGCGAGTTTGGTAAGGTTTCGTTTGGGGGAGTCTAGTCAATTTCCGGACTGGATGCACAAGAATATTTTTGGGGCGGCTAAAATGCTCGCCTTCTCTTTTGGCGGTCTTTGTTCTTTTGGAGGCTCCCCAACTACTTCTGTTTCTTTACGATCAGTCGGTGACTCATTGTCTTTTTGATTTTCCTCAGTGGAGACTTACTCTATCTGGACCTTAACTTATATCAAATTAGGTTGAGGCTGTTATGTTTTTCCCTTACTCTGTTTATTTGTGTTACTGGTTGTTGGTTGAGAAATCTTTTCCTTTGTTACTTATTGAACTTTTGGTGCCGGTTTAATAAATTCTTTGCTAGTTTCTTTGCTACGTTTTCTAATTAGTCGAGTTTTTAGTTTCTCATTGATCATCCTTTCAACCAAATTTGCTAAGGCTGGTGCTAACTCAGATATAACCTCTTTAGGTTTCAGAGAAGTTGCAGGAGCTGCTGCAACCTGGGCATATGACGTTGATTTAGGCGATCTATTATACACTATTTTGTTTGCCTCGAAGTAGCTAATTTTCTGCATGGTTTTTACTTAATGGCTACCTCTTCTTTATACATTGAGCAATTTCGCGATCTATCCAAATGTTGCCCATGATAATTTACGAAGACTGGTGGATCTCTGCACGGTTCTTCTGGATGAATTGGATATCCACAAGCGCAGACCTGTTGTCTCGTGCAGTGTATAGCTGTCTGTCCAAATCTTTGACACCCGAAGCACCGCAAAGGAGTCGGTATAAATGGGTGAACTTCCAATGGGTGAAAACCGGCCTTCATCAGGACACTTCAGCTTATTGAAGGTGAGGAAGTGTGACGCGAAGGGTACTACTTCTCCGTTACGTCGTGTATTTAATCGTCAACACACTACAAAACCTTGTTTAAAAAGTTCTAAAATTTCCTCTTCTGTGAAGTTTAATAGGTCTCTGCACACAACTACTCCTTTGGAGGTATTTAAAGTACCATATGGTAAAATCTCAACGTCCATAACGCCAATCTTTTTAGCTTTAAGTAACCGCAAGGACTGTAAATCATTTACAGTTTCGACAAACAAACCAATACTTGTTTTCCTAACTTCTTTAACCGGACCTTCTACAGCTACCGTAATTCCACGTGAAATAACGAAGGTGAAATAATGAAGTATCTTTGTAAAACCTCCAACACTTCTTCTTACAACCAGATATTTCGGTACTACTGATTGACTCTTCGGTCGGAACTTAGATCGATCCGACGTTTCCTTGTCGCTAACTTCAAAACTCTTCCTTCGCTTCGGATCTGAAGCCAAAGGTTCTCCAAGACGAGGGTTTTTATGTGGACCCTCTGCCACAGATAAAGTGGATGTTAATTGTTCTACAAAAAATTGTTCGTCAGTCAGTATGTCATAAGATGCGAGCGAAGAGATGGTTGGGCGTACTCCGGATCATAGATCCTACAAGGGTTTCCCAAGTCAGTCGCCTCCCACAAATTTAACTCGGACCGGGGAGTTAGGTACTGCCTGACCCACATACCGATATCCCAGGGCTCGCACGTAACAGTAAGGGCTCCGATACCCTTACCCATAGGACAATCCCTGCCAAGAACCGAAGTGACTGACTCACACTAGACGGCGCAAGACTTCGGTACAGCAGGCTAACCCTCGACCCGCCTTCACAATCTTGAAGAGGGATGAGTACTCCCGGTTTACACTCCCCCCAGCGTTGGAAAAACAGATTATGGTCATGCCCCCCGCCCACGGTGTAAACAGCGAAACCGAGAAGCACAACCGCAACAAGGTGGAATAGCTCAGGACCGCCAATCCCGTACTCCACAGGGAGCTTCTGAGCAATACCAGTGCCACTCTGGCCCACATAAGTGCAGATTCCGAAGTATCAGGTCGTTGCCCGCGCAGGACGTGTGCGTAGATGTTATTGCACGGACGTGGGGTTGGATTTATCTGGGGCATTATTATTGTTATTATTTTTATTGTTTTTATTATTTTATATATTTTAATTTGGGAACTAAACTGATATGAGTTTAAAGCCATGCCGTATTCAAGAAAATAAAAGAATACCTTATATTGTACGTTATGTACATCTAAGCAAATACTCTGAATGTTTATCTAATTTAATAAAGCTAGCAGTATTAAATAAAAACCGATGAGCATTGCAGATGTTAAAAGTATAGCTTCTTTTTCCTTTAAAAGCAATTGCTTGATAATAATAAAAGCAAAAAAGAAGTGTACACGTAATAATTAACAATACAGATAATCTTAACTATGTCTGACTAGTAGTAGTAAGTACTTCCTAATCGGTATGAAACATGGCCAAAGGAAAGATAAAACTTGTTTATTTGGTACATCCAGTTTATTTTTTGCAGTCTGATACGATCGCGAATAAAGCTAAAATAATATTTAAGTGGGATATAGTTCCATGTTCCTTCTGTATAACTTTCGATAACTTTTAGAATTTATTCAGAATAACAGTTATTTTTTTAGCGTAATATTGGATAATAATAATAATAAGTATATAAGCCTTTATTAGAGTGAATCCTACAAATAAATAATTTTTTTCAAAAATAAAATGTAGGTGATATTAAAATTTTAAGAATAATTTGAGTGTTCTCGAATCTACCTTGTTACTTTGATATACTGGTATCTACGATTAGCATATTTAATCGATCGATTTTTAGATATTTGATTTTACAAGTAGATAGTGTAAAAACTCAAAATTGCATTAATTATGAAATCCTCCGACCAATATTTAAAAAATAATAAATAATAATGTGTAGTAAAAATTGATACTTTTTCAATAATTTTGTAAACCTCTCCTGTATAAACGCAACGTATGTACAGTTATATCTAATACGTAACCAAAAATACAGATAATACAGTATTAAATCAAATAAATTAAAAAATTACTCTTTTCTAGAGACAGAAATGCTCTTTCAGAAGATCATGACAAAATTATTTCCTCTCCGTTTCTGCAGATATCACTGTTATTAATGAAAAGAAGTCATTTTCTAATTTACTTTTTAATAGTTCAGCCTTATTTTGTTGCGCTAATCAACCAAAGAATCATATACCGTCGTGAAAAAATTACTTTCTGGTGGTATTTAATAAAATTTAGCGTTATTTATAATAATTAATTTATTACAATTTTATTGATGTGACAATCGCTTTTAAGAAAACCTATATTGTAATTTTTAGAATAGCTGCTGTCCGTCTTACAAAAGGATCTAATTATGTTTTTCATTCGGCTTAAGGATTCATACAGACATATAATTGCTTTAACCTTCTTGAAGAGTCTGCTGCTTAAATTTATTAAAGCTCCTTTAAAAAGAATTAATTAAAAAAATAAATCCAGGATGCTTTAGTATTTGTAGAGGCTGTGTAGATTGTTTGTATGTAAATATGTTTTCAATAAATCCATTGTTAATAATAGCAATTCTTTTAAGCCAACTAACCTTTTATAAAACCTAACCTTTTATATGAATTGTAATAAGAAATCTTAACCAACTATAACGATATTAAATCCCTAGAATAAATATTTTTTGAACTGATGATGTACCTTAAAATTAAAATATTAAGCTTTTTTTTAATTATTTCGTAAAACTTTCTACAGGTCCTAAGTGTTGTGGAAACACTTTCCATGACAATAAGCATTTTAAAATGAGATAAAACACAGTCAGTCAAAATATTTTTCCCATTTAAAATATAACACCCGTAGAAAGCGAGCAAAATTATTTTCGAATCATATTTCTATCGATACTAAAAATACCAATATTTGCAAAACAAATTAACCAATAAAACAACAATTTCTCTTTTATTAAAGATTTAAAGGTGTTATTTTCTATGAAAGGTCTTTGTTCAATATTTTGACCTCAGAAAATATACTTGCTAGAAAAATTAGTTAAATGAAATCGTAGAAATTTATTTAAGAGGTTAAAAACGTTATTAAATTAATAAAAGTTATTTAAACAGTTAAAAATTTAATTTTAAGTACGGTAATTACACCTTTGTAAGGTGTTGACCAGAAATCAACTGGTTGAGAAACTCATGAATATTTACGAGTAGATCGGTTATCTCAAAATTACAATTACTCTTTATAAAACTACATCAAAATCCATAAACAAAAATTTTAATTAGCGAGAATTCTTTAGTTATACTGAAGACATAAAAATAGGACATGATATTACTTTATTACGACTGTCGTCATCGAACTGACAACCGAGATCAACTTTCACCGATCCAGTTTCAACTCAGAGGATCCCGGACCGGACAGAACAATTCAAATCGTATTATAATATTCAAAAATACGTTATAGTTAATATCGTATTTTATTACCGGCTTCCATCTTCACAGCTGGAGTGGTAACGAAGATACTGCTTGCAAATAAGCGTATCACATGCTAATCATTAGCCTCAATCTCAAAAGTAAAATAAGTCATGGAAACAATCCAAATATGATAAAGTGAAAAAAAATTTCTTTTTTGTTCTTATTTATTTTTTAAAGTATAAGTTATATACGAATTTTAATCAAAATAGATTAATTATTTAAGGTATTAATGACTTGGTTAAAGTGATTATTTTATTTTGGTTATTACTAACGTATTTAAAATGGCCATGGAGACCTTCAGTTCTAAGATCCTAGAACTTCCATGTAGAGTATTTTTATCAGTCGAATTTCCGGTATCTATTGATCATACATTATTGGGAGATCGTGGGCTCACCCACAATAATAATACGATCGATAATATTACGAATAATAATTCGAATTCTATTTCTCAGTGGATGTCAAAGACCTAAGTAGAATCCTTGTCAAAATTCAATTTTCTTAGGATTATTAATAGTTTGTCAGCCGAATAGTTAACAGCTGAGTTTTAACATTAAAACACCGTGAAAATAAACTTTTAGTTTTTATCTTGAGGGTTTGAATGTCTTTGTACCCAAAATGTCCACCATTAAATTTTTTGTTACATGTCTAAGTAAATGAAACCAAAATCAAAATCCTTTCGATTTCTGCTACTTAGGAAGGAAGAAAATAGCTTGCTTATAATCCACGATCAGCAACTGAATTATTTCTCAATCCAAAAGTAGAAATAAAACTAATAGCTGAGAAGGCGTTTATTTTCAGTCATAAATTATATTCCCTTAAGTTATGATCGGGAAAAATTTGAGGGTAAAACGCACCTTAATTGTAACTAAAACTGAAATAAACTTTATCGAATAAGAGGGCTGCGCTTAGAATTTCATTCAATAGAATTTTTCCTCGGTCAATAGCATCATATCCTTCTTGAAAATGCTGTTCTTTTGAGTTTCCTGAAGTTATTTCAAACTGTTCTCTTCTGTTTTGCTCTGTTCAGAGATTTTCTACACTTCAGAATTGCTTATATGTGCTACTGTAAGTGTAAGATACACACAAACAAAATATCTTTATTCTCTATTGTTAATATAGAACAACTTTATTGGATGATAGAAATATATTCGTTAAAGTAAACATCGTTGACGCAGTAATCAAATAATAGCGATAATAACTTTTAAAATACTTACAGTCGATTTCAAAAAGTGACTTTATATCTTAAGAGGATGCTTAATAATCCTTTATACCAAAATTTTTATATTTTTGTAATTCAAAAATTTAGATCTGAGAAGAATTTAATTTATTGATTAAATACATTTTTGTGCCCCCATAAGCTTTTATCATTTAACAAATTTTCCAGTTGAATAACGGGTAAAACTAATCAATCGATATAGTTTCTGATTTCTTGCTGTTTAAAAATGAACGTTAGCTGATTCAATAATTATGTTAATATAAAGTTATCCTTTTCATTTTTATATTACTATAATTATTATTTATTTATTAATTGAAGAATAAACTCTATCGGGTCAGTCAGTTCGTTACCTAGTTTAATCTCTTAGGGCTAACTTTATAAACAATCATTTATTAGCAAATGTCTACAAAATAACCGAAGCGCCTTTACAAACTTTTTTAACGACCGAATCAAATTTTAGCATTAAACTTATTAATTAATTACTTTTGGTTGCTATTTTCAGGGTTGAACACCTTACAATCCCCCTACGGTTCACAATAAAAATTCCACCAATAGCTTAATAATTGGAGCAGATCTAAGTACACATTTCTGCTATTTTGTACTCAAGAAACTCCAGAACTGTCATTATATAATAAGTACAACCCCCTATTTTTTTTGGGGGGGGGGAGAAGTCAAATTTTATACATTCATGAATATATGTTGAGTATCATAACCGTAGTGGCTGTAAGCGAACTGATAAAACCGTCAGTCTTTCTCAAAACTGACGTACACATTTTCAAGAATAATAATTGTACCAAGCCTGGCTTACTAGGAAAAGTGAGAAGTGAAGTTCTTTCTCGTTGCCTCTTTCACCGGGTCAAATATTTGGTAGCATATCAGGATGGCAAATCCACAGAAATGCAAGCGATATTCAGCAATGGAAGTGTCACCTTCTATTTGTTCTCCATAGAAGAACCTGGCTATATACTGAACACCAGCACTTTAAAAAAAACAACTCTGACAACTGTCTCTTGTACCTAAGGTGTTTTAAATGCTCCGTAGCCAAGAAAGAGTACAAGAGAAAGTGTAAAGACACAGATTAACTTACCCGTTATTACTGTGAAAGAATGCGTTATACACAATTCTTCAAATGGAAATAAATATTCACACATAATTTATCTAAATAGAATTTCAGTGTTAGTATTGCTATAAAGGTGTAAATATAAAAATAAATTATGCAGCTAAAATTCCTATTATATATATATAATTATTTACTAAAGAAACCATTATTAAATCTGCCTAAACGATATTAAACCGCATCTAAAGTCTGGATATTACTATACATTTTAGAAATTAGTACAGTCTTCACTAAGAGAAAAAAGTAATTTATAATTTAATAAATAATGTACTAGAAGTAAAAGTAATTTGTGATGTATAATATTCATTAGACATGTATATGTATGTGTATATATTTCCCTGTTGAAAAGAGCTGTATATATTGTTCACATAAGGAAGCGTATTAATTTCAGTGCGGTATATCAGAAGAATTCGAAAAATTAGTTGGACTTGAATTTATTTTAAGTAAACTGAAGTAAAGATATTGATTAGTGGAAAAGATGTTAATAAACCAGCCTAATTAATTTTGCTTTAGATAGAAGACAAAAAGATATTTAAAACGAATCTGAATATAGTAGTAAATAAAGTAAATAAAAAATTGAACAGAAGAAAAAAGAATCCTTTAAAACATGAACCTGTCAAAATATGGTCGAAAAATTAAAAAAAGTATATTATTAACCTTAGATATTTATTCACAGCAAATTTGTTTATTTTCTAGTAAATTTTTTCAAAACAAAGATTCATACATTTTTATTAAACTATGATAATGACCTTAATTTATTAGAATGCTCTCTCAGAGATATCTATTTTTAACTTCCTACATCCGTACATCCTACTCTGTATTATGTAGGTTGTATTAACAAATTTTTTTCCTAATAGTAATTTTTATGACATATAAATAGGAACAATAAAAAGATAAAAAGAGTAGGGAGAAAAGGTAGGTAGGTAATTTATTATTCAAACCCTAAAATTAGTTTATCTCAACAATGTATGATATCAGAAAATAAATTAATAACTATCTTTGAGTTATTAATTTGAAATCAGTTATATTTTTCAGAAAAGTTTTAACTATTTATTGCTTTTTTCTGGCAATTTGAATACGTGTAATTAAAAAAAAAAAAAACGTTTTTTGCAGCTTTTAATCATATGCAGCTTATATTTAGATAATAATATTAATAAATATATTATAATATAATATTAATATATATATATATATATATTAATAAATAATTAATCAGAAATCCAATAGTAGTAATTCAAATATAAAACGATCAGATATTTTGTGTAATCATCTTAAATTACTAGATGTTTCCATAATTCTCAAAATAGTTACGATATATACACTTGAGTAAGGGTCACATTGAAAATTTTTCTCGATTCTATTAATAAAAGATTAAAATGGGCGGTATATTTGTACTAATGATGCTTTGGGTAATAGAGTGGTGATAAATTTGAGAAAGATGCAACGCATAATGACTGACTACTAAGAATAACGTTCAACAATGTTGATTTAAGCGAGCCCATAATTCTTATATTTTGGAGTCACCTTTATGGACGTATAGTATAGTATTACTTTCCCGTTTGTAATAGAAAAAAACAGTTGAAGTACTACTATATCTCAAAAAGAAAGTGATCACGGGATTTTTATATATCTTAACCACATTAAATAATAATAAAATCATGGTTACAATTAATTGTGTATGCGTGCGTGTTTGTGTTACGGTTTTTTATGAGTCAGTAGTAGTTATTTAGCTTTACAGCTCAGGAATAGTTTAAATCAGTGGTTTTAAAACTTTTCCGAGTCGCAGCTCCCTTTTTCAATTAAAATTTTCCATGGCTCTCTACTCTACTAAGTAAAAGTATGACTACTCGTAAGAGATAAAAATAAATAAAACTGGTGTATCTTCATTATTTAACATTTTATTTCTTTTTACGTTATTAACATTAAATTAATAATTAATGTGAGAGATGAGCCTGCAAATCACTGCACATTTTCTCAAATCGTGGAATTAAACTGGACACGGCCACGCTCATTTCTTTTCCACGTTGATTTTTTCTCTATATCTAATTTTTATTACAGCGACCGCCGAAAACCCAGCTTCGCACAAATACGACGTCGAAAATGGAATTAAAATCTCTGAGCCTTATCACTTAAAAGGGGATATTCATCTTTTATCGAAATCCAAAATTCTGTCAATTCCAGCTTCCAAATTTTGCTTTAAACTGCTGTCGCAAGATAACTCGATAAGATTTTCTTCTTCCGCAAAAGTAAATTCAGACGGAACACTAGTGTTAGATGGATTTTGAATCCATGCAAACCTATCGAAATTTTCATTTGAAAGTATTTCTCAAATCAGATAATTAGCTGTGATAAATGCCCTTCAAACACGGTTTTTCTATCTTGAGAAAGATCAAGTTCATATGACGTCAAAAATTGCTGTAATATAAAAAAACAATGTTTGCCTGCATCTTAATTCAATTTTCTTCTCCATAGTTTGAGTTTTTTCATAAAAGCTGATATTTTTTTCCGTTGACTTCAA
The DNA here is from genome assembly GCF_047948215.1 of Lycorma delicatula. NCBI lineage: Eukaryota > Metazoa > Arthropoda > Insecta > Hemiptera > Fulgoridae > Lycorma > Lycorma delicatula. Next base: position 163,914,635 of record NC_134455.1, on the reverse strand, counting down.
AAGGTGCATGTTTGTATCTGCAAAGAGAGATTAAGGGAATTCAGCTTTTTCAAAAATTTCGCATATGTCAGTTTTATTAAAAAATCGGCATCAGCAAAATCTTCTGCATCTTTAAATCCTTTCTCTTTAAGGAAAATAAAAATTTCTTGCTGCAATTCAAAGGTACGTGATAAAATATTACCACGAGAGAGACATTGTGTATTGCTATAAAAGACAAGTGTTTAGCTCCCACATCCTCACACAGTTTTTTAAAAAAACCTTACTTTCAATGCACGAGATTTTATAAAATTTACCATATTTACCATACATCTAACACCTGATTCAGTGCAGGACTCTCAGATGCTTTGACGCAAACGCTTTTCTATGAATAATGCAATGGGTTCACAGTGCATTTGGTGATCTGCTTCGAATAAGAACCTGTAATTCTCCATAGCAGCCAGACATGGAGCGAGCTCCATCAATACTGACACCAATGCACTTAGGCCAATTCAAATTATTCTCAGATATGAATGTAACAAGAATCTCGAACAGATCCTGGCCTTCGCTTCTGCAATGATATTTTTACAAAACAGACGATCTTCTTTAATATTATTACCATCTATAAACCGTACATACCACATCAAATAATCATCCTTATTATTATCCGTAGCCTCATCTAGCTGCAATCCAAATTCCGCTCCTTTAATTTTTTCAATTAATTGATCGTTGGTATCCTCCGCCATATGTTTTATTCTCCGACTAATTGTGTTACTGGACAAAGGCACTTTTAAAAGCAGCTTTCCAGCAGACTCATCAACCATGGGTTTTCACCATATCTACAGCAGCCGGTATAATAAGTTCTTCTGCGATGGTATGGGGCTTCTTACCCTTCTGGGATTCTGCAAGCCACCTTGTAAGATGCTAGCAAAGCGTTGATTGGTATTGATGCAGCAATCTTAATAAATTTTTTAACTTCCTGGTAAAAAAGTCACGAAGTTTGCCAACCATGCTGTGATGATTAGCTTCTAAATGGCGCTTCAATTTATTTGGAACCATACACTGCGCTGCCAAAACTTTCACACACAATACACATTGTGGTCTCTTTTCACCATTAACTTCTGTTGAAGTAAAGCCAGACTCTAAATAACCGTCATCATATTTACGATATTTTCGTTTCTTCACAGTCATGCCATTGGTTGAAGACATAATTTCTTTATCTGCACTATTACGTTTGTTACTGTTCAAAAATCGGTCCGTCATTAAAGACACAAGAGCAAAAAATCACAAAACTGTTTATCAAAGACAACAAACAAGAAGTTATATAACACTAACTATACTACATGAACTAATTTATATCACTGTTTATTTATATGAAGCGCTGAGTTAAATTTCACTAGACTTAGATTATCGACGACTGACTGAATCGAGCCCGTAACGATTGCTAATTTGCTTTCCGCAAGATCTTCCAGAACAGTCCAAATCTGTCGCGAAGGGTCTACGCACCTTGACGTGTCTAGCGCGATCATATGGCGCAATCGAGAAGGCGCAACGTTAGCGGCTCACGTTTGCTAGAACATTCTGCGCCGGCGACTTTACTTTATACAGGATCACATAAAAATAATAAAATCTAGATATTTTTATTTTCTCATTTTGTTTTTTGTTTAGTAATTAGTTAGGCCAAATACAAATATCTTCGTTCAATTAATTATGAAGCTTATACAATATTTCGCGGCTCCCCTTTAAGAGATTGTGGCTCCCCGGGGCGCCGCGGCGCCGCGGCGCACAGTTTGGGAATCATTGGTTTAAACTACAATCATGAATTTAGTGTGCTAGTATGTGTATTCAAGGATCTGTTGTATGTTTTTAGGAGTATTCGAAGCGTGATGTCTAGAAGTAATATGGATGTTATATTTTACTTGGGTATACTTCTTATCTAAACAAACAAAAATATCATAAAAAAATATTATTCAAAAATTTTGCAAAAACATTCTTTAAGGATTCCAAAAACTTTGTAGAAAAGAAAAATATTTTTACTGTTTTTCAAGCTGTAGACTTAAAATACTTATTATTATTATTTTTTTTTTTTTGTTATATGGGCACCGATTTCAAAGGTCATTAGCCCTCGCTACGCTCTTTAAAAGAAGGTTTAAATCACCATGAGGTTTGTCGTATGCAAGGGTGTAAAGAGCCCCTTACATTTTATTTAAAAACACCAAAAGACAATACAAAAGATTTAGGCAGTCACTTGTATTAAAACACTGTAAACACTTACAGTGTGTAAAGGGCCCTGACATTAAAATGAAAAAATAAATAAAAGTCAAATTAAAAATGAATATCTTCATAATACCAATCTGTAGAATTTCTTTTCCTTCTCCTTTTTTAATCACCCTCGGGGCAACTGGAACTGCCGTTAAGCAGTCGCCGCCGGATGCCAAGGCAGTTGACTGCCCCCTATAATTTCTCCCGCAGGACTTAACCCATCGGGGTCCTCCTCTCGTCATAGGAACAGTTCGATCACCTGTTCAGGACGGCCAAAGAACCACTCGGCGGGGAAGTTGTCCTACCTGACCTACCTGGTTCTTGCCTGCAGGCGAGCCCAAGCGTCATAGGCAAGAGGGCAACCTCCCGGCCCTATACGTGCCACTCTTCAAGACCCTTTTTTATCCATAGAATAAAACTACTTCACTTAGAGATTCCTTAACACGGCTTGAATTTCCTTATAGACTTGTTAATAGTCCACTGGCGTGCAGATACGCAACTATTTTTTCTTCAATTCCATTTTCAAAATCAGCAGCAATACTATTTCTTAGACCGAACCTCTTTCTGAGGTCCTCATTTATGGTACACTCTTCCATTAAATGCTTGACTGTAAGTGCTTTATTACAAACATTGCACATTGGTCTTTCTTCGCCGGTTAACAGATATGAATTTGTTATTCGCGTATAACCGATTTTGAGTCTGGTCACCGCCACTTGTTCTCGGCGAGTCAGCTTTACGTCGCTCTTCCATTTATATGGAAAAGTTATAACTGCGTTTGGTTTGGTATTTAATCTTCTCCAATCATTACTCCACCTGTTTCTTGTTGTATTAGAAAGACAAATTTTAACACCTAAAACTCAACACAGGAAACTATCCACACAGGAAATTCTATCCAGGTTATCACAGACTGTTGCCTTTCCGGTAGCTTCGTCTGCGCTTTCGTTTCCTGCATTACCAGCATGCCCTGGTGTCCATATAAACATACATCGCTATCCTTGTCCATTTAAAACGTACAAGATATAGGATTTTTTCGATAAGGACGTCCTTGATATTCTTGTTCCTTTCTTTTTCCTGTTCAGCCTCCGGTAATTACCGTTCAGATAATACATCAGAGGATGAATAAGGATGATATGTATGAGTGTAAATGAAGTGTAGGCTTGTACAGTCTCAGTTCGACCATTCCTGAGATGCGTGGTTAATATTCTTGTTCCGAATTGCAGTAAGTGCGTTTAACGAATCGGAACATATAAGCACTCTATTCGCAGAAATGTTCAGAGTAGCGAAGAACTATGACAATAAGTTCTGCCGCATAAACACCTGCCATATCTGGAAGTTTCCAAGAATTGGAAACTGCCAACTCCATTTACATACATGAAGCATTAGACACCGTGTTCGGTTTTAAAACCGTCAGTATAAATTTTAATACATTCTAACTACTGCAGGTTGATAAAAATTCCTATTGGATGATTACTGCTGGTTTCTCTTTTGTTTTTCTACAAGAGAGATTCAATCTTGTATTTGGAAACAGCCATGGCGGTATTTCTCTTTTAGAAATTGCTAATGTCTCCGGAAGAGCAATTTCATATTTTCTTATCAATTCGTGATACCGTATTCCGGCTGGTTTGGAATAGGCAGCACGATGTTAGTATAATGCAGCCAAAGTATGATTTTTAAATAAGTTATTATTTATATGAGTAGGAACCCCCCATATATTTGCCGCATATCTTAGCAATAGGATCTCACTTCTATAATGCAGTTGTATTATTCCGGCTTTTGACATTAGACTAGTCGCCGGACTTGTACGGAAAGAGCCTGTGGCATATCTTATTCCGCTGTTATGTATTACGCCTAACTTTCGTAAATGCTACTTTCCAGCGGATGAATATACAATAAATCCGTAGTCGAGTTTCGATTAAACTAATGCTTTATACAGCTCAGTAGTATTTCTTTATCTGAGCCCCAATTCATGTTGGAAAAACATTTAATAATATTTGGGTTTTTTTTTGCATCTATCACTCAAATCTTGTATATATAATCCCCATGTAAGGAATTTATCTAACAATAGACCTAAAAATCGCACATTATCCTTGTATTTTATTGGATGGTCGTCGATGGTCTAAACAGGACTTCAGTGAGGAATTCTCTTCCTACAGAAGTGTACAGAAGTGGCGAAAATTTGAAACCATTATTCCTCGCAACTTCGTTGAAGGCGTTTATCGCACGTTGCAATTTGTACTTCACCATAGCTATAGTGTAGTTGGCATAAACAATTGCCAGATCATCAACATAAACACTTTTGCTGATATCAGTTTATTAATAGCGGTAGGGAACAAGGTACCGCTCAACGGCGAGCCTTGTGGTATGCCATTTTCCAATTTTTTTTTTCTTCTAACGAGTATTCGTTGTTAACATGTACTTGAATAGTACGGTCATTATGTAGTAGCTGAGTAATACTAGTAACGGGGGAGGTGGTGTGGTGACCGGAAGCGTCACAAGGTCTTCCTTTGTGAGTAGCTGAGTAATAGCGGCAGATTGCCGCGAATGTCCCATTCATGTAATCGACGCATATTATTCGATAACGCCAGGTCATATTGATTACCTTCTGCAGGTCAAAAAAGATTCCGACACAATGTTTTCTTGTGATGAAGCTGTTATATATTATATTTTCTAAATTAGTCATTTCATCAGTAGTTCAGTGGTATTGCCGAAAACCTGCTTGATGCGAGGATAAGAGATTTTGTTTTGCTAAAATCCAGACGAGTCGATTATTTAACATTTTTTCAAATATTTTTCCCATAGCGCACATCAAAGAAATAGGAGGTAACTATTTGGATCTGTCAGATTTTTATTTTTTTTTTTGGCACTGGAACAATATGTGTTTTTTCCACTGCTGCCGGTATATTCCATCCCGCCATATCTGATTATATAGTGCTAAAAATCTACGTTTTGCAGTGGTTCAGCTGCCTGATCGTGTCACAATGAATTTCATCCGGACCAGCCTTGTTGCCTGCTTTCTCCAACGCTTTCACATGTTGTTCCATTTTGAAAGGTACATTATATGAATAATTTATTTCAGTTCTGAAATTTAGTAGACCCTCAAGTTCTGTATTTTTCGTTCTAAAAATATTCATCGTAGTTAGCCGTTTTGCTAGCTTTTTTTTAAATGGTTGGCTAGTATCTCTGTAATTTGCAATTTCGTTTGGAGTATTTCTAACTTCATCTTCATATTGAAGGCTACTTATGGGAGTAAAGTTTGTAGGCCTACAAATCTCCTTCACTTTCTTCCAAACGTCTGATGAAGTTGTGTTTCTGTTAATAGATGACACGTATTGCTGCTACGATCGCTTTTTAGAATCTATCATAAGTATTTTTGCATACACCCTGTATTTTTTAAAGGCAATCAGATTTTCTGATATTGGATATTTCTTAAAACTGTTGCACGCTTTTTTCTTTCTTTTAATATATTCACTGAATTTATCATTCCACCATGGAACGGGTCGCTTCTTGAGTTTGCCGGATGTTCTCAGAATATATCTTGATGCCGAGTAAAATATGGCGTTAGTTACAGCATCGATATCGGCTTCGATAAACCCAGTTGTTTCCGGGAGTATCGTAACAGCTGTGATGCTCAATCTGCTTTATCAAACATCCATCCTTTAGAGATGGGATATATTTTCCTTTTAACGTCAGTTACAATTTACGCCGGGAAATGATCACTTCCATGCAGATCTTCTAAAATTGGAAAGAGTACCTTGGTGCTATCGATGATGTACTTAAAAGTGCCAAATCTATACAGGACGTCGATCCATCTCTGGCATTAAAAAACACACCTGAACAATCATTTAAGATAATGAAATCGGAAGTCAATAGGAACTTTGCCAATTCTCTTCCACGGGGATGTACTCGATCCGACCCCCAAAGATAATTGTGTGCATTAAAGTCACCCACCGAGATTAATATTGGTGGAGGAAGCTGAGCAATTTAACGTGTAATTTCATCCTCCTCCTAATCAAAATTCGGCAGGTATATGCTGCAGATAGTGATCTGCAGTGGATGTTCCATTCTGATTGCGACCGCTTGCAGATTTGTGTTTATTTCAACCGCTTCGGTGGTAGCTCTACAGATGTTAATATGGCTACTCAACCTCTAACTCATATTTGGCGATTGATCTCGCGGAAATGTATTGTATCTTCTTAATTGGAAATTTTCATTTCGGCAGAATATGTTTCTTGCAGACATATACAAATCGGGTCTACATCATGTACCAAGCGTTGGAGCTCATGGATGTTTGACAAACATTCATTGATGTTCCATTGAATTATCAACCCGCTAATTTTTTTAATTATTTAATTTCTTGGTTTGGCTTTAGGCCATCATTTTTTTCCTCTTCTTTTCCATTTTATGAACAACTTAGTGTTGATAAGTATGTCATCGCCCTTATAGCTCGGAGACCATCTGAGGGAAATCGCAGATCATCGAAGCCGCAGACGACGACGGGCATGTATCGGCGCTTGGTTTAGGCGCCGATTGAGAGGTAGGAACCTCGGAGACCTCACAACAGGAATCGCACCAGTCACCACGTCAGACAGGGGGGGAAACAGGTCACCCCTGTGTTGTTTTTGGTGGTCTCTGTGATTTAGAGACCACCTCAGTTGGAGGAGGCTTGGGAGGATCCTTAGAAGATTCCGAAGCAACCACTTTTTTCCCACCATTATCCAAAATGTTGTGCAGGCTCACTGGAACCGCTGGTTTAGCAGCGGTCCCAGTGAGCATCTTCTTCTGTTCAGATGCGCTTTTGCATATAGCGATGTATTAGCAGGAAGCTGTATCTTTATCACAGGTTTCATAAATTCCTTATGAGTGAGAGACTTCATTCTATTGTAAATTATTCTCTCAATCATAGTAGCTACTGTGTAATAACCCTCTGTTACGTTTGTTGATTGTTCAATCTGCATGATGTTCAATCCCTTCTGTAACGAGGCTAGCCGTCGGGGTACAGCCCCACTCCAGGATTACTAACCCTGGAGGTCCGGTCCGGTATTTCGGTGGAACCGGCATATGTCCTGGCAGAGAGCGGATGTGCAGTCTCTGCACTGTCTCCAGGCAGAGACAGTGTTCAGGCAAAAGTGTCCCGACAGAAGTTTTCAGGGCTCCCATGCACCCGACATACATAGGCACCTTAACTACATGCTTGCTATCGCAGGGAGCATATGGACAGTGGAAGGGCCTTCGTTACACTTGCAATCACTTCGCCCCTGGCCGCCAAATCGCCAGCTCTAAAGGTGGTGTGAATCCATTTCCTTAATCATTAAAGTTTTTCATACCTGCAAGAATGGCCGAAAATCCAGTACTTGTATTACGGCCTGTAGGTGGAATCAGGCCGAAGAAAATTCCATAACGGAGCTCCGTTAGCCATCAATATGAATAGTACATATGTACAGCTGTTTTAGCCCTGGACGTGGAACGTAGATGTTATGTTCCGGACGCGGAGATTATCTACCTTAGTGCATTATTATTATTATTATTAATCTCTAAATGAATGATTACAAGAATGGGAATAGTTTTCCAACTCTTGACGAAGGGTTAGGAAATAATAAACTCTCTTTATTTAAAAATGTAAATTTTTATTTTATTATTTTTCAAGCTGAAGACGATTTATCAAAGTTAAATTGGTTACAAAAATTTATCACAGAAATAGAGGGACAGTTGCCAGCTTTTTAATTAATTTTTCTATTCATTTGCACCAAAATATTGTTATTTAATATTTTTAATTTATGCTGTAAGGTACCTTACGACTGATACCGTAGTAAATAAAAACATTTGCACTAATTCTGGTAATATTTAACCCCCTTAACAAATCATTGTAGAATCTTTTCTTTTGATTAATTAAAAAATAAATAAGTAATGATAAAATAAAAAAATATGGAAAGGATGTAATTATCTGCTTTATTCACTACATTGTAGTGATAATGTTAAATTTGTTCTTTGAAAATTTGAGAAAAATTCAACAACATAGTTGTAGTTTTTTTAATTTTGATATGAACTTCGATGTTTTAAAATAAAATAAAATAATTCTTTAACACTGAAAACAGAAAATATTATCCAATAAGTACACCGGCTTAAATGTTATTTAATTTAAAAAAAAAATAATAATTATTTGCTCAACTATTTAATACAGAATTCATTTAGATTTACCGATCAAAGTCTATCAAGAAATAATTTCGAAGATTTCTTCTTTTCATATTTATTTCACGAATAACAATATTTTTCTTTAGCAACCGTGAAAGACGGTTTTATAACCAAAATAATTATTACCGTAACAAGAGAAAGAAAAGTTATCAAGCTATTATTACGCATTGAAATATTTACATTACGAAGTCGATTTCATTTTACTATAGAAATTTACTACATAGAAAATATTAATATCCTTATTACTTAATTATCAATTCAGGTAAGTGAAATTTAAATAGCGGTTTGTAATGGGAACAACAGTGGTGTGACTAACTAGATGACAATGTACACTTATCATACGGGTGAAAAGGAAAGCCTCTTACGTCAGACGGGCGCAGAGTCGGGTTTACCCGAGCACTTTCACTGCGTGGCCGTAAGTAAAGCGGATAAATGACACCTACTGTAATATACAAGGATCTGACATCCGTTAGTCGGTAATGATCAGCATTCTATGTAGAACAGTCGGTAGACGCCATCCGGGAGCAAGCAGTACAAAATATTAGTTTTCATGCAATGCTTCTTTCGTAACCCTGCATAATTTTAATCCTTTATGACCGTAAAGCCCGTAAAAATAGCCATATTAATTTTTTTTTTAAATTTAGAACTACACTTTCTACAACAAAAAACTATTACTTTACTGTCCATTGATATATCAATCAGCTATTTCACAATCATTGAATGATTCGTCGATATTACGAGTGTATCCTGTAAGAAATAGTAAAAGTCCTTTTACATTATTTGACTACAAAAATGGAATGCAAATTTTTTTACACACTATTTAAGGCATTGATATTTCAATCCCGCCGTTGTAAAATCATCCTTTATGTAATAATGATAACCTTTTTTCCTTATTTGTGAAATAAAAATTAAAACAAATGTAAACACAAACTCGACCTCTTGTCGGGTGATTTTTATCACCATTACGGATCAGGTATTATTAGCACTGTTTTGGAATGTCGTAGAACCTTAATTAAATCCATTTAAAATTATGTTCAGCCAACAGTTTAATTTTAACTATCTTCAAATGCCCGTGTTAAAAGTGTTATTTAGCCTGGAGAATTTAAATTCAGAAAATATATCAGGTATTGTTTGACCACATGCTGAAGATGAATGAACCGTAATTGAGCTTAAAATATAATGAAAGATAAAAGTTTCATAATAAAGATAATGAGCTATATGTCATTCATATATGATAAAACAAACAAAAAAAACATAACACTAAACCTGAAATTCCATATTTAAACTAAATTTAATCTGAACGACATGGAAGATTAGCTAACCAGAAGACAAATATTAAAAACGGTGAACACATATAATGTAATACTGGCATGGACTTCCTGTCGCAGATGACAGTGAAGGATATCCTGCCAGATATCATGGTGGTGTTGCCACGCCTGCTCCAGGCAAAATCTCTCAAGGACTGTATTCAGTCCTTAATAGAGTGCCTCATGGCTGTACTGTCCAGGTATGGTTAGGCCCACCCTCAGACTCTTGCAGTGGAACGCCAACTCAGTAGTAGGCCGGACGGAGGAACTATGCCGTCTGGCCGAGGATCTACTGATAGACGTGATACTGTTGTCTGAGACGTGCTTGAACCCAAACAAGCAACTGACCCTTCGGAACTATTTTACATATAGGACGGATAGGCCATTTCGACCCGGATCTCGCACCTCTGGTGGAACTGCGGTTTTAGTCCACAGACGCCACATGCATACGCGCGTTGTTCTTCATACAAACGTGATGGAGCAAACGTGTGTGCATGTGGAGCATCTGGGCACGGTGTATCGGCTGGTTTCGGCTTATAGCAAGCCGAACGACGCGGTAACCGGCGCAGATCTGGATGCCGTGCTGGAAAATTGGGATGGGCCCGTGATACTCATGGGCGACCTCAATGCCAAACACGTGTCATGGAACAGCATTCTGACAAATCCGAATGGCAGATTGCTGTACGAAAGGGCGAGAGCCCGCCGCTTGGTCGTCGTAGGCCCTGAGGTGCCCACGTTCGTGCATCGCTCAGGCAGATCTAGGCCTGACGTGCTGGATATCGCAGTCATGAAGGGGGGTACTCTCCCATTCATGATTGAAACGATAGAAGACCTCAGCTCGGACCATTCCCCTGTCCTGTTGGAACTAGGTCAGGCAGGGGGTGGCCGAGATCCCCCGCCTATATCCCGAAGGTCAGTCAACTGGAAAAGGTTCTACGAGACCCTCCAGCGGGAGTACAGGCCGGTAAATCCTGAGCTCCTGAACACCCCGGAGGAAATCGACGACACTGTCGGGCGCGTCACGTCGTCAATGACCGAGGCCCTGGCAGGCAGCTCATCGGCCAAAACTCGAGCAGTTGTTCGAAACGACCTCCCTCCTCATATCTCCGAAGCCATAACGGAGAAACGACGACTGAGGAGGAGATATCGAATCACCCTGTCCCCCGCTGATAAGCGGGCCTTTTATAATCAAACGGACAGGGTAAAACAACTGCTGACAAGCCATCGAGAGGATTCGTGGAACGAATACCTCGCCTCGGTCTCTGACGACATCTCCTCGGTGTTCAGGTTGAACAGGAGACTGCGAGAAGGGAAGAAGCCTCGCCATCCGGTTGTGGGGCAGCGAGGTTTTCTTGCATACTCGGAGGCGGAGAGGGCCGAGGTATTCGCCGATACCTTGGAGGAGCAGTTCACTCCAAACCCCCCTCCCTCCCCGAACGACGAGCACACAACCGAGGTGGAATCCTTTCTTGTAGATTATTTCTCACAGGTGGAGGACGCCCCTCTAGAGATTGACCAAGTCACTGAAGCGGAAGTTTCCGCAGCCATTAAGGCCACAAGCCCCGACAAGGCCCCGGGTGTCGACGGGATCAGCGCCCGTGCATTCCGGAACATACCGGCCTCCGTGATTACAGCAATTTCGGTGATATTCACGTCCATTTTGTACGTTGGATATTTCCCGAATTGTTGGAAAACGGCCAAAGTCGTATGTTTACCCAAACCGGGGAAAAGTTTACTTTTCCCACGGAATTATAGGCCAATCTCCCTGTTACCGGTATTGTCTAAGTTGTTCGAGAGGATTTTTCTCGAAAAACTGAGGCGATACATGGAGGGAGAAGTGCGGCCCGAGCAATTTGGGTTCAGGGAGGGTCACTCAACCACCCTCCAACTGGTAAAAATAATAGACGACCTTGTCGGAGGCCTGAACAGGAAACGGGTGACTGCAGCCGTTTTTCTGGATGTGGCCAAGGCCTTTGACAAAGTTTGGCATAGCGGGCTGCTTTATAAGCTAGCGCGATCGGCGATCCCCTACCGCTATGTCAGACTGATGCGGTCATATCTGCTAGACCGACATTTTGTCGTGCGCGTAGGGGAAACGATTTCCTCCACCAGAGAAATAGCCGCTGGGGTTCCCCAAGGAGCAGTACTTTCCCCGTTCTTGTACACTTTGTACGTGAACGATATGCCGCTGTCGGAAGGGGTCAAAACGGCCCTTTATGCAGACGACACGGCATATTTCTACGAATCCGCAAATGTGGATTACGCGGTCCGGAGGCTCCAAAGGCAGCTGGACTTAGTGGAACCGTGGCTCGACATGTGGAGAATCAGGGTCAACGGTGAAAAATCGGTGGCCTTGATGTTCACATGCAAGACACGAAAACCGACCAGAGAGCTGGAAATCTCAGGGGAGAAAATCCCTTTTGAGAAAACAGTTAAGTACCTGGGGGTGGTGTTGGACAGGCGGCTTACCTTCGGCGAACATGTAAATTATGCGACCCGGAGGGCTAAGGCCGCCAGAGCCTCGCTATACCCAGTGCTGAACAGTGCCAGCCCGTACCCACTGGCAACTAAGCTCCTCATTTTTCGGCTGTACGTACTGCCGATTCTAACATATGCTTACCCGGCATGGGGGGCAGTGTTGAGCTCCTCGCTTCAAAAGAAGATCGAGGCCGTCCAAAACATCGCGTTGCGGACGATCTTTGGAGCTCCGTGGTTCGTCAGGAACGCCACTCTCCGATCTGATGCGAGATTTCAATCCGTGTCCGAGGTGGGGGTGGCGCAGGCGCGCAGACTGTTCGGGAGAGCGGCTGTGTCCGAACACAGTCATCTTCGGGACATCTGCCGAGAGGACCCAACTCCGACAGTTGTAAGGAAGCGGCCTCACGCCGTACTGGACGAACCACCGTGATGGTGCGGTGCGGTAGCCGAAAATCGACAAACCAGGCTTAGGGGCCTCCATATCGCATGAGCCATAAACGGAATAGTGCGTCAGACGCGTTTCCGGGGTCGCGAGTGAAAAGTTTTCGCGAGTTATATAGTTTGAAGACGTCAAACACGGTAAGTCGCGCATAAAACAAAAACGCGGTCTAAATTTAAAAAAAAAAAACTTACAGTAAGACAAAATATCCCAGCAATTGCGACTCCTCCGGAAAAGGGGACGCATTGCTCCCTCCTTATAGCTAGTGCCCCGTTGTGGCGTATTCCTGCTAGCCTATTAAAGAGTTAGCACCGAAAGGACTTCAGTGGACGGTCTGAAGGGGAATTACGTCGGGAGGACAGGCTTTATAAGCCTAGCCTTCCGCGGTCGGCCCATGAAATGGGTTCGATAACGCTGGTTTAACAACGGATTGGAATGCAATTAAATCCGTCTTAAATTCACTAAAATAATAATAGACAAAACTTGAAAAATTAGATCCGAGATTAAAAAATAACCCTTTTAAAAACAAGCCCGATTAGAATGATCCAGCAGCAAGGGACTCTGTCCAGGTTCTGCGATAAAGTAGGGAGTAATAGACTCCTGCCAACTTTGCATTCCATTCCATTCCATAATGTAATAAATAAAAACATATATAAACACTATCAAAAGACAGTGATTTCTGTCCTCAATGACTTAAACTAAACGAATTCCCAGTCTGCTAAATGACTTTGTTTTATTAATTTAGATTCTTCTGTTTTTCACATGATCTGTGGTTTTGCCCATAAACAACAGAATATTATTATTCAATGAGAATAATAATCTCATTGTTGATTCTCTACAAACTGGTTTTACATTCGCATTAGATTTTTTTTAAATTTTAAATTTATTTTGAAAACTTATTAACAACTTCAATTTCATAATTCGACTAGAAATAATTTTCTATTCTTAGCTAGATGAAACAAAAATTAGTGAGTGTCATATGATTATTTGCAAGATCACTTACAAATAATCAGTGGAAATTCTTCTAAAAAGTTGTAGAAATATTAACATCCAAAAAAATGATCTTTATTTCTTGAAATAGTTTCCTTATCTTGAGAAAGCAAATTTGGATTAGAACAATATGCCTGCAAGTGAGCTGTTCATCATTTTCTAATTAGGATCATCATTAATGAGATAGTTCTACAAAAATCTGTATTGAAAAGTTGATAGGTGCAACGATGAATACTAATATAAAAATTAATCTCTAATCAACAAAATTTTTACTTTTATTTTCCATCAAAATAATATGCAAATGGAGGAGCTAAATCCGAAACTGGACGTTTCCCTTTCACAGCATTTTTTACAAATTAAAAAACTTCCTAAACAAACAATTTTCGATTTAGCAAGATAAGATTTTTCCAAAATTCTTCAGGGCAAATGTTTATTTTTGAGAATGAAATAAATGATGTTACTAATATTCAAGTAAACTGGTTATTTTGGTTTAAAATCGGAAATGTCTGGGTATGCACCATTTTCTTCTTTCTTTTTCTGTTTAGCCTCTGGAACCACCAGAAGCTATTACTTCAGTGGATGAATGAGGATGATATGTATGAATGTGAGTGAAGTGTAGTTATGTACAGTCTCAGGTCGACCATTCCTGAGATGTGGAGTTAATTGAAACACCGGTATCCACGATCTAGTATTCAAATCCGTATAAAAGTAATTGCCTTTACTAGCATTTGTACCTTAGAACACTTGACTTCGAAATCAGCTGATTTGCAATGACGAGTTAACCTCTAGACCAGCCCACCCCCTTTTTTTATTTGTTTTTAACTCCCTTCCCCTCAAGGTCCAATCCAAGATCCCGCATAACACGGCCTTGAGGGTGCCAGTTGCCTCTACACCCTTGGGAGGTCATACCAGACCCGGCTATGCCGTTCCTGACAGCACCCCCTAGTGGCTGAGTCTCGGTCTTTTAATAAGCACCTGTCTCTAATCCGGAATCCCTGCCGGTGCCCCAGACCGTCTTTCTTTTCCTCACCTAAGGATCCCAGGATTCCACGTTCAATCATTGAAGGTGGGATGCCGGAGCATCCCACCCATCCTGAACGGGGCTGTCCTCCCTGCTCTAACGCTAACATCCCTCATCCATCTTCCACTTCTTCTAGGGTCTTCTTTCGGATGATTTTCCCTATTACCTTACTGACTACTGACCAGTTCCGCTCACCATGAAGCGTTATCTCCACTATATTATCTGCGGTAACCTCTCACACCACATCCGCGTCATCATCCTCTCTTCCACCCACCTCAGGCACTGGAAAACAGTATGTTCTACGGTACGCCGATTGCCAGTCGGCGCTGCAGCCCCGTAAGCCTCCGAACGGCCACTTTCATGCGCAACGCCCTCTTTCACACTGGCACGGTATACAAGGCAACTGGCCAAGCCGCCAGCATCCTCCTCTTTGATGAGCTCGCCCCGCCAACTTTGCTCATGAGCCTTGAGACAGCCGACACTGTTCTACCTATCTTGTCGACTGCCTTCCTAGGCATTTGGCCAAATCCCCAAGTATTTGGCTCTACTGACCGGCTCGATAACGACCCCCCTTACCAGTAGCCTAATGAGGAGAGTCGCCTTCTCCCGGTCATCACCAGCAGCTTCATTTTCTCTGCAGCGAGGCTAAGGCTGTAGTCTGCAAACCATCTATCGAGCAATAGAATGGCTTGTTCACCTTTCCTGATTATCTCCTCTTCTGTTCTGGCGACTAATACCATCATCGGCAAAACCGGTAACCGAAACTCCCTTAGGATACCCTTAGGAGGTGCTAGGTTCCACAGGATCGGTCCAATTACCGAACCCTGTGGGATACCGCGCTCCATAATGGTCGTAACCTCCTTCCCTCTGTATAACCAACTATTCTCCACCAAAAGCCTCTCGAAGAGTTTGCTTAGGCAATTCAACAGGCAAAGAGGTCGGTATCCGACTTGCCCTACTACCTCTCCTTCACCTTTCCTCAGTAGAATCGCCCTGGCCTCCTTCCATTCTGGTAGAAAACAACCATCAAGGAGTATTCGGTTGAAGACCGCCAGCATTTGGTCCGCAGCAACTTCCACCATTGCAGCCACAACCTCGTTATTAACCCGGTCAAGGCCGAGACTCTTTTTAGCTTTCCCTGCCGCCTATCACAGCTCGACCATTTTGAATACAGGGATATCTGCTGCAGCTACCTCTCTATAGATGGGCCGGTCACGTCTAAGGAACAACACATCAATTTGGTTCCTATGAACCTCCTCGGCAAGAACGAGTAATGCCCTACCAAATCTACCAGTTACTATTTGGAAGGCATCACTCCATATGTCGCCCTCCAATCCGTCCAGGAGCTCTCTCCACTTCCTCTTCTTACTGTCTAGTATTTCACTTCTGTAAGCGCTCCTTTTTTCGGCCAGCTCATATCTGCATGAGAGAATGTTCTCGCGAAACCCCCTATTCCTGGTCCGGTATAGCTGTCTCCTGGCCCTAGTACAACACCTTCTCGCTTGCACCACCCGAGAAGTCCACCAATATACATTTTTTCTTTGCGGACTTCTATGGTCCAGCGACTCTTCTGATGCTTTTGATATACCTTCGTCAGGTAGCTGGGGGAAACGTTTTCCAGATGACCAAGGCTTTTCATTCACCAACTTCTTAATCCTAGCTAGGTCCTCTTTCGAACATAATCTCCTGTTGTCAGCCGCCAGGATAAAAGACCCATCGTCCCCAATTTCAAACCAAACAAAGAAATGGTTGCTCAACGACTCCTCTTCAGTGAGCACCTCCCACCTCCCAAGAGCCCTCTGCTAACTTGACAAGAGCGACATCCACAAACGAGAATCCATTTACCCACATCAGGGTAGGCGCTGTCCCATTATTGAGCACTACCAAACCCAACTCGGCTATATACTCCTCCAGAATCCGCCCTCTATGTTTCATGAAATGTTCTCTCCATGTCACGTTCTTTGCGTTAAGATCACCACTCACGACTACATCCTTTCGAAGAAG
Source organism: Lycorma delicatula (assembly GCF_047948215.1). Classification (NCBI taxonomy): domain Eukaryota; kingdom Metazoa; phylum Arthropoda; class Insecta; order Hemiptera; family Fulgoridae; genus Lycorma; species Lycorma delicatula. Next base: position 163,897,969 of record NC_134455.1, on the reverse strand, counting down.
GTGAATTGAATCACACCGGCCAGATCCTCCAAGCATTGTTCATAATCATCCAGAACAGAGTTCAGCGAAATATAAATAGAAAAGACCACACGTCTGGAAGCTCAACCCATACGAATCCATTCCTCTCACCGGTGGTTAGGATCAGCACACCAATCCCATAAATCACCACACTCCTCAGCCCACCCATTGTGTCCAGCCATCTTCCTCCACCTTCCTCAAATTAGGCTTAGACAATAACAGAAGTTCTGCTCCCTTCCGTCTTCCCAATTCCAGGAGCGCGTCATGTGATGCCGCGCTACTATTTGTGTTTAACTGCAGAACTCTAGACATTTCTTTTACCGCAAAGGGCGCTACCAATCCAATGTCCAGTTCCACTACACCTCAAACATTTCACCATGACCTTGCGCCCTTTGGCCTGGTGCCCTTCCTCACCACAGTTATGACAATGACACAAGGCCGACCTGTCAGGGCCACTGCATCTGGCCGCCATGTGCCCCACCTCAAAGTACCTGTAGCACCATGGCTCCTCCTTACTCAGGAACACCCTGCAGTGGATCCATCCCACGAGAATTCTTCTCTTGGCCACTAACGCCGTCGCCGACACTGCTGACATCGCGACTGCGGCTCTCTTCGTGCCACCAAAGACCAAGCGTAAGGAGGTTACCCTCGCTGGACAGAGTGGCAACCCTGTCCACCAATTTCCTACCATGGCTTGTCCTGTCATCCTCTGCTAAGTCATATGTGGCTAAAATATCACCACTGGCCTCAAAGATGGACCCCTTTACCTCCTTACAATTTTTAAAACGCTCCCCTGACCACCTCCTGATAACCAGGTCCAGGACTTCCTCATCTCGCACTCCCTCCTCTATCTGTTACAACAGCCCTCTGTTGATGGCTCTTATAGTTTGTATGGCCACATCCTTCAATGGTTCACCACTACTGCTCACCCCTATAAGACTGGGATGAGATAATGCATACAGCTCTTTCATCACAATTTCCACATCCCTTACTCTCTCACTGACCAGAACCACACACTCCTTAATTTCTTTTTTGGTGTTTGTGTACTGGCGACAAAGTTCTACCAATCTGGTAATGGTCTCCAGAAGGTGGTCCATATCTGTCCCTTCTGTGAGATCCCCTTCACTGCTAGTTTCAATGACCTACACCACTGACCTCTTGAGGGCTCTCAAGAGGTCACCAATGACCTCTTGTGAGCCCTCGCCACTTTATCATCAATGTTTACTGTTAGATCCATCATACTGGACGCCGGCATCGACCTAGGTGACCTAGCTGTCTTTTGACTTCATTGAGAAGGAAACTCAGACTCCATTTCTGCTTCTTCTGGCGAACTCGATTTAGACAACCTAATATAAAATAAAATAAATTCAATATACTTCAATTCAAATCATTTACAATTAATTACAACAATAGCTTTACCAACAAAGCTATAAAAGTCTCTTATCAAGTTATGATAAGCACCTGTCTTCAGTTATCAGTAATCAAATTAAAATTAAATTACCTCTAACTACGCTATGTTATCAATTCAATGTTCAATATTATCAGCATAGATAACAAATTCCAATTCTTAGAAATAAAATTCTAATTGTCCACTGTACAACACACGCACAACTAAACACACACACACACACACACACACACACACACACACACACGCACACACACACACACACACACACACACACACACACACACACACACACACACACACACATTAACACCAAAGAAGTTCAAACCTTATTGCCTACTGGCAATAAAGCTGTACAACATATAAAACCGCTTAAAAAAACAGTTATCCATAATCCAAAATTTTCAAAACTATAAAACACGACCAACAATAAACCATCGTTCTTGCCAAACATCCACCCCCTGAAAATGAAAAAGTCCACTTATGCAACTATACGTTATGGAAATGTCTGAATTAGCATCTAAGATTGTGTAGCAGATAAGGAAAATAAAATGCTACTGAATGTTATTTTGAAGATGATTACTTATCTACATCATTTGATTGTTTTATTTTCACACGCTTTTATAATGTTAATGGATTAATACTGGCTAGTGTTCAATTTTATTTCATCCGAGATAGTGCTTTGCCAATGTCTGATTTATAGAATGGCCTCCTCTAACAAGAACATTGTAACCTTGTGGAAGTTTTTTTACGAATTGTTATCATCCTTGAGCATTTAATTATTTGAAAATGCCAGTTGTACATAACTTTCAAGATATTAGTTGTCAGTTTTCCAATCACATACCTAAAACTCAGAAATATTAATCAGAGTACCGTAATGACTGAAAATTTCTAAATAGTCATCAGATTGGATTATATTGGGTTTTATGACGAACTTCCATTTCCACTAGGCCAAAAGCTTGTCTGCTGGCAAGTAACTATATATTGTTACAGGGAACACAAGTTCTAATGTATTGATATTAGTAGAAATATTATAAGCAAGCCACTTTTGGCCCATCATAACTAGAGTTGAATTTTTCCCAAATCCATCGGAAACCAGTTGAAGTGTATCTATTTCTGGGAAGAATTCTGAATTTCTTAATTTGTGATAAACTGCCGATGATACTTTGCAAGAACCTTTTGGATGATCAAGTTCTGACCATGTATAACAGAAAACATTATCTTTAGTCAGGTCGCTTTTTGAAGGCACTTGAACTATAGTAAAATTATAAATGTAAATTTGTCTTGAGTAGTATGTAGCTTGGTTATCTTAGGTAGTGGCATGTATTTTTGAAAATCAAAATTAAATTTCAAAATAAATGAGAACTTTCATCACTCAAGATTTTAAAAAAGGTTTTTGCCTATAATTTATGTAAATGAAGTTGTATTATATGTTTTGATTTTTTTCCATGGTCTTCAGCGCATTTAGATGCCTTCATCCATTATTAAAGAATAAATTTATCGATAATAATTAATTCGGTAGTTAAAATAATAGCTAAGAGGACACATGGTTTCATTAATATTAACAAGCACAAAAAACACCGGGTAATATTGCAACTGAACTAAAATAGGATTATCTGATCGGTCAATGAAGAATTCACTTTTGCTCCTCACTGAAGGTAGGCAATGTCCACCTTTACATCTAATGCAGATATTACATTTAAATTGATAGACATACACTTAAATTGATACAAAATGTCAAGTTTTTCTGTAAAACTTGACATTATTATTATTATTATTATTATTATTATTATTATTATAACTTTATTATTTGGTGCAAGCCTTTTTAATAGTAATCATCTACTCTTAACCTCATTATAGCCAAAAAGGGAAAATGTCCAGTTTTACATCTAGACCCCTCAAATGTGGCCTCCTTGTTCTCACTCATAAAAGATAAATTTAAAACAATGTTGTAAATTTATAAGAATTACAATAAAAAACATAATTATATTTTGATTTATCCTTAAACATTATTTAAACTGAAAATCTAAAATTATTAAACAAATGTAAAATAGAGGTAACTAGCCTATTTTAATTTACTGCATGACACTAAAATTAAAGTATCATACTGTAATAAGCTTGAAACTATATATTTTTCATATGAGACTACCACACTTTAAGCCCCCATGGACCTAACCAAATTGGCGATCATTAAATGTAAACAGTCAAAGTGAGACCTGTTTCTGTACTAAATAGACCTTACTTCAAGTAGCTGTCTCAATTTATACATAAATAAAGGTGTAGGCCACTTTTTTCAAAGATTTAAAAATGATTTGTCGCAATCTCAGATTCCATGAGTGCCCTGCAGGTGATTAATGATGTGTACTCTAGACACCCTTTTGTCAGTAAGATTCATTGTGTCATTTTGCAAATGAGTAGATGTAATACAACAGTGAGCTTCTGCTGGATCCCCAGCCATATAGGAATTTCAGGCAATGAGCATGCAGATAGTGCGGCAAAGGAGGCTTGTTTCCAGCCTCCTTTCATCAATCATGTCATCTGTAACGATCTTGTCTGTTTCCTGAAAAGGGTGGTTCATGATAAGTGGCAAAGTAGATGGGATGCTACCATGAATAACAAACTTTACCCAATTAAGAACACTGTTTCACCATGGGGCTCTCATGCAGAAATAATCGTCGAGAGGAGGTTATTATCTGCCATTTGTGAATAGGGCACAGTAGGCTCACATAGATATCAGATGACTCAAACAGATGCAATAGTTTTTGCTCGCTGCAACTGCTGGCTGACAGTGTAACACATCCTTGTGGATTGGTATGCGGCATTGTGTTGCAAGTTTAAGATGGGGGCTAACATTCAAATTATGCTAGGAGATGATGAAATGGTTTTATCTTACATTTTACACTTTCTTAGGGTTGTCTGTTTGTACTCAATAATTTAAATTACTGTAATGTGAATCAGTTACTCATGCCAATTGCTGTATAGCAGTTTGAAATTTTAGTATTTTGAGTGAAACATCAAATGTGATTTATATTTCTTTACTACAAAAAAACACGTGGCAGCCAGGTAATGATAATACCGAAGTGTTTTTACCTCAGAATAAACAAAAAAAAACCTTCATGAATCTTGCCAGTGGCTCATTTTAACATGCTTAAGATGAACCATTGGCCTGACATTGAGTCAATAAAAAAAGGAAATACTAAAATTCAACTAGCCATAAATAGCTGAATGTGTCATTGGTAGTGTAAGGTGACTTGTTACTGATAAAAGTTATCTCTGTATAAAAAACTGTAGGGATTTATAATTGTAACTGATTAAAGTAGTACCTGAAATAAAAAATCTAAAGGACAGACATCAGGTAATCCAGCTACATTAACTTCGATTTTATTTTCTTAAGTTGAGTTTATATTTTAAAATATAAAATATATAATTTATATTTGTTGAAGAAAGTAAAATTAAAAATAATTTTGCCTAAGTTCCATTTCTATTTGAAGTACCTGTTTATACTTTGCACTGTCTGGTCAGTTTTTATGCTAGAGAACATCAAAACCCAAGAAAGGTAATGTGTATGGTTTATATGTGTATGTGAATGTTTGATCTGTGATCTAACATTTTTCCCTCATTTCACTTCAGATTTTTTATTTTGCATGAACAAAGATGCTTTGATTTTATTACCCTTGGCTTCTATTCAAATTCAAGCCATTGTGCGTCCAGAGAATACTTGGTGGAATTAAAGTGGGAATACGTTGGGAGATACTTGGTGTCATGTATTAGGAACTGGTAATGCGTTTAATCTCTATTTATATCAAACAAGAATATTTTTGTTAATTATAATTAATTATAATTTTAATTAATCATAAGAAAAATCCAGTTAGTTACTGACACTGGTTTATCGAGTTTTCTAATGACACCTACTGCAAGCAATTTTTACAACCTTAATTATTTTTATCATGAAATCAATATCTTTCAATAAAATTACTGTAATTTTTGGTTACACTTGTTTTATACTTTGAATAATACAAATTTATTTGCTTGGCAATATTCCACAGTGGATTATAAAAAAAATAAATACATTCACCTGTCTGATAATATTAATAACATTAATACTTACTTACTGATACTTACTTACAAGAAAAGTAAGTATCTACATAAGTACATGAGCGTTTTACATAATCATATTGAAATAGATTAAAACTAAACTTAAGAGAAAAACAAGAAAGGTCAAATAAACCTACAGAATATTCTAATTGCAACAAAATTTGAATGATAAAAATTAGTTCCACTACTGTGATTTATGCATTTGAAAATCTGTAAAAATTAAAATAAAAATTCAAATTATTGTAAATAATTAAATAGCAATTTCTTAAAGTTAAGGATAAATAAATTGTATAATGTACTTCTACCATGAGAAAGTTAGCATGTGGTAAATATTCTTTGGTTCCTTCTCCAGTGTAAAAAAATATTAATATAAAGAAAGAATAGCTTGATATATGAGTAATAACATTAAAGAAGAATATATATCTAAATCTTTATTGAAAGTTATTTTTTTTTTTTTACTGAAACAATGCCTAAATAAAAATAAAATGATCAAAAAGAGGTCAGTCAGGAAAAATGAGAAGTTAAATTATTAAATGTCCAAATACAAATTCAAAACCATGACTGTTTGCTCATGGTTGCTGTAGATTATAATGTTGAATATAAATATAGCATTGAAGATAATATGTAGTTCACAATATAATATATCATGTGTTGATAAGTGTTGACATTCCTTCCTGGTCTGTAATTATTGCGCAGGATGTTTTTTCAAGTCATTAACTACCTTTCACTCACCTTTGTAGTACCAAAATTCACACTCACACATTGCTACTGTTAGTATTATTGTTAAATAAATTTTCAGCTTGAACCTCCTACATATATGCTTCCATTTCAAGGGACTGTTAAAGAGATGAGAATATCTATTACCTCTACACATTTGCTCCCTTACTAACTCATCTTTCTCTGCAACAATTCCGATTAAGTAACTAGTCTTCTTTATCTTTCATTTATCATGTTCTTAATGAAATTACTATCCAGTTTTTTCTATTTACACTTCATATATTTATAGTCTTAGCTACATTTATTTTAATCCAATATTATTTTGAATTTTCCTTTGCTACTCCATTATTTTGTTTAATTCACCTTTATTTGTTTCCAACATTACTTGTTTACACCATAGTTCAAACTATCTAGTCTGTGTTATTTAATTCTGTGTTTTAATTCTAATTCAGTTTACTTTTCTGACTATCCACTCTGGAACAACATTGAAAACTGATAGAGATAAGTCATGTCTCTGTCATCCTCCTTTGCATTTAAAAAATTCTCAATTGTCTATCCCTGTACCTTAATTTTGTGTTGAGTCTCTTTCATAAGAATTCCATAGATTCTAACCAACTTTTTGTGTAATGGAAAAGGAAGAACAAGTTGATGAAATCCACAATTTTTCACTGACAACAATGAAAGAAATAGTTCTCAATACAACTTGTGTGTATTTTCTTGTGTGTACGTTATCAAATGCCTTTTCTGGCATGAAAAGACATTTGATAACATACACTGCAATGAAATGTTCAGCATTTTCTAAGTCTATAAATGCCATTTATGCTCTATTGTTTTTGTTTAATCTTCCTTCTACTATTAATCTGAGTGCTAAAATTGCTTCCCTTGTCACTACACTTTTCCTGAAACAAAATTGGTCTTCTCCTAACACTTCTTCCACTCTCCTCTCAATTCTTCTGTACAGAAATCTAGTTAAGATTTTTGACACATTCTTCACATTTATCTCCTCCTGCTATTTTTGGTATCATGACAATAACACTCTTTTTGAAGTCTGATGGAATTTCCCCTTTTTTGTAAATATTACATGCTAGTTTTTATAATCTATCACTTCCTCACCTGCACTGTGCAGTAATTCTGCAGGTATCCTGTCTACGCCAGGAGCCTTTCTGCCATTCAAATCTTTTAATGCTCTCTTAAATTCAGGTCTCATTATTGTATCTCCCTTTTCATCCTCTTTGACCTCCTCTTCTTCATCTACAATACCAGTTTCTAATTCATTTCTTCCATATAACTCTTCAATATATTCCTTCAACCTATCAACCTTTTCCTTCATATTATAAATCCGTGTACCATCTTTGTTTAGCACATTATTAGATTTTAATTTATGTACAATAAAATTTTCCTGAACTTTTCTGTATGCTCCGCCTATTTTATCAATGATTATTTCTCTTTCCACATCTGAACACTTTTCTTTAGTCCACTCTTCTTTTGCTAATTTGTTCCTGCAATGTAATATAATAAAATTGTCGTAATATAATTAAAATTAAACATTAATAACGTAATGTAACTTCTACAATGACAATCACAAAATAGTTACAATTTTAAGGGAGGGATGTACTTGATGGATTGACAGCAAATTATCAATATTTGGGTTCAGTTTTGTTAGGAATAAGCGCAAATCTCCCCGTTCTGTGATATTGAATCTGCTCCTTTTTTTTGATAAAAGGTTTGTAACAACACTAAAACTTTTTTCGACAAGATATGACGAGGGAAACGCTATCAAAAGCTTTCTCGCAATTCCCCAAAGTCCAGGATATTTTTCTGGTATTTCTGCCTGCAGCCAAAATGTTTGATACCCTCTTTTAAATTTCACCTTCAGCTCCTCATTAGTGCTAAGCTTGAGTAGCTCCTCTTGTAATATCATATTCTCCACTTCCGTTTCATCAAATGGATTTATGATCCATGGTGGTATTTCCATCATCAGAATATCTTCAAATCTGATTTTGAAGTCATCATGCAGGGCAATTAAATGTTGAACGTATGTCTGAATGTCCTCATCAAGGCATTCTACCTGTGACAAGTTTGAAAACTGGGAAAATACGCGCCGACTAATATTTTGCTTCATAAATTTCAATTTTCCAAGAAAAGTTGAAATTACACCCTTTGTTTTTATTAAATTGAGACTGTCTCCTTGTAATTGTAAGTTAATGTCATTAAATTTTTTGAACAAATCTGTCAAATACGCGATGTCAGGTTTCAAAGTGATCAGGTTTTCTTTTAAATCCTCATCTTTACCTTCCAGAAACTCTAAAACTGATTCAAAAAGTGAGTAAACATGCACCTTTCGACAACCAGCGTACTTCAGTATGTAAGAGCAATCGTTGGAAGTCTTCATCATTTTTATCGCACAATTGGGCAAATAAACACATATTCAATGCATTGCTTCTTATCTTGTTAACAGCATTAATTACAAATTGAAGCGATTTGTGCAATCTATCACTTAGCTTTTTCGCTACTAGGTCTTGTCGGTGGATGACACAGTGAATTGCAGTTACCTCTGGTATAATTCTTTTAAGATGGCTTATAAACCCATGATATCGCCCGACCTTGGCAGCAGCTCCATCTGTTGCCACCGAAATGACGTTTGTGAATGAAATTGATTTTTCGTTAAAAAATCACTCAGGACATTAAATATTGATTCACCTTTAGTGTCCGTCTCCAAAGTTTTCGCGAATAGTAGCTCTTCATGGATTTCTTCATCCATAACAAATCGAACATATGCCAATAATAATGCTCCATTACCAGGTAAAGTTGACTCGCCCAGTTGAATAGAAAAATGAGTTGTTTGCAGATAATTACACAAGGAACTTTCAATATCAGAGCTCATTTCATCAATACGTCTTTGTACTGTGTTGTTACTCAAAGGAATTCTTTTGAGTATGTCAAATGGAGATTTGTGCAGAACAGTTTTTAAAACCTCTTCAACAGCGGGTAAAATTAACTGTTCTCCAATGGTGTGCGGTTTTCCAGATTTTGCTGTAAGTAATGAAATATTGTACGATGCCCGCAAGCCATCATCGTTACTTTCAGACGTTGAAGCGAACATACTGTGCACGGTAGGTCTCTTTTCATATTTTTCCTTCAATGTTTGAAAATATTTCAAATCTTTACCTATTTTATCAGGATGACACCTTCTTAGATGATCTTCGAGCTTCGATGGTTTCATAGTCACTGCTCAAAATTTTGCTGCACAAAAGGCATATAGGCAATCGTTTGTCTGCCTTTGATGGAAGAAATCCAAATTTTAAATAATCAACACTGTACAGTAGACATTTCTTCTTATATTCAGCCATGTTTCATATCAGTTACCTACCGGTAAATAAAAAATAAACTTTGTTTTAGTAATCTCAAGAGGGTCTTACGTAACAGGATATGACTATTTTAACAGAATAGGATTAATTAATTATTGCAATAAAATAAAGTACTAGCGGCAAACTGATTCTAATTATTAAAAGCAATAAATCGGTAAGATCCATAATAAAGTTTTATGAAAATGGCTGAACCGATTTTAATGTGATGTAAAACATTTTTTCATTAATTATATTTTGATATATTTCTGTAAATTCGATAGAAAATACTTTTAAATACCCAATATTTTGATATCACAACTCTGCGATTTTAATCATTTATTTATTTCTTTGATGCACGTTACGAGTATGCAGAGACAAGTACAATTTATGAAAATATACAACGTGTTACAGAATAAGGGTTACAACCGGGAAATGGTATGTTCAGGATCAGTTTTAAGTCGATTCCAATAGTTTTGTTTTATATATCTGAAAAAAAATTTAGACCAAAAATTAATAAATCCTTAAACGGAAGAGATTTCTTTTAAGAATAAGCCTCGCCTTTTGTACCTACGTATTTTTTGTAATTTGTGCATTTTTTGTTTACTGACGTGTACAATAAATTGTCAAATCAATAAATAAACAATAAATAAAATAAAAGTAAGTATAACAAAAAAACAGGTAAGTACTTGCTATTTTTACCGACACTGGCAAAGGCTAACATCTATTTACTTTTCTTTTCGAAATTCCGGAAACAAATGAGTAACGTTTATCCTTGGCAATCGTATTTATATTAGTAAAGAATCAAACAAGTTCATGCAAGATTGCTAGCACACACGCCACAAGTCGTATTTCGTCCCTTTGCACGTCTGAACAAATGTTGCGTACGGCGGCGGCGGCGGTTTACAAGTCTCGACACGTTCGTTGTACTGAGTATGGAATATGCAAGTTTTTACAAGTAACAGTCGCTGAGCTTCTCAAAACATTATCTGCCTAGATTGATACGCAAAGTCAAGCCAACATTTTAGTTCTTCACTATGGAAACCAGATGAATTTTCGTGGACCCACGCTTACGAATTGTGAACCCCCATTTTTTTGTCACGCCAACGTAGACCCCCGTCGAGTCTCCCGTGGACCCCTGGGGGTCCACCTGGACCACTTTGGGAATCAATGCTCTACATCATCATCATCATGAGTACTTAGAGGCATACAGACGTTAACAATCATTGTTGGCTTAGGTTTAGATTTTATCCTTATTACAATGATTCTATCGCTATGCATTTTGAAATACTCTACTCTCTTCCCTACCTTCTTGTTCATTATGAAAGCTACTCCTGTCTGCCCTTTATTTGAAGCTGAGTTAATTATTCTAAAATCACCTGACCCAAAATCATTTTCCTCTTCTCACCAAACCTCACTAAATCCTACTACATCTACATTTAATCTACCCATTTCCCTCTTTAAATTTTCTACCCTACCAACTTTTTTTAGACTCCTAATATTCCACTTCCAACTCGTAGAATGTTATTTTTTAATTTTTTGGTGACCCCGTAGTAGTCCCACCCGAAAATCGGAACTGGGTACTAGTTTAATTCCTGAATATCTTACCAAGGAAGGCGCCGCCATCTTTGTTGTATGAAAATACAGAGAGCTACATTTTCTTGGAAAAACAGCTGTAGTTTTCCACTGCTTTCAGCTGCACAGTACTCAAAAGATTGAGTAATGTTTATATGGCTATTTAAGTTCTCCTAACCTATGCCCTTAACAACTACTGAAAGAGCTGCTGCCCTCTTTCAGGAATCATTCCTTAGTCTGGCTCTCAACAGCTACCTCTCCGATATGGTTGCACCTTCGTTCTAGCTACTTTGTATCACTGAGCATTCAAGTCCCCTCATAATCGACAAGGTCTCATGACTCAAGAGGCAGTAGTTCTTATGTAATGGCAAGAAAATCTGAAGGGCTAGAGTCATGAGGATGCCAATCCCTAGAGTTTTAAAGAATAAGATTCACCGTCGGGGTTTTATTACCGCACTGCAATTCAAAAAATGCGGTTTAGATTTTGTTGCCGTGTTGTTTGATTTTGTTGCAAACGAAATCAATTTGATAATTTCAAAAGACTTTGCCATCTAATATAACAACCAAAAAAATTGTTAATTACCGCAATGGCCCAAATCTATTTGAGAGTCCACCAGTAATAAGTCCTACAGCTAAGATGGAAGAGCGCTTTAATGAAGTAGATAGATGATTCTACATTGTTAATTTTTGAGCTCACTTGTAAAAGGCTAGGCCTTAAGATTTCGGCAAAACAAACCTATTTTTAAATAATACAAGCTATTTCATTATTTACAAAAGGAAAAGCTGTTTTACTGAATACATCATATAAAGTTGGTTTTGGAAAAAATGTATGTCTTATGAGTGAAAAAAGGTTTTATGGTAATATTGATTGTAGCTAATACAAAAGCTACTCATTAGTTAACCTGAAATTTTGTTTGATAATGACTGCTATATTATATACGCCTTCACAGCCATTCAATGATGCGTGATTGTTTATAAATAGGATTTACCTACTAAGATCAGCAGTTATCACATTAGATTAGTGCAATATCGAAATATTTGTTGAAAATAACAAACTATTAGAAACATAACAGTGAAGTATGTAAAATAACAATAGATGAAACAGTTCTTAATAGCAGTTCGTTAGCCAATAAATTTTCTACTTATTTTTTTAGTAAGAATTATATTTTGAGGTTAAAGTTCTACAAGAATGTTGAAAGGATTCGCTAGAAACACATATCTTGTACTCGGATCAGTTTCTGTTTCTTCTGCTGTTTCTGATGAAGCTAATCATGATTCATTATGGTATAATGTATTACCTTCATTTTTTTATAGAGAAGGAACGTTGTCTTCGGAGAATGTGAAAAATAAATCTGATCTCACAGGATGGGACCGACTTTTCATTATGTTTTCTAGGGAGTATGTCGGCTTTTATTTTTTATTGTTTTACTTAAATTTGTTACTGCGTTTTTATCATTTTATGACAAGACTCGAAACCCACTCGAGTGTTAGTTTCTAAGTTTATACTATAACAACCTTAACGTACGTTAGGACGCCTAAGTGGTCTTAACCTTTTTTTCGTAATAGCCCTTAATCTAAACGCTTTGTCTCTTTGATTCAAAACCCAAACATATTATTTTAGGAAACTATTAAATGTTAAGTATTTTGTTTAATAAAATATTATATGGTAATTATTTATTAAAATAATTAATGATCGTATTGTCAACCCCGTTACTATATTTACTATACTTGTTTTATGTCTAGCCTACTGCGTTATTCCAACGGATGACTCCGTAATTTTGACAATTTACTGCCTCGACTGCATTTTCAGAGCAAGTATAGGCCATTCTAACCATTAAATATAGGCTAGCCTTGTTATTTAAATTACTATTGTTTTATTAGTTTTGTATTTTGCAAATGATCCAGTCAGTATCATATTAAAAACTGTTTCGTAGAGAAGTTAGTGATATTTAACTAAACAACTAATGGGTATACTTTCTGAATTCAGTATCAAAAAAATGCTCTACAATGTACAATGTAATTTTAGTGGCTTACCCAGAAATATGGAATTAGACTCGCATAAAGATTACATGAAACTTTCTAAAAAAGGGTTTAAAAAAGATTGAAAAATATTATTGGCAAAAAATAATTTGAAATAAAATTAATTTTTAAAAAGAAATTGAAATCGCTTAGAAAATTTAATCTTCAAGGTTTTATATAAAAGTTTTTAACTATCAATTTGTTTACCTTATATTTCAGTATGATTTGTATTTACTAAAAGTAAGAGCCAAGTTTTCTATTCCTTTCCACACAATCTCTTTTAAACATCAAAAGTTTAAAGCCCTTTTAAACACTCAGTAGTTTATCCTTACAGGAAAGCACCCATAAATGTAATGATGTAATAATTTTATGTCAGTTTCAGTTTTTTTTTAATATATCCAATTTTATAGTTTCAGTAACAACTTATAATTACAAAATTTAGAACAGATTTCTTTTTCTTATTTTTTATAAGATTAGCAGAATTATTACATTTTAGTCAATAAAATAAATTAAATACTTACTTTTTAATTTCACCAACTATAATCTATTTTAATTCTTATATATAAAGTTTGTCTGTCTGTCCATCCAAGTGATTGTTTTGTTTGCCATTGTGTGAGAACCAATTGACAGATTGCTTTCAAATTTGCTGGATACACTCATGTTATCCTAGGAAAGGTTTTAAGACATGGACTGAGGCCCTAGCCCCCCTTGGGGATGAAATTGTGAATTAAATAGACTCATTAAAGAAAAGAAGGATTTCTATCACTATGGCAACATAAATAAGTTAAATTTTCTTTATCAAAAATGTATATACTTAATTACCCTATTTACTGCTGTTCTGTTTTTTTGTAATTCAGTTTCTTTTTCAGCTTTCTATAAAACCTAAATACTTTTAATTGTTATTTATCAGTATTATTCTCACAACCATGAAGGTAACAAACATTGTGGGGTTCCCACAATGTCGAGAATAGTGACCAAAGCAAGCTATGCGGGAATGGCGAGCTTTGGGCCCTGGGTTGGCTTTGGGATTTGCTTGGACCAATCTGGACCCGGGAGGTCCAGGGAGCAGAGCCTTCTGGCTAGATAGTCTAGTATTTGACCACTTGGCAGGACTATCTAATATTTTTATAAAATTATTTAATTTCACCAACAGCAAGGTGATTCTTATATTTTGATCAAAACAAACATTACTTATTGACAATCATAAGACCTGTAATTTCTTTATGCACCAATAAAATATCTTATGTTTTTTAATCATATAGTTTTTCTGCCAATGACCCATTGGCAGGCAGTAGTACTAAATATGTACTAAAATTTTGGAACTATATCATTTCATTCAAATTTGGATGAAAATTGTGCGTAAGATATAAGCTACTACTCCGCAGCAGTCAATTAATTAAAAGCTACCAAAAGCAGAAAACAGTTTTCTATGTGCTAATATATTAATGAAGTAATTAATCACAATCATCATAATCATGATTCCCCTTTTCATTTTAGTGAAAATTTACCCCTGATATGTTATACTCTTCTTTATTAACTGAAAGATTGTGTACTAGTTAGAAGGATACTTATGTACCCAATTTTGTTGTGATGTAATTCTATAATGTAAATTTTTGTAAATCCAAACCAGGATGAGTTTACTTACATCTTCATGTAGTAAAATCTACAATGTTAGGTTTTTCTAACTGTGTAACCATTGTTATTTATCATGTTTAATATATATCGAGTTGCACAGTCACCCATCCTTCTCTGTCTAAATAACCTCCTAATCAGTCCCACAATATTCTACTAGGTGTATAAATTCTACATATTTCCTGCACATCTACCAGTATAGTTATTAGAAGTACTTAGTGAAATTGTAGTTGGCTTTATCTCATGTTCCTCCAAAGTTGCAGATAAATGCTTTTGTATATCTCAAAAATTGTTCAATGGAAGCAGATTTCTTTTCAGATATGCCATTATCTTTTTTTTTGTATAAAATATATTTTCTTCATAAAAATAAATATACTGAAATGTTGAAATTAACATTAACTAAATATCAGTTGGAATTATTCCTATTTGAGTACTAGACAGTGTAATAGCCCTAAAAGGTATATGTTTAGGCCCTGAAAACCTATTGTTATTTAGAATTAGCCCCAAGATACAAAAACAAATCTTGCCCCTTGAACCTCCTATCACAAAAAAAGTGGATATAGATAGTATTTCCTAGGACATGAATTTTAATGCAGTTTTATTAAAACATAAACATACAGGATAAAGTAAGATGAAGTTGGTTGGTCGAAAAATATGTGAGCTAAAAGTGAGGAATAAGATCCTAATTGCCGCTAAGAAATAATATTACATCCTAAGTTAATCGTGTTTACATAAATAAGCTTTTTATGTATGCATTTACAGCTTAAAATGTCATCATTAATGACTTCTTGAATTTGGTGCTTGGTGGTATATGAGGTCTATTCAGAAAATAACAGTACATTTTTATTATGCGCCATTGAAGATATTTAGTGGCATGTGTTTGTAACCACATGTTCTTGGATTTTTAATATCTCATTTAGTTTTCATGTTATTGTTATTTGAGTGCAATGTGTTTAAGTATTAGTAGTGATTTTTGTAATGTGCTATTTTCAGGAGCAAAGATAAAACGTAAAATTTTGCTTGAAACTGGAAAGAATTTTCACAAAAATTGTTTCAGCTTTTGGAACAAGATTATGAAGATGATGCTCTGGGTCATACACAATGTTACAAATGGTTTTCATGATTTAAAAGTGGTCATCAGTCAACTGAAGATGACCCTCTACCAGGAAGGCCTTTGACTTCAACTTCAACTGATGATACCCATGTTCAGAAAACAATGATTTCATGCATGCAAATTGCTGAGTGACTGTCAGAGAATTTGCAGAAGAGATTAGCATCAATTGGATCATGCCATGACATTTTTACTGAAAAATTGAACATGTATCGAGTTGCAGCAAAGTTTGTTCCTTATGTGATGACCGAACAGCACAAAGAACATTCAGTGAATATTTGTTATCAACTTCTTGAACTAGCCAATGATGATAAAACATTCATGCAAAGGATTATAATAGAGGACGAAAGCTGGATTTACGGCTACAACATTGAGACAAAAGTTTAATCATCACAATAAATTGGCAAAGAATCTCCATGTCCCAAGAAAGTACGTCAGTGTCAATCCAATGTCAAAGCATTATAATCTTTTGTTTTTTTCAATTTTAATGAAATTTTGCATTTTAGATTTTTGCCTCAAGATGAAACCGTCCGTACTATCAAGGCTTAAAGTAACATGAAAAAATCCACAAAAAGAGACCAAAGTTGTGGCAAGAGGCAAGACAACTCATGATTCCTTTACTATGACAATGTGCCTGCACACTCTTCTTTGTCAATTTGTCAGTTTTGTGCCAAAAATCCGATGACTATCCTACCTTAGCCTCCCTACTTGCCAGACAATCTCCTTGTGTTTTTTTCATATTTCCGAAATTAAAGTCAAGGATGAAAGGATATAGTTTTGAGACTATTGATCACATTAAAGCAAATTCATCATGAACCTTAAAGGTCATTTCAAATGAAGCTATCCAGGACTATTTCGCAGAGTGGAAACACTGCTGGGAAAAGTTGTGAGTAGGGTTGGGGAATACTTTGAAGGAAACAAGGACCAGTTATCTGTAAAATTAATAATAAAGATTAAAAAGAAATGAAGTTCAGTTATTTTTTGAACAGACCGCGTATATCATACTAAAGCAAAAGTTTTATATTCTTGTGATTAAAATAATTTTTTTTTTTTTTTGGTTTATTTTATTCCAGTGAGTTTGGTCATTTGAGTAAGGAATTAAATGCTGTTCTGTATGCTTCGTATACAACATTTTTTGTTGGAGGTGGAGTTGGAATTGCCAAAAATTCCAAGAAAGCATTTCATGAGTTTATTGAAAGAAACCAAGCTACACAGTTTGCTAATGCCTTTGAAGCCAGGGTATGATACATTTTTGGTACTTATGTATAATAACAGCACCACTATGGTTGGAAGGTTATATGTACAGTGCTTCTGTAGTTAGTTAGTTCTTAGATGGCACCACTGAAACCCTATTTTGAAATAAGAAAATTGTAAATGTAATCTAACCAAACTTAACCTACACTCGCTTCACTCACTAGTCAAGGTTAGCGAGTGTAGATTAAGTTTGGTTAGATTACATTTATAATTTTATTTATTTATTTACTTATTATTTAACTCGCCACCAGTCGTGCCAGTTATAACCTCCCAATGATGCTAGCGCCATTATAATACACAAGTATCACTTTTTTTATTTCGTTTATTTATTTTACATGCTTGCTCATCATCTTTCATTTTCTACTACTTTGAAAAATTTCTTCTTTTTCTACCATACAGTTGGTTTAAAATGTATTCATATTATAACCATCTCATCATTGGAATTGAACGATGTGCAATATATTATATTGTTTAAGTTCACCTAAACAATTAATTTACTTAAGTTTACAATCAATTTATTAGATTAACATTAAAAAGAAATTTTTTTATATTTATCTACCTATTTCAAACTAAAAATATTATATACTTTATATAAATATGTGTATATAGGTGATTCACAAAGAATGCAACCAACTTTCAGAACATGTTCTACGGGTGAAAATAATGAAGAAAGTTCATGTAAACAGAGAATTAGTATAACACTTCGTGTAACAATTAGTATAACCATTAGTGAGTATTGGCTGGTGAAAAATTTGGCCTGATTTCTGCCCCTTTGTAAAATTAACCGATCTTTAGTTCTTGGGACCCAAATTAAGCAATAAATTTAGTGATTTTCTATGAAATATCACTGGAAAAATTAAGAAAGTAGGTCCCAGAACTGTATTTTTAGTGGTTCTCATTTTGGGTAAAAGATAAAAGATTAGGATTCACTAAGGGAATGAGTGATCCTTTGCTGTGATTTGGCCGGTATTGAACTGTCAGAAATATCATAATAGCTACCACCTCAGTCAGTCACTTGTATAGAGAATTATACAGTAGAAGAATGGTGTTGATCTGCCAACATCCTTACTGTACAACCTTTTCTACTCCAACTGTTCGTGAGTGAATAAGAACTGGCTACCTTTCTGTCTGCGTGCAACCTTATGTACCAAACCCAAGCTGCTGCTTTCAGTCTATTGGTTTTGGTCACACCAAAATTTCTTGCATACAGGAACAAATATGTGCGCATTGCAACCATTACTTGACATGATGATAGCATGAGCACTGAAGGTGAAAAGTGTATTAATTGTAAAGGTTCACATTTGGCATGGTCTCAAAACTGCCCCATTTAAAACGTGGAACAGGCTATATTAAGGATTTAAATTGAGCAGAAAGTGTCCTTTCCTGTGGCCCATTGGGAATACAGAAAATCCCTTAACATGAGGAATCCTGTACAGCCCAGTGTTAATTTTGTCTACATGCTTTCTAGCAATGTGCAAAAGGAGAATGTGTGGGGATGTCTTGCAAAAACTGCCCTAATTAGTCCAGCTTTATCAGACCAGGTAAAATCCCTCACTTCTACTATTGCAGTTTTCAGTACAGGCAGGAAGAAGGATATCTTTGGTGGAAAGGCTGACTGTGGTTTACCAAAAACCACTTGGTCGATACACTACCAAATAAAATTCCTGCTGCACCAACTATGCAGCAATCTACCAAGATCCCTATGAAGGGTTCTATTAAAAAATGATCACCTGGTATAGTATCTCTAGCCTACCAGGCAACCAAATCCCAACCACCATTTGAAGGTCTCTTTGAGGATATGGTGGTGGATGAAGTGCCCAAAGAAAAGCAACACATTTTCTAAAAGTTAAAAATACGAAAAAAACCAAATAATAATTGATAAATAATGTGCACATAGGAGTTTTATTTATAACAGGAAAAATTGTTATTTATGGGTACAAATATTTTTCATTGAAATGTTTGTGGTCTTCATTCTTGTAATAAGGATAATAAAATCCTACTAAAGGAAGAAAATCCATTGTTTTATATTTGCAGGAAACTCGCATCCAACTCCAGGATGAAGTATCATTTCGTGCCTATGTCTGTAATAGATGCGACCATCAAGCTGAGGGTAAAGGATGTGAGTGTGTAGCTGTTTTCCTAAAGGAAGATATTGTAGCTACATGGATTCTGCTGGCTACTAGCGATAGCAGTGAAGTTATTGGCTCTATTTAAAATTAATATCTACAACTTGTTCCTTTCCCCAAATTTTGATGTCAGTGAGGATGATCTGCCCAATTTGTTATTGCAGATTCCTTTTCTCTGCATAATAATGGTGAGTTCAATGTCTATCTCTATTCATGGGGCTCATCATCATGTTCTTTTCGAGGTACTATAGTTGACCAACTGAGGCAGAACATGAATCTTTGCTTGTTGAACAATGGGTTATATATGTTTATGTCATAATCGGATAAATTTTTGTGCACTGTTCTTGTGTTCTTCATCCCTACTTCCATGTCTTTTTGTCATGTGTCCGAAACTTTCTTTGGAAGTGATCATAGACCAGTTATTGTCTCAGATATAGAAATTTGCCTCAGAGTCGCAGATGGGTGGTTGGGAAAACGAATTGGATTGGATACAAAGATTTCTTTGGCCAAAACAACAGGGATAATCGCATAATCCACCAACTTTCCATGTTTACACACCTGATACTTGATAATGCAAGTGATTTATCCCTTTTAACATCAGGAAACTGAAGGCGGCCTTCTGTTCCTTGTTGGGACGAAGACTGCAGGATTGCACTAAGGGATTGTGTCAAGCCTTTATGTAATTTCAGTCAAAGGCCTATGACAGAATTGGTCTGTGTATTCTGGAATGCAAGAGCTGTATGCTGTTGAGTGTTTCAGTGTGCTAATGGAAATCATGGCTGAATTTTGTGGATACCATTTCTCAGACAGCTCAGTCGTTGGTTGCATTGATCAGGACGATCTCAATTGTGATTGGACTGGAAAGCAACAGCATCCTCTTCACTACACTAACTGATGTGATGAACTTGTTTGGAAACTCATTTATGTCGGTTTCCCATACACCATCATACTGTTCTGAGTTTATGAGGTATAAGTTGCAGATAGAAAGTATATCCTGTTTTTTATTGGAGACTTACAAAATGAATTAAATATTCCTTTTTCTTTTGATGAGCTAAGGTATGTCTTGAATAATTCTCATGACACTTACCCCAGAAATGATAATGTTAGGCCTAGTATGTTATCTCGCCTCCCAGATTCTGCATTACAACATTTTTTGTCTTATCTATAATAAAATATTCTCCAACCAGGATTTTTCCAGTTTCTTGGTCAGAAACATTGGTAATTCCCATACTGAAATCTGGTAATGATAATTTATACCCTTCTAGTTATCGTCCTATCTCTTTCACCAGTACCCTATGCGTTGATGGAACAAATTGCAAACTGTTGTCTTGTGTGATACCTTGAGTGAAATGTCCGATTTGTTTCCATCAAGGTAGATCATCTATTGATCATGTAGTTGTCCTATAATCTGTTGTTCAGAATGCCTTCCTACTTTGCAAACTTACGCTATATTTTTCAATGTGCAAAAAGCGTATGACACGGCTTGGTGGAGAGGGTTCCTAAATGCACTACAGAAATGGTGTATATAAGGAAATCTTTCATTCATTAAAGGTCGTCAATAATCACTCCTTTTGAGTTAAGAGTATTTGACAATTTCACACTAGACAACAATAGCAGGGAAGTGTCCTAAGCATTACCTTGTTTCCCGTAGTCATAAATGCTATTATAAACTGCGTGCAGAAACCTGTTATGGATGAGGGAACATGTTGACCCTCAACTGTTTAGGATCATGGTTTGACCAACTGATGTGGGTAACACAGTTAAAGGAGCAGAAGGTAAAATGTCTACAAAAGGCCAGACGTGCTAAGAGTTCTATTTAATACTCATTGGGGAGTTGATTGAGTATGCTTATTGTGCTTCTACCAAGCTCTGATCCATTTCTGTTTGGATTACAGCTACATGGCCTATTCATCAACACAAGCCATGCATTTGGGCTGCTCAACGTAGTTCATCATTCATTTATCCATCTGCTACAGGTGTGTTTTGTTCATGCCCTGTGATAAGTCTCCTAGTGACAGTGGTGAGCCATCTCTTTGGTATAAACAAACCAAATGATTTGGTCGTATGTAGCTTGCATTAAAACGCAACTAAATCATCCATCCTATAACACTGTGTTCTCCAACCTGCATCTTAATATCAGGATCAGCTGAGATCTGCTGCCCTGCTAGCCATCAGAGCTCATTGCCTTTTCTTGTCTCCAATTGTACAGTTACCTCCAGTTCTTACTGTTACTGAATGTCATCCACCTTGGCAGCCTTCCCTCCTAAATTACTTGTTTAGTCTTTGTTAGTATCATAAAAATTACACAAATATGGTTATCTTATGAGAAAAATTTTATAATATTGTAAATAGCATTAATCCTTATGGTATAGTTTATACAGATGGCTCTAAACACAATAATTCTGTTGATTGTGCTTTTGTGGTTGGCAATAGAACATACATGTTTGACCTTCCCAGCTTCATCAGTGTTTCTGTCATAGAGCTGTATGCTATTAGTAAGGCCTTAAATATAATCAGCCCAACATTTTGTCGTGTACTTATCTGTTCTGATTAGTGAGGCACTCATGTACTCCAGTTTGTGATATATAGTCAGTTTTATTGTTATTTCTGAAATGAGTCAGCATAACACAACTGTGAGCCTTCTGGTGGATTCCCAGCTATAGTCAAATTTCAGGCAATAAGCATGCTGATAGTACAGTAAAAGAAGGTTGTTTGGAGCCTCCTTTCACCAATTATGTTGTTTCGAATGATCTTGTCTGTTTTCTGAAGAAGGTGGTTCATGATGAGTGGCAGATTGAATGGAATGCTACCATCTACAATAAACTTTGTCCAACTACGAACACTGTGTCACCCTGGAGCTCTTCATGAAGCAATAACCAATGAGCAGAGGTTAATATTTGCCATTTGCGAATAGGGCACACAAAGCTCATAATTCAGACCAATGCACCTGTTTGTGTTTGTTGTGTCTGCCAACTAACAATGCATCACATTCTTATGGACTGTGTCTTGTTATGTGGCATTGCATAGGAAACTTAAATTAGGGACTAACATCTGACATTTTTGAGCAAACAGTATAACAATGTTATCAAATGTATTGCTATTTCTTCAGGCCGTGCATCTGTATTCAGCTACTTGATATTAATATAAGGTGTTTCATATATTTATGCCATTTGGCATTTTGCCAAATGGTAATTTTTTTGTTTTTTCGCTTTAAGCATATCACATACGCACACTAGGCTCAGTCAAGGATATCTCATAACTTAGACCGTTGCATCCATTTTGTTCATTGCAACTGCCAATTAATGGTATATTACATTCTTGTGGATTGTGTAACTTAAAACCACAAAAATGTTTATTTTAATGAGGAATTCAAATAAATATTAAGGATCTTGGCTATTATGTAAACTTTTTTTTTCTGATTCCAAGCAAAACAGTACATTTCTTGAAAAATACCAAAAATTATATATTACATTAAAATATTGGTATAACATCTTTATTCTGATAAAATAAGTTAATCATTTTGACAATTTGGTAGATCATCAAAAGAAATTATGAAATCACCTAGATGTTTTTTCAATTTTTTTTTTTATAGCAATAGATTGCTTTAAAACAAGTATTAAATGTAATTACAGTCATTTTAAGAAAAATAAAAAAATACAAAACATTATTTTAAGAATTTTGTTTAGATAGTACAGATTTATCGCATAAATGTGATTTTAATAAAGTAGGCCATATGTTTTAATTAGCAGTCTGTAATTGTTTTTATTCATTGGACAATAACTAAGTGAATTTCTCCTTTGTTTTTAGAATAGTAGAAACATATTTTAGAATTTATCTTTGAGTGTTACCAAAGGTTGATATTAATCAGTAGAGAGGGATAATGTTACATAATTTTCTATTTAGAAAATTGTATCCTGTAGATAGTTCCAACTGCATATGAAGAAATAAGAAATTTGAACTCACAAGAACTATGTTTCTGTATATTAGATTATACTATAGTTCTTATTCTGTATATTAGATTCTTTTTTGTATAAGCAAATTAGTGTATATATTCAATTATTTAACTAAGCAGAGGGGTTTGTGGTTATTAATTTAATGTTTACTTCATTGGTAACTGATTTTTAATAATTTGAGAGATTGATTGTTCCAATTTTTTATCAGTTCCTTTTGCTTTAAATTAATGAAGTTTACAATAAAAACTGTGTATGTTTTTGTTATATCAGAAAAAAATTTCATGGTTCTAAAAAGGTTTATTTTATTTTAATATTGTTAAGATTGTCTGTTGTATACACTTATTTTACTAGTGGTTATTTATTTACCACTATCAACTTATGTATAGACAATATGTATAAAGAGATTTTCCATGTATCTGTTTTTCACATATTCTTTCATTTATATTTATAAATGGATATTGTGTCAACCACTGTTTCCAATGTCTTACTACATGTACCAGACTCTGCAGTAGTCAGACGAAAAAAATTTGTTCATTTTTTTTTTATCTGTTGTCTTACT
The DNA here is from genome assembly GCF_047948215.1 of Lycorma delicatula. NCBI lineage: Eukaryota > Metazoa > Arthropoda > Insecta > Hemiptera > Fulgoridae > Lycorma > Lycorma delicatula. The sequence goes on along the minus strand of NC_134455.1, from coordinate 163,874,158 downwards.
ATTTTTGTTTTTTTTTAATGATCTCATAGGATCACTTTAGCTGAATTTCTGGGCCAGTCCATTTTGTAATCGGTTCTTCTTATTTCTGAATTGTGTGAGTTGTTTTATTCTTGTTTATTTCCTTTTTGCCCACATCTTTTTGAGGCGTTCTGATCTATGGTGCCTGTTATTGTCTGAATACACCCTGTTGGATTTCTTTTGATTTTAGGTTCAAATGTTATATTAGTTTTAATTAGTTTGTTGTATTTTTCAGATTTTGTGATTAGATCTTTGGAGATTCTGAATTCTTCCATATTTTTTCGGACTTTCTTTATCCTTTTCGGTTTTGTTGTTCTTTCCCAGTATAAGTTAATAATTATTTGGCTTGCAAGTCTGGTGTTTTCTGTTCTAAGTAGGTGCCCCAAGAATGAAATTTTTTTCCTGAAGAAATTTGTTTGTAGGTTTATTATTTTATATACTTCTTTGTTTGGAATTATCCTCCACTGTCCTACTATGTTTTGCTTGTTTATGCATTTTCTGACTATCTTCCTTTCTATATTTTTAATCCTTTCTACTTCTCCAATTTTGTATGGTCTGAAGAGAGTCTCGCTGGCGTATTGTACTTCTGGAAGAATTACTGTTTGGTAATGTCTGATTTTAGTTTTTGTTGATAGGCATTTTTTATTGTATCTGTTTTGGGTAGTTATTAATAATTTTGTAAGTTTCTCAGTTCTTTCTTTATTTATATATATATGTTTGATGTTAGTTATAACTAATATTATATTGTTAGAATTAAACTTAATGAATTGAAAACTGTTACTTCCACTTACTTAGTTATAATAATACATAGCTTACAAACAATGGATAACAGAAATCCAGAGTTATTTACTGTGCCTGATATTATTATTTTTATGTTTTTAGAAAACATTGCAAAATAAAGTACTACTGGCTTCTTTCAGAGGGTTAATTACTTACGGATCAAAATTAACTTTTTTTACAGGTAGTACATTGTAAGTACATTATTTGCATTTATTTTTTATTTATTGTTATTAGTAGTTTACAAAAATAAGTGTGTTTATATAATATTTGTTAAGTGTTAATGTTTCTTACTTTATTTATTACTTTTTTCAGCTATTTTATTCAATATCTAACTACACATTTAATTGGCATTAATTACATTAATTTAGATTATTTGTATTGTATTATTTAGATTACAGATTATTTCAGTATTAAAACCACTTTGAAACATCTTTTGTAGCTTAATCCACTGTTGTTAATCTGATTTAGTACATTACAAATTCTAATAATTTCCTATTGTTAACATTTTTTTTTATTTTGCTAAAAATTCATTAGAACAATGTTAAAATATTACATTTTTGCAATGTTTCGTTTGTAATACCTTGAAAAGTTACAACTCATATAAATTCAGTGACCAGCCAGTGAAAGCGTGCAAGTATGTTTAGTTTAATATAGGGAAAGTGGATGAAAACTCATGATTGATCATCTATTATATTCTTGTTCATTCCACTTTCAGACAGAAGATGCGGAGACATCTTCTGTCTTCTGTCTCTGCAAGATGGAATCTTGCGGAAGATTAGACAATGCAACATATATGCTGCAAGGTGAGAGAGAGTGGGAATCAATGGGCAGGATGGTCGCTGGTATCCTGAAAACCAAGGAGTAGGCCAGCAGAGAATGAGGCAAGGACTGCTAGCTGATAGGGATCAAGCCAAAGTTCTTAGTAATAGGAGTAGTCACTTGTTTCATGTTAGCATTGTAAGGAATTTATTATTATGTATCATACTGTGTACCAGACAAATTTGAACATTCAAAGTCAAACCATAGCTTGAAATGAAGCCATTTTCATCACGGAGTAAATAAAAGGGAGGAAACACCCTATCATCTGAACACTGTATTCATGTATGATATTAAGAGTATTTCGTATTATTATATAAGGAAACTGGAGAGGATCAGTGCAATCTTGAGGTCCACTATCCCAAGCTGATAGTGGAATGAACTGTGATATGTATAATTTAAGGAGTTACTCCATTAGTCTGGTGCTATTTTGTTTTATTTAATATTTATTGCTTTGTAAAATTGACCAGATAATATCTGATGAGCAGAAGACAGAAGGATCAAGTGATCAACTAATCACAACTGTGCGTGAAGAAATGTAATACAGTGTCAACATATGTTCTGATATTTATTGTGCGACTGAAGGGGGAGGATAGGCATAACCATGTAGATAGTTACCTGAGCTGAGGGAGGTCCTGAATTGCAACTTTGTAGGATTAAGCGTGCTATTTTAATTTAATCTCATTTCATTTTGTACCAAGAATAACAAACTTTGTATCGATGTGTGTATTGTACCAAATTAATTCTTGTGTAGCGTCATGTAAAGAGACCAGAAAGAACAAGCGCAGTCCTGAGGTCCATTACCCTGAGGAGGGAGTGGAAATAATTGTAATGTGTAGAATTAAGATGTAATTTTATTCATCTGATGTAAATTAATTTTATTCAGTACTTGTATCTTGTTATTCCGATGAATAATATGTGTACCAAGCAAATAGATTAAGATTTATACCTTGTACTAATGTCTGCACAGAATTAGATGTATTTCTGTGCAATGTCAAGTAAGGAAATAGGAAGAGACAAATGCAGCCTTGAGTTCCACTACCATGGACAGAGAGAAAAAGAATTCTAATTTGAAGAATTAAAAATCTTTTTAGCGGTAATGTTCAGTTAAGTCATAGGTTAAATAATCCTTGTATGCTGATGTCTACATCGCCAGGGGCATCCCAGACACCACCTTGGAGCATCTCCAGCTCCTTTATATAAGGGGGGGGGGGGTGCAAATCAGGGGAAGAAAGTATTAAATATATATTAATATATATATATATACAAATCTTGGTCGCCATATATGGCCGAGACAGCCCTTATATGTAGGGTGCTCTGGTCTACCCACACACTGGGGAGGGGTTGGAGCTCCCCAGTGATGGCACTGGAGACCCTTGAGGTTTGAGAGGGCTGCAGGGAAGTGTCGGATGTGTGCAACACACATTCGGTGCTTATAGGTTAGGAATAGGAAGGTTGGCTTCCCAGCAGAGGGGCACGTTGGCCATCCGGAAGCAGAGGTTAGCGTACTTAAATGAAGCTGGAAAGACCTCGGTGGGCCCCTGAAGGGGGCAACATGGAGGGGGGGCAGAGAGACCACTGCCATGACTCCCTGAGATGACTGTGTATTGCCTAACAGCGGGGGTTGGTGGTCTTGGGGGAGTTTGAAAAAGTTTGGAAAAAAAAATGTGTGTGCACGGGCATTTAGACTGTATGCTTTTAAATCAACCGTGACTGGTCAGGAACTGGGTCAACTTATTCCCCAGTTCCCCATGCTTGCAGTCCAGCCACCTCTGGAGGTCCAGGATCAGTCTATATGACCCCTTCATCATCTAATCTTATTTTAAAAGAGTATACTTTCTCACATACATTGCTGCTGTGTGCTGTTTTCTCCACAGTATTTTGTTGTAATGATGGCAAGTCATTTTGGACAATATTCTGTACTTTCTTCACAGTTTATTCAGGTATTATGGGGGTTTGGAATAACATTTCTGTTTTTACAGATGGTTTACGTATCTGCACTTATGACACGTATGTAAATCTAAGTAACCCCTTTATATTGACAAATATATGATTGATAACATACTTTAAATGTAAAAATTTATGTTAGTCAGTAACTACATTGTTCAATAGTGTAGATGACTTTGTAAAAGAGTATTCACTTGCTGGAAAATGAATGGATGCATTTGGAGCATGATAAATTCATAAGCAGTGTCCTGTTCAGAAGTTAGTAGAAAGGAGGGATGCCTTTCAAGTTTACCCTGATTGGCTGAAACTGACATTTTGGTACCTTGTAAGGTATGTTATTATGTTATTACTATTTAACAGTTAATAAGTTTTATTCAGCACTAACAGAACTGGTTAAAGTGAAAATTGTAGATGATCTGAAATGAAACAAGTCATTATAAAGACTGGTAGTAGAAGAAAATGAGACTGATAGTGCAACAGATCTGTTTCAAGACAAATCACCATATGATGATAATGATTAGGTATATATTCAAAAACTCAACGTAATATCTTACAAAGAAAAATATTGCAAAACATAATGTTAATGTTTTGTAGGAGAAAATCAATAAAATATGTACGTTAGAGATTAGTCATAATTAAATTCTCTGGTTAAAATAGGTCTACAATAAAAAGCATCCTTTAAATAAATACAAATTGAGTATCAGTCTGGACCATTCAAATAAATACAATGCACACCTTCAGTTAGAAACTTTTATTAGAAATTTTAGTCAATATTTTTTTAAAATTGGACAAATTGCAACAAAATAGAAACATAAATTTTCCTGCTTAAGATTAAACAAAAAACATAAATACCTCATTTCTGGTTTGAAACAAGTATAACTTAAACAAAAAACATTGTGAAAAAAATTACATCCTTGAGTGCTGGGGAATCCCCATAATTACATTTATAATCTCATTTCAGATGCAGTCCATGGAAAAGCCCACTTCTTGCTTTAGTGTCTCAACACTAGTAATTAATGTAAATTTCTTTCCCTTTCAGATAATATATTTTCATTATTATATTGTACCTCTATTTGGTATTGATTTTTATCTCTTCGATTACTCAGACCATCAACCAGATATACGTTCCCAGTCAATGCCTCTAGGAATGGCGGCTACAGCCACCACTACCACCACAGAAGTGAAATTTTCTGTCAAGATATCTAATGGCAGGCCGTCAAGGTCTCAAAAAAAAATCTCCAGTCTGGACTGGAGAAACTATCAATTAAGTCACTGCCATGATCAGTGATCCCACTATGCCAGAGAAGCGACTTTGCATTAACATCGGCACCAATAAGGGTTGGACCATTACCCACAATACGATGGATCCTATCCCATTTCACTAGATGTTCCTCAGTGGGATCCCTGTATTGGAAATATGAACTATCAACTGTAAGGTTCGGTCCACGAATGGCAAATCTGACTACAACATGATGCGCATTAGAAACCTGCCGTATAAAGATACTATCAAGCAACTTCCTGCAAGAATAGCAGACATACAGGTATGCCCTATACAAAACTTTTTGCAGCTGTGAAAGCCTAGCAGATCACCCCTAATTACATATGGGTGCTGCAGGACAACATCAAAGCTCCATCTCTCTACAACCTCACCTAACCCAACCTGGACTACATAAGCACCCTGGGCATTAAGTTGAGCGAACCTAACCATCTAAGGAATAAAGTACAGCTCTTCCGAACCTAACCATCTAAGGAATAAAGTACAACGGCACTTATGTAACAGCCACACTCCTTACTAACAACTGGGTGCTCATGATCCTTGTGCAATCTCTTACAGAGATAGCACAGGCCAGAGCCAAAGACTTATGCGAACAGTTATCATGCTTGTGGCCCTCCTTACCACAATGGGCACACACCAAGGCAAAATTACAAAATTTAGTCCTGTGGCCATATCTGCAGCACTTGAAACATCTTTGGACATCCACATACTCTTTTACTCAGCAGGCCCCTAAATTATAAATCGTCTGCCTGAGGACATAAATTTTTAATTTAAGCCTCAGGCAGACGATTTATAATATTGATTGTCCATCAGCAAATTATCAGTGACCAATCTAACATTAATGCCCAAATATAGGTAGGATCTTCTCAAAGTAGAATAAGACATCCTCATTAGTAAGGCTACGGTCAATATCATAGACTATAATGCGGGGCCTATGTGTACTCTTTGGGTCTATTTTTACATTCAATTGCTTAACCGCACTGGAATCTTTAATTGCCTGAATGGTCTCTGTATTGTCTGCTACTACAACCAATCCCTTGGTCTCTTTGATGTTTCTGATTTTAAGACCCTTCCAGTCATCCTGAAGGGCAACCTGGAGGTCTTTCTTCAGCTGACTGCTGGACACAGTCGAGCCCTCCGCTCGGCTGACAAATGCTACCTCAGGTCTCTTGGACTAGCTGGTTTCACGTCTGCCCCTAACCACCTTAACATACCTACACGGCTGCATCAGGGGCAGGGCTGGTTTCTGAACTGCAGTTATTCCCTTAGGCTTTGAGACAAGATTTTCAAAACCCTCTACGAGAGCTGTGAGCTCGGAAGAATTCTAGACAAAGCAATAACTTCCCCTTGGTAACTGCATTTGTTTTCTTGGGGTTTGCTAGATAGGAAAACAAGCCATCTACTTCTACCAAAACATCATGGGCCAATGGGGCAGAGCTGCCAGGTTTATCCCCGGCTTGCAAAACTCTTCAATAAGTGGGTCATACCCTCCCGGGTGGTCACCGCCATATCCACTTCCAAACCATAATTGTTAGAACCAGTATTTGAGGAGGTAAAAGGAAAAAGCTCCGACAAGGCTTCTTATCTATCTCTCTAAAATTGGTCATGGTCGGAGATTCCCTGATCTAACAGTATATTAGCAAATTCTTGCTGTATTCCTTCTATCCAGAGATATTGAGCACAAGCTCACAAGCATGACTACCCACAGCGAGCCATGGACAGCTGTATTCTCTTGTCACGCTTTGCACTTCTTCATCGCTATTGGATCAAATGTATGAAATCAAAGATCAACACACAGTTACAGATATGGCCCCTGCTCTAAAAAAGCGTGAGCAGAACTATGAGTAAAGGCCCCTTTGCTCGTAACGGGGACTTGCGACTGGGAGTTGTTGCCACTCTTTTCGCTGCGGTGATGCAGATGCTCAAGGAAATCGTGCGCCAATATACTCTGAATCTCCATGAAATGGAAATGAACCATCTTAAATATAAAGGCTCAAAACCATTGTAACAGTTCTCAGACAGCAAGATTGTGAAACTGGGGAAGGTACACACTCAACCACCAGCTCAAAAATAGCACTGAAAAAGATTTTATACAACGCAAAACCCTGCTCATGAAAAGAAAAATAAGAACTAACAATTTCACATATTGTAAAATATGTAAAACAGAAATATAATATGTAATATGTAAAACAGAAAAATTTTAACATTATTGAAGTTAATTTATTATTATAAGTTGGAGCATGTTTTCTATACTATATGGTCAGATTTACGGTCATCAAAGCATGTGACGCTTTTTCATAATGCTTGTGTTTTCTCTGTTGACTCCCCATCCCACAAAGCCTGCATTAAGAAGCTTCGGTTCAAAAATAAGAAGTATATTTATTAGTTATAGTTAAGTTAGTAAAAAATTAATCTGAAAATTGAAATAAGTTATGAAAAGCCTCAAATATCTGTTAATAAATTAAAATATATGTATATAATTTGTTAAATTATAATTTAGTTCTGCGATTTTTAATATGTGTAATGGGTACTGCTAAGCTTCTGTTTTTCTTGTAAGTTACATATACATCCACATTTATTTACAAGTAAATTACCTGAATAAAATGAGGTATATCTCAAACTGTATTGTATTCCAAGTGGCATTCATGCTGTCTTAAGGTAGTAGTGTTAGTTGAGCATTCAGTAATTAGAAACATATGTTTCAGTATTATACAAAAATGTATAATATTGTACAATTAATTGTTTATTTAATAGTTTTCTTCTTTATTACAGACTTATTACCGTCTCTTTAATGGTTTATAATAATGGAATGTCAGTATTTCATTATGGCATTGCTGGCGGAATTATGGGATCTCTTTATAGGTGGAAAATGGGGACAAAAGGCATGCTTGCTGGTGGTATTGTAGGTGAGTAAAGTTTTGTTTATTTAACATTAATATATTTAGTTAATCAAGAAACTGATGCAAACTGTAAGTTGTTGGAGTTGGCACCATTTTTTTTTATATTTTACCATTACTACTAAGGAAGGGGTCTCCAGAAAATTAAAAATAACATTCTACGAATTGGAGCATGGAATGTTAGAAATCTAAAAAAGATTGGTAGGTTAGAAAATTTAAAGGGGGAAATGGATAGATTAAATGTAGATGAAGTAGGAATTGGCGAGAAGAGGAAGGGGAAGACGGAAAACGACTTTTGGTCAGGTGATTTTAGAATATTTAAGTCAGCTTCAAATAAAGGGCAGGCAGGAGTAGGTTTCATAATGAACAAGAAGATAGGGAAGAGAGTAGAGTATTTTAAAATGCATAGCGATAGAATCATTGTACTAAGGATAAAATCAAAACCTAAGCCAACAACGATTGTTAACATCTATATGCCTACAAGTACCCATGATGATGAGGTAGTGTGTGTATACGAAAAAATTGACAAAGCAGTTAAACTCATAAAAGGGGACAGAAATTTAATAGTTGGATATTGGAATGCAAGCAGTGGAAAAGGCAAGGAAGGAAATATTGTGCTTGAATATGGGCTGGGCAAAAGGAATGAAAGATGGGACCAACTTAGAGTTTTTTCACAAAGTATAATTTAGTAATTGCCAATACCCAGTTTAAAAATCATAATAGAAAAATACAAACATGGAAAAAGCCAGGTGATACTGCAAGGTATCAGATAGATTATATCATGGTTAAGCAAAGATTTAGAAAACAACTTGTCGACTGCAAAGCTTACCCTAGAGCAGACATTGATAGCAACCATAATTAGTGTTAATGAAATGTTGATGGAGGTTTAAAAACCTGAAGAAAAAGTGTCTTATGAATCGATGGAATTTAGAGAAACTTGAAGAAGAGATGGTAAAGATTTTTGAGGAGGTCATTGCAAGAGGTCTGTGTAAAAAATATAAGGTAGAAAATGTAGAAGAAGAATGGGAGAAAGTTAAAAGGAAATTCTTAAATCAGCAGAAGCAAACTTAGGTGGAACAAAGAGAACTGGTAACAAAGCTTGGATATCATGTAACAGGATATATTGTAACTGATGATAAACGTAGAAAATATAAGAATACTATTGATGAAGAAAGTAAAAAGGAACTATCGACAGTTAAGAAATACTATAAACAGGAAGTGCAAACTAGCAAAAGAAGAATGGATTAAAGAAAAGTGTTCAGAAGTGGAAAGAGAAAAAATAAGGTAAAATAAATTGTGTATAAAGTTAAGGAAAATTTTGTGGTACATAAATTAAAATGTAATAATGTATTAAACAAAGGTGGTACACCAATTTATAATAAGAAAGGAACGGTAGATAGGTGGATGAAATATATTGAAGAGTTATACGAAGGAAATGAATTGAAAACTGGTGTTATAGAGGAAGAAGAAGAAAGGGGAGAAACAAAATTAAGATAGCATTAAAAGATTTGAATGGCAGAAAGGTTCATGGAATAGACAGAATACCTGCAGAATTACTGCGCAGTGCAGGTGAGGAAGTGATAGGTAGATTATACAAACTGGTGTGTAATATTTAAAAAAAAGGGGAAGTTCCGTCAGACTTCAAAAAGAGTGTTATAGTCATAATACCAAAGAAAGCAGGAGCAGATAAATGTGAAGAATATAGAACAATTAGCTTAACTACTCGTGCATCAAAAATCTTAACTAGAATTCTGTACAGAAGAATTGAGAGGAGAGTGGAAGTGTTTGGAGAAGACCAATTTGGTTTCAGGAAAAGTATAGAAACAAAGGAAGCAATTTTAGCGCTCATATTAATAGTAGAAGGAAGATTAAAGGAAAACAAACCAACATACTTGACATTTATAGACCTAGAAAAGTCATTCGATAACGAGACTGGAATAAAATGTGCACATTTTAAAAAAATTTAGGGTTAAGTACGGAGATAGAAGAACAATTGCTAATGTTTACAGGAACCAAACAGCAACAGTAATAATTGAAGAACATAAGAAAGAAGCCATAATAAAGGGAGTCCGACAAGGATGTTCCCTGTCCCCATTACTTTTTAATCTTTACATAGAACTTAGTTATTGATGTTAAAGAACAATTTAGATCTGGAGTAACTGTATAAGGTGAAAAGTTAAAGAAGCTATGATTTGCTGATGATATAGTAATTCTAGCTGAGTGTAAAAAAGATTTAGAAGAAACAATGAACATCATGGATGAAGTTGTACACAAGAACTACCATATGAAGATAAAAAATAGCAAAACAAAAGTAATGAAATGTAGTAGAAATAATCTTAATGGACCACTGAATATAAAAATAGGAAAAGAAAAGATTATGGAGGTAGAAGAATTTTGTTATTTGGGAAGTAGAATTACTAAAGATGGAAGAAGCAGTAGCGATATAAAATGGCGAATAGCACAGGTGAAATGAGCCTTCAGTCAGAAATATAATTTGTTTATATAAAAAATTAATTTAAATGTCAGGAAAACATTTTTGAAAGTATATGTTTGGAGCATAGCTTTATATGAAAGTGATACTTGGACAATCAGATTACCTGAGAAGAAAAGATAAGAAGCTTTTGAAATGTGGTGCTAAAGGAGAATTTAAAAAATTAGATATATGGATAAAGTGACAAATGAAGAGCTGTTGCGAAAAATTGTTGAAGAAAGAAAAATATTTAAAGAAGAGACAGACATATAGGCCACAAATTAAGGCATCCTGGAATAGTCACTTTGATATTGGAGGAGCAGGTAGAAGGGAAAAATTGTGCAGGCAGGCAACGTTTGGAATATGTAAAACAAATTGTTAGGGATGTAGGATGTAGGGGTATACCGAAATGAAGCAATTGGCACTAGATAGGAAATCTTGGAGAGCTGTATCAAACCAGTCTAATGACTGAAGACAAAAAAAGTAATAATATTTTTAGAGCATTTTCTCCATTGTATGACCATGCTAAATATAAGCAGTTTTGGCAAGAGTCAATACTTATTTTTAATTTTTAACGGATCAATTCAGTTTTACTATACTTTCTCATACTTAGTACTCAACAGTTGAGTTATTGCAGACAATTAACCAGGCAGTACACTTCGCACTATAATGTAGGTGATAATTTTTTTTATTATTGATTTACTATTATTATTTATTAATAATAACTTTTATTACATTTATTGGAGGAAATAAAAACAGGAAAAAAATTATCAGCTTTCATTACAGTGCGCAAGGATACTGCTGGGTTAATTGCCTGCAATAATTGTTTGTCAACGGATTTTTACAAATGAGGTGTCATTTTGTTCAAAATAAAATTTTTAATAAATTTTGTAAAAGTAAAAATTTTATCAAACAAATAATTACAAAGATTTTGAAGATTAAAAAATTAAATTGGTCGCTGCCATTTTGAAATTTTTGAAGTGATGTTTTCAAAAATTTTTATTTTGTAGAACAAGAGACTAGTATTAGATTTGCCAAATTTAATTAAAGTAGGTTTACCCGTTCGTGAGAAATAATTTTTTTGTTGAAAATCACAAAATGGCATCCAGTAGGAAAACAAAGCAAAATAGGATTTATGTCAATATGAACTTTTTTGCTCATTTTGGTGTCCTGAGTTAGTTCCTGAACTTTGGCAAATACATCCTGGAACACTTTGTACACCATTGTCAGGGATTGTTTAACTATGACATAAACTCTTGATTTAGGTTTACATACTAGATGTTACTAGGCTGTACTGCATACTAAACAACCAATTTATTTCTGAGGGATAATGAAAATTATTAGAAAGATGCCCAGGCTGATACCAGCTCAGTTGGTATCACAACCCACCAATTCTTGACAATCATAGGTTTTCATTGAGAATTGACACATCAGCCTTCACTGACTGTAGAAGGATCTCATACTGTTATGTCAGAAACAAATATGAATTTTATCCATTCATGAAGTCAATTAAACTACTACAAAAAGAGAACAAATTATATTTTAAATAATACATTTTTATTATTGTAAACATAACTAAAATATTTTTGACCACTATTATTGATGCAGTTATTAAACATGTACAAGTTTCTTTGCCCCACTATATTATAAATCTTTTGTCTGCATCATTAGCCATTTTGTAACTTTATTTTGTAGTTAATAATCATCATCAAACTACTTACACTGTCTTAACTTCTTAAGCTATTAGCAAAAGTGGAGTACGGTAGCTACTAAAGGGTACATTCCAATGTTCCATCCAATAATGTGATAATGTTGGCTTGACAGCTACACTGTATACAATTAAGCATTATCATTACAATGTGGGATATTATTGAAAATTAAATACCAGCTCCAATAAAATATAGTAAAACAGCACCATCAAAAGTATAATGCAGGATAAATTATATCTGCTCAATGCCTGTAACTGAAGAATTCAATAAAAATTCATTTCTGATATTTCTAACCATATTTATATTTACTAATTGAAAAAAAAAAGTAATTGATCTTAGATAATTTGATCAATGATTCAGTAGTTTTGTTTTCAAACCCTAAGAAGTTAAAATTTGTATTAAATATAAAGAACAGTTATACTCATTGGTGTTGATAAAATTCCTATTTATTTGCAAAGAAGAATTGAGTGATGTTATTAGTAGAAATTTAGTTAGGAATCCTTTCACAAATAGACTATTTCCTACTTGCTTTAAGAGAGCTCTATTTTATATTCCTCCTCCATAAAAAAGGTTCTATGATTATTATTAAAATTATTGACCAGTTTTGCTTTGACCACTATTTTTTAGATAAAACATTTACAATAATTTTTTTGAAAACTTAACATTTTGTTAGTTTAAAGGAATTTATCCACTTACAGATATTAATCCTGTGCTACTCGCACGAGCTACAGGTGTAGCCCAGTTCTTTTGTTTTTCACACCGTTAGGCACTTAGTGGTAGGGGTATGGGCAGAGCTTCAGTACCTTAAAACCAACTCCTGCTCTGTTTGGTCAGAGTGCATTTGCACGTCTTAGAGAGTTTGGGTATATAGTGTTTCTATTTTAAGTTGTCTGGGCATGTTTGCATTATATGTGAGTGAGCCTAAGCACATCCAATTACATAATCAGGATATGTTAGAATTATTGTGCAATCCAAGCAGTTTCTACGAAGACGATGTCATCAAGCGGACAGTAACAATGGAGAAGAAAATGGAATGGAAGAAGAAATTCATTTAGAAGATGAACACGAGGCGGAAAATGCTGCTGCTGACTGTTCGAACGCAAGACAAAGCACCACAGTTGTCAGATGTTGATGATACTGATGATTCTCAGATAACAAACATATTTTTCTAGAGAAAGAACCTAATGACATGGAAGACATCTCTCCCTGGGCCTACCAACATTTGTACTAGATCGTGCAAAATTGTGTTACCTATGCCTAGGCCTAAAGGTGAAGCTTGAAATGTACAAACTAAGCAGGAATGCTTTGGTCTTTTTTTGATGCACTGGTGATTAGGATGATGGTCAGTGGAACCTACATCTACATTTAAACATGTATGTATTTTCAAATGTACAAAACATTATTAGAAATCAATAGCAACAATTAAAATCCCTTACACTACAGATGTTGCATGTAATGTAAACATAATTAATGAACAAGTAAAGTTGTAACACATTGGCGTAGGATAATGTAATGTATTTAACATAATTATTCAAATATACCACCCGTACAACAGTTTCATCTGCCAGCAGTTTAGAATAGCAGCAGAATAGTTTATTTCAATGACTAAAATAGATGAATATATGTTTTCTGTAATTTTGGGTTTTTTAATATCATCTGAAGAAGCGGAGATCTTTACTTAATGAAGCAAAAAGAAAAGCAGTAAGTGGTAAAAATTAATTTTAATAAAAAAATTATGTATATTTCTAATTTGTTTAATTAAAAAATAAAAAATACAATGATACAATTTGCTAATCTATTTTTGTAAAATTTTTTAGATTACTTTGTTATCAAGTTTAATCGTCCTTTGCCTTCAGAATCGGTTAGTTTTAGAAGTGAAAGAGTTATCCAAAATTTTGTTTTTGTACAAGTTTGTCAAGGAATCATGTCAATATCCACTGTATAATGGTAGCCCTTTCAACTGCTTGTGTATTGAGTGAAATGGACCAATCATTTGTCATTTTCTTTTAATTATATATATTTAACTTAACTTAATATTTTTTGAACCAGCTTTATAATATTACTACATTTTGTGTACACAGTTCCCCATATTTTCAAAAATACAGCATCATTAATTGGAATAAACATTAATTTGATACATTAGCTTATAAATAAATAGTGAAATCCTTCAAATCAAAGAAAACTATCAACTGTATTTAAATGTGCTACTTTAATGCAGAACTGTAAATAATGTTTTGGCAGCAGTACAACAGACGAAGAACTGAGGTTAACTTTGAAACTGTTTCCACATAATATTCTACAGAAATTTGTAGATAAATAATTGTGTCATGCTAAAAAAAACAAGTGTTCAAATGTATATGGTCCTTTCACCATTTTTCATTTGTATGGTTTACTTAGAACATTCTTCTATCAAGCTGAAAGTAAATGTATTTCTATAACCTGAAATTTTTTGTATGCAATCTTGATAATCTTCAATGTTTATACACATTTATTTTTAGACAAATAATATTTTTCAGTTATAAAAATAATAATACAATTCCATATAAAAGATATGTTAGAAATATGTACTGACAAATGGTTTGGCAGATAGATATAACATAAACGTAAAGTTAACAGTTAACTTACTTTACAGTTTATTTAACTTTTAAGTTTACTTTTAATGCTCAATGATTTTTCTCAGAAACTGCTTTTCATGGCATTATCTCTGATTACACATGCAGCACCCTTAAATATACACACATTTATGTATATTTGTATGTTGTTTTTCATTTAATGATTGCAAAGTTTTTCTGATAGTTTTCTTATTTGTAAATTTTATTTGTTTTTGAGAAAACTGGATTTGCTTTAATCTGTACAAGTTTTGGACATTTGCAGTATATTTGGGAAATAAACTGCAGTTTTAGGACTTTTATGAGATCTACAAAACAGAAATTGAAAATTATTTTTCATCGCAGAACATCCAACTTTTAATCTGTAAAAACTAATGAATAAAATATAATTAAAAAGTACTCAAAAAACGTTGGCAATAATAGATTAAAACTGTCAGAAAGTATTATATTTAAAAATTAATGATCATTATTACTTGTTTGCACAGTATTAAGAGAAATTTTGGTCTGTTATGTTAGCTATGTCTTTTACATGAGAATTAGTTATTGCACTTAAAACTTAATACTCAGATTGCAATATTTATTTATACTATAAATTTTTTTTATTATACATAAAAATTATCTATACATGATCAAATTACATTTTATCACCTCCACATCTGATCTACATATGTGTGTACATATATGTATTTATGTAAATACTCAAGATTGGTTCAATCCTGGGATAGTGACTTTGAAACTGATTACCAAAGTAGGTAAAGAGGAAATTCAGTTGTAAATAAAATTTATACCTTAACATTGATTAAAACCCTGTCGATGGACAGGATTCTTCTTATTACTTAGTATTAGTACATTTTTGTTGTTAGGTGGCACCCTTGGAATTATAGGAGGTGGATTAACAAAAGTTATGTTTTATTTAACAAATACACGTTTTGAAGAAATATTATCATATCAAGATGAAATAATAAGATCCCGAGAAAGGTAATTAATTATCTTAATTAGTACACTTTCAGTAATGTAATGCAAGTTAATTTTTATTATATAGCTTTCATTGTTTAATGAATTTTTTTCAGTATGATTGAAAGGTGGTAATGTATATTATTTATAAACAATAAACTACGAGGGATATCTCTAAAGTAAAGACCGCTGGGAAATTTCTCTCCTTAAAGTTGATGAACTTGTGTCTGTCATGGCCACGCTAGTAATAGTACACACTGTATTGTTGTCGTGTTGCAGTATCTTTGATTACATGTGAGTTATAGTATGTTATAAAATGAATAGGAAAATCAATGTTGCCACCAACTGTGAAATACATAATACATGTGTTTTTAAACCATCAAAACATTAAGCCAGCTGAAATTCATAGGCAGTTGGTTGCTGTGTATTGCGATAATGGTAATGAATGAAAGAAATATCTGAAAATGGCGTGAAAATTTTAGAAATAATAGAATTAATGTGCATGATGAAGAACGTTTGGGGAGGCCCTTGATAATCACTAAGGATTTGTTGAAATGCGTCGGTGATGAAATCAGAAAAGATCATCGCCCAACAATTTCCAATCTGACCCTTCTTTTTCCTGAGGTTTCAAGAGCTATTATTCATTACCATTTAGGCTTTAGAAAGGTCTGTGAACGTTGGGTGTCGCTTGTCTTAACATAATGTCACAAAAAAATCCGAATGGGATCTGCTTTGGAATTTTTGTACACAGAAAAAGGTGATGAGTTCCTTAATTCAATTGTTACCGGCACATGAAACATGGATTTTGTACTACACACCAGAGAGAAAATGCAGACAAGCGAGTGGCATCATCCTCAAATCACTGACCAAACCAACTAAGGTCATGCCACAGTCATTTGGACACAAACTGACGGCCATAGTCTTTAGGGATCGGTTTGGCATACTGCTGATTGATTTCATGTGAGGTGAAACTACTATAAATGCAGAAGCCTACTGTGAAATTCTACATAAGTTACGGCGCGCCATTCAAACTTGACGATGTGGGCAGCTGACCAACGGTGTCGCCTGCTGCACGATAATGCCTGCACACATGTTGCAGGACCAACACGTGATTTGCTGAGAACATTTGAATGGAAAATTGAAAGAATTTTTGAGTGGTAAACAATTCGCGGGTGATGATGCACTTAAAAAGGCTGTTAATCAGGGTCTAAATGGACTGGCGGCAGAAGAATATGATGAGGGTGTAATGAAGCTGGTGTATCACTACGAAAAATATCTTAATTCACGCAATTATATAGAGAAGTAGTATAAGGTATGTAGTTTAAGAGAAATAAAAAATATTTATAAAGTTTTCAGAATAAATTTTTTTACAAAGTGAGTTTTTTTCTTTGAACTCTTTACAAATATATTAGTGAAAAATAATGATGTAAGAATATTGCTGGTTTGGGTACCAGTGTGTTAAATGTTACAGATGTTGGGAAATGCACAAGGTAGAAAAAAACCACTGTCCACAGTATTTTTAGTTGCTGTTTTTAAAAAAGACGGATAAAACTAATTTTTCTGAAATAACTGTTTGTTGTTGAGTGCAGGATCTAAGTATAAAAAGACAAGTGTTTTATAAAGTGCCATTAGAAGAGAATTTAACAATCTGGTAAAAAAAAAGTCTGAAACATTTAGATGTGTAATGTGTTTTAACTATTGAAATCAGCTGGTTATTAAATTCATGTTGCATTCCGTTGTTTACCAGCTATGTCGTATCAGGACTGGTTTGTTTCATTTTGTCCTCAATATCATAGATACCTTATGACAAATTTTAATTTTTTTTTAGTTCAAGTTAATGCTCTTTTAATGATATTTCATACCACTTTATACCTTCTTGAAGTATTTGTACTGATTCTTTTTTTTTTTACTTAGAATTCTTATTGATTAATATGTTTTAAACATTTTAAAGAAAGATCAACAAAATTAATTGATTAGTTGCTTAACAAGAGATAAATATTAAAAATTAAAAACACAACCGCTGAAAAAAAAAAAAACATTGCTCTCTCTGTTACACCCCATTGCACCTCCTAACACATCACCTCCAGGGGCACCCTATTTGTTACCAGTTGATGGTGATGATTGAATGGTGAGGCATCACCTCACCATTCTAGCCTCACATTATTATTAAACAGAATTTATTTAAACTTATATTTAATTGTATTATTTTTGTAATATTCATTCATTTGATTGATTTAAATCATTCAGTTCAAACCCAGCTATGTTTTTTTCATGTGTTATGTTATGTATTAATTGTTTGATTTGTTTGTTATTGACATGTAATATTATTATCATTTACTACTATTACTATTATCCTGATTATTATAGTGTTGTAATTACTATGATTAGTATTTGTTTTTTTTACTATTTTTTATTAATTGTTTTATTATTGTCATAATAAAACAATTATCACATCAATTGTAAAACTTATTATCATTGCCATCATCATTGTCATTAATACTGATTTGTCTTGTAATTATATTTATAAACCAATAAACTGTAATTATATAAACATTCTAAATTGTCAATCTCTCAATGTCCTGATCGAGCTGTGAACCATGCGACAATATGTTGAAGTTACTACAATTTTTTTTAAAAATTCATATAGGGAAATTTTTGACATATGTACGTAGTTGTATACAATTTTCATTACAGAGGTCCAAAATTCTCACCTAAAAAATTATTTTGGAATAATATTTTGTTTTTCAGGTTATTTATATATTACTAATTTTTTTTTAATTTTTTCAGACAATTTTCTGAAATTAAAAAGTCAACTATAGATAGTAATACACCATTTACCTCTTTACTTAAAGAACATGATGAAATTGTAAAGGCTGAAGAAGTAGAAAAAAAAGTTGTGCCATCATCATCTGATAAAGATAAATGATCATAGTCATAGAATATGAAAATAAATACTGCTGTTGTACATAATTTTGTATTTATATATATATATATATATATATATGTGTGTATTTATTTATTAATTAAAGAATCATAGTTTCACAAAAAAGCTTATTTTTCTCCTTTCATTTGTTAATATACTTAAACTAGCAAAATGCCTGTGCCTCCCAAAATTTAAAAATTTTGTTTTTAAATTTAAAGTAAACTATAATCATTCAAATGCAGGATCAAACATTATTGGTTAAAACTTTATAGTTCTAAGTAGGCTCTTAATTGATTGTTTATTTTTTTAAAACTTCTTTGCAAATGTCATTTCTTGTTTCTCCATCCATCTGAAAGGTAATCAAAGTGTCACTCAAGCTGACCTTGGATCAGGCCATAAAAGTCGACCTGCAAGTATACACTGCTTGAGTGACTGCCTTGCATGCTTTGTCATACAGAAGCAGATTTTCATTGGAAATAGAAGTATATGAATTGGAATTTGTAGTTAAATTGTATCAAAGGGATGTGAAGAATGAAAACTGTTGTCTCCTCCTTTCAAAAGGCCGTCAGTCTTTGGAGTGTCTGCATCTATAACATTGCTTTGGAGAGCCTTGACTTGCAGACTGTGCAATGGCACAGTAACAACTGTGCAGACTGACTGGAGTGGCACTGAGATAATGTAATGGCATTATCTCAATGGATTATGGTTCTGCAGCAATATGATGGGTGCTCCTAGCTTCAAGCTCTGGCTGATGGAGGAATGACCCATGAGTAAAGGGTTTGCAAGAACTCAACAGGGTAATGTACAGTGTCCTCTCCACACAGTTTTACCTCACCAACCTGCCATTATTATTTACCCTTTATTATTCATGCTAGCTATTATTCACTTTACCTTTTCCCTTAGCCATTTTACATCTTTTACACTGAGGTTCCATAAACCAGATACACCATTCCTGTCAAACTCCTCAAACATTTAACCACTTTGCAAAAATTCTATAAATTGTGATTTTCTTGTCATCCTTCTTGAGCATGCAATTGCATGTTGATTTAATAAAAATATTGTTATTTAAGACTAAAGGAATAAGTATTTCTTGTGTAAAAGATATCTGGCCAGAAATACTGCAAACTTGCACCAGTTTGTTATTTTTTAACTTTAATTGAGGATTAAATTTCAGTTCAGTAATGTTACTCTCTCCCAACATCCTTGGTAACATATACAAGCAAATCAAAGGTGTGGAAACTCCTCAACTTTAAAACCATTCTGGGTAGAATACTGTAACTTTCAGGATAAGGTATCAGTCAGTTACTTTACCTTTTGACGAGAAATAGAATTTCAACCCCATCTTGTGGGGTGAACCAGGGGTAGTAACTCCCTTGGTATTAAATGGTGACATCCTTTATGTGATACTTCATTTTAAAGGTCTTTGTAAGACGAAAAATGGTGTGATGTCTGTACTCAAGATGACGGCAGGATAAAGTTTGGATTTAAAAAAAAAAATTACATTGCAGTTTAAGGAACTGTTTATCACTAATAAATAAATTTATAAAAATTTAATTGTATGGATATTGTCAAATTAATTTATTTTTAAAAAAATATTATTTATTAAGCATAATGTTTGCTTATTTACTTACATTTCATTTTAATAAATGTTCAGAATTTCCTTTTTTTTTTTACTGCAATCCAGTTGGTTGTAAAAGGATAATATTGCATTCAGTGATTTCCTAGTGATATTTTGTGCTGATTTTCAAATTTTATTTTGTAATTCACAATATCTTGGGGTTTATTATTTTATAAAATTTGTAAGTGGCCCTGTAGAAAGTAATCTGATGGTAAGAAGTCAAGTGATCTTGTTAGCAATTCTATTTGACTCCTTTGGCCAATCCACCTTCCAGGAAAGATTATCATGTGTATTTGTACACATTTTAAAAATTTACATACTTGAAAACTGAAATGAGGCAGGGTACCATCTTGTTGAAACCAAATGTTTTGGAAGTTGTGGCCAACAATGTTTGGAATGATATGGTCGAGAGGCGAAGCCTCATATTTCATTGCATTTAAATTTCTATCAATAAATATAGGCCCTATCAATTGTCCACCAACAATACCTGCTCATGCATTTACTTTGACTGGATACTGTGTATGTGCTTCATGGTATTAGTATGGATTAATATCAGTCCAGCATTGACAGTTATGATGATTTACATTGGAAAAAAATGTTGCCTCATCACTGTAGGAGCAACACAAATATTGTTTATCGTAATTTTTCAGAACTCAAACCTTCAATCACAATCATCATTAAGTTATTGCTGTGGGTGAATTTTGAAGAGTTTGAAATTTTCACTTTTTAATGTTCAAATCACTGAACTTTGGCTAATGTTATATTCTTTGTTGCTGTTTAAGTCTAGGAATAATTCAATAGAATTAATTGAATTCTCAATTTTTGCATAATCTCTAACAATTTGCTATTATTTGTTGTAGATTTAGTTCACCCTGGTTTTCTCTATTATTAATGATCCCTGTTTCTTCAAATCGTTTTATTGTTTTTGACACTGTACCTTTTGAAATAGATTTATGATTATTAAATGTTGCATTGAACAATTCACAATCCTCATTATATGACGTAACATCATTGGAGCCCCTCATCATTAAAAGTGTGACCCTCTCCTGTTCACTAAGTGACATGTTGATAGCAATGTTAGCAGGTAGCACAGAAAAGATTAATTCAGTAAAAAAACAATTACTAAAAAGTTAAAAAAGAAGAACAAAGATGGTTCAAATGTGGTAATGGGAGATAAAATCAATTAGCCAACCAATCACAGCATTCTCATATGAAACTAACAGTGTAATATTGAAACATTCTAAATAGAAATTACACAATGAAGTAAGCTTAATTTTTGCAACAACGGTAAGGGACAATGAATGATCAGCATGATTAGATGACAATATTTTTTTTTATTTACTCATTAAATCGGAACAAAAACAATTTTTCATGTTAAAGAATAAAATTTTTATTTAAATTTAACTTTTTAAATAAATTTTTATTTAATTCAGTTTAATTAATTTTTTATTGAACTTATTAAATTTGGTAATTTTCAAAATCCAAATTTTATCCGTCCACCATTTTGGGTACACACATTGTACCAACCTTCTATTTATACCATTTTTCTTGTCTTAAAGAGACCTTTAAAATGTTTATCACAGAAAGGGTGTTACCATTTGAAATATTTGAATTACAACCCCTGGGCTACCCCCTAAGAACCGGTGTTGAAATTCTATTCCTCATCAAAGGAAAAGTAGTTGATTGATACTTATCCTGAAAGTTACAGTATTCTATCTGGTTTTAAAATTGTTGAGGGGTTTCCACACTTTGATTTTTTCTGTATTTTTTACCGAGGATGTTGGAAGAGAGTAATTAAATTATTTGACTAAAAAACGTTTTTTGCTAGAAATTAGTTTCTTCAGTTCATCACCAATAAAGATAGATCCTAAACAACAAATTAATTATTTTATACTTTATTATATTGTCCTGTCGCCGTGGTGACTTGCAGCCAACTAGGCGATAAAACTAGCGTCAGCTGGGAGTCATGTTGTTTGACATCCTTATTAATAAACGTATTCTCTGGGTAACATAAAATGAACTTCAAATATACCAAACAATGATCATTGGATGGGCAAAAGTCAACCAATGCAGTGACACCCTACTAAAGGAAAAGACACAAAATAAAGAAAAAATGTAAACTTTTTTGGGGCCATGATTCCCACCTACTTACTGGTAGCATATTAAGTATTCTCCAGCTGCTTATAGAGGTTATTTTAAAGTCTGATTAACATTATGACATAATACTGAAAGGGGAAATAAATGTGGATAAGGATTAATGACAGGTTGATCATTTGTGGCTTTTTACTTATTGATGTCAAATTCCACCCAAGGCAATACTGCAAGATTAAACATTACAAATTCTCCGACCTCGCTCTTAACTGAGAATGATATAACGTTGTACATTATTGTTTACAGTTTTTATAAACCACTATTTTGCACCTAGCTGTTGTATGTTCTACCCAAAACTGCTTGCTTTCTTTTAGGTAGCATTTTCATCATATTGCTATAGAGCTGTAAAGCAGTAAATGGTGCAAAAGTGCATGTCATTTTGGACAAGTTAAAAATGGATTTGTTGTTTGGCCTAAACTAATGAAAGTCATTTAGATTTGGTAATTAGAAAACTAAAAAACTCTGACCTTTGCTTAGTAATATCAGTTGACCTAAAGGTCAACCGTTATCTTAAGTTCAACGGGTTTTATATGATTTCCTTCATTCGAGATACCAACTGACCCTCTTCATTGTGACTGTTATTGTTAATGGAAGCTACCCAACAGCTTGTTGAATTTTGTGAAAGGCAAATGGTGATGAGTTTAGAGATATGTAGATGAAATCATTAATCCCACATCACATGAACTGGAAAGTTGTACATATATTTTATTATAATAAAGGCATCAGACAATAAATTCATTCCAATAGGATTTACCGTCATACATTATCTATTGTGCTAGACAAACAGTAAGAAAATATTCTGGAGATAGATTGCGATGACAGATATCAGCTGTGAAGTTTATCCAACAGTGATGAAGGATGATAGGAGCATTGGAGGGAAATCACCTCTACCTTGAACTGCTACATGCACTAGCAGAGAAGCCCAATCAGTTATTTAGAAACTTTAAGCTGTTTCTAGAGTACTACTTAAGACCAGTGATTAAAGCTAATAATATTGCTGAGATGATGAAGGACAATAATCGGCCAACTGATAGTAAGCATGCGAGAGGTAAGTAAGTTAAGAGCTAGCTAAAGTCTTTACTAAGACAATGTGATGAATCTTCTAAGCCGTTTGAGCCAGAAACTGGAGAAATATTTTCTATTGAATCTATGTGGCTTGTCCCAAAAAAAAAAACTGAACTGATTTTTTATTTAGTTATGTATATTGATTCATCTGAAATTACAAGTTATCTCTTTAAAGAACTCCCCTTGAGTAGTTATGCTGTGATTTCGTTGTTTGTTTCCTAATGTTTTTCTATAAGATTCATTGTAGCAATTCCAGAAATCATTTGCTATAAGGGTTCTTAGCTCATTGGTTACAGTTTTTGAGATGTTTTTCATAGTTCCAAAATGAAGACCCTCCAAAGATTTCAAATCGGTAAAGAGTTCAAAATGGCATAGAGCTACCCGTGAACTGTATGTAAGTGGGAATGTTTTTCTTCTCCAAAAATTCTCAAACTGAAAGTGTAGTGTAACCCTGGTATATTACTGGGGTTCAACACCTAGTTACTTAAATGTCCCTTAAGACTCTGTGGGCCAGTTTTTCAATCATTCCAAGACAACTTTGTAAAAGGAATGATTAACTGCCTGAATGATTATTCTGGAGTTACAGATATTCTTTGTGCAAATGCTACTTGTAGTAACCAATTTGCATAAGTTCTGTAAATTTTTTGAATGTAGAAATGATCTATGAGAATTTTGTGAATTGCATTTTTATCCAATCCTGTTTCTTAACTGCATTCATCCTGTTATTCAATTGGCAGTCTTTCTTCACCACTTTAATAATTTTGATAATTTTTTGATGAGATA
Organism: Lycorma delicatula; assembly: GCF_047948215.1. Classification (NCBI taxonomy): domain Eukaryota; kingdom Metazoa; phylum Arthropoda; class Insecta; order Hemiptera; family Fulgoridae; genus Lycorma; species Lycorma delicatula. The sequence continues at coordinate 163,850,142 of NC_134455.1, read as the reverse complement.
AGCCTTTCAGAATGACATAAATTCTACATTTTCTGGGTGGTCTTTGAAAGTTTTGTGTCTATTGACAACTTCTCAATAGAGCAGCATCTCCATAAGTTTCAGTTAAAACTAAACGTCTGGTGGCAAATTTATTGTGCTTCATACAAAATTTGATAGCATACCATTATTATTCAGTAATTTACTATATCACAAACTTAAGAGTTTTAAAACATGACCAAACATGCAGTAATGGCTCATGACTGACTCAATCTATTCACTTGAAACAAATATGGAATCCAGCCAGTCTCACTACCAACATACTTATATATATCAACATGGTGCAACTTTGCCAAGTTATACAAGAAAAATCAGTACACTTACTTTTAAGAAAAATTTTGTACTGTTCTTTCTGTATAAAGTCATTCAAAAGAATTTTAATGTCATGTATCTCATTGCTGAACAATCTGGTTTTTCCCAGAAAAGAAGTTGTGTAGATCAGTCTCTTTTACTATCATCAAAAGAGTTATCCGGAAAGAATGAAACTTTTTGCTTCTTCTGAAAATTTTTCCTTGATCTTGAATTATGGCCTTTAGTTGAGAATAAGAATTTTCAAATGTTTTCATCTTGTTAGAAATTTTTTGTAATATTCTCAAATAGGTCTTTCAACATGAAGTTCCAGAATAATACTTGCAGAACTAGAAATTGACATAATTGTGTGTTGCAGTGTCAACTATGGAGGAGACTGAGGATGTATGATTAACAAGATTTAACATTTGTTTTAACTATAAATTTAATAAAAATAAATATTGCTACACAAATGTACATTCAGCACATTGAGAGAGTTATAACAATATCATTAAAAGGACCTATTTCCCAGTTACATTACATTAATATTATATCTATAATTAATAGAGGTCTAACACACTCCTTCATTGGATGGTAAAGCAATCAAATTTAACAAAGACTTCATCTTCATCTAAAATTTATTTTACACTTGTCGAAACAAAGAAATTTTTACTGAACTAAAATAAGTAAAATTATTTAAAACTTCAAATTAACAAAACAAGAATCAATCAAACAATCTTCTCAGAACTCTGGTTTGTTGTCTATGCTTCAGTAGTTAACTCTTTTAAAAACTAAATTTATTTTGAACTTCCTTTGATTTATCAGGATTCTGTTCATTAGTGTCTTCTGTAACATCTTCAACAAGAAGTTTCTTCAAGTGGGTAATTCTGTGAACTGGGTGCAGTAGTTATCTTTCAATCATACCAAACATATTTTGCCTTCTTTATCAGGAATTAGTTCTATCATTTTTGCTAATGGCCAGTCCAACCTCTTGTCTTCTCCCTCTATAAGTACAATATCTCCTTCTCCAAACAATTGTTAGTCTCTTCTCCAACTATCACCTTTGAGCAAACCAAAGTACTTCACTCTAAATTGTTTTCTCAAATCTCTTATTCTTTGGTGATAAGTCAGTCTTCTATTTAATCTTTTAGAATTTATTTTGTCACAATTGGGAACTCCATTATGGAGTATATCTTGAATGAAACATTAATTACTGCAAGTCTTCTGCTCACCCCACCTGGTCTAGTGGTGAACTCGTCATCGCAAATCAGCTGATTTTGAAGTCAAGAGTTCTGAGGCTCAAATCCTAGTAAAAGCCGTTATTTTTATACGGATTTGAATACTAGATTGTAGATACCGGTGTTCTTTGGTGGTTGGGTTTCAATTAATCACACATCTCAGAAATCGTCGACCTGAGACTGTACAAAACTACACTTCATTTACACTCATACATATCATGCTCATTCATCCTCTGAAGTAATTCTGACACTGGTTCCAAAGGCTAAACAGAAAAAAAAATAAATAAAAAAGTATTCTGGTTGATGTGACACATATGTCAATGGTCAACTACTCACCAACACTTCCAAATCATATGATATGGTGACAAGTTCTTCATATCCCAATGATGCCTTTCCCAAAACTTTGCAGAGTGAACATATAAGGAATCCAACCATTCCCTCCCACGAAGCAGCTTTTGGTGGATTAAAAATCCATTTGTTTCTTTATGATGTACTATATTTTTCTATGTTGGCCCAATTCAGTTTATCAGAAGTATTACTTGCCCCTCTAAAATTAAGCCTATTGTCCATTTAAATTGCAGACTGTCTTTCTTAATATATACTACAGACTGATTTTACTGTTTTTCTTTACTTCAGTAACTAATAAAATTCTCATAACAAACAAACAAGAGTCTGTCCGTGTGACTATTTTCCCTCTGAAACTCTTTAATTAATCTCAAAACTATAGGATGATTGGGTGGCAGCAAAATAGATAACATAAAATCATTCGTATTTCTCTATTCACTATCTGTGTTCTAAGTCTTGCCAAACTATGATCTTAAATTAATTACAGTTTCAATTTATTCTTTTCTACAAAGTAAAACAACTCCTTTTGTGTTAGTACCAGCATTACAGATTCTGCTTCTTCGACTTCCTCAGTTGTTAATTCACTCGAATGGTGATGAATATTATTCAGAAATCTACAAATCCATGCTATCATTCTCACTATTTTTTTATAAAAAGAAAAGTATTTATTATACCAATCGGTATCATTAACCTCATTAGTAATGCCAGTTATTGGTATTTTCCTTTTCTCTGTATTGATTTCTTCTTCAATATAGGAAACTGGAGACAGCCCATGAACTAATAGGATCTTTCATCCACTCTACAAACAGATGATGAACAATCTCTACTTTCTAGATGGAGAAGATTCTCATCTGGAAAGTAGAGATTGTTGCAGAGAACAACCTCAACTCAGAGGATTGGCCAAGTAAATGATTCTAATTTGACCTACCAGTTAACAATCTAATTTCTTGTACTCTATTTTTGGCAAATATTTCCAAAGATCCTTCATTTTTTATCCAGGCGAATACCATACTGAATCGGTCTACAAATATTTTTCAACCGTTCCTAATTCTTTGAAAATATTTGAAGGCAATCTAGATGCAATGGTGGCAGCTAACAGTTCCAATCTGGAAATTGTTGTCTTCTTTATGAATGCTACACAAAATCTTGCTTGAAGTTGAATTTACATTTCCTGGGAACACTCGCTTCGCATAAAATAGCGATAGAGTAAGAGTGCTGACTGGCAACATGAAATATATACACGACTTATTGGATTATGATTACATGGAATTTCAATTTCACTTAAAATAGAGATTCTTTTTTACTACGTTCAAAATGGATTTTGGATTTCTCCTGGCAGTTCAGAACCCCAATCACCTTTCAGATTCCAAGAACATTGTAATAACAATTTTGGTATTAGAGTGTCGGGTGTGGGAATCCTAAAGGTCATACATATACTCACTGAGCTAAGGAAAGTAATTTTGTCTCAGTACTACTCTCAAAGACTGGAACTTTGTCTCGGTACTACTTTCAAAGACTGGAACTTACAGTTTAAGACTAGATTGATTTTTAGAATGTTCTTTTGTTTATCACAGAATATTCCTAATAATGAGACCATAATGGATGGAGATACACTTCATTTAGATCATTTTAGATCACACTTCATTTTCTCCCATGGCTTTTTTTTGAAACTGGTAGGCCTCCTGTAAGCTAGATAAATTTATATTGCCCCAAGACATTTTGTGGTTCTGTCCAGATGATAATTGACCACTGCCATAAGTTCAAATGAGCTGCGGGTAACTCCAAACACTACTATCCATGTCTAAAAATTCTTAATTCATCTCCATTTTCATTCCACAAGAATCATAGAATGTTACACTTCTCACTATGCAGTTATATTTACAAAAATGCCCTTCTTACATCAGTTGATTTGCCTCTCTTCTCTAATCTAAACCTTAAAGTTATATTGAGTATGAGTTCAATCAAATTTATGCCCTTTTCTAAACATTTTTTTAATAAGCATTGCCCGTTTTCCTTCACAGTCTTCTGTTCTATGATGTTTAATTTTCAGAAGTAATAAACATGAGATTCTTGTCACTGTGATATTGACCAAACCTCCAGATATAACATTGCTGACTTTTCCCATCACCATCCATCCTAACATGGTTTCCAAAGTGACCACCATTTTTGAGAATTCTTTTCTCTCCTGTTATAATTTTCCCAGTAATGTCAGTCCCTATAAAAATGTCTATAGGACCTTCACTTTCATAAGTCAATTTTATTCCCATTTTCTTAAGTTCCTCTGACCAAATTCCCACTGAGGCTTTAGGTACTGCTTGGCAAATAGCATCTGAATTTAACACTTCAAAATTGCATTAATTACTGTCTTCTAAAACAACTGATTCTAATCCTATATCATAGTTGTTCTTTTGGTTTCGTTTGGACTCCTTCAATTCAAGCAAGTATTATCTATTCTTGATGTACAGGTTCATATTTCACTTTATTTTATTAATCTTTTACTATGTACAAATGTTTTGAATCCTTACTTATTAAGGCTCTTGGAGTATCATTCACATTCTCTCTTAGTTTAAATATGAGTGTAAAAAAAATTATTATTTTGTATAATGTAATTTACTCTAGAATATTACATCATAATTTCCTATGATTACAAACAGTTTCTAATTATTACTTCAAAGTTCATCCTAAATTGTCCATTTATAAAAACCAAGTAAATTAAATAAAAAAGTTTATTTATTGTAATTTAAATATCCACTTTAAAAAAAAAGAAAAAAATCATAGTAAACAAGTAAATTTTATATTTCTAAATGTTTTGGTAGTACAGATTTTTTTTAATGCGATAGTGTACTTTGATCTAAAAACTCATGCAATAAGAACACTTTGTTGTTAATTTGATAACAAAAAATTAACTCACATACTCCATAGATTTTGTGTTTAGGCATACATCCATGTTTCTTAAAGGCAAGCATTCATTTGTGCAGATCAAGAACAAATAAGAGTTTACCAAAACTTCTTACAAATGTAGGTGTTATTTTAAGTTTTAACCTACTAAAATGTTGGGAAATAATTAACAAATGTAACATTTTTACTAATTATTTGTTAATGTTTATATTTTTATTAATTTCTTTGAAATAGAGACAAACTAATTCTATTTTGCTGTCAAAAAACTTTAACCAATACTACAGGGTGGAATAAATTCAATTTTGTTTTATTGGCAGGGTACGTGCATTGTATTTCAGTTTAACTTTTCTGCTTGTAGATCCTTAGATAGATATTTGCACTCAGTGGAGTTATTCCACAATTTTGGATAGAAAATAAATAGTAGTTCAATGAAGATAAAAACATTTTCAGCCGCTCTTACAACCATTTTTAGTGACTGGCGTTGCTGTTCAACCTCTAATTTGCTCAGCTGGTGTTTTTTTCTTTTTTTTTAGTTAGGTGGTTTATTCCTTCTTTAGATAGTATTTAGAACACCGTTCTAAAATGATAACTTCTCAAACAAATTAAATTATCCAAGAAATATTTTATTTTATATGTTTACAATAACAGCTGATCAACAATTAATTTTTGTGTTGTATGTTGATAATTTTATGAATGGTTTTGCGTTGCTATTAAAATAAAAATGTTTTTAAATAGTTTAATCTGTTAAAATATTAACAGAAGATAATACTGACTTTTGGAGAATTGATACACATATTGTAAATTTATATTAATCTAAATAATAATGTTATTTATGTGATTTGAAATTATCATGACAAATAGTATCCAGATCAAAGAATATCATATTTAAAGTTGTAAACTTTAAAGCTGTGGAGAGTTGTCTTACATACGTGCTGAAATATAAACACGATATGATAAACATGTATATATATTGAAACCAAAACAAACAGATCCTGGTCAGCAACGGTTTGTAAGAAATGCAAGTACTGAAGAAGAGATACTTGATGATATACTAATATCAACTACAAGTACAGAAGTCTGTCACGTTGTTTAAATATTACATAGCCGAGCGTATGGGAACAAAGAGGAGCAACAATTGTACCCATGTACAAAATGAATGTACAAGACATATTACTGTCAGATTGTAATAAACGGACAACATGTGGTTAATTAGAAGATTTATACAAACTCCCGATTTGTCACATGCTGGTTATTAGGATAGATTCTTATTAAGTAATTGTACTTCATACAAATTGGAATTGTTCATTTTTGAAACACTGCAGTCAAGTAGAGCAAACCCCACCTGACATTGCCACAATGAATTTCAATTTTTTTTCGTTTAAAGTGATATGTGTTTTTCTTGGTAACAATCCAATCATTTTTTTTTTATCAAGTCTTCTGGATTACAGTACTTACATTTCTGGCAAACGAAGCCGATAATTCCATTGACTGCATAAATGAACATTTATCATCTGAAATACCTCACGTACCCAAAATTACATAAAATTTCAGGAAAAATAACATTGTAGTATTTAACTTCTACCCAATGAAACGAAAAGCATTTTTAAACCTCTTATGAATTTATTTGCTGTATTGAAACCTAGGAACTTTTAAATAATGTGAAATAATATGTTTTAATATCTATTTAACCCAACGGATTGATCTAGTGGTAAAATTGTCATCGCAATCACCTGCATAACAGCTAATTTTTGATGTTGATGGTTCTGAGGTTCAAACTTTAACGGAACAGAACGCAAGAATGGCAGGAGTTTCATTATTTCTCCCTACAAATCGCAGAGCCTGGACAATGTCCCTTGCTGCTGTATCTTTCTATTATCGGACGGGTTATTGGTGTTATTTAATGGGATGGGATGTGCAATAGTAGAGAGTTTTGTAGTGAACTTAGCAAAGGAAAGGATTGCTGAGGGAATCTAAAGCTCTGCTTGAATTTCTCTTTTATTCTATTTTTGTTGATGTTTTGATTTAAAAATTATGTTTTTGTTGTTCTTGTCCTTGTTTTCTTTTGTTTCATTGTTACTGTGTTGTTACAGTTCCATGTGATATTTTTATGTTTCATGTTGTGTGTTGAAATCACTTTTACCTTCTATGGGTAGGTAGTTCAATTCCTTGTTGGTTAGGTATATTCAGTCTTGCTTAAGACTCGGTGAGCTGTGTAAGATTGTTTTAAGTTCATTAATTAGTAGTACACCGATGGGAATGTCACTTGTGGCATTCGCATCGGTGACATCCTGGTCGAGGCGGACTGGAATATGTCAAAATCCTAGGTTTCGAAGATGATCTCTGGTAAATCCTATAAGGGCTCGGAACGGAAGGGGTAGCGGAGGGTATTTTCCCCTACGGGGTCAGGGTAGATGTTATTTAAACCCTTGCTCTCTTTTCACGAACAGAGGTTTGCGTTGTATAAAGATTTTTCCAGTTGTCCAGTTGATTTTTGAGCTGGTTGTCAAGTATGTACCTTTCCCAGTTTCACAATCTTGTTATCTGAGAACTGTTACAACGGTTTTGCGCCCTTACTGTTAAGACGATTCATACCCTTTTCACGGGGATTCAGAGTATTTGGCACACGATTTGTTAGAGCACCCGCCTCATCGTGGCGAAAAGAGTGGCAATGACTCCTGGTCGCATGTCCCTGTTACAAGCAAAAGGGTCTTTATCCTTAGTCCTGCTCAGGCTCTTTTAGAGCGGAGGGCGTAATCTGTAACTGTGTGTTGATCTTTAATTTCACACATTTGATCCAGTAGCGACAAAGAGGTGCAAAGAGTGACTGGAAATTACAGAAAGTCTCCAACTGCCCGTGGCTCGCTGCGAGTAGTCGTCATGCTTGTGGGCTTGTGCCCAATACCTCCAAATAGACCAAATAGAAGGAATACAGCGAGCATTTTGTTCGTATACTGTTAGGTTAGGGCATCTTAGTGCATTTTCTTGCAAAAATGTTAGTGAGGTAGGTAAGAAGCCTAGCCGGTGGAGGGGGCCTGAGCTTTATCCTTCGACCTCCTCGAACACTGGGCCTGACAACGATAGTTCAGTAGATATAGAAGTGACCACTCGGAAGGGTATGAACCCATTTATTGCAGAGTTTTTGCAAGCCAGGAGAAGGCCTGGCAGCTCTGCTTCTTTGGCCCGTAAAGTTTTGGTAGAACTGGGTGGCTTCTCTAACTTTTTAGCAAACCGCAAGTGTACTAGTGCTTCTACCAAGAGGAGATTATTGCCTCGACTTGAATTCTTTCGAGCGGCTTTCACAGCTCTTATCGAGGGTTTCGAAAATCTTACCTCACGACCTAAATAAATAACTGTAGCTCAGAAACCGGCCCCCGCCCCGAAGCAACCGCGTAGGTATGCTGAGGTGGTCAGGGGCAAACATGGAACCAGCCAGGTCTCTAAGAAACCTGAGGTTGCGTTTGTTAGTAGAGTTGAGGGCTCGACTGTGTCCAGCAGTCAGCTGACAAAAGACCCCCAAATTGCCCTTCGGGATGACGGGAAAGGTCTTAAAATCAGGAACATTAAAGAGACCGGCAAGAGATTAGTTGTGATAGCGGATGATACGGAGACCATTCAGGCAATTATTGTGACTGTTACGTAAGGCCAGTTGCGCTGTACTTTAATTCCTTAGATGGTTAGGTTCCGTCAACTAAATGCCCAGAGTGCTTATGTAGTCCAAGTTGAGTTAGGTGAGATTGTAGAGAGACGGAGCCTTGATATTGTCCTTCTGCAGCACTCATATGTAATTAGGGGTGATCTGCCAGGCTTCCAGAGCTGGAAAACATTTTGTGTAGGGCATTCCTGTATGTCTGCTATTCTATGCAGGAAATCGCTTGATAGTGTCTTTATACGGCAGGTTTCTGACGCGCATCATGATGGGGTCAGACTTGCAATTATAGACTTGCAACGGACAGAACCTTACAGTTGTTAGTTCATATTTCCAATACAGGGATCCCACTGAGGAACACATAGCGAGATGGGATAGGATCCTTGTATTGTAGGTAATGGTCCAATCCTTATTAGTACAGATGTTAATGCAAAGTTGCTTTTCTGGCACACTAGGATCACTGACCATGGCGATGGTCTAATTGACAGTTTCATCGCGCAGCACAATTTTGAGGTCTGCATTGCTGTAGCCCCGGTTGGCCACTTACGTTGGTACGGTTAACGGACGAAGGGCCTTTTCAGGTACAAATATTGACATCACCATTGGTAGGGACATCCCTGGCAGGGTCCTTGACTGATCTGTGGTTGAGGACTGTTCTAGCGATCATCGGTTGATACTTTTTGAAATAGCAGATGATGGCATAAGGGACACTTTCCTATTTACCTATTTACTCCGACATAGGAGGGCGGACTGGCCGAAATTCTCATCTTTGTTGGAGTCCAGACTGAAGATTTTTTCTCGAGACCTTGACGGCCTGTCTTTAGATATCCTGGCAAAAAATTTAACTTCTGCGGTGATGGCGGCGGCTGAAGCCGTCATTCCTAGAGGCACTGGCCGGGAACGTATATCTGGTTGGTGGTCTCGGAATCTGACAGCAATGAAGCAGTACGTGAGCCGACACAGAAGGGCTGCACAACGAGAGGGTGATCCCGCGACTCTAACTGCAGATTACCGCAGAGCGAGGGCTAAGTACTTTCATAGTATTAGTCCTCCAAGCGTAATTACTGGCGCTCCTGCGTTCAGGAGCAAGGGAATAGAGACCCTTGAGGCGTTGTGTACAGAGCTCTTGTGCATAAGCTAAGGAAAGATGTCCTCTTGTCAGCCTTGTCAACCTGAAAGGGTGTGGTAATCGATAAGGACCGTGTCCTTAACATTCTGCTGAATGATTTGCTCCCGGATGACACTATGGTGGGTGAGGTTTCACACCACCGGCGTGTCAGGCGAGAAGTCACGGTTTTTGAGACCGACTTATAATTTTCTGAGGTCACTGAGGCGGAGGTGCGCTAGGTGATCTGTAGTATGGCACAGCACAAGGCCGCTGGATATGATTGTATCACAGTGGAGCTCCTCATCCGAATGATACCAGTAGTCCTTGGTCCTCTAACTAAAATATATAATAGGTTGCTCTTCGCTGGCCACTTTCCGGCTTGTTGGAAGCGTAGAGACTTGGTGTTGTTCAAAGGTAACGACAAAGAACCTACTGTTAGTTCTACTTACCGTACACTAACGCTCTTGTTCCTGATTGGCAAGGTTTTTGAGAAGATCCTATATATGCGTATTAATGTTAGATTGGCCACTGATCATTTGCTAATGGACAAACACTATGGTTTCCTTCCGGGCAAGAGCACTGAGGGTGCCATACTAAAGGTGGTGGATATAGCTTCCTCTAATCCATGTAAATATGTATTAGGAATTTTTCTGAACATGTCCGGAGCATATTTAACAACTTATGGTGGTCCTCTGCCCTGTTTCAGATTCAGAAGCGTAAGTGTACACGAAATGAACTACAAGTACATCCCCTAGAAGTTATTTCAGCCATCGGACCGTTTCCCTGCGTGACGGTGGCTCAGATATTAGTAAGACCTTAACTAAAAGATGCTTCAGGGCAGTGTTCTGAGTCCCCTTCTTTGGATCATAGAATTCGATTCTATGTTGTGTTTAAGGTTGTCGTGTCGTCGCTTACGCTAAGCGACGACACGACAAGATGATTTAATATTAATTAAACATCTTTAATAAGATGATTTTCAGCCCAGAGAAAACCATAATGATGTTGCTTAAGGACCGATTGGCTGCTCCCCGACAAATCCGGGTTCGGATCGCTGGTCTCCCCATTCGGTACGTTACGAATCAAAAATACCTGCATGTTATCCTTGATGAGAATTTTCGGATCGCATCTACAGTACATAGCAAAAAAGGCGCTGATACCTTTTATAGAATCCGTAGAGTCATTTATCCCGATTGGGAGTTAAATTACCGTACCATGCGCATCCTTTACATAAGTGTCAAAAAAGCTATTGTGCTGTATGCTGAGCGTGTCTGAGCTTACCGCATGGCTTTTAGGTTTTGCGCGGACATTTTGCTGCGGGCCCAACGACTTCTCTTGCTTGCCATTATAGGCGGTTATAGAACAGTCTCAGGGGAAGCAGCCTGTGTTATAGCTGGAGTCAAACCAATAGATATCTTGGCTAATGAACGTAAAAAAAGCTACATTTTGAAGGTAAATAACCTATTGACGTCAGAACGAAAGCAGGAGATTGAAGATCTCCTGCTTTGAGGCATTCTCCTCGTGTTCTCAGGCATTCACAGTCACGAACGGTGTTATCAAATCTTTACAAGGTGCGAGGTTCGCGCTTCCGCGGTTTCGGTTAGTTAGTTTGAGGGAATCATGTTAGGTTGGATGTGAGGATGTCCATTTGAGGCCTACGTGAAGGCGAAATTTGATTTGTATTTTACTGATGAAGGGTTTTAAAATTAAGACCCTCTCCCTGAAAATTTAAAGATGTTTGACGTGCTAATAGCCCATCTCATTTGCCACATTATAATATTTTATATGGTACCTCATCACGGGGATTTTTCAAAGGTTTACTCTTCCCTTCTGAAACTATATTTGTCATTAGTATGGCTGTCATCAATATTTGCTACATTCCCAAGGGATAGTGTGATCTTTTAACAAAGTACGTTATGGATGAGCAAATAAAAGCATATCATGATATCCATGAAGAGGCTTTCTTTACACCTTTCTTTTTGAGCACTTAACTCTTTGTGGGTTGTGTTAGAGGGCCCTTTTTCTCGTACAATAATCATGCAAGTTTACCCTGTTTAAGGGTTTTCTCACTTTAGTTTTAAACATCTCTTTCATCATACCCTTCTGTGTTGAAGTGAGAAACAATTTTCACAGGCAGTCAAAATTTTCTTTCCTATTTTTTTTGAAAAATATTCCCAAATGATCATGGTATAACACGTAAGAACAGAGGCGGATTTAACGGCCGGCGCACCGGGCGCGCATCGGGGACCCGACTTCTGGAGGCCCGCAAAACCTCTACTATAGATTATTTTTGTAATGCATTTATAGGAGTTACATCTTTCACTTATATTTACCAAAAAGATATACAAACAGATTTACCGAATACAAAATGAATGTTGTGAGATATCATCCGATGAAGCTAACTCATTACGGTCGGTATGAAAGACGATGGTACCACTGAAAATTTAAAATTAAGTTTGTAGAAACCGTTCTATTTCGTGCAATTTGCATCAGGATATGTCGTTTCCGGTTGACAAGAGTTACTTTAGACTATTAGAAAATATCTGTGCGGGCGTTTCTTAGAATTACTTGATAAACTTGTTTAGACATGTTCAAAGTCATCCATAACTGATAACAGTTGGTTAAGACTGTACAATGGGATACGTGTGGGTGTTTTTTAAATTTAAAAAGCATTAAAGACGTTGTAAATTAGCTCATACGGTGAGGACTTTGAAGTGTAACTACATCGTCGTCGTGTGTATATTATGGAGCTAAGTAAGCAAGTAGATGTTTCGGTTGGTAAACGACATTTATCACCAATGTGTTTCAAATTAAAGTATAGTTATGTTTACATTGTTGATCTTAGCGGCCATGTATTCGATAAAGACAGTGATAATGTATTTATAAAGATGATCTTCGATCCGATGAATAATGAAAAATTTCATTGTGACTTTCAATGCGGGAACAATTCAGTTTGTCTTATCGGCAATAAAGAAATAGTATTTTCTGGTTTCCAAGGTGTGAACGATAAACGGATAAACAAGGTATTAAATAAACGATTCATTGAATATGCAGTTGGATACGATTATTGTGAACAGACTAACTACGCCTTGTCTAAAAATAATGTTCTCGCTGTTAACGTATATACCGCAAAGGTAAGGAAATTCACCGCCTCTTGTGTTGCAACCGATGGCTGGACAGGTTCTGATGAAACAGATTACCTTTTCGATAGTAATACACGTCAACAACAGGAACCACTGCTTGTTGCATATGATACGGAAGTTCTGAAATAAATTATAGTGAAAGTGATCAATATGAAAGAGGACGTCCTGTTGTAATCGACTTGCCGCTGCGCGTGCGTAGGTTTTGTAATGATTTACACACATATAAACACAGACTTCAGATAATAATTATTTTATTAACATATATTGCGATAAATAAAGCGTGGGATGTGTGAAAGTCGATTAGAGTTAACTGATGTTCGAGGTCGCGGGCGTAGACGCGTGTAGACGCGCTGGTTAGTGCGCATGTGCCGCTTCTAATTCGAGCGCGGCGATTGACCGCCAGAGCGTGACTGTAATGGCGGTTCAAAAACGACCCTCAATCTTAGGCTGTCTTCATCAGCTGTTCTTCAGTCGCGCGCCAAACCTCGCACCGTAAACCTTCGCCGCTCCGCTGATGCACGCACGCGCAGGTAAACGCAAACATCTCACTACAACGGTGATGTACGCACACACGTGCTCGTCGGCGCGTGCATCGCCTCCTGATGTGTGACGCTCGACGAGAGAGAGAATTTCGACGCAGTGACGCCTCCCGTTGCGATGACCACGACAACAAGGATCAACCTCGAGGTATGTCTGGAGTTTATTTTTTACATATATCGTAAGACATTTTGCTTATGACGTCACAAGAGGCGACTGTGACGTTACAAGATGGCGAAGGGGCGAGGCCTGTCTTTCATAACAAAAATCCTGCTCTCTGATTGGCTCACGACGCGGAGACCTATTCCGTACTACTGACGTGTGATGAACTTTTGCAAATAATTGCTGATTCCTTACGGCGGCACACATTGTAGAGGAAATAAAATGCGCAAAATATTTCACAATTATTTTAGATTCTTCACCCGATGTTGTGCATGTGGATGAACTTACTTTTATAGTGTGCTACTAGTCGGCAAACGGGAATGTTAAAGATTTTTAAATTTTTTCTCTATAGAAAGACATGATGCGGAGTATCATTATTATTGCACTCAAAATTTCCATCTTTCATAAGCTTGAAGTTTGTTTTGAGGAGTCTATCATGAGCAAGATATTTAAAAATTCCTATATAGACATCGGGGCACAAATTGACATTTAACAGACAACTTTTAAAATTTATTGAAAAGTATCGTGAATCAGAATTCAAATCTTGCAAAGAAAATAGATGAAGAATTGAAAGAAACAAAGAATTGTATTTATTAATGATATATTAGACAGTTTTATCTACTTTACAAAATTTGCCAGTAGATACAAAATATTGCCGTGGACAATCATTCGACTATGCAGCAAATATGTTGGGCAAGTACAATGGTCTTCAAAGAAGAATAAGACCACATGCTTTATAAGCAACGTTTATTCCGTGTTCTAGTCATTCACTTAATTTAGTCAGTAATTTTGCTACAGAGAGTTCTATTAATGCTTCCAGATATTTTTTATTCGTTCAAAATTTTTTTGTTTTTTTCTGCATCAACACTTCGACGGAACATGTTATGCGATAAAATGGATGAAAGTTCTTCTTATACATTAAAGAAATTGTCAGATACAAGGTGATCTGCCACGGCTGATGCTGCAGTTTTATCGTTAAATTGTGGCTACAAAAATATAAAAGAGGCATTAAATGAGATACGCAATTTCACAAATGAAAAAAGGATTTCTGTTATCGAACAAAAATCATTAAGAAAAATAATAAATGATTATGAAATTGCTGTAATGATAGTCTTATGAAATAAAATTTTGCAAAGAATCATTTGCACAAGTAAGTCTTTACATTTTATTGGCTGCATAGTTGTTAAACGTGCGTCATTATTAGAAAGACTAGAAATTTTTATAAATGAAAACATCAGGCATAATTTCAACGAAATCAAATCAGAAGTTAAAAAACTAACACATAAATCATTTGAGGATGATAGCATGCGAACATGTTTGGAAATCCAAAGAAAGTTTAGGTAGATTTCTTAAAAAAGCTGTAATGGGTACGATAATTCGACTTTCGGAAAATTTTGACATATTTTCGCGTTTCACATTCTCCAGACTCCAAAATCACTTTCAGTTCAAAAGTTTATGTATACATTTATATATATATATATATATATTTCACTTTCTTCTGGATACGATAATTGCAGTAATTTTGCGCCAATCACTTTCAAATTGTTCCTTAAAAATAACTCGTCCCAAAATCTCGGTCGAGTTCGTTAATAGGCAAAATCGGACCACGGGGATGAAAATGGAGAGCTTTTGCGAAATAAACAAAATATCGCTATAACTTTCCTATTAAGTAAAATATCGAATTCGTTTAAAGTTCTTACTATTCTTTGAATAAGGCCCTAAAACTTATATAAGTAAAGGTTTTTGATATCACCAACCACTGGCCCAGGGGGTGGAAAAATGGAGTTTTGAAGATAAAAAATCATATATCCCTTAATAGGCACAGTATCTGTTTAAAGTGGTCATTAGTTCTCTAAACATTACCTAAAACTTTTGTCTGAAACAAGTTTTGATATGACCAACCCTTACGGCAAGGGATGACCAAAATATTGCTGGAATTGTAAGAAGATGAAGCTTGTCGAATGCTAAACATGTGAAACTCTTTTTCAGTTGCAACCGTATTGAGTCGTATGAGTAAATTTCAAATTTTTCTTAACTTTAAGGTGGAAATCTTTTTTATCCCCTACTTAGCACCGGTGAAATCTACCACAGCCTTTAGGCATGCCGAAAGGGATGTTTTTTACACAATGTATTATGCGATCATTACTGAACAGACGCGGAAAAATCTATGAAAATGTTACAAGTAATTTTCGATTTTTTTTTGTACTTACACTCTGTACAGAAGAAAAGAAAAAATGCATCAATAATTTAATAGAAATGTATAAAGATGACATTGACTCAAATAGTTTTAAAGATGAGTTTGAAGAGATTTTAAACGTTTTAGATGACGAAGACAAGCAATCAATAATATGTTCAAAAAAGCATTAGATATGAAAGCCACTTTTCCAAATTTGTAAATTATTTTGAAATGTTTATTAACCATGTCAATTTCAAATATATCGGGGAAAGTTCATTTTCTTGTATGAAAAGAATAAAAAAATATGTTAAAAATTCAATGTCAGAGGAAAGATATTAACATATATATATATATATATATATATATATATATATATATAAGATATATATTAAGATATACATTTTTTATATAGAGAGCGATTTACTTAAAGATATTGTGATTGTGAAGAAATAATTGGTAAGTTTGCCAATTAAAGCTAGAAAAAAAATTATTTAAATATTTTCATATTTTAATTTCAAGTAATATTCTATAAATTCATATTATATTAAAATTTTGTTGGAATAAATATAAATAATACATAATATGTTTTATTTATTCAAAAATATGGTCAATATGCATTTTTTTCAGCCCAATATTTTCTTCTGCGCCCGAGTTCTCAACAGGTCTTAATCCGCCTCTGAGTAAGAGTTACCCTTAATTTTAATTTCCAAACTGCCACCCTATTAGTAAACTGGCCTCTTATCTGAGCCTTTAAATTAATGCAGAAATACCATCAAATTTTATTAGTAACAATAAAGGTCAAGGTTAAATCAAGAATGTTTAACATATTTATGATTACAAAATGGCCTCTACTCCTTTAGTGGTTACACCGTACATAAATTGCCCAACACCTTAAATTTCAAGGCTTATGACAGTGGGTTGCACGTCTGATCAAAAACTATAATTAAGGCTTTCCCTTTTCCTTCTACGATTGTTAATCATATTTCATACATTGCTCCAAGGTTGTAGACTGAAGTAGTTATTAGCCTCTGATCTAATAAAAAAATAAATCATTGTTACTATGCCCACATATCCTGAATTAGAATAATGTTGATTATCCTACTGCAGAATTTATATTCGAGATGTATTCTCTAGGAACAACACATTAGTTGTAAATAATTACTTTACTGTCAGGGTAGGAACTATACGAACAGCTCCACTCCATTTCCTACATAAGGCTAATATCCACATGCCGCTTTATACTGCAAAGCATACCTGATTCAGCTTTTGTACGATAGACTTTATCTGTAGGAATTGCATCCTTAGTCTTGAGGTCACTTTGGCTAGTTACCTAAGCATTTTTCCTGACCTTTTCTCTTCCTATTTCCTTCTTATGTTATACTAGGGAGTTGCGCCCTCTTCCCGCTTTGCGGCAAGCATTTCAGCGGTTTTCTTAACATGTCATAATATAGGGAGAACCAATGTTTGCTCATACCACGACTCAGAATTGTGAAAAAAGTTTGGGTGAGACCTCATTATATGTGAATTGATTATCCGAGTGTTTTAAGCCATTGCCCGTCTCTATAGATCAATTAGGTCTCGAATTATTGCAGTTTTCGTGATTTCAACATCTTTCTTACTATTTTATAATATATAAGGAGGATTAAGTATTTTATGATGCTGTTCTTATCAAGGTTTTATCGTCCTGATTTATCTTCTGACTAATCAGGTATTATCTGCTGATGCATCCTGGCAAATGCTGGAACACTTCCTTTCATTTTATATCGTTCGTAAATAATGTTCTTATTAAATAACAAAAAACAACAATAACAAAAAAATAAACAAAAAATAAATTAATGGAAAAAAATTGAATTAACAATTGTATAATAAATTTAATTTTTTTTTGTTATCGGTGTTGCGGATAAATACCATTTAGGTACCCCCTACAAGTGGGGGAATAGGCTAGATGTTTTTATAGGAGCCTATGTGTGCCCGCACCCTACCGACTAAAACTCCTATTTCACTATTCCTCCCCACCCGGGGTCGGATAAGCAGTTAAGCATAACTCAATCCCGGGGGTGCCTTTGAACTCAGGGGTCAAGAGTCCCCGTGCTTCATTACCATCGCCCATCCGCTCAAGCGCAGACGAGCGATGGCTCCACAGAGGGCTGTTTTCCCCCCTTCGCTCTCCGGTCAATTCTTCACCAATTGTCTTAGGTCTCTTTTTAAAAGCTTTTATTTAACTCGCTTTAAGAATAATCAAATCTTGCAACTGCTATATCTTTTGATCTATCGTATTAAAATCAATGAAATTTGGTACACGTATGTAACTTCGATGACAATACAATACTACGGTGTTAGAATTTGGATATGCCGCACAACCCCTAGGCTAAATTCATGCATTTTGCTGAAAATGTTTATTTCTCATGAACTATCGTATGAAAATGATTGAAATTTGGTACACGTATGTAACTTCGATGTGTAAAAATAAATATTTTTATATTTTTTTAGTCTTAAAAAAATACAAAAAAAATTACAAAAATATATTTGATTACATATAAAAAATTATTTTTGGAAAAAGCTTTTATTTAACTAATATTAATATTAACATTAATAAAAAAAGGAAACAAATTAGAAAAACCCTCTAAAAAGTAAAAAATAAGAATTAAATCAAATTGAGAATTTAAAAAAAAAATATATATATGTTAACAAATATAAAAATGCACTGAAAAGTAAAAAATAAATTATATAAATATCTAATAAATAACTATTAAATAAAAAATAAATAAATGTAATAATTATTAAATTAAAAGTAATGAAAATATTTAGTTAAATAAAAGCGTGGCGCAGTTTTTATCATTTATTTAAAACAACACAACATTTATTTTTACAACAATTAATCTTCATTTTCATTTTCAATAACGACGCGTGGAGGCGGAAAGGTCTTCTGGAACCTCTCCAGTTGAGACTGACTAGCTACAACTAACAATCTGGGGAAATGCACCCACCCGCTTTGTTTGTACGCGTTCTCACATAGTTGAAGTTGATATTCGAATTCTGCTTGTAATCTACGCCAAATTGAACGCACTCTTGCCACTGAAAGTTTCATTTTAATTAATTATGAATTTTTATTTAATGAATTCATAATTACGATTACAATTATAATAATGATCTCAGGTCTCTTTTCTTACATCAAATTGTGTCTTCTAGTAGTACCTGTCTAGGGTCTTAGTCTTTTACTTTATCACCGTTATCTTCTTTTATTTGCACTCAACCTTTTTTTCTTTTCTTTAATTTTATTAAGCAACCCAATGGATTCTTTCTTTTTCCTGTTTAGCCTCCGGTAACTACCGTTTAGATAATTCTTCAGAGGATGAATGAGGATGATATGTATGAGTGTAAATGTTGTACATTCTCAGTTCGACCATTCCTAAGATGTGTGGTTAATTGAAACCCAACCACCAAAGAACATCGGTATCCACGATCTAGTATTCAAATCCGTGTAAAAATAACTGGCTTTACTAGGACTTGAACGCTGTAACTCTCGACTTCCAAATCAGCTGATTTGGGAAGACGAGTTAACCACTAGACCAACCAGGTGGGTTATTTGCACTCAACCTGGTCTACTTTATTATCTTTGGTCTACCTTTCTCTATTATCTCTAATAATGCCTGTCTCGGTTCACAATCTTCAATCTTCTATTTTGACGCATTACACATCCAACCTAACGGACTCCTGGAGTCCCCAGCCGCTCATTGAAACCAGCACACCTAAGCATGCCGGCCCTCACGAATGGAGCTATCCTCCGTACTCTATTCCTTTTGTTTTAAAATCCCGGTAACCCCGGTAATTGTATTGTGTACTACAAACAGAACGTTGTTCATATTAACACTTATTCTATACTTATTTATTTTTATAAAATTTCAAAAAAAACGTCTACAATACATTTTTGTAACAAAATGTAAAGAAATAATAAGTATAATAAATGTTAATATAAACAACGTACTGTTTATAGTACACAATACAGTTTAGCAACAAAGTAGAAAACTGCATTTACCACTTTGTTGCATTTTGCCAAGAAGCGCTTTATTCAAAATAAAAATGTGAGCACATACAGCAAAAAAACCAACGCACCATGCTTCTTGATACGAACGTTAGGATCAAAAATGGGATTTTTGGATATATTTTCAACTTTTTTTCTTTCTGTTACGCACTGTTTAATCTAATGCAGTTAAAGTAATGCTTTCATGAAAACTACAGCTCTATTTAAGTACATCAAATATTAAACTAATTATTTTGAAATGTATTGTATAATAAACATTATTTTTAAAATTATAACAATAATACAGACAAAAAATGCGAAATAAGTAGTTTAATATTTAAAATAAAAAAAGCATTAAAACATATTTTAGAAAACGTTTTGGTAAAACGTACTTTCAATAAAACTGTAGCGCTGCGATCTAGCGTTATTTTGATCTAGCGTAGAAGCGCTTCATCAAAATAAAAATATGAGCACTTGCAACAAACCAACGCACCATGCGTTTTTTAGAAAGATATGGCTACCATACATGCTCAGCTCCCTCTCATGAGTCCTTTCACAATATAAAGGCCCTTGAAAATTATTTTTCGCTATCTTTCTTCAAAAAGAAAAACATGATGTCAGAAACCCCACTTTTCCATTATTAATCCTGGAATCCTGCATATACACATTTAAATATTGTTTTAGTGCTAGAACTTTGGATATGTTTTATACATACAGGTTAATGAATATGATAAAATTAAAATAAAATAAAAAGTAAGGAAAGCAGACCCTGAATCAGAAACTGATTGATTCTATATATTTAAGAGATATATAGATAACGGACTAATTAGCCAGTTTGTTTAAATTGTATAAATATTAGCCAGCTTGTATAAATCTGTCTATTATATACAATACTACATATATCATGTTTCAATTACAGAAAAGTTTATTTTTTTATGATTAAAACCCCAGGAGAAGTTAAATGAGAAGAAGTTAATATGCTTGCCAACACCATTTATGCAGCTAGTTTAAATTATTTTGCAAAATTTTAAGAAATATACACCAAAAAGCAAAAGAGAAAAACTATTAAGGAAAGTTTGGAGGGTTAACATTTATGTCACTTTGATAAACTTGGACAAGGTTATTATACAGTGATAAAAATTATTATAATGATAATTTATTTCTAAGAAATTTTTGAACGGGAAAAGTTGAATTTTTATTTTAACTGAAATTAACCATAAACTTCTCTTTCGTAATACTTTATAAACGTTCAGTTTTTTTATCTTCGTAAGAAAATCTTAAATATAGATACAGCATTTTAATTTAGTATTTCTGTATTTCAATTTAGAATGTAGAACATATTTAGGTGCAGAGCTTTCGGAAAGTTGCTTTGCATTGGAATTATGCAAATGTACTGTTCGTTTAGTTTAAATGATCTTTCACTTCGATTAGTGTCTTCAACAGAGCCTGTTGCCCGAAAATTACGATAACAGTTTGAACTGCACTGCAATACAGGGAGTATTGGGAAACTTCTCAGAAAACTTGTTCCTCTCCAAATCAGTATACTAATCATCTTCACAAAAAACTTGTTCAACGATAAAAATGCGTTCCTCTACCGAAAGAACCATTACTTTACTCGCAGCTATTGATTCCGATAAACGAAGAACACGAAATGAAGCACGTTCAATCACACAACTCAACAGCTGATGTACTTGTTTATTACTGAGCAAGGCTCAGCAAACCCACAGGGTAACTAACCTAACGCCGAAAGAACAGAATGCATCACCTAATTCTGAAGTATACGGCACAGTGACTTTCCGAATGCTCTGTATTATTCCACTAATTGGTAAATTAAAAGTTATAATTATAACTTAAGTTTTAAATTAAACTTATAGTATTTTCCATCATACTAAGCCAGAAATGTTAAATTTTTAATTTGTATTTTGGTAATGTTTAGTACTAATACATGAAATGCATCTTATAAAAGATGGTGGGTATACTACTT
Source organism: Lycorma delicatula (assembly GCF_047948215.1). Classification (NCBI taxonomy): domain Eukaryota; kingdom Metazoa; phylum Arthropoda; class Insecta; order Hemiptera; family Fulgoridae; genus Lycorma; species Lycorma delicatula. Next base: position 163,828,563 of record NC_134455.1, on the reverse strand, counting down.
AGTAACATTTAATGTTAACAGAAGTGTATTTTGTTAACAACATAGATTTTTAGTTATAACACCTCTATATTACAGCTGAAGATTGCATAAATTAATGTTATTATGTCAATTTTATTAGTAACATTTTTATTTAAAAATTATTGTAATAACCTAATTTGGTTATTCACTGTCTCAAAACATCTGGCCATGTTAACACTGTTGACCCTAAGTTTTTCATTTATTTCTCTTACATACCTCAAACCATGCCTATGTCAACCTAATTATTTGCAATTACCATGGCAGATTTTGTCATCACATTATGGAGATATATTAAATTTGCCTTCCACGTTTTTGCTTCTGTTTTCAATTATTATATTTTACTCCTCTGGGTAAGAAGACAATCAAATATTTTCTCAATACACTCCTGCCTATTGTTTGTGTAACAAATTACTCTAGCAGTGATAAGGATCAACCCAGTCTTCAGGTTAATAACTTTCATGATTTTGTTTCAGTTTAAGAAACATTAGACTTTTAATCCTTATAACTCTTCTCTTTGTGATGGAAGTCTGTGTAGACAGCCTATATGGAATTTTCTCTGAATAAAACCATCAATCAATAAACAAGTACCTGGGAATTAAATGTAATTTTATTTTTATATAAAATATAATTTTATTGTGATAGGTATTTCCATACTCTTCTTCTTTAGTTTATACACAGTTTTCTGTATTTAACCTGCCCAGATAAACAATTCAGCATTTTATTTGTGGCATACAAAGTGACAGAGAGCCTGTTTTTTTTTACATTTATGTCTTTGTAAATCTTTGAATTATACTAATAAAATATTGGTTTAAAATGGTGAAATAAAAAAAGATACAAAACATTTATTTAAAACATTTTATGTAATTTTCTTACTAAATTACAAAATAAATTTGCCTCTTTTTTTCTAAAAAATTATTCAACTAAGATTCAAAAACAAAACATAAGAGTTACATTTCCGATTAACATAAAAAATAGCTTTCTTTGTCAGCAATGTAAACTATTATCAATATTAAGACAAAATATAAAATATCTGATTTTATATTTGCTCAGTTAAAATTGAGTACTTTATCTGAGCTTCTTTTTTAACTTACACTCAATACAACCTTATAACGCAGCGACTGGAATAACTGATTTTGTAGAAAAACTGGAAGCGATTTCAAATATTAAAAATTTAGTTAATAACAATAACAAAAAAAAGGCCAGTTGGTCATTACTTTCAAACAGAAAACCATTTCCACACAATTTTAATTATTTCAGTGACATTTTTTAATATTGGTTTCATCCGTTTTGATGCTTCATTTATATTAAATCCAATAAACAACCTAATAAACTTTTTTAATTTGGTTTTTTCATATATTTTTTTATAAAAGATTATTTTTTGTGTAATTGATGTTTGTTTATTCTACTTTTTATAATTATACAATCTGTTTAATTTTGTTTCTTGACCTCAACACAACCCTAGGTCATATGTCTGCTGTACAACCTTCAGAATTTTGTTTTAAATACAAAACTGCATAAAGGAAATACTCTCCTTCATAATACATGCATGTAATACTCATAAATAATCCTACTAGTAAGTAAATTAGACAATTAGTTTCACCCATCTACACCAATAGGAAAGTAATGTGTGTGGATGGTATATCTGTTAGGTCCTTGAATAGATGCTCTGATTTTTCATGAAATAAATATGTAACGATTAATTTCAATTACGAAAATTACACTCAGAACATAACAATTTAAAAAATAGTCAGACAATATTTCATTTCTTTTTTTTAGGACAAGAAAATTCATTGACCTCATCAAGTAATGTATCAAATTAAAATAGTTGAGAAGAGACTATCAGATTTGTATTACTTAAGTGTTTCCAAACAATACTACAAATGAAATTTAATTATAGAACTAAAAATATGATTTTACCATTTAGTTGAAATAATCAAGAAAAAATTTAAAGGAATATATCTGAAGATCAATATATAAATAATTAAGACATGCAACTAAATGTGAAGAGAAATTTAAAATAAGACTTAAGCTACTTATTGTAAATTCTTAGCAAGAATAGTTTGAAATTTTACTGAAAAATCAAAAGAAAAAAGGATATGCATGTAAAGTGTTAGAAATTTGGTTTGAATATTGATTTTGCTAAAGTTTCTATTGTCAACATTTTCATGAATAGCTATTAAATTCTCTGTTATTTTCTACTGTTGGCATATAGTATTCATGACAGTTTGAAAAATCTGAAGAAACTTTACAATATTATTAAACACTCGGAAGCCCCTGTGGACAGTATTTAGTGTCTAAAGAGTCCCACCTTTAAAATTAATATAGTTTTCTCCTTTTTTTCCATAATAAATGAATCATGTAATTTTTTGATTGGTATGTGATAAAATATATTTTAGTAAATAATGACTGCAATAGGTGATTTTCTTACTTTTAAAAATCTACTTCTTACAAGAACTTGCAGAGATACTTCTAATGATAGTAAAAAAATTGTTGTACTAAAAATAAATTCATTAGAAACTTAATCTAAAAAATGAAACTCTATTCACTTTTTTTAATTCAAAAGTGAAAAGTCATTTCATTCAGAAAGTGAAATGGAGTAAAATTGAATAAAACTAAAGAAGTAATTACAATAGAGACTATAAAAAAAAAACAATTTATCACATTTCTTCCCTATTAAGTTAAAGAAAAATTAATTTTTTAAATTGCTGTCCTCTATACAGTCCATTATTAACATGGAATTTTAAAAGCTGTTAAGAATCTTTTAAATAATGAGTTCCAATTTGTATATATTTATAAATTTTTTCCACAGAATTATTCAACTTTAATATCAGAAAATGAATAAGTAAACTTGAAGATGTTATTTAAACTTGAAATGAGTTACCGGAACTCTTAAAAAAACTTCACAAAAAATTTAGAAGAAAGAAAAGATTGGAATGTTGTAAATTTGAAAACTAAATGAGTATATGCAGTTAGAGAGAATATTCTTCCCCATAATAATGTGAGTGACTCAGGTTTTGCCAGTTCAAAAACAAACTTGAAAAAGTTTTAAAAACTTTATTAAAAGATAAGCCTGTACAGACTACAGAAAACCAGCATCTACATCATAAAACTTATTCTTTTTATGATAATTTTTTTATTTATTTTTCAATAAATGTGAACACAATTTATTTTATTTTGAAAGTAAATTCTGAGTAAGAAAGTAAACTGCAACCATTACTATCTGATAGTTTTACAAAAGACAAAAAAAAAATAAAATGCCATCAGCTCAGCATTTAAAGACTGATGACATGAAAAGCCATGTTTAATAAACTGGTTCCATTTCAGTAAAGTTAAATGCTGCTGAATGTAGTGTCATCAGATTTTGTTGGTATTTAATAGAGATTAATGTCTATATGTCAGCCTCAGTTAAAATTAAATAAAATATCTATAAAATGACAGTTTCTTTAAATTAATTTTATTACCTACTCATTTAAAGAATCTCTGTGATTTGATTTATTTTTTTTTTCCAAACTATTTTGTAGATGTCTGTCTACTATTTACAATTTCAGTTTTTAAAGTAGAGCTATTACTCACTGTCAGCTGCTAATAAAATCAATCTGAAACTTACTTGTTATAAATCACTGAAACTACTTGGAATTTTCAACGCATAAACATAAATATGTAAAAGATTGTCAGGTCTATGGTTCTCCTTCCATAGTTGTGTAGAAAGCATTACACTCCTCATGCAGTACTTTTATGTAACAGAAACATTGAAAATACATTTGAATATAATATTTGGTGATATTATTAACATTTAAACATGTAATTACACCTATTAAATCCGTGGAAAGGAAAACATGTTCTCCATTGAACCTCCATTAGGAATTAAAAAGTTCAACAGTATTAAGTATTAATAAATATTTTTTTTTTTAAGAGACAGATTTTCTTGACAAAAATCACTCCATAAAAAATACTTAATTGTGATTATTTTAATATATTCCTTTATATAGTTTATTTACATTATTACTTTAGTTACTTTCATGGATTTAACACTCATCTTTTCTTCTTAATTGAAATAATTATTTTTTGTTAAGTTATTACTAAATATTAATTTCATTAAATTTTTTTGTTTAATTTTTATTTATATTACAGTATCACTGCTAAGATAGATATTGCCAATATATGCTGCAACAAGTCGACAATGCATTTGATAAGAGATAGGAGGGGAGAAGTTTAGTAGAGGATTACATGTAGATGTGTGAGTATATTTTAAAGTATATGTATATGTGTGTTGTGGAAGTGATGATCATTAGGCGACCAGCCAGAGAATCAGTCCTTGATTTGCTTCAGTACCCATACTACCCATTTAATCATAGCATCACAGTAATATACTTACTCCCTATACTTGTTTCTATTGGTGTCTTATATTTATATATAAACAATATGTCTTTTTTTAAATCTATGTGGAAGAGTTCGAGTAAACATCACAGTAAGTTTAGTTTTGATTTCATTTATAATTTTTACAATAATTTATTAATTCTCAAACAAAAATTGTTTTATTTATTGATTTACTATTTTTGATTATACTAAGTTTGAAACAATTGTTTTATATTGACAAGTCTATAGTACTGAACTGATTTTGAATAATATGTAAAAAAACTTACCTTTTTTACATTATTGGAATATCTTTTATTATATTTTAAAATGTTTGTAGCGCAATAATTTTTCTTCCTGTAGATGCTTTTATTTTTTCAATGTTATCTTAAAAATAATAATAATTAATTAAATATATTAATAATTAATTAATTAATAAAAAAATAATAATTAATTTGTAGTTAATCATAGATTAATTCTATATTATTATTTTATACTATTTTACAGCCATGACAACAGTTATAATACCTGTAAGACAAGGAAATTCTCTGGCAAAGAATTTTTAGTAAATAAAATAGCTAAAATTAAATATATATATATATATATATATATGTTAAAATAACTGCATAATATGAGATAAAACTATTGGTAAAACAAATTTGAATTATTTTTTCTTTATTGCAAATATTTTTACTTAATTTTTATAATGAAATTTTCCTTTATTTCATAAACGATTTTTTATTAATATGGCAATAATATGATCTTATAAAGAGGAGGTCATTGTGCAATAAGTTACATTAAATTCATGTCAATAAAACAATTATATCAAAACATTGTCAGCTTTGTTATTATTTTGTTTAAATTCATGCTATTCTTGTTAAAGAGCCAAAATTACTTTGCAATAGAACATGTGCATACGTAAATATGGCAACTCTCCACTACGTTGTTTCTTTGTTGTTTATTACGGGAATATGAGTGGGTGTGTGTGTGTGTGTGTGTATATACACTTGCTTCATATATATTCTATTCCTAAACATATTCACCCCTTTTATACTTGTGTATATTTAAGTCAAACATATATAAATATAGAAACTTAATAATTAAAAAATTAAATTATTGGCACTCCTGCATTAATACAATATTAATTATTTATCATTAGGTACCAATCATTTAAATACAGTATAACAGACTTCATAATTAGAATAGAAATAAATGTAGACTGCCAGTAGTGCAAATTAGTTTTGTCTATTAAAGTTATAATTTTAATATGAAAAAAATGTTTTTCAAGCTCTTCTACATAGACTGGATTCAATTAAATAGAGTAGATTTGTTTCCTGGTTTAACCCTGTATGGTGTAGTAACTTTAGTGTTTCTATAATACAGATGCCAGATCATTAACCTGTGACTGTGGGTAGTAATTTTCAAATATCTGTTTAATATAAACAGTTATCTGTTTTAATATTTATTTAATTAAGAAATAGAAAATATCCGCTTATGTTTGTTTTCAGACAGATAAAAAAACTGCATAATATCTACGAGCTGAAAAACATCAAATAATATAAATACAAAAAATTATGGTACTACACCATGGTAATACTAATATGGCACCATGAAAATATTATTATGGCCAATAAACATGCATTTCTTATAACAAACCATGTTGATTTTTTTGTTTTTTTAGGAAATACTCTATTTTATTTTTGAAAATTGTAATATTTCTATAGAGTTGATTATTGTTTAAAAGACCATAATATTTTCTTTTGTGGATAAACAAAATATTAATGCACTGGCTAGACTGAGGTAATATTTTCATCAATCCTGGTTAATCAGCTATTCTGTAACATGATAAAATGAAACCTTAAAAATGAAAATTACAGATACTTTATTTAAATTTCCTACATAACTGAATGGTACTTTAGCTGCTGAAATTAATTATGGTACTGTCTTAAGACTGAAGATACTCAGTCTGGATAATATTTTATATCAGCTACCTCAATAGGTTGTCGGGTTAATATTCAATTAGGTATAACGTTTTAAAAACAATATTTAATGATTTATAGTAAATTACAAAGTTTGTAAGTTTATTTTTTTTCTACTTGATGAATTAATTCACTACAGAAGTTTTGAATTTTGTAACAGGGAATGTGGAAATGAATTTTTGTACATTTGAAAAATGCCATGCCTAACCGAGATTTGAACCTAGAACCCCCAGATGAAAGGCTGAGATGCTACCATTCCACCCTGTAAATCAGCCCATTTTTTAAGATTTATATTTTCTTAAATTCTTTTTAGTTTGTAATTAGTATAGTAAAGCGTACATTTTTTTTTTAGACTTGTTGCAATGTTTGGATCTTGATTGTATTTATTTATTTTATTTTTGCTTCTTAAATTGTCCCATAAAAATCTATTTATTTTTCACCTCTTAAAAATAGTGGAACTCTTAAACATTCTGTTTTTATATTTTTAATATTTTCAATTTTTACAGAGGAAAATTAAAAGTTAATTATCAGTCTATAAAAAAAATTGATAATTTCAAAAATAGAGTAAACAAATAGCAAAGGAAATTTTAATATTATTACTTTTATAAAACTGCCAACTACTGAGGACTCGAAGAAATATCTGAGATTAAAAGAAAATCTCTAACATTACATGCAATTAAATAAATTTTCTTAGGCTTTTAATCATTATATAAACTAACTTTCTGATACTATGTTAAATATGATACGTACAGTGAAATAGAAAGGCTAATGAAATTTTAAATACTAATGATTTTATTTATACATATTAAATACAGCTGCTTGCGTTTAAGCACAAAAATTAAGGAAATTACTATCAGGTTGTTAGTGATCCATTAAAATCTCAACACCATCTGACCTTGTCACAACAACTTCGTCTTTATGTACACATATAAATTTCATTTATGTTAAATATTTTGTTTATGTAATAACAATTAATCATGTGTAATGTTTTTAGTGATTCCATTAATTTATTTGATATATTTTTTAATGGAAACAAATTATTATAGAAAAAAATAATGAAATTTCACTTATTGTTTTACTGCATATTTTATACTTATTTTTTTACTACACATTTTATTGGTGTTATTTATATTTCTGCCTGTGAATTTTGTACCTCATCTTACTACTTTTATTTAAATAACATTATTAATAAATGAATAATGTCTGATTAAATATTATAAAAATATGCTTTGACGTACTGTTAACCTTTGTTCTTTGGTGTATGTATTGTTATAGATATTATCATTAATTATTGCTTGCAAATTGGAAGCTACTGATGTAATAAATTTAGTAAATTTGCACCAATTAAATTATATTTACACATACATTCTTCACACTATTATTTCATTAAATATTGTGTAGAAGTTACAAGCTTATGATTATAAAAACATTTTAAATTAATAAATTTAATCATTTTTTTCATTGAGTGTTTATAAAAAAGTAAAAGTAGAGATACCAGTATATAAAATAACAATAAAAATTATTTATTCCTCTACACCAAATATTACTATTGGAATAACAATATTCAAATAAAATTAAAATAGTACTCAAAATCATTTCACTGATTCTTGAATTATGAATAAATATTTATTGAAACAAAATATGTATTATTCACATGCAAAATTTACTTCTTTTAATTCAGTTGAAAATCAATCTTAGTATTTAAATGGATTAATTGTTTGAAAGCCTCCAGATATTCAGTGTAGCTTTCTTGATTCAGAGCCTGTTGACACCTGTGTTCCTAATTCATACAGTAAGTTTTACTTGCGGCTTGTTGCAAACATGGGTCAGTTAGGATAGTTGTTAATTAAAATTCAACATGGAATGGGGCGGGAGATAGTGTCGAGGAGCTATTAGCATTATTATTATGTAAGTGGTTAAGATGCCTTTCAAATTATCAACTTCCATACAAGAAGGCCTAACCAATTGCACCATTCCATTATACAGGTAGATAAAAATGCTTTACTTCTTCCAGTTACAATAAGGAGAATGTGCACAAATTCACAATTCATCAACTGGCAAAATGAAAGATAAAAGAAGGAAAAAACTAAGAAAAATTGTCTCCAAAGATTATATAAAATTTATAGATTGTTAATACTACTTAATTTTACAAAATATGTATTACTACATTGTATATAATATTATGTAACAGATAATAAAATATTTTACAGTCCATCATCAACTTTCATATTCTTAATATTCAAAATATTAAAACATTTTTTATAATAGTAATATTTAATAAAATTAAACCAAACAATATTATTATAAGAGAACAATCGTTTATTGTTTACAGAATAATACTGTAGAAAACAATAAAATGTTTCTTTTTCTGATTAATTTGTATTAAATACACATTACCTTTTTTATCTAGATCAATTTAATAAATTATATATATCAGTTAGCAACCACTCACAAAGATTCTTAAAATTTATTCTACTTTCAATTTCTCCTCTTTTATTTAAAATTAGGCCTACATTTAAATTAATCTATAAATGAGTAAATTATAAATTTCATTTTTATCTCTCTAAAGGACTAGTTGAAACTTAGATTAAGAATATTGTTCATATACATAAATTTTACAAATCAGTCTATGACTACTATATTTTTCAATAACACAGGTATACAATGTAGCAAGTATTGTATAAACAATGCAGTAAACAAATGTATAAAAATGGTCCTTATCATTACATTAACTCTACCAAAAGGTCATTGGTTCACCTGAACCTAACCACTACCGGCATCATTTCTTTACCACAGGATACTGCAAAATAAAATGAAAAACATTTTCATGCTCTTCCGTATTACATTAGGAGCCTGCTCCTAATACTACTACCTCTGACCTGTAGTTTTCAGTCTAGATTCATTTTTATTATCAATTTAATGTCTGATAACTTTCCATAGAGAAGTCACATGCAACCAATGTTCTATGCTAAAAGAGCCTAACAACATCATTTCCCCTGTACTGTTCACTGATATATTGCACTAGAACCATTACGAGGGATAATATCTATCACCAGTATTGTCATGTTTTTGGACTGATGATGCTACTCCTCTGCATTATTCATCATTAATAAGAAAAGATTCTGGAATATGTACAGATTTTCTATATGACTCTAAGTAATGTAAAAGGAGACTTGTTGAACAAATCTAAAGAGGTTACTTGATGTTGATTCTTTATATTTAAGAACCTTTATTCTCTGGAAGGTATTTACAGGAAAGAGATCCTGCCTTCAGCAGTGCAAAAAGCTTGACAGAAATATAAAGAAAAATATCTCAAAATATTTTTAAAATGAAAAATATTTAAATTTTGTAATAAATGGGACAAAACTTTTTAAAATTTAAAGTTTTTTTTCAGCTGAATAATACCTTGTTGAAATATAATAAACTTTTAAAATATTAAATATCATAAATGGCTCATGTAAATCAATGAAACTTTCTTCCAAATATTTAAGTTACTTTCCTTAGTAGAGTTTCTGCACTCCCTTATCAAACTGCTATTCTATTAACTAGAACAGTTTCAGAAATTTGGAAGTTTATACTTTTACCAGTAATAAGACAAGTTTTAAAAGTTTTTAGATATTTTTATTGGTAATTTAAATATCACACATGAATAATGTTGGTTTTTAGATATTTATATGAAGAATACATACACCAAAAATCAAGTTGATATTTTTATTTGTTTCCAAGAAATGAAATTAATAGTCCATTTAAATACCATTTTAATACTCCATTTTAACCCTTTAAAGTCAGAATTTCAAAACTCCTTTCTTAGTACGCACCCACACCATAAGAACATGTATACAATTTTAAAATTTAATTTACTTTAATTTAATTTAGTTGGGTTTCCAACTGGAACTATAAACATATCTTTAGTTCGTTTTTTTTGTTTGTTTTAATGTGGTAATTTAAAAGTGGGAACTTTTTAATATTGTATAATGGTTAACTATTATGCTACTAATAATTTTTCTATAACTTGGCTTTGATAAAGAAGAATAAACACTGGTTAGAACTACATAATTACACTTGGGAGTGTGAATCACTATAGACAGTACTGAAAAAGTGATCATAGTGATACATGCTAAGTATATCTTCCTTTACATAAATTTATCAACCATCTACACAGTATGCAAACCACATATCTGTTTCTATTTTATTTTACCTGCCTCCCGGAACCACACCCCAAATTAACCATGAACACAGTTCAGGGAGGTGCCTTCGCCTCTAGCCGCCAGATGAAGGAAACGCCAGGTCCGGCTATGCCGTTCCCGGCCTCCATCACCCAGCAACCGGGACTCGATCCTTTGTGCTTCACCTCTAACGGGGACATCTCCGAAGGGATGGCCTCGCCGGGACTCAGTCTTTTAGCTCAGGGACTCGAGAGTGCCCACACTTCATCACCACCGCCTACTCGTGCAAGCACGGGCGAATGGCAACTCCAAATTGGGGGTTTTCACCCCCACGCTTCCCGATATTTCATTTGAAGTATAACCGACACAAAACCTGTCACAGTGTCGAAGTCCACCGGACTGCGTAACATCACTACAACGATGGTTCCTACCTCGAGATGCCCAGTTACGGCAGCACAGTCGCGGCGTTCCTCAACTCACCACGGGCACTGTAATATCACGTGCTCCGGAGTGACTAAGTCCCGACAGTAGGGCAGAAGGAGTCTTCAGTTCTTCTTCATCCACACAGGTATGAACGAAAGACCCCATGGTCGGTCAGGAGTTGTATCAATCAGAATCCCAGTTCCCCAAAATTCCTCCCAGCCCACGACTCAATGTGCGTGATCAAACGATGCGTCCACCATCGCGTCGTAGACGGATCCCATCTAGCTTCACAATCCCTGCACACAGTTGCATTGGCATCGTCCTAAGACACACCCTGATGAATTTGCGTACGAGCCGCCACCAGCTGTTGAAGTAGTGGCATCCCAGTCACCACCAGCACCGCCTAGTCGAGACCGAGGCGTATGCCGATGCCACCTTAAAACCCATACGGCGCTGTACTCCCTCCAAAAGTCTTCTGTTACGCCCTATCGCCATGGCTCACACTGGGGCGTCATAGAGGAGGATCGAGGTCGTCACTTGCACGTACAGCCTCCTCTTCGACGTACGGGGCCCTCAACGTTCGACAGTAACTTAACCAAGTTCTTGACAGTCTGCCCAGCTTTTTCACTCACCGCCCGGGCGTGACGAGTGAATGACCGTTTATGATCCAACCACACCCCAAGATACCTGGCAGTCCCCCCGTGATTGGACCATCGTAATCATACAGTATCGTCCAAGAAGGTAAGGAGATCCTCTATATCGATGTTGGGCGAGTGATAGCAGCTGTACACTACCAAGCCAGCGAAGTCAGATCACACAAAGCCTCTCTCCGATCCCCAGCCGACCATTGGCACACCAGCCGATGGGCCCAATGGCCTCCCCGGATGTTCGAGCTACCATCCAGCGAGATCCCTCCAACCATCGCCTTGTTCGGCTCGGATACCAGGATCACCTCTACCGCCTCTCGCTGAGCCATCTCCCAGCACAGGTCTACGGCCTGTCTACACCTGTCTGCATTGAATTGGAGAACCTAATTTCGTTGTTGGACAGTCTCTGGCTCGGTGGCCCTCCATACCACACAGCGCACAACATTAGCTTCCAAGCATTGCTCCCACCAGTGCCCGGTTTCCCACAGGTGAAGCATGAATCAGTTCTATCCGGGCCCGAGCAACGTGACACGACATGCCCTCTCCCAAGCACTGAAAACACCTCCAACTACCTACCAAACTCCCTGATGTACGCACGACAATGAACCCAGCCGATCTTGATGCGTTCATCCGTCAGTTTCTTAGCCGCACGCTGGCTAGTAATGACCGTGCCGGTTTTTGTGTGCCCGTATGCCGGCCTCACTAAAGTTATCTTGAACTCCTCTGAGTTTTCAATTATTTGCTTCACCGTATAACGTATCTCCTGTTCAGAGGAGTCGTGTTCTATGTCCTGAATATGGACGACCGACCTTCTACCTCCCCTCGATTTGTAAGTAACCTGAAAATCAGTCGCCTTACTACACAGAGTCTCTACCAACTCCTCAGCCTTCTGCACCCCTTTAATTCGGATGCAGAGCTCTTACATAGTCTCCTTCCGGATGGAGAAGACCTCACTGAGCTCCTCCTTTGATACGGTGTCCTTCATTTTTCTCAGCAATTCAGCGAACGTCTTACCGGCCACCTGCGATCGTGCGGCTATCAGTCACCACCGGAGACACCTCTTGATCCCCGGTACCTTAACCTCTGAAACTGCAGCACTCTGTTGGCAAGGGAGAAGAACGCTGACCGGGACCCTCTACTCTCCTGAAGATGTACAAGGCTAACTGTTCAATGCAGTGTCCAACTTTGCCTCCCAGCATCCCAACCCCCGTTGGGGAAGACACCTGCCTTGTCACGATTCCGGTTGACACACCACCCACCCCCGTTCCTAGCACTGATGGGCTTTTACGGGAGTCGTCTTTTGCCCTCTAACTTTTTACATCTCACAGTAATAATCCAGGTCTAGTTGGGATGCCACCGATGTAAATGCCTCGGTAGACATTTACATCAGTGAATTAATGACTCAGCCTTCGCCTTTGCTGTAGGCTTCTTTCGGACAATCTTGATTCCCTACTTTATTGTCTTCTGAACTAACTAACCGAGTTCGCGTTAGCACGAACCCCGCGCCTAGTTCTACACTTTATAGAGCCAATTTGCGTGCAAATGTCTCATAATATTCGAGATAATTGAATAAATAGCATACCACCAAAAATATTGTTCGCAACAACAAAATTTATTACTAGTTCCCTTAGTGAATTTAACTTTAGTTCATATCCCTGACTTGGGTGGGAATCCTTTCCTCGACCTCCGAGAGCTCACTCTCTGAACATAAGGAGAACGGTGATATTTCCGCTCTCCTCTTCCGCCCAGGCCTAACTACGAGCTGGTCTTCTAACATAGCCAGAGTTACCCTAGCTTTACTATCTTGGGGTCGAGCCATACTCGCTGTCTTCCTTCCTACAAACAACTCTGGGCGAACCCACGAATGTGACTACTGTCCGCAGCGAGCCACGGACAGCTGGGGACCTTCTTTATTCCCCTGTCACTCTTTGTACCTCTTGGCCGCTACTGGATCGATTGGGTGCAATACTAAACGTACAGCACGAAACTACAGATTACGGCCCTCGCTCTGATAAGAGCGAGGTCTAGGGACTAGGGAAAATTTCCTTGCTTGTCACACGGACTTACGACCAAGAGTCGTTGCCGCGTTTCAACCGCGTTGAGGCGGGTACGCGTCGCAATAAATGTATCCCTCTTACCTCCGTGAAAGTAAGAAATAATAAACCTAAAATGACTTAGCGCTAACTGTGTCGACAGTCTTATAATCAGCAAAGCCTTGTTACCACTGGAAGGTACTCACTCAACCAGCAGCCAGTAAATAGCTGAGAATAAACCAAACACAGGACCTCTGAACGCACTTAAGGAGACCAGAAATACGACTATGCTCTACAGCGGAGAGAGGTGAGACCAAAGCTCTGAAGCACCTGAGTACTTCTATATGGTCGACAACCCTGCAAGAGGTCCACCTAAGAAACAGCCGACCACCGGCCACCAAGACCCTGCCGGATTTGTAGCAAAGTCTCAATTATCCAATGGCTTTTCAGGCCTCTTTTCGCTCCAACTGCCGGACCACCCTGGTCCCCTTGAGAAAGATCTCGACAGCCATATCCAACACAGGATTTTGGTTGTGTTTGACCCTGAGGATTTCGGACTCCTCTACCCTCGTTCCCTCGAAAAATCGTAGACCAGTACTTACGGCCTCCGCTCGGCCAGCAGCTGAGCCATCAGCCCGTTTTTCTTAAGAACCGCGACCACCAGCAGCCGCTTCGTTTGCAGCTCATTTACAACCTCCAGCACAACGCCATTGTCCCTTGTTTTCGTGACCCAGGAAATTTGGAACTTTTCTTTCCTCGCGTCCAGAACCTTTTTCAGGGTTAGCTCCGTCATTGCTGATGAAGCCCTCGTACCAGGTGTGATCGGGACCACCTTGACAGTAGTCCTCTTAATTTTTGCAGCCGGAGCCTGGACTGGCAGCGGTGGACTAAGCCGCTTAGGCCCAGGGGCGGCAGTTACCGCGGCAAAGGAGATAGGCTTCTTAACCTTCTCCTCCACTCAGGGGATTGAAACCCCTGACTCCCTCACCATCTGGTCAACCTTGCCCAAGAGCCTTAACATGACTGTATCAAGGGCCCGGTTGGCATCCTGGAGGCTTTCACACTTTAAAGCCAGTTTAGCAACCATCAAACTACAATCGGACAAGTAAGAATCGACTAACTGTTGAGCTTCCACCGAAATCCGAAACTCCTTCTTTGAGGAGAATTTAGTCCATGCGGACCATCCCAACCCCGTAGGGGAAAGACACCCACCTTGTAACGTTACCGGTCACCACACCACCCCCTCTGTTCTAATCCCTGAAGGGCTTTACCGCAGATTGTCTTTAGACCCTCTACCTGATTACATCTCAAAGTAATCAGTCAGGCCCCGGTCGGGATGCTACCGATGTAAACGCCTCGGCAGACATTTGCATCAGTAAAATAAAAATCAAATTTCGCCTTCACGTAGGCCTCCAACGGACATCTTCACATCCAACCTAACATGATTCCCTCAAACTAACTGACCGAAACCGCGGAAGCGCGAACCTCGCCCCTAGTACAGATTTGACAACCCCGTTCGTGATTGTGAATGCCTCAAAACACGAACGAGTTTGAAGTTAAATTAGTGCTACACTCATACCAATCAAAATTGTGTTTTATGCAACATAGAAATTTAGACATAATCCCAAATAAATCAACCATGTTAAGTCATCTAACAAGGGGAACGCAACCTCATTCCGGTCCGCGCAAGAGCCGGGGACAAACCTCGCACCTCCACCCGGTCCCATCATGTTGTCTCGTGTGGCTACACCAAGTCACGATCATGACTGCCACCGGCGGAGGGAAGCCACACCCCAGTCGCACGAGTACCATACCCCAGCAGCGCAGCCACCCCCACCCGATACGATTTAGGGCTCCCCACCAGCGGGAGCCCTAAATCGTATCACAAACAATACCAATATAACCGTGGCACTGCCAATGCCAATGCGTCTACCTACAACCAATCCAATGCCTAAGTCGGAACTCTACCCAACCGGTATCCTACCACGATCGAGTACCTCGAATAAACTCCCTCTGCAGAGCTACACATCGCAAGGGTGAGAAGAAAACCAGGCGCTATTCCTCGCGGATCTTCCAGTTAATACGGAGATTCAGAAAGGAATGTATACTCTCAAGTTGCCTAACAGCTCGTGAACGTTCGACTGCGTATCGGGGAAAGACGTAGACGTGGTCCACTGTATCATCAGTCCCACAATCCGGGCATTGACTCGAATCCACCAAAGAAACCTACCCAAACTCGCCCGAAAGCCACCATGCCCGGAAAGAAACTGTGTGATAAACCGATTGGGGCAGACCCATCTAATCGCACCTAAATTAAACACTATAGGAAACACCATGCATGTAGCGACCTGTGGGGGATTCGTCCCACCTGACCTGCCAAGACACAAGGCCTTGGTCTTCAATCTCCTGTTTTCGTTCTGACGTCAATAGGTTATTTACCTTGGAAATGTAGCGTTCCTTACGCTCATTATCCAACATATCTATTGGTTTGACTTCGGCTATAACACAGACTGCATCACGTTAGACTGTTCTTTAACCGCCTATAACAGCCAGCAAGAAGAGTCGCTGGGCCTGCAGGAAAATGTCCGCGCAATACCTAAAAGCCATGTGGTGAGCCCAGACTGGCGCAGCATACAGCATAATAGCTTCGCTGATACCTTTGTAAAGGATACGCAAGTCCATGCGGACCCCATCTCCTCAACCCTACGCAAACCATCAGTCCCAGAACCAGACCTCCCTGTAGAAGCCTTCGCCCCCGAGACCTCTGGTTTAGGGCCGACCACCACATCACCGTCCTTCACCACTCTTGACTTCGTGAGGAGACGCCCTTCGGACTGGTTTCGCCCTCCACAGCCTCACTTTTCCTTCACGATTCCAACTACCGTTTTCTCTTCACAGCTCGACGCAGAGGTATCGAAGGATTTTTAGGGCAGTTCCTAACATTTGGAAATATACCATACGTGTATCGACCAGTAGAAGAGTAGTTCCTGACTTGCCAAGAGTCAAAACCTTGGTCTTCAATCTCTCGCATATGCCCAGAAGTAAGAAGGCCTTCCTTCTTAGAAACATACCGCTTACTACCTTCCGTAGTTAGAATGTCAGTGGGTTTTATGCGGGCGATTACAGAGACTGCCTCTCTCGAGACAGTTCTGTAGCCTCTGACAACAGCTAACAATGAATGGAAGACGCTGCGTTCGCAATAAAATGTCCCTATAACATTGGAGTTGTAAACGATGAGTCCAGACGCGCGCAGCGTACAACATTATGGCCTCGCAGACACCTTTGTAAAGAATACGCATAGTACGAAAATTCAACCTCCAATCAGGATAGATGACTCTACGAACACCAAAGAAGGCATCTATAGCCTTCCTTGCGACAAACTGGAGGTGCTCCCTGAATTGAAGCCTCTCATCAAGGATGACACCCAGATATTTCTGAACGGTGACATACCTAATCGGAAGCCCGTTCATCATGACCCGGTCGTCTAACCGCGACCCCTCGGTCGCGGCTAGACAATCTTTAAGAAACATCATACTGATTTTCTCCGCACTGAAAACAATCTTATGCTGAAAACTCCACAACCTTAGTGCCTTGTATGCCTGTGTCGCTCTAAGTTCTACCTCAGCACGCGAGTTGCCTCCCGGCATCTCAACTCCGTAGAGGAAGATACCCGCCTTGTGACGCTTCCGGTCGCCACACCATCACCCCCGTTCCTAGCCCTGATGGGCTTTAACGAGTTGCCTCCCGGCAGTAAAAACACGGGAGCCGACGACACCCTCCGAATATTTTGCAGGGAACACAGAATAACCCTCAGCGAGGTCTGCTCCTCAGCAGCCGAATTGAAGTATAGGCAAAATGCCCACCTAGCTGGTGACTTATCCTCTCGCCATAGAATCTTCGAGGTATCCTCGCAATACCGGGAGGGATCTCTGTAACAGCGACGTATACCCGACAAGTCAGTAAAACGGCATACGTCAGCCGAAACAATTGACAAATCCGTTATGCGGCGTACTTTGTTCATAAATTCGGTCCGCCAGTTCACTGCCGCCGTTTCTCTGTTAACGTGTGTGGATCAATATCGCTTTTAGGTTGCGACCTCTTCTCCAAGTCTGTGTGGACACCTCTGCCTGTTCCGACGACTTGGTTGTACAAGTGGTGCAGAGTGGCACGACTCCCCCCACATGTCCTGCTAACTTAGTCAAGATATCGGCACTCTGCTTAATCTCTCGTTTGGTGTTTATATTGCTCGCCACCAGTGACTGTAACGTCAAAATCTAAGAAACCATAAGCTGGACAACCGATCCAAAGTCCAAATCAGTCGCTCGTCGGGTCCGTTAACATCACTGACTTCTTGTGAGTCTCCGATCAAACCCTCTCTTAAAATCCGAGGATGCACGCCACTCGCGTAGGACCTCTTCGTAGATTACTGCTTCTGTAGTGATAAGGGCTGAGAAGCCCTTATCACTACAGAAGCAGTGATAAGGGCTTATAGCCCTTATAGTTATAGTGATAAGGGCTTCTCAGCCCTTATCACTATAACTCCCTTATAACTCAGAACTCAAATTAAAAAAGGTGATTTAAACTAAAAAACTCAACGAAACAATAAAATACACAACAAAATAATACAAAAACAGAAGCAAGAAGAAACCAAATGAACAAACAGTAAACGTGATACAAGTTGCATGTAGAGGTTAAGTATGTCTGTACACGCCAGACGTGTAACTCATTCTCTCTTTCTATTTAAAGATTTTCTACCTCACTCATATGTTCTGCACATCTCAGAGCCAATTTTGTTCTTACAGAACAAAATATGTTATAGAATTAATATTGTTTATATTTTTGTCAATATAAAAATGTTCTCAATATTTAAGGACAGCATCCACAAACAGCAAATGCCTCTTTTTTCAATGGTTTGAAATCTGTCTATATTTTGGTTTAAATTACAATTATGGTTTAAATTTTTCTATAGTTTGAAATGAAATTATATGAGTTTATAAAATATTTCTCTCTGATTTTACATTGAACTGTATGCCACTTACTACAAATAACAACACCTTTTGCAGTTGGGATAATAGTAAAGCATTCTAAATGTTATCTCACTTTAATGAACAAACTATTTTTGTGACAAGTAATTTGTTTATAATAAAATTACAAGTAGTTGTAATAAATTAAAGTATTGTGAAATATTGAATTTTGATTAGAGAGAATTAATTGTTATACTGTATGCTTTACTGATATAGTGTTACTGATAACTTTATATTCTGTTTGTCATTATGTACAATGTTAACTTTAACGTCTATTGATAAATTGAATTTTATACAAACTAATTACTTCAACATATCCTGTAATTGTGTTATGGCTTAAAGAAGAATATTTTGATAAAAACTTCCAACTACTTGTTTTTGTGGCTAACTAAACTGTATATTTGTCTGGTAGTGGAATAATGTATTTTATTTCTGTAATATAAGATGCATTCATCTTCTGATTTTTATTTTCTTCTACCTATTTTTTTATCATGAATTAATACTTTTCTTTACCAGCATATTTACAATTTTTTAAAAACTTTGTTATTGACTGGTACTGTGTCATGTTCTGATACAGAGATATTCATCACTTCAATTATTGCCATACATTAGCTTTATCTTAAGATCTGTCTTCTGCACTACATTAAAAATTTCAAATGTAGTGAAAATTCTACTATCACCTGCACAAACTTCTGAATCAATCATCATTGCCCACAGATTTGTCATTAAAATAAAAAAAAATTATCTGAATCACTTTTGAATATAGCATTTTAAATTTTATTGCAATTTCTGTGGAACTGTTTTTTTTCCTATAAATCTTTTATTATAGAAATATAGAAAGATATAAAATTTATTTGTATGAAGTAATCTCGGTAACTACTGGGCTAAAAAATAATTTTATTTAATTGGATTCTTCTTTCCAGAAAAAAAAATTATATGTGTGAATATATAAAACATGTTGCGACTGATTCATGATTGATACCCAACAAAAACTGCTGAAGGTAAATTGATGAAAATTTGTATACATGTTCTTATGGTGTGGGTGCACACTAAGAAAAGATTTTTTTTGAAATTCCGACTTTAAAGAGTTAAAATGGAGTAAAAATGAATGTACTATTTATTTAATTTCATGGTACCAAATAAAAATTGACTAAAAAATATGAAATTAAAAAAGATTGACCACAATCGGAAACGGAAGTAACAATATACCATGGGTGAAGTCACAAGGGAGATGTGTATATCTACATATATATATAAAATATAATAAAATATAAATAACAGTAAAAATAAATTATAAAGTTTATTAACCATCTTCTTTTCAAACCAACAAAGCTGGGTTTATTTTAACAAATCAACTGCAAAGAAATATGTTAAAATAAATAAATGTATTTTTACATTCCAAAAGATTAAAAAATTAAAGTGATCAGAATTTGAATTTAATGAATAAACAAAAAAAAATTCATTTTAAATACTCCAAAAGCACTTTTGGTTAACATAAACATCTCAGGATGATTTTTCAAATTTCAATATTTATTTGTAAAATTTATTCTTAAAACTTCGAATGTATTAATTTTTTAACTTTTGCATTATTTTTAAAATTTAAAAACAAATATTTGTATTTTAACTAGTTTTTTATAATTACTGTACATTTATTCAAATTTAGACCAAATTAAAAATATTTTCAAATTTTTTATTACATCAAAAACAATATATCCATAGTTTAGAATAGATACAATAATGACTGGAAAATAGATTTTTCGACACTGCTCAAAACTACAAAATAATGTGAAACTTTTCTAAAATATTTTATTGATGTAATATTGCATTACTGCACTGGAAAATACATTGTTCTGTAAATCAGCAATATTCATCTTGATCACTGTGTAGCATAGATCCTGGATCTAGCATTAAATCATCTATAGTGACATAATATTTTATGATGCCAGATTATAAATTTTAACCTCAAGAACCCAAATTTATGCAATTTATAATGGGACTCAATGTGATGTGAGCCAATTGTTTTGATTAAATAAATTGTAAACAGTATAATTCCAACAATTTTTCAAAAAATCATAAATTCATCAGGTTTAAACAGCCAATTATTTAAGTGGCTTCTAAACTGCAAAAATATAAACAATAGTTTCAATATTGACTCTTTTTCTTAAACTATTCAGTCAATTACTAGGGTATACCATTTTTTTTTAATTGAAAAAAAAGAAACACATAATTCATAAAAATTTTTGTATTGTGTATTTGTTTTGTACCATTGTTAAACGTGATGCAAGTAACTGATTAATCCTTTCTGGCTGGTCATTTTCAAAATCAAATCAAAATCTTACATGTTAATCACATTCCACCATTTTATACTGTCATAATTAAAGGATTGTCTTTACAGACAGATTATATACAAGTATAACTAGTATCAGTTTTCACTGGTATTAATTATGATAAAATATTTCGATCTCTTTTCCTATAAGTGGCATTTTAATGGCTACTGAATACATATCTTTGCACATTTATCCATTCAAGCAAAACTAATCAAGTATACATATTTATCAATACTAATTGTATTTAACTAAATAATCTGGAAGATATCAACAATTCATCAAAGATAATCAGAAAGATATCAACCATTATTCAAACTGTCATAAGTTCATCTTCAAAGCTGTCAATCTATTTTTCCATGGCCTGTAGCTGAATATTGGAAAATATTAGAAAAATGTAATTCAGGATTAGAAAATGTAAACATTCTGTACTCTTGATATGAATGGAATATGTTCTTTGAGGAAGCTTAAATGTATTACCAATGTTCTTTTAGGAAGCTCTTAATTTACCTGGCAAAATGTTCCTAGGTTTTTTCCTTGTAAACCCTCTACATCAAAATGTTAGTTTTATGTTTCTATTTATAATATAATTTTCTATTATATTTTTAAATTTTTATTTCTTTAATCCAGTTTATGTTTTTGTATTCTAGAAGAATTTATTTTTGTTATAGTATTTATTGTATTTTTGGTGCGTGTTTATGTGTGTGTGTATATATATATATATATATATATATATATATATATGAAGCAGTCTTTAATGTACTGAATTGTTCATGACTTATTTTTATTAGGAAAAGTTTTTATCTAGTAGGTCAATTCAAAACACATCACCTTTTCCGAATCGGAAGCTTTGGAAACAAACGTTCGTGTATTTTTTTATAAATGTTCGTTCTGGTAGAATTAAGATCATACTTATCAATCTGTGTACAAAGAAATAATTGAAATATTTAATATTTCTTTTAATAAGATTATATGTATACATGACAAAATTAGCCTTTTATCCAGAAAATGTAGCAGCATCGATCTGGTTTACTTATATTAAAGAGGGATAGTTTATAGAGAATGATACAATCGCTTCTATTCTTATATACTATTAGGTTCGTCTTGATCGTTACTATAAGCGCGCGCACACATACACACACACACACAACAATATTTTATATATATATATATATATATATGTATATATAAATTTTATACGCATATAGAAACATGTTAAACATATTAAAAGGATTTTAAAATAAATGCAGAAATAAATTTTTGCAGTAAAGAAAGTTATATAAATAATGTAATTTGGCCTACTTGGTGTTTCTGAAAATTAAAGTAAACATGTAAACGTGAAATGGTAATTAAATTGCAAGTGATTGAATAGTATCGAAAGCATTACATCTTGTATGTACAACAAACTTTGTTCAAGTCCGTCTGTACTGAAATATGAGTTACAAAAGAAAAACTTGTGTTTGAAGAGTTACATTACTTATGTACTACTCGATGGGAAAATTGAGTTTTAGACTATCAAAATTTGATCTTTTCTACCTTTTTTTAGTAAGTTACAAGTTTTATTTGGAGAAAATCTTTAGAAATTGTGGAAAATTACACTTAACAAGTATGCGTTTTTAGGTTGTTTTCACGGTAGTAGTTACAATCGTCGACGATCCATAATTTTACTGAGAGATTATGTAAATTACTTTTTTAATAGTATTTAAGAACATATAACAATAGTATATATCTGGTTGTTAAAATGCTTTTTAAATTTTTTGTTTTCGGCTGTTTAATGCACTGCTACTTCGGCTCTCAATAAAGACAGGAAAAGTATATATAATATTGAACCATCTGTTTTAAAAATATTATTATGGGACGTAAATAGTTTCATAATTCTAGTTAACATGATAGGAAAAAGGTTTTGAAGGAAGAAATGTCTCTATTGAAACCGCCAATAATACGGATATGTATTGTTTCATACAATAAAAAAAATTAACCGAATTATCCTTAATTAAAGCCCAATTTTCATGATTATTATTATATAACAAAATATGATTGTTTAATAATCGCCATCTATTTTAACGTATATCAATCTTGTTAATACATTATGTATAAAATGCCTTTATTTAACTTCAAAAGGAACTTGGATTTCAAATAAATTTCTAATAAAATAAAGTACGAGTAACAATAAAAAATAAATAATAATTTCAATTTACTTTTAAGTTACTCAGTTTAAAATGACATCGACTGCATTAATAAATTTAATTTAACCTTAGTATTGTATATTTTAAATATTTTCTAAAAAATGTAAAAAACTAACATCTACTGTGTTTTTATCATTATACTGTTATACTTACAAACACGATATGTTAACGGATTTATTATCAAAATATATTTTCTCTCCTTTCTTTAATATCATTTTTTTATATTTTTATTAAAAGGTCAAAAATAACTCTTGTTCGTTATCATTTTTCTATTGATACAATTATTTTAATTTTTAAAATTACTATTAATAATAATAATTTGTCATATCTTATCCATAGAATATTTCTTTCTATATTTTAAAGTCATTTATTTTAATGTCATAATTTTTTATTACAGCTATCTATATTTTTAGGTAAATTTCCGAATGATTCACTGTTATGTAACTTATTGAATTTTTTTTTGTCTTTAATGATTCAAGTGTGAATTACTGTGTACGTACTGTAGTATATAAAATCTTACTTTTTAACAAATTTGACGTTTCTTTTTTTCTTTTTTATAAAGTAAGTTTCCTCTGGATGAGTGAAAGGTATTTCAAACATAAAATTTGATAAGTTTGCATTTACTTATACAGACTGTTTGCTAAGATTTTCTAGTATGAACAATTGTACGTATTATTTATTTTGTTAGCTTACCGCTTTCAAACTTAATTTTTGTATTTTCGGGTGAAAATACTTGTACTTTACCAGAATTATATTTACAATTATCCAATACCAAGCAATAATGATGAGAACCATATAAATTTTTTTTTTAAAGAGTTTAAGGTCATGTAAATTTTGTTTCGATAATCTTTAACTTTAGTTATTTGAAAAGCTTACTCCTGGACCTGAGGAACTTCTTACACATAATTTTAAAAATGATCAAAAACTGTGCGTTTGATAAACAGTAAGATTGAACGTAAGTAAAAATATGCATCGATAGAACTGAGAACCGCCTCGTTTTTTGAAGTCGTTTTGTATAAGCTTGTTAGCGTAACGATAAATATATGATTAAATATCATTCTAATATTTAAAGTATTTTTGCGAAAAACCTCAAAATAATTTTTTTTTAAGAAGCTATATTTAAAAAGATAATATTCATTCCTATTATAGAGCTCTTGGCTCGTGCTAGATACAAATCTTTTTACGTTATCTGTTCACATTTTCTTTTGTATTTCTATCGTAGATCAGGTTATTTTTTCCTGAAAACTGATCCTGGGGTGCATCCATTTTGTTGTTACTTCGACAAAAAAAATATTTAAACCAAACACACAACCCTTCTTTTGATATAACATTAAATTAAAACTAATACTTAGTTACAAATATTCAAATTAAGGAAGATATTAGAATTTGAAAATTAAATGGAGATGTACATTCAAAACGCTTGTAAAATTATTTTACTTCCTTAACACAATAGTTCTTAAAGTAGCTAACTACCTCAAAAATAATAAATTATGTTTTTTTTAAAGATAATATTTTGTGGTGTATTAAGAAACCACATTATTTTGAGGGCCAGAAACATTGATTAAATGATTTCAATAAAAAAAATCCCTGTACTTTTTCATTATACAGAAAAACTAGGTTTAAAAACTGAACTTTTAAACTTCCAAATAATCCATAATTTTCTTCTACATACATGACAAAAATTTATTACAGCTAATGTTAGCTATAATATTTTAACAATAATTGTGGACAGATGGAAGGAAAACACAAATATGTTGTAGTAAACGGGAATGTCGACTGTTCGACACACAAAAATTACATAAATAAGATTTAGCCTTCTTTCTTTCTTTTTCCTGTCTAGCCTCCGGTAACTACCGTTTAGATAATACTTCAGGATGAAAGGATGATATGTATGAGTGTGAATGAAGTGTGTAAGTCTTGTACATTCTCAGTTCGACCATACCTGTGATGTGTGGTTAATTGAAACCCAACCACCAAAGAACACCGGTATCCACGATCTAGTATTCAAGTCCGTGTAAAAATAGCTGGCTTTACTAGGACTTGAACGCTGGAACTCTCGACTTCCAAATCAGCTGATTTGGGAAGACGCGTTCACCACTAGACCAACCCGGTGGGCATAAGATTTAGCCTAATGTAAGATACTCTAACTTTAATTAAGATTTACCCTTCTTAAAATATGATTATGAATTTTTTTTGCATATTTAAAATATCTCATTTACCTGATTAATTACAAGGAGGTGGTGTATACTGTTAACTCTCCTATTGAGAAGAATTGGTGTACTGACATCAAGACCTCAAAACAACCACAGAAATATGTTTATAGAGTTCACTAGTTAACAGCGTCAATTCTGACAGCATGATAGCATGATAACAAAGTCCGCATACTGTGCAAGCAACACATGTTCTTGAAAAACCAAAACTCTATCTTCTACTTCCAAGATATAACTGTAATTTGGCGTCCAGTAAGTTATTACCTTTTTCCTAACTTCAAAAAGTCATCAAAAGGTTGCATTTTACACCAAATCAAATTTTAACTGCGGTGAATCAAATCATTATAATATACTCATGGATCCAAAAATAGCTCACTTAAATCTGTTGAGATATATCTCTTTATTCTAAAAGCAACAACTTCACTCTTAGCACAGGGATTGGCAGTATAAGAAATAGTATTACCCTCTCATCAATAACACTTGAGTTTTAGATGATTTATTTTTGTTGAAATCATAAGAAAGACTGCAATAGGTACAACAAGGTAGCAATAATGAACTCTTTCTGCAAGAAACAATTATTATGTGCACAAACTTTTCTCAATGGGAAAAATATATTCTATAAGATATGTACATAATAATATTCTTCACAAATATAAGAAAGACGGAGGCTGATATTAAGTGCCATAATCATTCTGGTTATGGTACCTAATATAGATATCATAGATGATTTTTATAACTCAAGTACCATAAATACATTATAAATTTTACTTTAATAAATTTATATTTCCTGAAATTCAATATTAAGTCTTGCTTTCAAACAAACAATTTCCTGCATGGCTAACGTAACTATTTACGTAATAACTATTTTTTTTTTTTTATAAATTCTAATTTTTATTTGTTACTAAATAAATTAGAATAGTTCTTGTAAGTAAGTTAATTGTAAATAATATTTTTAGTAATTTTGTTTTATTTGAAACAATATTTCATTTTATTCAGTAAAACTAAGATGTGTAATAATATTATGACAATAATCATTTAGTTGAATATATGTGTATACTTCGTAATAAATTTATCAGCATCTTTGTTTATGATAAACTGTTAAGATACGGCGCAATAGGTTTTATTTTATTTCTGATAAAGAAGTCACGGTCGAATGTAGTAATCTAAAAAGAAATTTGTCAGTGGAGCTATTTAATTTTTCTACAATTAAAAGTTATGAAAAAATATAGACATAATAATAGGTCAAGTTGTGTAATATTATTGTTTGGGAAATCAAATAAAACAACGCACTAAATTTATTTCACGTTATTTTCAAATGCAACGTATTTGATATCACGTGACTGAATAATTAAGTAAAATATTATTTTATTATTTTAATTTTTTTTTACAACTTTATATAAGATCACTTCAGATACTTAATCAGTTATAGTTACCAATAATCATAGATGAATTTTTTTTCATGTTTACATTACCACACCAAACTGAAATTCAAACCCATAACTTTCCAGATAAGTTTAGGAACCCTGTCACTTTGCCACAGAGAGAGCATAATATTGCTACTCTACTAACATGTGAATAATGCTCATTCACACTAAGCACTATTGCATGAAGTAGTAATGTACTATCAAATGTACTAGTGTACTAGAATGTACTAGTGGATATAAAATATGCCAAATATTTTCATGTTTAAACCAGAAAAACCCACAAAAAGTAGGCATTTAAGCACATAAACTTTCATTCACTTTTTTTTACATTACCTGTTAACAAGGTACTGCAATTACAGTTCCCTTTCCCATTCTCCTCAATTATTAAAAAAATAAGTTTAAATGAAAAAAAAGATGATATATTACAGTAATTTTTTTTTTACTTCACACCAATCATTAAAATCTTTATTTTAAAAATTCTGACTGTATGCAGTTACTAAGTTCAATTACTGAAATCGGATTCAACATTATTTAACTTAGTGATCTTCATAAATTGTTTTATAAAACATGGCTGTGAAGGTTGATCGTTGCTTGAAGTTTCCTGAATTAGCCAGGACCCCATTTTTATTTCCTTGTATGAAGTAAAGGAAGTATTGTAACCGCAAAACATTTCAGTTTTCAGATTTCAATGGATCCATTCTCACTATCCCTGAATCCATGTTGACTAGTTTCGGCATGATGTCTGTACGTACATATTTATCTCGCATAACTCAAAAACAATTAGTCGTAGAATGTTGAAATTTTGAATTTAGGACTGTTGTAACATCTAATTGTGCACCTTCCCTTTTGATTGCAATCAACTTGACCAAAAATATCCAAAAAAGCCCAAAATCCAAAAAATGTAGGTTTTGGACTTTTTCTTAACTGCAGTAGTAAGCCCTCATTTTGAAATATTTAAAGCCCTCATAATGAAATATTTGGATCATACAAGGGGAAGAAACATCGGTTCGAATCCGACTTCTTTTTTTTTTTTAACTTTTTTTTAAATTTAAATATATTGATTTATTAATAATTATTAACTTCTGATTGTAAAAGAAATGTTACAATAAATAATATTCAATAATAACAATAGAAAAAAAATATGAAAAAATCAGAAGTTATTAGTGAAATAGGATTTTATGTACTTTTAAAAATGTTTATATGTAATTTAATAGGCATAAAGGAAGTCATATAGTGTCCACATCAGATTTTTTACTATTATTGTTTATGAAATATTTAAGTATAACAATTTGCTCTTATTTAAAAGCCAGTATGGTATCTGTTTTGGTATTCAATATAAATCTATTTTTTGATAATTTTTTTTATGACATGTAAGTATGTGTTTGGGAATATGGAAGGGAAATTAGCATTTGTAAAATGACATGCCTAATCAGAATTTAAACCCAGAACCTTCCTTATGAAATGCTGAGACATTACCAATCTCACAATTACAAATATAAATAAAAAAATATCATTTCTTTTCTAACAGAAAAATTAAGTTTTTAATACAATATGCGAAGTAAAAACTTCTTTAAATTCTGATGCGGAATAAAAGAGATTCTCTATGAAATATTTTATTACAGAAAAGTATTTAAAATTACACATCCTTATTTGTTTACTGAATGATAAAAATTCTTTACCATAAGGTCCTAATTAGCTGCACTTCATTTTTCTAGAATTATCATTCTTCATATCTCTTCTTTTTACTTTCCTAACATAAGAGCTCTAGAGCTATAGTGCAAAAAATAAGTTTGGTAATCAATCAAAAACTGGGGCATGGGTTTTTTTGCATTTCTTGATGTTTCATGACCTAGGAACCCTAAAAAATAAAAAAATTGGGGGATAATATTTTTACTATGTACACACACATGGTACGTGTGTTGACTAGTTTGAAGCTTACTAACGTTTGACTGGATAAACCGATTTTGATGAAATTTTGTACAGAGATTCTTGTATATAGGGCAATTGTTTGGTAAAATTTTGAGTTCAATATCCCCGAGGGGGGTTTAGGGGTCAATTTCTTTTTAAATTTTGGAAACATAACCCCATTTTATATTAAGCTTAGTACATGTGTGATGCTTATCTTGCCTTTCTTAAAATAGTGTTGCCTAAAATTTCCCCTTTCCCAAAAATTGAAAAAACTATCTCTTTATTTACTGTAAATCAAAATTTTTTTATGTCTTCCTGGGTAAAGTAATAGTGCAAGTAACCCAAAAAAATTCTTTGTGGACAATATTGGCATGAGTAAGCCGATCAAAGTGCAAAAATATCAATTTTTGGAATTTTTAAAAAAACTTTTTGGTTTATTTAAACTGTTTATAATAAACTTTTAGTAATAAAGTTACAAAAAAATTTCATCATAATTCATCTCCACTTCCAAAAAAGAGATCTTGGGTAACTTGTTATTGGTTGTGCATATTTTAGTAGAATTTTTTTTAGTTTCTTCCATCTAATGTAGTAAATGTAGAAAAATGAAAAACCTTTCTTGGAAGATGATATTGGCGGTGGAGGGAAGGCAGAAAAAAAAATTGAATTTAAACATTTTTTTTTATTATTATCTAAACATATAATGATAATTTTACAATGAAATCATAAATTATCCCTCACCCTAAAAAAGAAATCATAGATAATTTTTTTCATGTATAATTATTTTTCCACTATATAAGAATAAATAACCAATGCCAGAAAAGTATTACAACTTTGTTTTCAGATTATTAAATAAATAATGCAAATATATGTCATTTTTATTTTAAATACAGATGCTCAGATTACTAAAATTTATTTATTTGCCTAGAGGTCACAAACCATAAAAAATCAATGAAAAAAGTATTATTCAAAGCGCAGGTGTAGTGTTGTTTGTAATATAGAAGTTCTATTTTAACAGTTAAAAAACTACTGTTTTAACTTTATGTGCAATTGGCTGTTCGATAATGAAATTGAAGATTTAAAATATTTGTATTCTGATGAATGCAGAAAATCTATAGATTAATCCAATTAATATATTAATAAAATAGATTAGAATATATTTATTTATTTTTAATAATAAAAAAATATATAGACCATTCCTGAATTAAGAAAGCTCTGGAAGATCTTTTAGATATTTGGAGACCTCTGGAATATCATTTGAAACAATTAATAAGGAACAATTCGCTAATTCTATCTAATAAGAGAAATAAAACTCTGCACTCTCTGAACTCTTTTTACTTCTTGAAAGCAAAATGTGAAATACATCAAATCTATGGTCAATTTTATATTAAAATACTTTCAATTTTTTCTATTTTAATATTAAAGAAGAAAATATTCTTTCAAAAGTCTAATGTTCTCTCAAAAATTTTATATTTTTTAAAAGAATACTTTATATTCTCTAAAGTATTAAATTCTTTCAAAATTTTAATATTTCTTTAATGTTCTTTAAAAAATGTTTTCCATGTTAGGACTTAATGTTACTTCACCTTAATTTATGAATAAATTTAAGTTTAATTTTGACTGTGTAGTTAGTTTCACAAAATGAATTATGTTTGAATAATAGTTATATCGATGTTTGAATAATAGTTATATAATATAGTTTGAATAAAGTTTATCGTTAGTGAATACATCTTTGAATAAATTGTATTAATGAATTTGAAAAAAATCTTCTATATATTTTTTATATTATTTAAAAAAAATAATAATTTGTTATATTCATTTGAATTCTCTCTTCTTAAAGTTGAATTAATTTTTACTCTTTTCTGTCTCCATACTGCTTTCTTAACTCCACTTAACTGACGTGCATCTCTACAACTACTTTTTTCATTTCCACACACACTTTCATTTTCATTACAATCTGTTGTTTGTTCTTATCACATTTTCTTAAGTGATTTCTTTACCTGTGCTATGTTATTGAAATTCTCTTCTTTCTCGTTTCTTGTCATGCTCTTGATCACTCTCTTCCTTATGTAGCTTTGTTTAGAACTTTATTAACCTAGTCAGTATAGATGGTCTAACCGGATGAAAGAAATTGCCTTGTTTAGTTACCCAGCAGTCTCAAATGATGAGGAAATTGCAACACATTTAACTTTGTAACATTTTTAACTTCAAGGTGATCTTTCAGGTTTCAAAGAAGTAATTTTTTTGCTTCAAAGTGAATAATGTTTGAATTGCGTACATCTTTAATGACTACATCATTGAATAATTTTTTTTTTTAATCTTCTATATATTTTTTATATTATTTAAAAACATAATAATCATTATAAACTGAACTGGATTTGCAATAAAGGTTTTTAATAACTTCAAAATATTTTCAGTCATCTTTCGATCCATCTTGAGTAACTGGTGCTCTTCTCACATTGGCATCAGCTGATATTATTGGTAGGTTATTTTTTTTAATTAGGCAGAAACATGTTTAAAATGTGGCCAAAGTGTTGAGTTTGAATTGTGTCTGTCCTTTTAATATATTGCTGTGTTTATACATTTCATAATATTAAAGATGTGGTCCTATTTTGTGTATGTGTATGACATAAATTTATTGTCAATATCGATTGGTTTTTGATTTTTATCTACGAGATGGATGGCAAACATTGACTCTACATTGGGATGGAGGGATTTCTTGTGTACATCAAATGAGATGCAGCTTCAAATAAGAGTTCAGTGAACACTAAGAAGCCCTCTATAGTAACATAGAGTCAACATTTGCCAACTACCTAATAATCTAATGCAAACAAATCCTTCAACATTGACAACAACCTTGATATACTAAACCACACAAAAAATCCTATATTTTAACATATTTGAAAATCATAAAACATATTAATATACAATACACTAAAAAAACCTACCAGCTAATATTAGGTTGAGAACAGTATGACTAGTCACTGAGGATTATCATAAAGGTAACTGAAAACAATTTGAAGCAAGTTTTTTAAAATGCTATGTTATAAATTTGATTCATTTAGTTGTTACAGTTTTTTTTTAAGCAATTCTCATTGCACTTTCATGGAACTTTTTTGTATCATGGCACTTTTTTTATTCAATATAATTTTCCTGTTTTGATAAAAATGTAAAAGGTTTTGTTTAATTTGAGTAAAAATTCATTTTAATTTTGACAAATAATACAAAATATACCAATTAGAATAATTATTTTCTACCATTTTTTATTACTATTATTTTTTTATTCTCTAAAATCTGATTCAATTTAGTATTTCTGAGCAATTAGAAGTTTATATAAAATGTAAAAATGTACAACAAATAAAATAATTGTTATTTATTTATAAATAATAGAAACCAAATTAGGAAAAAAGAAATTACTCAAAATTACATTGAATTTTGAAATATGTTATGGATTCCCTAGAAGATTCCTTTCCCATGTTCCTAATTTACTCTAAAATGGTTAGTAATAATTTTATAGTTTCCAAAAAAAAGGTGCAACTAAGAAAAATATTATTATGTTAGTACTTAAAAAGATTTCCATCTTTACTTAAATTTCCTCTTTTTCTCACTAAACTTAGGGAAGTGTACTGACCTCACCTTGATTTACTTTCCTCTATTCCTTACTGGGGTACAGTTTCTTCTTTCCCATCTTCAATTTTTATTATTCTCAATATTTTTCCTTCTCTTCTACCAACTTGATGATATTCTTTTTTTTCAAACTGATGCTGCTTTCTTACATTTTCAGCAGTTATCCTTTGCCTCTTTCTCCTAAAATTTTGCAAAGCTTCTGCCAATCTCTAAGGAACCGTAGAATTTCTTTTACTCTTATTTTTGTACTTTTTACACTTGTCTTCCTGTACCTTCTCTGTACATTTGACAAAACTTTCTTAATATTCTCTCACTGTTGTAAATTTAAATCTAATAGAGTCTTAGTTTTTAGTCAAAATCTATTCAGAATGAAGTAGTAAATATAAAATAAGAAAACTTTTTTGAATTCTTTTCTTGAAACTATTCTTTTTGAACTGGTCCCCTAAAATTTAAGACTTACTTCCATAGGCCTCCTTCACTTCGTTTATTTTCCCACTTTCAGTTCTGCAATGAACTTTGTAATTTAAAAATGGTTTATACGTATTACGTGTAATGATCCAGCTACAGAAAAATAAAAAGATAACAACAAAATAGTTAGCAAATACTGTATCTGGGTAAGGATGCACCATGAGGCTTCACCTATATTTAGCTAATTATAATTACCATTATAATCAAATAATAATAATAATGGCTAGAAACTTAAATTAAATTGTTTTTGTTTCTTTTTCTTAAAAAAATAATTATTAAATAAAATATTGTATATGTATGTTTTTTTTACTATTTATTACTACTATTTACTATTTTTTGGAAATATTTTTACAATATTAATGGGGGAATAAATCTAAAGGAAGTAATAATGAAACTTTTTTAGTAAATTACTAATTATTATTATTTTTATGTAAATATTAGCAGAATATTAAAGGGGACCATTAAAACCTTTAATATTAGATTGATTGTTGTTTCCCTAATGAAAAAATCAAAGAAAATAAAATACAATTTAAAATCATCCAGTCTCGAGTGTACTGTTTTTGTGAAAATTATTATCATAAAATAATTTTGCTAAAAAATTCCATTCAAAATAAAAAAAAATTGAAGATTGCAAAAACTTTTAGAGTTGCTACTTCTTTTTAATGTTAAAATGAAAACATTAAAAAAGTTGAATAAATTAAAATAAGAAAATTTAAGAAGAATAAATTTAGATAAATGGAGATTCAAAAATATGCAAATTATTAAAGAATTTTTGTTGAAAATAACAAAAAAAAATCCCTTTCGGCATGCTGGAAGATGGAGGTAGATTTCACCAGTGCTAAGATAAAGAGATTTCCACCTTAAAGTTAAGAACAACTTCAAATTTTCTCAATAAGACAATGGTTGCAAGTGAAAAAGAGTTTCACATGTTTAGCAAATGACAAGCCCCATCTTCTAATAATTCCAGCAGTATTTTGGTCATCCCTTGCCAAAGGGATGATCGTATCAAAAATTGTTTTAGACAAAAGTTTTAGGTAATGTTTAGAGGACTAAAGACCACTTCAAACTGATGCAACACTGTGCCTAAGGAAGGTATGAGTTTTTGTCTTAGAAACTCCATTTTTTCCACACCCTGGGCCAATGGTTGGTGATATCAAAAAACTTTACTTAGATAAGTTTTAAGTCTTTATCCAAAGAATAGTAGGGACTTAAAGCGATTCGGTATGTTACTTAATTAGAAAGTTATAACGATATTTTGTTTTTTCGAAAAAGTATTTCCATCCCCATGATCCAATTTTGCCCATTAACGAACTCGATCGAGATTTTGGGTCGTTATATTTTATGTATCAATTTGAAAGTGATTGGCGCAAAATTACGGCAGTTGTAGTGTCCACAAGAAAGAGAAACATATATATATATAAACTTTTGAACTGACGGTAGTTTTGGGGTCTGGGGGATGCAAAGTGCGAAGATATGTCGAAATTTTCCGAAAGTCGAATCATGGTACCCATTACAATAGGTAGCATTCTTACGAAATCTACCCAATATATGATCCATAACCTTCTGAAAGGTGATATGATTCAAGAAAAGCTTAGTAATATTTTTTTAATTATAACAAATAAACCTTTTCTATAGAAGCGGAATTATTTTACATAAGTTAATTGCTATGTAATATGTCATCATAGGTAGTAAATAAAGCAAAATAAAAACAAACTTTGTTTGAGGCTTAAATAGAAGAACCTGCTAGCAGTTGGCACCACATTTTTCTGGTTCAGGTACACAGAAAATGATTTTCTTCCATATTTTTTCAGAAGGAGAATTAGTCTTCTGCACTGAAGTACGTGGATTTTGACTCGATTTAACATTCCCTGTGAAAGCACTGATTGGAAACTGTTCATAGATTTGTCCAAAAGAAGCCTCAAAGTTGTCGTTCTTTACAATGGGAATCGTATCTGTCAATACCCGTCAGAGATTCTGTCCAATTAAAAGATGATTACAATAATTTGGAATTCGTTTTCAATAAAATTAAATACGACAATCATAAGTAGATTACATGCAGCAAACTCAAAACAATATCAATGTTCCTAGGACAGCAAGGAAGATACACAAAATTTCCTTGTTTTTGTGTGAATGGGATAGCAGGGACAGAAAAATCATTGGATAAGGAAAGATTGACCAAAAAGAGCTTCATTAGAACCTGGAACCAAAAATGTGCTCCGAAAAGCTCTCATAGATCCAAATAAAGTTCTCCTTCCACCTCTGCCAAGTTAGACTTGATGAAGCAATCTTTCTTTTTCCTGTTTAGCCTCCGGGAATTACTGTTCAGGTACTACTTCAGAAGATGAATGAGGATGATATGTATAAGTGTAAATCAAGTGTAGTCTTGTACAGTCTCAGTTCAACCATTCTTGAGATGTGTGGTTAATTGAACCCAACCACCAAAGAACTGCCGGCCTCCGTGGTGCGAGTGGTAGCGTCTTGGCCTTTCATCCGGAGGTCCCAGGTTCGAGTCCCGGTCAAGCATGGCATTTTCACACATGCTACAATTCATTCATCTCATCCTCTGAAGCAGTATCTAACAGTGGATCCTGAAGTTAAAAAAAACCAAAGGAACACCCGTATCCATGATCTGGTATTCAAATCCATATAAAAGTAACTGCCTTTACTAGGACTTGAACGCTGGAACTCTCGACTTCCAAATCAGCTGATTTGGGAAGGCATGTTCACCACTAGACCAAGCCAGTGGGTTTGATGAAGCAATCTGTCAAAGCCTTACCAAAAGAAGGTAAATGTTTTAAATACTTCTGTGACAAATTTCCAATCTTATCAACTGCCAAACTAAGAGAGGTTATCTTTACTGGTCCTGACATTAGAAAACTTCTCAAAGATGGTAATTTTGAGAAAAAGAACCTGGGGAGCCTTTAAAGTTGTAATAACCAAATTTCTAGGCAATAAGAAGGATCTGACTTCAAATCAGTCATTAAGAACATGCTGCAGAAGTACAAAAACTTAGGCTGTTCCATGAGCTTGGAGGTTCACTTCTTAAATTCACATGTGACTATTTTCCTAAAAATCTATGCGCCTTTAGCGAAGAGATTTCATCAGGACATGAAAGAAATGTAATGGAGGTATCAAAGAAAATGGACTACTACAATGATGACAGACTACTACTGGATGTTACAACGAGATGAACCCTGCAATTACATAGAAGGAAAAGTGCAAAGCAGAGTATAAGCCGTCCAAAGAAACTTTGACACATGGAATAAAATTGTAAGTATTTTACATACTTCGTCATTAAGGGTATGTGAAGAGGGGGAGTGGTTTCCAAAGGCGTGATGTACCTCATAAAAATTAATTAAATGAATAAAAATAAATTAATTTTAAAATGCACTATAGTAAAAATTGGCTTATTTTGTGGTAATTCCCCGCCCTCTTCTTCAGACCACTCAACTGTTTAGCTATAAGATTGCATAGTATAAGCGAAAAAATGGAATGTATTATCTCAATCTATTATAAAAAATGTTTTATATCTAATCTATTATATCACATTTTCGCAATTTTTCAACTTTTTACAAATTCTGTAATTTGCTGTTTGCGAAAAATCCTGACGTGATGGAAAAAATGAAGGTTATTTTCGGATTCAGAGCTAAAGAATACATAAGAATCAATTATTAAAAATTAAAAAACACAACCATCGCAAGTTTTTGTGTAATAGTTTCGTATTTTCTCTTTTTGTTATATATATTTGACTCTTCTCCAGCAAACTTCTGCAACACACGAGACAAATGAAGAGTAAAAATGATTAAGTATGGTTCATTTTTTTGGTAGTAGTAATTATTAAGTAAGTATAATAATTTTTTGTTGAAAATAATATTATTAATACATATTTCTCATTCTACTTAAAATAAAGTAATGTAATACAAAAAATACAATACAAATATAATAAATACACTAATAAAGTATTAAGTATTTTTTTTATTTCTGAATATGTGGGAATTACTTTTGGTATCCAGTTTACTTTAAGACAATAAGTCGATTTTAATTTTTTTCATGAAAAAGAATTTCGTTGCTTTTAATTTTAACCGGATCAAAAATCTTCTTTTAATTAATTCTGAGATAGTCTAATAAATATATATTTTTGAAAATTTGTGTTTTTTTACCTTTCTGATATTAGGTCTACGGTTCAGTCGTCTGTCTTTTAAAATAAATTCTCAATCTTAAGTTTTCATGTATATCTTTTTTTTACTGCAGTGAAAAGTATAATTGTATCATTTCCTGTTAAATTTTTCACCTCATCTGTTACCGTGTTTTATACCATAACATGCTCCTAACCCATCATCTACTTTGCATCATTGCTACATGGAAAACACGATTACAACTGTAAAAAAAAAAAAAAACAAATTTAAATGCGTCTAGAATACAGAAAAATACAGAGTGAGCGCGCTGTTCAAACGTTCTCAACAGCAATCCACCGCGCCGTTCAGTCAGTAAGCGTACGAACTTCGGTATCATTAATTCCATATCAAATTCACAGCATACATTTTTCAGTTTCATAATTCCTTTGCTATTAGCTGTTTTTTTTTAATAATTATTAAAGATTTATCAAAACGAACGACGTAGAACTAATTTGTAAATATTTTTACACTTTAACCGTTTAAATCATATTTAACCACTTTTACTGTGAATTTGGCTCGCGTGTAGAAGGGTCAATTACATTACAAAAACAGAGAATACAGAACTATTATTTTTCAGCAGAAAAACAGATATTATCATTTGTATCTTGT
This sequence comes from Lycorma delicatula, assembly GCF_047948215.1. Classification (NCBI taxonomy): domain Eukaryota; kingdom Metazoa; phylum Arthropoda; class Insecta; order Hemiptera; family Fulgoridae; genus Lycorma; species Lycorma delicatula. Next base: position 163,790,992 of record NC_134455.1, on the reverse strand, counting down.
CAAATGTTATAAATTGAATGAACAAAAACCAGAAAATGTATTATTTTTAGTTTATTTAAGGATTAAAATTAATAAATCTGAAGCTTTCTCATTCCCTATTTTGCATTATTATGTCAGTAAGTAATGAAAAATCGTAAAAAGGAAGATTTTTGTTATTTAGTGAAATCATCCACTGATGAGAGAAAATTAATTACAAGGCAGCATCTAAATCATCCATACGAATCGAGTTAATGTGGTTTTGAAGTGATATGAATTATTAAAAAAATAAACCTATTAATTTTTGAGATTACCCTTCTCAACAATAGAAGAGAATTATTTTACGTAAGTTAATAGTTATGTAATACGTCATCGTAGGCAGTTAAATAAAGCAAAATAAAAACAAACTTGAGCTAGTTTGCAAATGTCAACTACATATTGTTGTAGTTGACAAATGTCAACTACATATTTCATGTAGTTGAAATATGTTGTTTTATTGAAGTGATGTGTATACATCACTAAGTTCTCATTTATTTACCGAACTTGTATAAGTTCGGTAAAAAATTTATATCTGTTTTATAATTTTATTGTATTTGTTTTAAAATACAGTTTCGAGTAGCAATAAACAAAAAATGAGAAAACCTTCATACAACTTTATTTGAAATGTGAAGTAAGTAAAAAGTATCTCTTAATTCACAAAATATTTAGTTTTTGCCATTTAAATTGTTTATTTATAATAATTTATAAATTATTTAAAGTATATTAATAATAATTTGTTTATTTACAAATTTAACTATTTTTTTTGAATTGACTGTTGTTACTTTGAACTCAATTAACTGTTATAAATCTTTCACACTTGGTCTATAAATGATGTTGACTGCATTAAAAAAAAACCACAAAAATTAAATTAAAATTTTCCTGTTAAAACTGTGACAGGAACATGGATTAAAGGATCAATTATTCTATGTAGCGCTTTAAAAAATGTAAATAGTACTTATCGGGAAGTTGTTAATGTGTCACCTAACATTTAAAGAACTTGGCAATGTCGGTTGATGTTTGATACCTTCATAATTGAGCTGAAATTAAACAGGTCTGCATTGGTCATTGGGTTTGGTACAAATAATAGTAGAAAACATTCAAATCCTGTGTTTCCTTATCAATCTGCTAGTATTACTTTCTACCAACCTTGCTACTCACAAAATATCTCATTTTGTATTCATTTTCATATTCCAAAATCTCACTGTTTTACAAATGTCAATAATAATGAATTCTAATGTCATTTTTTCATAGTTCATGTTTTCATATCACTAAGATTTCTCTTCTGCCTCAGCAGAGTGGATTAGCATAGTGGATTTCCAATTATTTAAGCAAAATATAAATTTAAATTTTAAAAAAATAAAAAATAAATCTAAAAAAATAGAAAGATATTTTAGTACATGATTGTCAGAAATAAGGCTGGATTTTTTGTGTATGAAACATATTAACAAAGTATTTAAAACATTAATAATAAAGTTTTCTTTTACCTTAATTTTTCTACATTCTATAATTTTCAAATAGAAAAATAGTGTGTTAATTCTCTACAGGCGGAGTTGTAGTGGATAATCAAAATTCATTTATCAATTTTTCTTCACAGAATTAGAACCAGGTGAAGAAAAATGTCTTGCAAAAGAAGACCAGGGTCTAGAAGGAGAACCATCATCAATAATGCCAGATGCTCTCAGTTTTACTGTAAAATATTTAGGTAGCACTATAGTTAGCAACAACACAACTGCAACTGCTGCTGTGGATACAATTCTTACTATGGTATGACTATTTTACTGACATTACTTAAAAATGAATAATTATTCATTAATATCAATTTCATTATTAGTATTTGAGGAACCATAATTGTTCAGTTCTGCTTGTGATAAAGATAATCAATTCTACCTTGAGTTTTCTAAGGGTGTGGAAAGACTGGTGAAAATTTCTTTGTTTTTCAAATATGAGTTACATTTTCACTTGATTTTTATTCCCTTGTTTGTAGAAATAAATTAAGCAATATACAACTTCTATTATATCAGTACAGATCTGCTTCCATTGTGTGAAAGTTAAATGTGCTATGCTTTTGGTAATGATGATCACCCATGTTAATAATTAAAAATATAATCATTTGTAATAAACAAACCAACCTAAATTTTATTTTAAATAGCTTACAACAAAACATTTAAAAACTACCAATATTAACGTAAGCTGACACTGGATGATAACAGTTACACTGATTACTGATGATGGTCATAGAAATCACAAAGTATTTTGAAGTTATTAAAATCATTCTATTAGAGAATTTGGTTTCGTTTGAAATCATATAATTAAAGTTAAATTAAAACAAGTTATAAGTTGTCTACAAAAGAAAACAAATTGAATTGTAATTAGTAAAATGTTTTTAAAATTAACACTTCATTTTTTCCTTATATCTCTGCCCTTGTTCATGCATCAAATACCATTTATTACTACTTTCATTTATTTATTTATACTTTCATTCATTACTAAATTTATAAAATAATTTTTCCAGAAAACCCAGTTAAACACATAATTCAGAGGACTTTGAGTTTAATAAATTTTTGAAGTACAAAGTCAACTGTCAACATCTTTGAGAAAAATGTGGTATCTGAAAATTTTTACTATTGGTAAGGAAGTAAAATTTTGGCGTAGAACTGTAAATCAATATAGTAATAAGAGATCTTGATAATGCATTTAGAATGTGTCCAATACAATTGTGTTAGCTTCCATGTTGATTGACTCTTAAGAGATATTCCCGTACATTTTATTTTAATTTTTTTTTCTGTGAGGGAAATTAATACTATGAATTCAAATTAATTAAATTAAATTCAAATGTGCTTTTAATTCAATTGTTATGTTGTTAATTCTTAGAAAATTATTCCTGTGGTAATATTTTTTAGGCAAAAGTTGCAAAACGGAAAAAGTACCAAGTGACAGTTATGGTTACACTGAATGGAGTTATGGTTTCTGATCCTAAAACAGGAAGTTTAATTTTTGATGCTTCAATATATAGGTAAGGTATGGTAATTTGAATACAATTCTTAACAAGATAAATGTAGTAAAAATAAAAAAGTTTTTTATTATTATTTTTATTTATCATATATATATAAATATATGTATTTTTATATAATAATGCAACAATATATATATGCATATGTTGTACTTATACAAATATATATGTGTGTAAACGTATGTATATAAGGGTGTCCCAAAATGAACTGATTTTTTAAATTTGCCACCCTTTTTTTCATGACAAAACCAAAGTAGAGATTTTTATATACTGTTATCAGTAAACAAACATTGAGTTAAATTATTGAAAAGTACACACTTGAACTACGCATAGAAATTGTAAAAAGACAATACACGAGTTGATAACAAGTTTTCAAAAAAAAATCATCTAAAGTGGTGAGGCACATTTTTTCTTATTGGCTTTGTCAATAAACAAAATTGTTGAATTTGGGGATCAGCAAATCCAAAAGAGATTGAAAAACGTTCTATGCACCCTCGACTGATCACAGTTTGGTGCAGGTTTTGGGCTGGGGATTGATTGGACCTTACTTCTTCAAAAATGAAAATGGAGATGGCATTACCATAAATGTTGTTCAATATCGTGAGTGATTTCAAACATTTTATGGCTTAAAATTAAAAATGTGGATATGGAAGTTGTGTGGTTTTGATAAGACAGTGCAATATGCCACACTTCCAATGAAATCATACAGTTATTGCAAGAAAAATTTAATGTCATGTTATCTCCCAGCCAGGTGATGTGAATTGGCCGGCAATATCATGTGACAACACCATTGAGCTTTTTTCTTTGGGGTTATCTTAAGGACAAAGAGTATATCAATAAACCACAAACAATTGAAGATCTCAAAGAACAAATTCTACACAACATTGCTGAAATTTCCCAGGAATTTTGTCAACATGTTTTGGAAAATTTTGCTAAAAGTGTAAACGTGTGCAGCCAAGGCTTGGGCACTCATTTGTCAGATGTTTTGTATTGCACATAACCTCCATGTTACTACTTTCTAATAAAGCAAAAATATTATCAATATTATCAAATAAAAAATTTGTTGAATAAAAAATTAAAATGTCAACACATTTTGGGACACCCTTCATTACTAGACTTGTGTATGTACGTATATATATATATATATATATATTTTTTTTTTTTTCTAAAATCGATCCTTTAGGGAATCGTATTCCTCTGCACTATACAAATTATTTTAATCCAATCATCCCAAGAACAGAATTAATAAAATAAAATAGGATGACACCTACCTTATTACATAATCCCCAAGCAAGAGCACTTTCGCGAGTACCTCGCATCATCAGTTGCTCTATAATTTTTCAAATCTTTCGTTGCAAATTACACATTAAAATTGAGATTTAAAATTGTTAAAAGATCCTTTTCCAATTAAATCAAAACAGAAATAAAACTAATTTTTTTTTTATATGCAAAATTTTAAATTGTAAATTAAAATTAAAAATTACATATATACAAAATATGAAGTTATTAATAAAAAATTTAATTAAAAGTCAAAATTAAAATTAATAATAAAAGTAAAACAGAAATCCATGTAGACTAGCTAGCCAAAGTTATGTAACTGTACAGAGTTGAAATATTATGTATTATCAATGTCTAATGTAAATCATTTAATAAAATATTTAAAAAATAATACTTGTACTGCTTCATATGATTTACACAATTTTTTTGGTATTTATAAAATAAAGTGCAATGACTGTGACCATATTTATTCCACTAGATCCTTTAAAACTAGATTTGATGAACACTTTAGATATTATAAAAGTAGAATTTGGGTTTCTCCAATGTTTTTGATCATCTTACTAATAATACACATTCAATATCCAATATTCATACAAATTTAGAAGTAATAGTAGGGTTTTTGACATTTTAGAAAGATTTTACATTTATCAATATAAAAGTAAATTTAATTTGATCAACCTACATACAGAATATGATGATGACACATCACAAAAGCTGCTGTAGATAGCAGTACTTCTTTAGACATTGGTAATTCATAATATTTCAACTCTGTACAGTCACATAACTTTGGCTAGCTAGTCTACATGGATTTCTATTTCATTTTTATTAATGACTTCATATTTTGTATATACATAATTTTTAATTTTAATTTACAATTTAAAATTTTGAATATAAAAAAAATTTTATTTTATTTTGGTTTTGATTTAATTGGAAAAGGATCTTTTAACAATTTTAAATCTTAATTTTAATTTTAATGTGTAATTCGCAACAAAAGATTTGAAAAGTTATAGAGCAACTGACGATGCGAAGTACTAGCGAAAGCGCTCTTACTTGGATTATGGAATGAGGTAGGTGTCATCCTATTTTATTTTATTTTATTAATTATGTACTTGGGTTGATTGGATTAATATAATATATATATATATATATAATAAAGAATTGTTTATTAGGTTATTTCTCTTTCAAATAACATTATTGAAATAAACTGGCAAAAGATCACCAAAAGCTTATAAAAAATCGAAACCTAGTAGACCATTTCCATTATTAACGATCATTATAATTAGACACTACATAAATAATATGTAGAAAGTATCTAAGGAGGTGTTGGCCAAATTTAATGGACTGATTAGCACACCAAAATAAACCAAAAAATTCATATGTACCTACCTTGCTTCATTTTCCCTCTGCCATTTTCGGTTTTTTCAACAAAAATTTATATCTTAAAAACCGACTGAGATATTTTAATGAAATTAATGTACATGTATCCAAGGAGCACCACATGAGCGTTTTGTTTATTTTGATATCCTGAATCAGTCCTCTAAGTTTGGCTAATACTCTTGGGACATTTCATACAAAAAATGCATGTCTCATATATATATATATATATATATATATATGTGAAAGAATAAATAAAATGAAAAACTTAAAATAAAAACAAAAAATAATTTAACAACTATTAATTGGCAAACAAATAATACTTAAAAAAAGCAGGGTTTAAGAATGAGAATAAAAAACAGTATAACTGTTGTTCTAGACAACCCCAGTGTAGAGTGTAAATTTAACTTAAAAATATCTAAACCATTTAAAACTCCAATCTAGACTGACCATAGTCATGCCTCTTTTATAAATTGGTAAATAAAACTGATCTCAAGAAAGATAAAAACATCATGAATCTTAACACGCTGGTTATTATGTGTACAGTATTTGGACACGTAACTTAGCTATGTTTGGAAGTATTGTGATCAATTCTGTTCACATTTCCATGCAATGTAAATAGCTGTTTCATATTGACTAGGTCTGGTGTGAAAAAAAATCATCTCAGTTATTTATTATGTGGGTAGCCCTGATTATTAGACTCCTCAGAAAATGTCCAATGCTTGTGGTTAGCTGGCTGCTGTTTTCTTGACGTAGTGAGATAAGTAATGGAGTTCTTTTCATCCTGTGACAAAGAAATTAATTTTATTTAGTTCAGTTGAATTCAACAATTTTACTAAAAGATCATTGACAGCATTCAGAAAGGAAATAGGAAAACAAATTTAAATGCAGTAAAATAACACAAACAAGTAAGTTAGGGCAGGCAGTTTGGATTGGTTTTTTTAAATGGTTTAGATATTTTAAATTAATTTTATAATCTGTATTAGGATTGCCTAGAACAACAATACCTAATATTTGTTTTTTCTTTACTTTTATTTATTCTTGTTCTTAAATCATAGTTTAAAATGCTTGTTTTACAGTGTTTCATAATGATTGTCTAAATATGATTTGACTGAATAATTTTGGTGTAAAATCTTCTTCTGGTTTGTAATCATCAGTATTATCGCATTCATTTTCTTAGCTGCTCTTCTGTGGCAGATCTTCAAGAATGGGAAGTAGTACTGGGATAGGGAGAGATTCACTATGCATAACTGGTCACAAGGCTGAGGGAATGTTCAGATATTGTATATCCTTCTTACTTTTTGTGTTATGACCTTGAACATTAACCATACAAAAATAACAATCATTAAGATAATTTTGTGGCTCCCTTCAAACCATTTGGATTGCAAACGGCATTGATTTTTTGCACCATTTTTCCACATTCTCAGTCCCTCAAAACATGTACGGCATGCCTGTGTGGTGCCGAGCTTTTGTCGTTTTTGTCTCACTAAGCCTTATGCTGAAGTATGCATAATAGACATTTCTCACAAAACTATTATGTCCTGTCTTTGCTTAGCAATATAACAATATAACAGAACACCTTTGGGTTATTCAAACACTTGGGGGAACTCATGTCTAAAGAAATTGCATAAACTACACATGACACCACAAATATAACCTCACAGCATTTTAGCATGTCAACAATAAACTACGTTTCCCACCTAACAGTCAGCAGGCTGTAAGAAGTGCAGTACCTCTTACCAAAATGAAATTTCCCTCACTCCCAATAAAAGTTCCCTTTGAAGAATTTACGTTTAAATAAAAATTGAGTTTACTTGATTTGCAAAAAACTATACGTGATAGAAAAAACTAATTACAGATTTGAAATAAGCGCAAAAAATATTTAAGAGCATGTCAAATTACAGAAACATAGAAAATCATGTTGCATAGAGTAATTAATTGATGAAATAGCTCATACACAATCCAATCTGATACAAGTTCTAAATAAACATCATTTGAGATCATTGCACTGCCTCAAGGAAAAAGGCAAATACTTTGAAAATTTATTGAAAAAAGATGAGCTAAAAATTATACTTTATTACATAAGTTAGAGATGAAAACAAATCGATAAATATTTTAAATTTTTAAATTGGTACTTTCTTGTACTTCTTCAAATATATGATTTTTGCAGATATATAACTAATCTGCAGCATTATGTCATTCAATGCTATTTTTATAATAATGTTGAAAAACATAAGCAATTAGTTCTACTGCTAAATTATTGAATAGAAAGCAGAATTGTTTTAACATTTGAGTTATTTTAAAAGTAAATGTTTCATATCTGTTTTTGAATTACATCTGAAAATGAATAAAAAACTTCCTACAAGAAATACTTTCATTTCTTGTAAAAATTTGTTCAGTTTAGTTAGTGCAAAACAAAATTTTGTAGTTTATTCACAAAAACTGTATTAGTTATTAAAAAAACAAGCTTCAACATAGCTTTTCTTGTCAAATTTTACTTGAAAAATCATCCATCACGTCATCAACTAGGTATAAAAAAAAATGTTAACTTGGATTCAAGATGGTGTGAAGATAGAATGCTAAAAAATGAAATCTCTGTAATGTGTAGACATCTGCATCAGTTTCTATCATCTAAACAAATCCACTATTGTAATTTGAAGCTTTTTCTAACATTTTGTGTTTCACACTAACCAACTGTACTGAAGTATACTTTTCTCTTTCTTTATAAAGTTTTTTATTGCAGGATATCAAATGTTTCAACTGACCCTGTAAGACGTAACATTTTTACTTTCTTTGCGACCAATAAATATGACATAACAGAATGCCATGCATTTCAGTGCCCAAAAAGAAAGATGGTAAGATTTTGAAATTAATACACTTTTTTTATATTATAAACATATGCAAATTTTTTCTTAATGTACAACTAATTTAGCTTTCTAGCTGCTGCTAGAAAGTTAATAAGAAACAACATTAATAAGAAAGGGGAAGAAAGGTTGAGTTTAAAGTTGAGACTTTATAAATAACTATAGAGTATAAGTTAATTATAAATTATTTTATAAATAGTAATTAAAAACAAAACCATATTTAAGTCCTAAAAGAAAATAAATATTTTAAATAAAGTAAAAAATTATAGAAAATAAAGTAAAACATTACATATTTTTAACTGATAAGGTATTTTATTCAGCTGATTAATTACCTATTTCTTACAACTATACTAACTATTATAGTTTTACGTTAAGTCACTACATTTTATTTTAGTACAGGTTGTAGTAAGTAGAAGTATATGTAACCATATTATTATTTTGGTAATACTGTATATTAGTATTAAGTTCGTACTTTTCATACTTTTCTTTGAAATGTACAATTTTCTTTAAAAAATTGTCTGGTGAGATGAAGTTTAAAAATATTTTAAGAATACAAAAAAAGAGATTAGTGTAAAGAATAATCTGATTAAAGAACACATTAGAATTGATAGTTTTTTTTTTTAAAAGTTACAACTAGAGAAGAAGGTAAAACCATAATAAAAACAGAAAAAAGTTAAAATCCATTGTAGAATTTGAAAAATATAGTATAAGAATAAGCAGTTCTCAAGAGATGGTGCTCTTTTATTGAAATCCACTGATCTCCACGGCAGAGTGGTAGCATCTCTACCTTTCAGGTTCCGAATTCAAATCCCAGTCAGGCATGGCATTTTTCATATGCTACAAAAATTTCATTTCCTTATCCCATGCGCTTAAACGGTAATATTATCAAGCCCAAAAAAAGAGATGGAGGAGAATACCTGCAGGTTATAAGGTTAAACTTCATATTGAGAAGGAAACAAAAATAATAATGACAATAATTTTATTGTTTTATACTAGTTATTGCTCAACACTAATTTAAAGGTGAATGTAATTCCCTACAGGATTTCCTGTGTGTATAATACCATACACAGAAAATTTTATCAGCTAAACATACAAGAAGCATTATGGAATGGATCATTTTATCACATTACTGTACACATTTTTGGCTAAGATTTTAAATAAATAAATATAGACTGATATATTACATTTAGCATATACTCTTTCAGTCATAATTTTTGTAACAATAGTAATTTGGCATCATGGAATGAAGAACCTGTTCTAATGACAATTAACAAAAATAGTTAAGGAAATAAATATAAATTGTTAAATCAAAGAAGTAAAATAATTTTAAAATAAAAATATATATGATGTAATATTTATTTATTTATATTTATAATAAATGTAATGAGCAAATCTTGGTTCTACTTCAGAATTACATATTGTAATACTACTCAACAATAGCCTATGCATTCATTCCATTTTTTAAAATGAAGAAAGAGTAATCTTTCTATAAAAACTTATCATTAAATAATTTAATATATATATAATAGAGAGTAAACAATTAGAATAATATATTTGTTACTTTGTTTTTATAATTTCAGTTGTAAAGAATTTTTTATAAAAACAAATACTAGGATTATTTATTTCCTGATTGTTCTTTCTTATATTATAATTATTTTGGTAGTACTCAACATCATGTCACATTTTATATTTAATAAAAGCACATTTAAAAATGTTATTCATATAAATTGTGATTCCATGCTTTGTAATTACAATAGTAATTTATTTTTTATTACAAAATAGTTTTATAAAAGGGGACATTTTCCATGATATATAACTCGTCTCAATCATTATAATTGTAACAAAATTATAAAATTGCATAACCAATCAAACAAATAAAATAAATTAAAAAAATAATAAATAAATAAATATTGCACAAGTATCTGAATACTGTTAAACTAAGAAAAATAATTGTATAAAGGAGTTCATCTACAGTAATTTATAATTTGTCTCTATCAATACAAGAATTATAAAATTACATGTCCCAAATATTTAATCTTTTTTTTCAAATGAAAAAAATAAAAATAAAACACAAACAGCTGATAGCAACCAACGAACAAAAACAATATATATGTACATAGGACCATGCTCTTAAATACGCATTTAGATTATCAGTTTGAATATAATCTTGAATGCCATTTTTCTTTGTTAAACGTATTTAAGTTAATGTCATATTTTAATTTTGTAGAAGAGTATTTTAGGCATTAATAGCTGTGTAATGAGAACCGTTTTCTAATAGGCTTCTATAAAAAAGATATAAAAATATATCTTTATTTCTTTTATTATATTTATGGTAGACTCAACGTTCATTTAATATCCTCATACTACTTTTTAACAAATAATAAATAGTTCCAAGAAGTACAGGGTTAGTACACTGAAAAATTGTCATTTTAAAAATAAAGAATGCCAAGACTCATACAGTATTTCAGCTTAAGCAGAAGTCTGATTTTTTTTTTTAATTGCTTAGAAATATTGTCTTTGAATGACTAGAATTGTTTCCCCATTATTCAATGGATTTAATATTTCATCTTATTAAGATAAAAAAATGTTACTGTTTCAAAACAGAGTCCAACTCTGCAACTATATTCACTGTTTTTACCAAAAATATAATTCTGCTTAGTTTTCCAAGACAATCACTTTGCAAATTTCATATTAAGGCTCATCCTCAAAACAGCCTCAGAAATTTAGCACTGGAGATGAACATATTTAACTAAATGGAAGAGTGATTTCACAGTATTGACATTCTTGCATTCTTGCTTCATGATGTATTACTATGTCAGTTTAAGTACAATTCAAGTACAGTCTATTAACATAAAACCAGTAGTTAATTTCAGCAACTTATATTTAATCCTTCTCTCTTTAACATAGTCATTGCCCTTCATCAGAACTGTAGTGTTGTCTGTAATTTGTAATATTGTACTTGAGTTATAAGATTAAAATTTACAAAAGTTTTAAAGAGAGGCATTTATGAAAATTAAAAAAATAAAAGCCCTAAAATGTGTGAATGACTAAACCAAATACTTTTCCACTGAGAATAAGTATATTTGCCCACCTGGATTTATTGAAACCTTTTAAGTATGATTGAATAGATTATTTTTCTATTTCATCAAAACCAAACAATCAAGCCCTTTAGAAACAAACAATTCATAACATTCATCTGTACAGAATGCCTTCAACAGATAGCCCACAATCCCTCAAAGCACCCCTACCCTTTGTGATTAAATTAAATAATGCCACTTTTTAAATCTTCCACAGTGAAAATAAAACTGATTATTACTCAGCAAACCATTACGCTCTAAAAAAAATCAAATAAATAAAGCTATTCATTAACAATAATTAATTGTTTAGATTCATTTCTCTTAAACAGCTGCAATTTATCAGAACAAATTACATTACTTTATCTGGAAATATTCATACTCATACTAAAAAGCTAACAAGGTGTATCAGTGGCTCAGCAACTAAAGGCAGAATTAAAGGCAATTTGCATTATTTTGTTAATTGAAATTTTATCCCACAAACAAGAAGTTATATTTTCAAAACTTCTAATAATAATTCAAATTTAAACAGGGTTTGTTAATGAAAGTTTGAACTATGAAACAGGTAATCTGAACTTAAACATACAGTAATGCAATTTAAGTATTTGTAAAGCTCTTTAAATAGTGTGTAGAAAAATTATTTTCTTAAATCAAAGTATTTTGTCAAGTTAAGTAGATAAAGCATATAAAAGTGTTGCCTTATATGATGAGGTTTGGGGCTACAAATTAAATCATGAATTAGAAAATTGCTAAAGGTTTTTTAAACAAAATGTTTGGATTCCAAGTAACACACCTAATTATGTACTGCATTTAGAATCGTATGTGAGACTTATAAAGGTACAAACAAGCCTTAAATGTTCACATTAAATATAATCTGAAAATTCTTTACATACCAGATAATAGATGGCCCAATCTATGATTAAACTAAATTCACTGCTGAAATTCATTTCATTATTGAAATGAATCTTTTTAAACAAATTTAGCTGAAATGAATTTAGCTAAATTCATTTAATTATTAAAAAAGCCGCAAGTTCAAAGCAGAGAATTTTAGTTGAAATTGTTCTTCCTTGGATTTAACAGATTTTGGCTGTGCTAAAAAAAAAATTAACTTAGATATAAATTTTAAAGTAGATAATACAAATAAATTGAAAAATTATTTTGATATTGAGATGTTTAAGATTTTTTTAATATAATTATATATTCTTATATAAATATATCAAGATTGAAACTGCCAACCTGGCAGATGTCCTTATGAGAAAAGTAGTATGTGTGGATTATATTTTAACATAAAGGATATTAAAATTTTTATTTTTATTTAATTTATTTTTTGTAAACATTTATATTAGCTTTTTATAATTATTTTATATTGAAATAAATTCACTATTTTTTTCAGGTTTATGGGCACAGACTACTTTGGTCATTAGCCCTTTTCCCAAACAAAAAAATAAAAAAGTCTTAAATACTTTCAAATTTTGATATTAAAAACTGAAGACTATTAAATCATTCTTGATAATAAAAAGAATATATTACATACTCTGAAAATCTTGATTCGTAAACATATCACATTGTTTATTGCTTAGGCTTTCTTAGGATGGCTGAAAGCCACCCTTTCTTACATCTTATCTCCATTCTCTTTACATTCTACAGCTTTGATGACAGGGTCTCTGAGGCCTCAGACAAGGTATCTTTTCCTTTTCAGATACCATTGATGTTCTGCGTCTAGCATCAGGTGGATGCTGACAAAGATGGAGTGGTTAGCATAGTTGTTAATGATTCCAAACTTGATGCACTCTGCCATGATATATTTGGGGCAGCTGAAGTACTTGCCCTCTCTGTAAATACCCTCTGGGCTTTTGGAGGTTCCATAGCTACAATCTCTGTATCCAATGCTTTCTCTATTGTAACTTGCATCACACCAAATTCAGGCTTTTTCTGCATCCTTGCTACCTCTTCCTTTGCCTTTTGACTTGTAGAAGTAGTGATTTTTTGTCTTTTTCAAACGTCTCCTTATCCTTATGTACAACATCCATCTGTGGTTGCATCTTCGCAGGTTTTAATAGTTCCTTTTGTTGAGTAGATTCCATCTTAGTATTAATGATTTTCTCTATCATAGAAGTAAGACTTGACGCAAGAGTAGAAAACAACTGATCCACGTTAATTTTGGATGAAGAAGGGGAGCAGCCACTTCTGCATAAGTCGTTGTAGGTCAAGGTGTTCGACTGCTAACAACTTTCCTTACGTCAGGATAACTTATTCTTTGCAACGTTTTTACTTCCAGAATCATGTTTCCAATTTGTACACCAGACATTTTCTTGAATGGCAGTTGTGGTGCTTTTTGGAGTTAATACGAACTGGAGGATCTTTACACGTCTCACCTTCATGGGTTTCCATTTCACACACGCAGATTTCTTGCCTTTCACATCTGGCTGTAGTGTGTCCAAAACGTGATTAAAAGATTGCATAGGTTGCAGTATGAATGTGCGCATACCTAAACAATGTATGTCAGCATGTACTTTTTCAGGCAAATTTGGTCTGTTCAACGTTAACATATGCGATGCAGAAGGAAGAATCTCACCATTTCTTCTGTTAACCTGCAACATTGAATCAATTATTGATTTGACATTTCCTCCACTCTTTCTTGTTCAGTACAATTAAGAAGATCATGGCAGACAACAACTGCTTTTGATGAATTAAGCATACTATGTGGTTGAACAGACACAGAGAACTCACCAATCTTCTTTAAAGCTTGAGCTTTTTGGCTTTAACTGTTTTTACGGTTTCGATGTACAAACAAGACTTGTACAGTCTTGTGAATTTCCTTGACAGATCACCAGCACAATTTGTTATCTCCCGAGCAATTAAAAATGACCTGACTTTCTGGAGGTTTCCATTCTCTCTCTTAATCACTAGATGATTTGGTCTGGGCACATTGTTGCTAAAGAAAGCTTGTCAACTCCTCATACTTGGAGCCCCGTTAGCCAGCTGTATGTATTGTACTTATGTAAAGATGTTGCCACCCTGGATGTGGAATGTAGGTGGTATGTTCCAGACATGGGGATTATCTACCTTAAAGCACTGTTTTATTATTATTAATCTTTATTTTGATGTTTATAAAGGCATTGACTACAGTGATCATTACCCCTTTTCACATCAAAAATAATTAAGAATAAAAAAATAAATATTTTTCCCCTCCCTATTGAAAACACTAGTGATACAGTCAGTAGACTAGTCTTGTCATAACAAATCATCTATAAACAGACTTGTCAAGAGATATTAAAAAACTCCAAAAGAAACACAACATGAAAAGAGTGTAAAATGCCCTTCCCCTTTACACTCTTGTCATGATACTGGCTCTGATGGTCCAATCAGCAGTGCATCAGAGTCGAGATTCAATGCACTCCCGGCACTGTGAGGCAGCAGAAGTGCTGCCTCTGTGCTTCAAAGTCTCCAATATTGGTCTTTCAAAATCTTTTTCTAGCATCTTTACTTTGGTCTTCTCAGATCCCTGAATGGGATTTTCTTAATGTGAACTTTAACCTGTGCTTTAGTTTGCTCAGTCTTTCACTGAGTTTTCTCTTTTTTGGCTTCACTTTAGAACTCATCAAAGGCCCAATCCTTAGCAGAGAAGAAGTTGTTGTTTAAGTAACATCTGCTACTTTCTGTAGCAACTTATCGATTGTTTCTTTAACTGGTCTTGTTTCCAATTCCTCATTCATGATGCATTGGACCATTTTCACTAATGCTAATGCCAGTTCAGTTATAACTGAACTGTCTTCTATTTTAAAGGGAGGCAGCAGAAGCTGCAGCAACCTGAGCATAAGACGCAGTCTTCAGCGCTCTACTAATAGCAATTTTCTTCAAATCATAGTAGCTAACCTTCTGTATGGTGTATACTTCCTAGATTGCTACTTCCAGTTTTTAAACTGAACAATTACGTGATCTTGCTGAGTGTTGTTCATGGTAATTGACGCACACAACTGGATCCCTGCACTGATCATCAAAGTGCAACAGCTCATCAACATACAGATTTATTTCCTTGTACATTGTGCTGCTGTGAGTTCAAATTTTTGGCACCCAAAACACTGCAATGGAGTTGGGATGACTGGGCAAACATCTAATTGACGAAAACCAGCTTTTATCTTGTCTGTACACTTGGGTTGGTTAAACATCAGGACATGTATGGGGAAGGTACAATTCCTTCATTGCATCGTGTGTTCAACCTTCGACATGCAACGACTCCTTGTTGATGAAGCTCTTCAACGATTCTTTCTTCTGTGTAGTTTATCAGTACCCTGCACACAACAACAACCTTGCAAATATTTAAATTACCATGTGGAACAACTTCAATATCAATGAGTCCCACCTTCTTTGCTTTGAGTAGCTGTGGCAACTGCAGGTCGTTGATGGTCTCAACAAATAATCCTATTGCTGTCTTTCTTGTTTCCTTAACAGGTTCTCCTGCTGCTTCTTTGATCCAACAGCAATCACAATAGGACTTATCTTGGTAAAATTCCCTTCTTTTGTCTTTATCACCAAATAGCTTGGTATCATTTCACTAACTTTTGGTCGAAACTTGGTTTGATCCTTCTTTTCCATGTCACTGAATTCTACACTCTTCCTCCTCTTTGCTTCTGAATACAAAGGACCTTCTGGACAAGGGTTTTTACATGGACCCTCTGCCACAGTAGTTGTGGAAGTAGAAGATTCAATAAACCTACAATTCACCAGTCAATATGTCGCAAGGGGTGGTGGAGAGATGGTTGAGCATGCCACTGATCGATCGTTGATCCAGCCTGGGTTCCCCAGTTAGCCACCTCCCACAGACTTAACCCTGGCTGGGAAGTCAAGTACTGCCTGACCCGTGATACCGACATCCCAGTGCTCACACATAGTAGTAAAGGCTCTGATACCCTTACCCATGGGACAATCCCTGCCAAGGGCCGAAGTGACTGACTGACACTGGACAGTGCAAGACTTCAGCATAGCAAGCTCACAGTAGCCCACCCTCAAAACCCAACTCCACAACTGGGAAGAAGGATGAGCATTCCCTGTCCATACTCCACCCAGCTACGGCAAAACCAGGTCATGGTCATGCCTCCCACCCCCATTGCAAACAGCAAAACTGAGAAGCACAACTGCAATCAGCTCGGGACCACCAATCCCGTATTCCACAGGGGTGCACCTGAGCAACACCATTGTCTCATTGGCTGACATAAGTGAAGGTACTGCAGTAGCATGGCATTGCCCGGCCCGGAAATCAGCATAGATGTTATTGCATGCACATGGGATTGGGTTTTGTCCATGGTATTATCATTATTATCATCATCATCATTGTCATCATCACCATTCTTGCAGGTGACATAGCTGAAACCAAACAACTGCCAGAAGCCAGCATGCAGTCTACGAGAAATATGTAAAAAAGCAATTGTAGGAAGCAAGGTGAGCAATTTGCATTCAAACACAGAAAGTGAATGTTGTTTGCAACAACATTTGATTCTGTTGTGAATGCTAAAGAAGTCAAGAGGTTGGTAAACGTTGCTACTTTACAAGAGGTTGGTTACTGACATCAAATGAACAAAACTTAGTATTAAATATGAGCCCTCCGAGACCTGATAACTTCCTTACACCTTTATAATATCTATGTCTGATAACACCTTTATAATATCTGAGGCCTGAGGACAAAGGCGATAGATTCTTTGCTTCTTTGATAGGATGAAAATAATGTTTATTTCCTTATATAGTCTACCATTCAGTAGCAACAAAGATCCCCTTGACCAAAAAAATTATGATTTATGTACTTGTAATTTCTTTTATTGCTATATTTAATGAATGTTTTATCCCCCAAATAAAAGTTAAATTCAGATTTCTTGTCCCTAATTGACATTATAATCAGTTAATCCTTGAACTAATTTTTAATAATTTTAAATTTTTATACTTTTACTCCTACTAGGGTCGTTCAAAAAGTTCTCAGCCTGACAAAGTAAAACATGACTTTTCAGAATTTTTTTTATTTTTACCTCACCTTTCTATCTAATTTAGACCAACAATTATCCAAATTTTTATTATTCTTAATATAATGCAATTTGCTAACTGCAAAATATGCAGTTGTTTCAGCTTTGACCTCATCACTTGAAATGAATTTACTTCTAACGAACCATTTCTTCAGGTTTGGGAAGAAGATATGGTAGTTGGGAGCCAAATCCGGTGAATAAGGCATATGTGAAAACACTTCAAAGCATAGATCATGGAGTTAAGAAGCAACAACTGTAAACGTGTGTGCAGGCGCATTATTATAGTGAAAGACCACTTTCTTTGTGGCCAAATGTGGAAGTTTAACCTTAATAGCATCCTTGAATCAGTCCAGTAGTGAAGCATAATACTCCCCAGTGATGCCTTTTTCCAGATAGACTATGAGCACCACACCAAAAATCCCAAAAAAACATTAGATATGCTTTTCCTACAAATGGAATCATTTTCACTTTCTTTAGTGCACTTTCACCTGCTCCCATACATGTTTGGACTGCTGTTTGTCAATGGTGTATAATGTGATGTTTCATCTACTGTTATAAAATCATAAAGAAAAGATGCAAGTTTGTGTACCTTCAGTCAGCGATCATTTAACACAGCATGTGAATTTTTGTTACCATCTCAGCGATCATAGCAGTTTTCAGGCATACAAGTGTTAATCATATTGAATGGATTTAAATTCAGCAGCCCACTTATTTATTGTTGAAAATGAGGAGGAACTGTAAAGCTTTTAAAACAAAGTTCTGCATAGCTGTTATATAACAGCTCGAACTTCAATTTTATCCATTTTTTCAGAAAATTTCAAAGCTTGTTTGTTTTACTCAATCGCCATAAACAGCAATTAAACACACTCATCTGAAACTTTGCAGTAAATGATTTGAAGGATCATACTTGATAAATATCATAGTCCTTTGGTCATAATTGCACCACCTCTGTGTCAGCCCAAGACCTTTCTGAGTGACCCAAGTATATTACTCACATCACATACACAGTGGAGAAGTTTTTGAACAAGGACAACTTAATTTTAAATATGATACGATATTTATATTCAATAATTATCCTGAACCATCTCTACAGATTTTTGTGCATTGCAAAGCACATGTTATTTTCTTCTTTTTTTTGTTAAAAATTCTATTATATTCTTGTCATCTTTTATTTTTATTTTTTAAGTAGTTCTATGGATTTGAAGGCTGAATATATATATGTTTAAATTAAAATATAATGATGTTTAATTTTTTTTAGGCACAGACAGTTACTTTGACTGTGGCACATTCTTTTAAAACAGCATATGAAGTATGGCAAAGGGGTCACCAGATGTGCACTAAAATTATGGAACAAAAAGCAGGTAATTGTTATAGTGTTGCGAATACATTATGTTATTATTAGTGTTGTCTAAATATTTGGAGGTGTAAATTAATTTTTAGATTCATATTCTTACTGTAAAAATCATCATAAGAAATTGATACCTTTGCCTCTTGGGCATTTATGTTATATATAATTTTTTTACCACAAAATGATTTCTGGCCTTTACACGGTTTTCTGAAATTGATATGAAATTAATTATTATGAAATTCCTAGTCCAGTTATTATCATGATTTTAAAATGTAACATCCAGGAATGCTGGACACAGATCAGTAGGGTTAGAAGTCATTAGATCTTGATGATGACATTGTCTATAAGAAGGACAACTGAAATTGTGCACTTGAATATAATATTGGTCATAACCAATCAATATCATGAAGCATATCAAAAACTTTTTGTGCATTACAAAGCATGCGTAATTCTTTATTTTTTGTCAAGGGATTGCTATATTATTTATTTTGCTTTTTATGTGGTTTGATGGATTTTATGGCTGGATATTCACATTTTTTATTAGCTAAATGCACTTTGTTGAGTCATAACCTGTAAAGGTAGTTCTCTGGAGAACTACAAATCAAGGATCAAATTTACATTCCTTGTAACTCTCATTTTTACAATGACAAAATTTCTCAAAATAATTTTAAAAAAAAATGGTTTTATCACACAATTTGGTTAAGTTAGTTTTTACAAATATTAATAAATGTTTAATTAACTTCATCACTAACTGTCATTGACAAGAACATACAAAAGAAAGCATTAAAAAATTTAGTAGTCTAGGAAAAGTACTATAATTTAAAAAAAAAAAAAACACATTTATTAAATATACAGAGTGATATTTAAGTATGTAAATAGCTTTATATGTGAGATGTATTTGGAGGCAAAAAGAAATGGGGTTCTATATACCTAAAAAAAAGTCAGCATTATGGTGGGTTATTAATTTTTGTCCGCCATCTTGGATCCGCCGTATTCAATCAAACTTAATTTTTTTTAAGTAGGAAGGTGGACATATGACAGATGATTTCGATTTAAAATTTTACAAAACAATGGTAAAACCGGTTTTTCTGTTAATGCCTTCATTATCCAATAATAAGCATTAAAAGTTGCAATGACAGAAAAATCGTGTTAACAATAAAACTAGGTAAAACGCGCTGCATGAACAATTTTACTGAATTTTACATTCATAATGCATTTAATAACTCTGTTGATGATGTACAGGTATGATGACAGAGTTTGACCTTTACAAGAGGTATGTGATTTATTTCCAAACAGAGAACCAATAAGTAAATCAACTGTGATCAAAACAGTACAGCAATTTTGAAGAAAAGGGTATTGTAAAGAATCTGCCTTGCACCGGTTGACCGAGAATTGTCACAACTGATGCAAAGTCATTAGTGTATTGTAGACCTTTGTTGAAGACAAACAATGCAAAAATTAGACATAGACGCAAATTTTTCTAATTCAATAATATTTACTGATGAAGAAGTGACTTTTATGTTAAATGACAATGTGAATAAGCAAAACTGTCAATATTGGAGTGATAATAACCAAAGATGGATGTTGAAAGCTCATACACAGCACCCTCAGAAAGTGAACGCTTGGGTAGGAACGTTGGTCATTTTACGGTTCATTACTGTGGGGCCTTTTATTTCATAATGCAGAATTTTTTTTGCAGTACAAAGCTGTTTCTATACTTAATTATTACCCAGTATAATGTTCATGTTATTAGGTTCTGGTATTTTTTTTAATGAAAGGTAAAATCTCATTCCATCCTGGAGCTGTAGTTGAAATCATATGTTCAATTATTTGAAAGTTATATGATGTAAACTACATAAGATAATGAATATTATGGTTCTTGTACAGTGTAAATAAATATTTATATTATTGTTAGTCTAAGTAACATTATTTATTTGTCCTTAACTATTCTTTATTTCAGAAACAGAAAAAATACAAAATGAAAAAAATATAGACATACAACTGATAGACTTATCTGAAAGAAATGAAGTTTCGTCAGATGTTTCTAACAATTGGGTAAGTTATATAAAAATATGTCACTTTAATACAACACCTAATACTTTTACCTAGAAAAGAGAAAAATATTTTTAAAAATATTAATTTAAAAAAAAATTATTTTATATTCTCTGACCTTCAGTTATAAAAACAATGTCAGTTATAGCTTTTTTACTGATTTTGCAATCCAGGAATAAAATGTAGATTACTTTTAATTTGTATATTCCAATATCTAGAAAAGGCTGTTTCCTTTTTTTACTGAGAATATCAGGAAATATTGAACCGATTTTAATAATTTTTTGATTATTTAAAAGACTGCCTCTTCCTGATCTCATCCTCTTTGAATCTTCTCAAGATAATATTAGAAATAATATATAAATAAATAATGAATCTCTTTTTGTTCAAAAACAGTATATCATAGGCCCTCCAAACTCTACGATCTGATTCTCCTGGATAGAGCTTCATCTCTAGGTTTAGTGTTGGTGTGGAATTATAAAACCATCTATGTGTTTGCGTCTTCATTTTTTAGTTTAAGTCTTTAAGCCCTCTCTTGAAATTAGGTAGTAGCCACTCCACCACAATGACTGGCCATTATGATAACATAGGAATAAAAAAATATTGAAAAAAAGTACTCTGAGTTTTCATATTTATGTTTTTTAGGTAAGATTTGAAACTGACAAAGAAGAAAATTCTGAAGAACTAACATACAATCGGTAAGTACAGTATAATATAAATACCTTTCAATTACCAAAGAACAGAATTGATAAACATAAGTAAATTTTTTTCTTTCAATTTATTTTAAATTAATAATTTAATTATTTCTCAAATAGCACTTTATCTGTGCATCATAATAAAACTGTCATTTCATAAACACTTTACTACTCTTAAACATGTGTTTACTTGTATATTATATTAATTTAAAGCCAGACGTTTTTTAATTATATAGCAAAACATTAAACATTTTTTTTTTAAAAGGCTACATGGGACTTAAACCTGTCTGTTACAAGAATTCCAAATTAAAACAGTTACTTTCCCTGTTTCCATAATTTCTTTGTAAGTATTATTCTTGGAAGATGAAAATGTCACATTTTTAATGATGAAGTTGAGATGACTAAAATGATGGTCAAGAAATTCCAGACTTTTAAATGTCATTGGCCAAAGAAACAAAGAACTACATTTTATAATGTGTCAGAAATTACATTCACTTGAAATAATGAATCAAAATGATTTTAGAAAAACTGTATACAATTGAAGTTCTCTAAGAATGGACATCTTCATGTAGCATTACTTGAGTAACATAGCATCCTATTAATTTTTAATTGAAAATATAGGTATACAAATTTATTTATTTAGCACTAATAATTTAACTACTACTTCATTTCTCTATCCAGTATTTATCCATGATTATGCTATTCTTGTATTTCTTTGCATAGCATATAAATGTACTGTAAATGTGAATCTTTAGACAACAAAAGAATATTAAATAATACTATTCTATTATTAAACAGAAGGGGGCCCCCTGGATGCTTACTTCACCAAGATAGGCATTTTGGCATCGAGCCCCAGGTAGCTGGAATATTCGCAGTTAAGATGAGAATGAATGCATGGAGAACTCTGTGATGGAGCTGTGGGATGGGAGGATGTAGGCATTGACCTCACTCCTGTAAGTGTACTATAGCAGAGAGAAATAGGGTATATCTTCATTAGAAGCTTATTAAATTTGTGAATTTCTTCTTGATTTTTAAGTAAATCAAGAGGGCTTTGATTAAATTGAATTAGGACCAAATTGCCATTGTTGCTATCAACACTTGTTTTGTTGGTATGAGGATAGTATTTTAGGTGTTTAAAGACTCAATCAAGTAATGATCTGAGTGCATAATCTAATTGAAGTTAGATATAGGAAGAGATTTTGTGTGAAACCTTCAATGTTACAGGAAGGCGCAGGGGATCATGCTTCCACAAATCAATTAATTTGATAGTTGATGGTTGTAAGTTAAGGTAGGTGATCATGGTTGGAAGAAGCCATATAAAGACAATAGTAAGTTGTGTAAATACAGTAATAGAAATGTCTGCCAAGGCATTTGCATCGGTGCCATCCTGACAGAGGCCAAACTGATGACTGTGTTTTTTATCAAGTTTAGAGAATCTAAAAGACAATCTTCAGTAAAGCCCATCAAGGCTATGAACGGAGGGGTTGGTGTGGCAACCAGGATCGTCACAAGGCTCAGGGTCTTCTCCTACCGAAGCCAGGATGTTGATAGAAAACAAACAAAAAAATGTTTGTACTTTGTAAGCACTGAAGAAAGTGCTGCTAACTCAAAATTGTCTTTTGGAAGAAAAATTGCACTACTCTGATAATGAGACACTTAATACCGTATAATTTAAAAAAAAAAACATGTTTTGTTATACTGTTCAACAAAGAAATACCTAAATAACTACAAAGCAGCTTTGACTTGTTATAATTAAAATCAAAGTTAAAGAACATAAAAAATGCATCACATTAATGTACATAAAGAAAGACTTAGAAAAAATTACTCATAATTTTTTTTTTAATATGGGTGTATAACGTGACCTTCAAAATTAAACAAACCATTGTAGATGCAAACAAAACCCTAACCATTATGCTGCCCCTTCTTTTTTTTTTGTTTAACCTCCAGGACCACCGTCAGCTATTACTTCAGAGGACCTAAAGAAATCTGTCATTTTGTAGTCAGTGACAAAATAAAACACACATACAACCTACGAGTAAATAACAAGTTGTTATTTACAGTTTAGTTGTAAATCTAAATAACAAGTAATAAAGAAAAAAACATACACGCACACACACACACACACACACACACACACACACACACACACACATACACACACAACCTAAATAACAAGTTCTTATTTATAATTTAGTTGTAGATCCATATAAAAAGTAATAATGAAAAATTTGTTTCATGAAATAAATAATTGTGTCAACTCATCACCTTCATCATCCCTCTCCTCTTTCTGTCTCAAGATCATAATATTTTCTTTATTTTGTATGTTACTGCAGGCCATTAAGAGGACAACGTAATCTCTTTATCAATTTCCCTGCTTTTCTAACCTGTGTTTTGCATTGCATGAATTTTGTATCAATTTTTTTTAATGAATTTTTTCACAGCAATAGTATTAATCTTTTATTTTTTCTTTTAGACATATTCAACTGCTTCAACCACCAGAAAAAAGTAAAACTGGTAATTCAACAAAAATAACCAGTGAGTTTGGAAATTTTGCTGATAATTTTATATGGACCAATAATTTACAATAGTAAATCAGTTTTTCCCTGTTTGTATTAATTTAATATTTTATACTATATTGTATTTCTAAAGTAATAATCATAATGACAATAATAAGTATAATGATGATTGTGAATAATTTCTTCAAACATATTTGAAAATTTTTAAAGTAAGTGAGTATATCATTAAAAATAATATACCAAATGTATACAAACAAATAATACATAAAGGTTACATTCACAATGAAAACAGTTTAAGCCTGGTATTTAAAATAATGTAAAAATCTAATTAAATATGTTTTTATAAAATTTTCACATTATTTAGTGTTAATCAGAATAATAAGACTCTACAAACTGTGACATGAAAGTATTTAATAAGAACATTAAATAATTCTGTGCATAGAATATTAAAGAACAATTATAAATATGAAGACTTATGTAGACTTATTGTCTATATAAGTAGACATATTGTATGTAAGACTTTATGTAGAAATTTTTAATTTAGGTTAGTAAATTAATTACTAATAAATGTTTTATAGAAAGTATATAAATCCACTAAACTACTTCTGTATTAGTGTAGGTTAAAAACTTACTGGATGTACACAGCTGTTAGCCTAATTATATTATTTGACTTTGATAATCAGCTTGCTTTACTTTTCTTCAACATTTTATTATACTACTGTTTTATTTCATTAAGTAATAACTTATAATTAAATCACAGTAAATTAGATTATTTATTGTAACTTATAAATTAATTATAGAATTAATATTTTAAAAATAAAAATCTTTATCATTTTTTTTTTTTTTTTATATATAGAAACACTAACACAAGCAGTCAAATGTTTTTAAAGACTTTTTAAAAAATGTAATTACCAATTGAACACTCTAATTATTATACTAATAGTATACTATACTAAAATTTATTTATAGGTCAAACATAATTATAATTTTTATTATATTACCAGCGTAAAATTAATTTCATCATTCAAGTTTCTTGACACAGTTTTATTTGCAGAGGTGGTAGATGAACAATGCTGTTCATACTAATTTTCAGTTTTATCAAATAAACTTAATTAACTATATTACTGTCCACTAGGTCTCTCTATCAATAATCCTTTTCAATTTCAATTACACATTTTCTAACCCACACAAAGATCTCATTTGAGAAAATTTCTCTTAATGCAATTTAATCATATTCTCAGATTTAAAGGAAAAGTCTTAAATATAATAATATTTAATAATATATATAGTATATATTGTATAATATAATAATATATAATTTAATAATTGTAATAAATAATAATTAATCACGTATCTTTAACTTTGTGCTTAGTAATTCTTTTTCAAAGATTTGAATGGGGTGGAAACAGGGCACAGATACCTTTAAATATAAATATGATTGTTTTATTTCCATCTTCCTGCTTATTTTTTGAACATTACAAATTATGAGCCTTTATACTGGAATTTTCTCACCTGTAAAACATTCTTGCCAGTATTTAAGCCACATTATTTCACTGATAAATTAAAAATACCTACACCTAATAGAAATTAGCCGTAATTAATCAAGTGATTAGTAGTGCTTAATAAACAAAATAATATACTACAATAATTAAGAATATTTAGACAGTAAAATAGCATTTCCCAAGCATATGATAACTCTAACTCTGTCATAATAAATTTTAAAACCAGATAAAATAACATTTTTAAACAATAGTGTATGCATACTATGAAAACAGACAATACTTTTTAGAATAAAACATTAGTTCAATATAAGATTATTTTTAGATGCTGTTGATGTATTCATGATTTTATATGTTATTTTATTAATATAATCATGATGCATAATGTATGTTATAATCATTTTGCAACACTTTTGTTGCAACATGCAACAAGAGTTTAAAATACTCTTGTTGCATGTTGGTATTATGTAATTGTTTAATTGTGTTATCCTTTCCAAAATTTCTAGCTTCTTCCTTACCATAATATGTGTGGTGTGGAAGTTCACTGGCTATTAAGGATTTAATAATCCATTCAATAGCATAATTTAAAAATACATTCACTACATTTACTTATACTTCCATCTCTTTTATTTTTAATTATGATTATATTAGATACTGTAATCAGATAAAAGTTCCAACATACAAATGGAGGATCATTTATTTATTTTTTATTTAAATTCCACTAGTGTTTGTTAGCTCATACTTAGCATTTGAATCTTACAACAAAAAAAATTTCTCATTAAAAAGTCTAAATTTTTTCGTTGTAAATTGATGCATTGTATAAATTTTCTAGTATTAGTAATTTTTATTTCTAATATTAAACATATCCACTCAACATTCCTATGAGTTAAAAATAAAATATTGATTCAATCTTTTCACCTGTATTTAAAATTAACATTAAAAAATAAATCAAAATGTATATTTAATGTATAAATTTATATATTATGTTTTTTCTATTAGTATTCAATAATATTTTTGTTAAAAGTAAAATATGTAAACTAAGTTGAGTATTGATGTGGTACAGAAAAAATATGTCTATAATTATGTTCACACAACACAACTCATCTATTGAGATTGGAATTTGTACAAATTTAAAAACAGACATAGCTTTACTGCAGGTGTTTAATATTGATGATTCAATTTATTTATTTATTTATTTTTGGTGAAGCTACATGCTTCAAAAATTATAACAGAACATTCTTAATTATCGTTATATATTCAGTTGCTATGTATTCACTTTCAGTACTTTTTTTTCATGATCACCCTCATTTTTTCCACTCATCTAATTGTTTGTTGAGTCAAGATTTTGATAATGGAGCTCCTCTAAACACTGTCTCTCCACGATTCCACCTTGAAAACTATTTTTACTTTTATTTTTTATTTTCATTGCTTCCTTTACACAAAATAACCATCTTTTCAGGCTGTTGCTAGGTCTTCTGCCTAAATTAAATTATACATTTTTTTTTGCTGTAAGTTCCTAAGCCATCTTAGTCTGCCCCATTCAATTCTCTCATAATCTGACCTACATCCAAGTTCTCTTATCATAGCAGAATTTCTTAATCTCTTTGGATCTTTCTTACCATGCTTCTTAAAAATTTAATTTCAATCACCTGTATTTTACTGTCTTCCCTTTCAGTAGGTAGCCGTGATTGAACTACACATTAGATGCTCCATTGGATCATCCTTATCCTATATTAACTTCTAAAATTTCCCACCTTGAACTTTCCATCTTCGGATATTTTTATGGGCTAAATATCTAGAACTTTTAATAATTTCTAGTACTTCTGTTATTTGCAAACTGCTCTTTCTACTGTGATCATTCCTTGTTGCTACTCTTTATTGTACCTTTTACTCATCCTCATATCATTCATTTTCCTCTTTCTTAGTGTCAAACTTTAAGGTAATTTTTGGAATGCATATATTTTTTCTGCCAAAATAACAATAACAAAAGTAACTTGCCAGCTAGTTGGTATAGTGGATAGCAAACAGGTATCTGGATAAGCTGGTATTCGGTTCAATTCCTAGTAAAGTCTGGCATCTTCTTGGATAATTCTGTTCATCTCATGCTTCTATCTGTAAGTCTTCCAGCAAATTATTACACTCTTATTTACGAGTATTTTCCTCTTTTTATCCTCGTGGATCTCATCCACAAAATGATAAATAACAAAGATGACAGTCCACTAATTTATCTCAGTCCACTTTCCATTACAAACTTTCATTGTTACTTCCTCACATTGTGGTTCATATTGTACTTTTACAATATTTAATAAATTCTATTTATTCTATAATTTACAGGATATTGTTTCTTAGTGCTATACATAGATCATTATCATATGGCTTCATTCTACACATTATAATCTCCTCTTTGCTGTACTCTCAACATTGTTTATTATCACAGGTGATTCTCTTTCACCTGTCATATAGCAAAGATGAAATTAGCTATGAACCTTCTATTCCAGAACTCATATTGTCTTCCTCCAATCTGTGTTCCACTTTCTTTCTTATTCTTTTTTTATAATAACTATTCAAAAATTTTCATTATAACAGGTATCAGTCAACTCCTCAATAGTTATGATAGTTTCTTTCTTTTTTTATTTATTTGTATAGATAAAATAATACCATTATCACTCTCTGGAACTTGGTTCTTTTTCCAGATAACTTCTATTATCTGGCTCAATCAACACTATCCTGCTTGACCAGCTGCTTTTAACATCCAGACATTTAATTCATCCTTTCCTGAAGTTTACTCTATACTCATTTTCTTTACTGCCTCTTCCCTACTTCGATAGAAGTACTTCGCTCTCTATTTTGTACTAAATATGCTGTTCATCACCCTGTCAGTGTCACCCTTTCACATCACATTTAACAATTTCTGAAAATTTCTGTTAAAATTACATTGCTTCACTTCTAATTTTCTTTAATCTTATCACTATCATTATTTTTTGGATTTTTTAGCAGTTGTTGATTTTTTAGCAGTTAAGATCTGAAATAAAATTTACCCAACTTTTTTCTTCTTCTTTAACTTCTATTCTGTATTCCTTTACTTATGTTTCTTGGTATTATTGTCATCTTTTTTTCTCTCATTCCATATTTTCTTCTTCATCTCGAATACCTCCTCACCTTCTAATTCCATCATCGTGTTTCCTTACCTTTTCCTTCCTACTTTCTTTTCATTACAGTTCACTACAACTTATCAGTGATTTTTTAAAAAATCATTCCATTACTGTTTTGCCTTCCCTATTTTGTTTTTTGGAACATGATTTTTACATTCCTCTAGAAAAATTGCCTGTACTTTCTTATCTTTTGGGTAGTACACTTTTTTCCTTTTCTATTTCCATTTACTCTTATATATCTTATCTTAATATTTGGTATAACTGCTCTATGACCCACCTCAAATACATTGTCAGTCATGTCTACTACATCCATCTACTCTTTCCATTTTTTTTTAACCAGAAAGTAATCAGTTAGTTTATTTGACTCCCCTTTCTCCCAGCCATACCTAGAAATCTTCCATAAGTTCTTAAGTCATTTCCTTCACATATCAATTACCAGTTTTATTAGTATTACCATAAATATCTGGAGCTTCAGAAGCTTCTTTAGTCTTGTTCCTTCTTTTTCCAAATTACAATAAAGATTCTAGTTTATTTCTGCCAAGCCCTTCTTTATCATGTAATCTATTATCCCTTTAGTTTTTCCTTAGGATCATCAAATTATCAAAGTCTATTTTCAGTCTTTCTGCATTTCCTGTTTTTTCTTTGCTCCTAACAGGTTGAAAGAAAAAAATTATTTTCTGGTAACTGTAACTTTTTTCTAGCCACCCAGCCTCAAAATACCTCTGTCCGAAAAAATTCTACACATCACCTAAAAGGAAGACATTTTCTTAAGTTTAGAACTCAAGAAACTTCCATTTAGACTGTAATACTAATCATAAGGGTGCCATACAAAGACATTTTATCGCTACTGCCTTCATGAATGAGATTGCTTTTAACATAAAAAACAGATACCAACACAAAAGCTTTTTTCAGAATGCAGCTCCAGGTCACCTCAATCATATATTCTCAATCATTCTCTCATCAGCTCCTCTGATATATTGCATGTGTCCTTTCATGCTACCCAAAATTCCTCCACCCTGACTCAAGACTATTGCTACCTATTAAATACTGCAGCATGACTATAGTAACATTTAGTAACATGACTGCTAAATAGATAAGAATTTTAGAATACATAATGTAGAAAAGGTAGTTCATATTACAGGATTATCTTGGATAATTTCATTTGAGACTGATACAAATTAGTTGTACAAACTTTACACTTTATTGATAATAAATTGATAACAACAGTCTACCATATGAAGATCATTTTCTAAACAAAATTTAGTTTTTAGTAAATTCAGTTCAAAAAACTGACAGATAGTGATTGGTTTAAGGAAATTTAAAATTACTTGTAAGTTCTAGAATTAATTATTTATTTTTATGATGAAATATTCAAGTAGAAAAAATAAATTAAAAAAAATATTCATTATAGTTACATAATTATTTTACAAGAAAGAAACAAATAAGTTTGTGAAAGTTCATAAACTACAGTTTATTTGAATGTAAGCTGTCTTATGCTTAGTGCAGTTTTTAAAGTTAAGAAATATATATATTTTTTTCCATTGAAGAATTCTTTTTCCTCTCAAAAAATACATACATTAATTATTTATACATAAATTAAAAATACTTAATTAATTATACATAATTAAGTAGTTATAGGTTTAAGTTGGAATAGATTTAAATAAAATTTCTAATTCACCTAATATTAGTTGTACTGTCATTCTAAAATGGTATTAAAAAAGTACATACTCTCCAGGCTCGCTGCAACATGCTCATTGCCTTTCTTTCCAAAACCCTTGGATTGTTCAACTTTCTAACATTGGAAGTGTCTGTAACTTTGTACAAAAGACCTCACTTGAATGGATATAAACCAATACTTGTTCTTTCAGAAATAGTTGGAAACAAAAAAATTGAATCAGTTAAAATGTAGTACCATTCGGGTATTGCAAAATACACTTTATGATTGTTCAAGTTGATGAAATTTCTTACATCAACAACAGTCAGGTACTACCATTAAATTACTTCATTACTGTAATCTGTTTGAAAAGAATTAATTAGTTGGAATAGATGGATGGTTAATAAACCTATCATACTGGCAATGTTCCCTCACATCATTTTTTAATGAAGCGCAAGCTACATGTATTTGTCAGTTCAATAATGGATTCTTTTTTATTAACCCATATAAAGCATATAATTGAAAAAATAGATCTATCATACTGAAAAAACAATTTTTTTTAAATGTGATCACCTTTTTTTTAAGACTAATAATAATCAAATAATAATAATCAATGTTTGGTTTTAAAAAAAAACATTTAAAATGAAAAAAATATCTTATACTGAAAGTCATGTTTACTTTCATAAAAATAGCTTGGTACAAACTAGTTTTAAAACTATAACAAAAAATGTTTTTAGTTTAATAGTAAAAATATTACCAATTAGCTTTAATATGATAAAATTATATAATGTATTATTTAATTATTGTGTATCTATAATGAAAAAAAAGAAATGATGCTATATATCCTAACTTGTATTTATGGTCATTTTTCTTAAAAATTCTAATGCATCTTAATGTAATGGGTATAATATAATGTAGTGGGTATAATATATAAGTCTGTCATGGGTATTTAGTGATGTCAGAAGGTTGTAATAATGATTTATCCTGATTGGATGAGCAATTGTCCAAATGATAAACAAATTATTTCAACTACAATTACAAACAACACAGGATTATTTGTTATTATTGTTAAATTTTTGTTAATAAAAGTCTTACAAGTTTAATTGAATTGTATGATCAAAAAAAAAAATAAGACTATGGTTTAATCTACTCGTGAAACTATAATTAACTAACCAAAATAAATTATTTGCAAATGCTCTTATTTAAAAAAAATATATATCATATTATAGAAATGCTCATATTTCCTAAAGTATATGACTATTTAAAAACATTACTTAATTAAAACCATACTTAAAAACATCTGATAATTTCATGTACTATAATTGTTTGACATTCCTGAATAGACCTTCCTCAATTTTTTTAATAAAATGGTCAACTCATAAATATATAAGTTTGTTAGAATAAGCAATTTTTTAATTTTGCAAATATATTTCTACCAAAACTTAAAGAATCCAGCTAGAAATTCTTACCATATTTTTTGAGGTGTATTCTCTATGGAACTGGCCTCAGAAAATCATATCCAATCTTGCCGCAGAAAAGAAACTGCCACAATGTTTTGAAATTAGACACACTAGAAACAATAGGCTCATTGAAATTGCTTTGCTCAATCTGTAATGAATCGTCAATGTAGTCCCTATTTATCATTGTTTTGAATTTTGATACCAATAAAATTTACTGGATGGCAGAGAAATAAGTTCCTAACCCTATTTAAGAGTTAATTCAAAATTTATGTACAACTCCTTAACATCTACTTAGTTAATGCATTAAATTACTTTTTGAGCAATTAAAGAGCAAACCATATACCCCAAATCAATAAGCAACCTGATTGAGTGTAGGAAATGTTATCTAAATGAAGTTTACCAAAATCCGAACTATCACAACTACAATTTTATTATCTGCTTATAATAAAATACAGCAACAATGTTTATGTTAATAGTTTAGTTGCTATAACATAGATCAAAAACAGAACTAGACCATTCTTGGATTGTGGCAGCTAGCAAAGTGAGGTTCCATTCAGAGAATCATTTATTTCTACTTGCTTTTGAAATCTATTAGATGTATAACATTAAACCATAACATTGGTGCATCACTTATACTGTACATCAATCACTTCCAAAAGAGTATGTCATGTCTCACACAATCAAAGGCCCTTATTTCAAAACATCCTAAGGAATCTCTAACCTATTTAGGGCCTCTAGCATATAACAAATTAAGTCAAATACTTTATTTCTTATGATTTTTTTAAAAATCCTTATTGATTCTTGCTTAATATTTGCTTTCTTGTGATTTTTTTTTAATAACACTACCTGTTACTACTTCCTCAGAAATCAAAAAGAACATAGAGCAGTGCAACTGGATAGTAATTTGATAATATTTCTTAACTCTTCTTCCTTTTAATCACAGAACTAATAATGCTACAGGTATTCCACTCCATCTATATGAAGATTTATTTTTCAGCTACTTTATAGCCTTCAAAATATCCATTACTGTAACCTTTTTAAATAAAAAAATGTTTCTTATGTTAACATATTTAGATGTTAAGTTAATGGCTTCATCTAATGATGTATTGTCAAAAAACTTCATTTTCTGCACTTTAAAAACATTCATTAAACAATATCTTAATTGGGTCAGAAACCAGCTTGTCATCCATCATCAAATTTGGACACAATATTCTTTTGTTTAGTATTCAATTAATTCCTCACAATCTTTTCAGATGTACTTAGCATTTATGAACCTTATACAACCATTTTGTTACAGTGTTTAATGGCAGCAATTATTGTTTTTAATTTCATAATTTTTTTGTTCTTTTTATAATTTTTTAAATAATTTAGAAACTTAAAAAATTACTTTTGTAACTCAAAGTCAACATTGATGACTAATCTGGATCCTAAAAGCCATTTACTAAAAAACATCATTGTTGATTTCTCAGTTGATATCTTCATTTTAAAATTTCTTTAATAGAATGGGACCGATGAAATCTCACTTGCAGTTTATCCTCATTCATGAGTGATTACTGAATTATTATGTCATGTATCAGAAAATATCAGATTTAAAAAATCCCTTAACCAAGATTACATCTGAGTTAACTACTTGCTGCCAGACAGACTTAGCTAGTCAAGATATACATATATATTAAATAACAGAGGTGACATCATACAACCTTTTCACATATCTTTATTGACACCTGAAATTAGTATGATAAATTAATATTAATTTGCAACCCAACATTAATTAGTATTGATAAGTATAACCCAGCAATAGTTGACATAACTCAGCAAGACATTTGACATATTATTGACATATGGTGTCCCAATCCAAACATCAAACATTGTCAAAAAGTTAATCCATGAAAACCAGATTCATAGAATAAATTCTTGATATTGCTCTTCAGCAATTTTTGAGATTTATTCCAA
Organism: Lycorma delicatula; assembly: GCF_047948215.1. Taxonomy (NCBI): domain Eukaryota; kingdom Metazoa; phylum Arthropoda; class Insecta; order Hemiptera; family Fulgoridae; genus Lycorma; species Lycorma delicatula. The sequence continues at coordinate 163,757,040 of NC_134455.1, read as the reverse complement.
ACAGGGTTTTTAGGATAAACAAACAGTAATGCACAACCATCCATCCTAAAACCCGTTTAGATTTCTGCAATTAAGAATTTCTATTATTTTCACAAGTTGTTTTATTATCATTATGCAACAATATTGTAAAAGGAATTCCCAAGAGATGTGTTTTTCAGTAGTAACTAGGGTCAACACAAAAGCTTTCTTGAACAAAAAAATAAGTCTCCTCATACCTTGAAAATTTAGAAATTGTATTATTATTCCAGAAGGAATATAAATGTAGTACTCTTAGATAAAATACTAAGCTTCCATATTTTCTGTTCACTACTTTTCCTCTTTGGATCTGGCAATTAACAATTTTTAGAATCCTTTATCGCTTGCAAAAGCTATTCCATGGTTATTTCAATAACATGACATAGGTATATTGAGCAGAACTTTTTATTTGCTCAAATCAAACATGATTTACCGTTAATAATACAGTTAGATGATATATGCTCTTTTTTTCCAGACCCATAATTTTCTTAAACTTATTAGCCAGTTTTTTCCTTTCCACAGTATTAATAAATTTAATTCAAGATCCTTGGTGAACTTATCTGACAGTTGCTTTGGCATAATTTTTAACTAGTTATATATTAGTCTGCTGTCTACAGATTGACAGCAGACTTGGTATAATTGTTACTTATCTTTTACAGTTCTTCTTGCCTTCATTCCATATCACTAACCCTTTTTTTCTAATTCATTTTTTGTACCCACAGCTGTAGCGGCATCTTCCTTAACTGTTCTACATAGGTTATCCTACTTAATCTCAATATCACTGTATTTGGTAAAGTCATTAGTTTTATTATTATACAATTTTGATAGAAATTTTCTATAAATAATTTCTAAAAAGTGAGGCCAGAATCAGATAGCAGAGGGCTGTTTCGACCTCTTAAAAAAACTAATTTACTGACCATCAAAAAATGATCTGTGTACAAATCCATATCAAAAAAGGTTGTAACATCTTTTGACTACAGTCTCTAGTTAATAACATAATTTTTATAGATCTGTTTTCCTTACTCACTAAGAGAATTTATGGATGCCCTTCTTATGGAGAATCAAATTGGAGAATGGACATTTTAAATTGCTTCAATGCATGAAAATTTCTCAGTCTCTCTTTATTCTCATGGGAATCACTTCTTCAAAGGTGTCCCTTTTTCAAACAGCATCTAGCAATAAGTTTAAAATCCTTTCCTATATTACAAATTGCTAAGATTTTGTACAAATTGCCAGGTCAAGACTGTAGGAATATGTTCTGAAGTTAACAACTGAAAAAAAATTGGTTAACCAATTTTAGTGGACATCAGTATTTTTATGAAAGTTTTATCTGTTACTGTTTTGACAGTAATTTGATCAGTTGGGAAACAATACTGTCAAGTTTAATCCCTAAAGTTGATTCAGAGGCCTTAAAAGCAGTTCTAAGAAACACAAAGAAGGGTCCAAGTTTTAATACTGGAATGGATGAAATCTATATTCTGAGATGTCTTGAGCCATTTCATTTTTCTAGCTTCCTACAAAACAGAAAAAATGGTGATAATATTTCAAGATTTCCCTTTATCTTGTACTGATTATCGATTATTTATCCTTTCAGAAATACTCTGTTGTCTAAATCTTTAGAAAAAGTATATTTTGCTATAGTGTGAAAGATCATAAGAAAGAGGAGAAAGCACAGCAGTTGGTTGCTATGCTTTCCATAGATCCAATTGAAGTAGTAGATAAGGAATTATGCCAAGAATTTCCACTTCAAGAAAGTAATGCAGCAATGGCTCGCTTTTTGGTAATCTATCATTGCAATTAGATTGAAATGGTGAAATAAATGGCAAGATAAATGTCTTTATCTTGCATATCTTTTTGACATTAATCTATAATAATTTAAATGGTGAGCCAGTCTTAAAGTTTCAGTCATTCTTGAAAATTGTTACTGAAGAATTTTTATTTTGTTTCAGTAATGATTATGTATGATTTTTTAAATTTAAAAAAATTTTAAATATAATATAAAAATAATCTTTAATTTTAATATCTAATTTGATCTGAATAATTTGTAAAAGTAATTTAATGCAACTGGTGATACGAGAAATTCGTGAAAGCGCTTTTGCATGCATAATGGAATAAGGTAAGTGTCATACTACTTTATTTATTATTTTGTACTTAGGTAGATTAAATAAATATAATTTGTATATTAGTACAGAGAAATATGATTCTTAAAAGAATTTTTCAGAAAAAAATATATATATATGACCATGATTGACTTGGCAAGTCCTGACCAACCAAGAATTGGTCAGGACTACATAAGCTGTGTAGATCTTTGGTATTCATTGCAATTCTAAAAAAATAGCATTTTTTAGAACCTTTTTTATTTTGCTGTAAAGGCATTTAAAATGTTCTCTAAACATAAGGTATATAAATCTTAACCCCCAAATATTTAATAACTCCCATTTCTTCTAAGACCTGATGGTCCATCTTCACTTCCAGTGTTAGATTCTCGTCCATGTCTCTTTCTTTATAATTAGTTTTATGGATTTGTTACTACATATTAGATAATCTCTCATAAATTCTTTGGATGAGATTTCACTGAATTATATTTTTTGTAAATGTGTATTTCTTAGTAGTATTAATTCATCATGACCAATAATCTTATTCTCATCATCACCTGTCAGTTATTTTATACGCATGAAAACAAGATCAATTATCAATCAACTGCTTACACTTATACAAGTTGATCTTTAACTATTTTATGTACACAATAATAACTAAAAGTAGATAATAAGCATTTGATGTAAACATCACCTTTGTTAAACAGATTTATATTAAAATCTCCAAGAAATAAAATTTCAATCATTTTTGAGTATCTCTTGAAGCACCAATAAAACATGTACTGACACTTGGTGTGACCGGTTAACTACCACCACCATAATTTGAATGTTATCTAAACAAACTTCCAGATTAATATACTTATCAATTATTAAGTATTTATCAATTGCCAAATATTTTCATTTGGCAATATACAGAGTATATCAGGAAGTTCTCCTGGGACTTTAATAATCTATTCTTCATATGAAAATAATGGAAAAAACTGACAAAACAGTTTTAGGACTTTCCTATCACACGGCTTTTTTCTGATTCATGGCCTATACAAACAACTTAATTTAAAATATTTATCATTTTATTTAAATACAATATTTTTTTTTTTTTATGTAATTCAATGTTTCTAACTAAAGCACGTGTGCATACAGTAATTCATGCATGCGGGTGTGGTGGTACTAGCGGCTACTTTAAATTCTGTTTTACCCGTTAAATATTACTCATTTATTTAATTCTACTGCTCACCTGTAATGTCACAACATAGCAAATGACTACAGCAGCTGTACATCAGTGCTACATTAGCACTCCTTGTGGTGAGAGAGGTACTAATGATACAGTATACCACTTACCCACTACTGCATTTAGAGAATTTTTTGGGGTGGTGTGTGATTTTGCAAAAACGTTTTTGGAAATATTATTATTTTTTAATTGTTAACAAATGTGTTTAAGAAAAATAAGATGTTAATTAGGTGAAATCTTGAGATACTGATGGTGACCTTGATCTACAGCCTTACCCCCTTGACCTTTGAAAATTGATGTTGAAAATTTACTGGCATCAATGCCCCATATATAGAAGTAATCTGACCAAGTTTGGTCAAAATTAGTCGAGGAGTACTGAAGACATAAGATGATTTTAGGGTGTGACACCAAACACACACACGTACATACAAACATCCAGGAAATTTCCAACCGGATTTTTGGGTTCCTTAGGTGTCAAAACATCAAGATCCAATGAAAACCACATAGGTCCAAATTGAACTGATTATAATACTTTTCCTTCTAAAGCAGTAGTTCTGCTGTAGTGCTAGACCGGAAAGTGAAAGTACATTTAAACATATGTTCTAAAATGCTTTGTTAGCAAGTTACATCTAGTCAAAGATTTCGCTTGGATTTCAGCTACCCTGGTGAAATGAGGTCATACTGAAATTTTTAGAATGTTAATTAAGGTGTAGAATTAGTGATTTCTTTTGGTTCTGGATCTGAAAAACCAAATGAAATAGGTCCTGAAACTATATATAGAATAGTTTTTGAGAAATCTGGAGTAAAAAACCTGTTTTTTTACATTTGACATACAATAACATTTTTAAATGGCTAATAAACACATACTTGTGGAGCATTTAGTTCTGAACAAGATGTCATAAGATAACTTGAGTAACTTTATTTCATATTAGCTTTGTATAGACAAGTAAGTACCTTGCCCATACATGTGTGTGGACAAACTGAAGCTGCTATATTTACACCATGTTTTTTTTTTAGTGTTCTACTTTCAGAAATGCAAACAACACTGGTAGTTTTTTACTGGGGGGTAAAGTAAAAACACAATAATATCGTAGTACTTGTACCCTATAGCTCCCTTAAATTCACAAAACCTGAAATACTCCCACAATTTAACCATATTTCTGAAAGTGCTCTACTTTTAAGAGAAAAAAAAACTATAACAATAAAAGTTTCTCATCTCTCAAGTCGTCTGGTTCATATTATTGTTCTCTTCAGTTAAAAAAAAGTATATGTGAAACATAATTTAAAAAAAAAAATTGCTATGTAGTGAAAGTCTGTTAAAAATTTAATGACATTATTTAATTCAGCCATTCTTGCATCCTCAGAATTCTTCTTGGAATCTTGTCCTAGATTCGTTAAATTGATAAAAATTTAAATACTGTTGAAAAAAGTAGTAAACAAATTAAACCATTCTTTTTAAAACATGTTGGGGTAAATATACTTACTATCATCCTTAGACATATTGGTGCATACTTTATCTATCATGTAGTATTAAGTTTTGTCCTGCATAAAATTAAAGGGATTTTCAAGATTGACTGCACAACTGTAAACAGTTTTACCACGAAGTGAAGCAGCAGCCTATCAAACAAAGTTTAATCAGGCTGCTTTGAACTGATATCTTTACACACAACCTTTTAGTTAGATAAGCAATTTGTAAATTACTACTCTTTCAGTGAAAGTAAGTGTATGTCACGAAACATTATATGTATAGTCCTTATTTTAGAAGTTTATTAATTATTTTTCTATTTGTTTACTCTTCCTAATCTACAAATAAGTTATAATTTTTGTGCACCAATAGCTGTCATAGAATTGCAAGAAACTTCAGTCTGTAGCATGAGGTGTTAAATACTGTACACTGTCATATTTTAGTAAATGTGGTGTTTTATTGTTTTAAATAAAAGTTTGTATATGTTTTGGTTATATAAATTGTACATTTTATTAATTTTCCATTTACTTGTCAATTATTGGTTTGGATGTAAATAACTATGGGAGTCAATTTTTCTTACTGTAAGACAGTTACTAGCATAGTAATTCAATTCATTTAGTGCTAAATTCATTCAGTTATTCATTGCCATTAACCCTTTTCTCAGTAAGTAAACTGACATAGGCCTACTGCAGGATAAATTAGTTTTAAAATAAATAAAAAGGTTTAATAGAAATATTTTTTAAAAAATGTTTACACATAACTCTCATACAAATAATGTATAAAAAACAGTAATTCTACACACATTCTGCATTCAAATTCTGCATTGCTAGATTGCCATTCATATCAAATAATCACTGTATTCAGTAATTCAGTCTTACCAATTAAGTTTTCTGTATCTTCCTACTAACTTGATGCCAGTATCAACTGCTTGAGGAACATCAACCCAATGTTGAATTGTTATGAGAACAATTCGTACGTGTAATTTGTACAACATACTTATTGTTTCCCTTATGAAACAATAATGTCAACTTATGAAACAATAATTCTCTTATGTTATAAGCAACATTGAATTATTGGGAATTGTTATGAGAAACAATTCTCATGATGTTATGTGTACACATTTGCAACATCAATTCTTTGAACTCCAGCGCATCCAACAAGTAATATTTCGTCTGAAGGTTTCTTTCATCATAAACTTAATCATATTGTATGCGTGAGCACTTCAATAATTTTTTTTTTAATAATATTTTTCTGTGGAATTTCCTAACCAATATATATAATGGTATTACTAATATATATACCAATTTATTAACTACATGTTTTAAAAAAAATGAAATGTTTTTATAATCATTTGTAATATCTACATTGAATCTCATGCATTCTTCTTTCACATTGACTTTGTCAAAACTATGAAACATCAGCACTGCGAATGGCTAGCATTAATAGCAATAACATTTTTTCATACATAACACGTTCTCTGTCAAAATGGACTATTTATATATCTAGACCATTGATTCTTCAAATGTTTTTGCCCACTGCTCACATTGAGGATCAAAGGTTTTTTAGCTACCACCAAAATTTTTAAACTTACCATCTGTTAAAAATAATAATTACAATTGCTGTTTTTAAAATGCACTCTTAAAAACAGTAATTGCAATTATTGTTTTTAAACGTAGCATATCCTATTTCTGAGTTGAAATTTACATTTTAAATGAGAGCAATTAAAATGCATATTTAATCATATTTGGAAGAATTTTTATTAAAGTTGCTTTCAAAAACATTACAATTGTATCTATATAGTTATTATATAACTAACTATATAATGATCTTGGGTTAAGCTGAGAACAGGTAATAGATGTTGCAGCCTCAATCATTAAAGATTTTAATACCTCAAAATAAACAAAATAAACAAAAGCCAAAAACTGCAACGCTAAATTAAAGACCTAACAATTTATCATTAAAACTAGATCAGCTAGATCAAAGCCCTTTAATTTTCATATTTATTTGTATTGATACATTGCTTAGACCAGAAGATATGCAGTATTAAAGACAAAAGTGGCCTTTTCTCTTTAAAGTGGAGTATTTCAGGTCAGAAAATCATAGAGAGACATTAAAAAAAAGAAATTAAAGATAAAGTCTTAAGCTTTTAAACAATTTTAATGCAGTTTACTGAAAAAAAATTGTTTCCTCCATGTGCTGGATCAAACACGAAGAAAAACTTTCAAATTGTTTTTTTTAATTTGATGATTTTTGAAATATGAAGTATACGGTCAAAAATTAGAGTATTCAAACTTTAATTTTTTTTATTCATCTCTCTATCCCTCTTGGTTGTAAAGTTAAAGTTGTTTGAGTACAATAATTTTTTATCATAAAATCTAGGTGTCCCTTTATTTTTGTGTACTAGTGTAACAGGTATTTAATTTTAATTTGAAATATTAGGAAAACATCATTTTGCCCTTTTTTTTATCAGCCAACGCCTTTCTAGACCGCCTGAACGCTGCCAATTTTCTGTGGGCCTTTTACCATCTCCGCTGTTAAGGTCTCCAGCGCCCACAAGGGTGTATTATCACCCACTTTGAGAACAAACGATTGAAACGGTAATAGCATTTTCAGACAACCAAACCAAACTCAACAAGTTAGGACAATATAAGTAGTATAATTTCTTCTAACATTATTTTGCATCTAATTAAATAAGCCACTTTCCTAAAGGTACCAGCAACTAGCCTTCTGTGTTCATCCTCAGGAACAAAAAAAAACTCTGTGGTTTTAAAGAAGTTTTAAATCCCTTGGCCTTTCTACCTACCTTAATTAACAGAGGTTGAAATATAGTGCCATTCAAATTGTTATGTCATAAACAAACATATTAGACTTATCAAATGATGCTACTAATAAATTCAACAAAGGGTGACCATTAATGTTCAGTACTAGGCTAAATTAAATAGGATGTAAATGTAGACTATATACTAGTAATTTATCTAATTTACATACTAATAATGTACAGGAGGCCTAGGCACACAAAATTGTAAAAAATTGCTATAAGCCAGAAAAACAGAGCAGAATAAGTCTTAAAAACAGAAGATAGAATTGAAAATAAAGATCTGTATGATTTTTTTCAGTATGATAACATAAGCTATTTTTTTTGTACTGCATTTTATGTGAACTATCTTATTTATTTAAAAAATTATTCTCATATTTAAATTTAGTTTTGTGATTTTTTTTTTACGTAAAATATAATTTTAGTTAAGGATTTCCTTAAAATTTAAGTTTATAACTCTACTTGAGCAGCAAGACTATTACAAAAATGAAAAATTTCTGTAAAACTTTACTACCAACTGTTATGTATTTTGTAACTTATTAAGAAAAACAATTTTAATTAGTTATTAATGTTTTCTTATAACATTGTTATAATTTTTCTTTTGTAGCTGTTTTAGTGAAAAGCTGTTCCTTTTTTCTAATAAAACAAAATAACTTCTAAAATTATTTTGTATCTATCAACCTCAGGGACAAGTAAAAAATTCAGTGGTTTTAAAGAAGTTTAAGATCACTTGGTCTTCCTAACTCCTGCAATTCACAAAATTTGAAATACTCTGCCATTCAAACCATTTTACCATTATACAAATAAGTATTCTTGGAGCTTATTCAAAATTCAAGAATTTATACTCCTATTCTCTCCCTACCAAGCACCTTCAATCCCTTTGGTTCCCTTTAAAAAAAAATTGTAATATTCCTTTATTCAAATTTGATAATTAGTCTACAATTAAGATGTTAATTAAGTAGGCTTGTTAACTTTATTATTTAGAAGTAAATACAAATTGATGAATTTGAAGGCAAACTGTAGGGGTGATGTTTTGTTTAATTAGCATTTAAGACATAACCCACCGGGTTAGTCTAGTGGTGAACGCGTCTTCCCAAATCAGCTGATTTGGAAGCTGAGAGTTCCAGCGTTCAAGTCCTAGTAAAGTCAGTTATTTTTACATGGATTTGAATGCTAGATCGTGGATACCGGTGTTCTTTTGGTTGGGTTTCAATCAACTACACAGGTCAACCTGAGACTGTACAAGACTACACTTCATTTACATTCATACATATTATCCTCATTCATCCTCTGAAGTAATGCATTACAGTGGTTTCAGAGGCTAAATAGGTAAAAAGAGAGGTTATCACTTGGACATGACGATGAGTTAACTGATTTATGACGATGAGTTAACCACCAGACCAACATGATGGGGTTGGTGACAACCTAACAAATTTGAATTTGCTACCAATATTTACAATGAGACTGACAACCATGAATGTTTTTAGAGTGATTATTAGTGACAAAGTCACTTTCTTGTAAAGTTCAAATATACAATAATCTGCATTTGAACCTCTGAAAATCTGCATGAATTCATTGAACACAAACAGTTAATGAATGTAAACACCTGGGTTGGCTCTTGGGTGAGACTGAGAAGACTAACAGACTGGAGGAGACCAAGGAGGCTTTGTGAAACCTATGTAATATCTCAAAGTTATCTAGACATGTTTGAACTGTGTGTATTTTCTCCAAAAAGGAGACAATTATGTTATCTTTCAGTAGGACAATGTTTTCCATACCAACAAAATGAAGTCTGTTGTGATTTTCTGAATGAGACATTTGCCAATGATGGATAGATGAAGATGTTGAAATTAATCATCTCTACAGTTCTCAGATCTTGAAAACTTAATCTTCTGGACTTTTACTTTTATGGTACTTTGTGAAGCAAAATGTGTACACTATACCAGTCAATCACATCTACCACTTGAAACAGTAGAACATGTATGTTATAGCAGCTAATGCTCCAAATTTTCTCAGTACAGAAAGAATTGGATTATTACATTGATGTGTACAAGACAACTCATACTGAACTTCACTGACTGTAAAGCAAAATCTTAAAAATATTCTCTTTTATTAGGCACTATTTTCAAGTCTCCATCATTTATACTTTCAAAGTTGAAAAAATATAAAACTGCATCATGACTTCATGGATCATCTGTACATCATTCCTGATCAGACTAAAGGTTATTAAAAGTATAATAATGCTGAAATTAACTTCATACTACAAGCATAAATTTAAATTTAAAACAAGTATAACTAGGAGTTACATCATTTTTATTATTTTTCTCAAATGCATGTAAATTTAAAATTCACTAACTTGTTTACTCTGAGAGATTTAAAAAATGATAATGTTCTGAAATGTACATTTTTATTGAATAATTCTAATAACTAGATAAAAACATACTTTCAGATACAAATAGGCTAAAAACCCTCAATAATCTGCAAATAAACATCATAACGTGCAGAACAGGTTGGTGACCCAAGTGACGATCAAACACCATGTCATTAAAGGGCTGGGAATCTCAACTAGATCTCCTGAAAGAAAAATAAATAAATTTAGCATTGAAATTACTGAAAACTATCTTAGTTTTAAAAAAACGTAGCCTAATTTGTATATAAGAACCATAATTAAGATTGGTAGAATCAGAATAATTAATTATTATTGGGGAATGCTATTATTTACTAGTAAATAAATGACCAAGATCGTTTTTTTTTTTTCAATCATTTTCCAGGTTGTTATTTCTATAACAAAAAAAGTCTATAAAACTCGGAAAGCACTTGATTTTGGTGAAAATTACTTTAATCACAGGTTTTCATAAACTTTAGTAAGAGACCTAACACAGTAAAACTTAATACAAAGTGTTATGTTTTGTCTATCTTTTTGAAATTACATCAGCTTATTTCAGAAAGTAAAATCATTAACTGTTAAAACCACTCAGGAAGAGCTTTTAAATCAGCTATAACTTTAAAATACAAATCTGGACAAAGGAAATTTCTTCTAGTCAAGTTTCTTATCTTCTTTTAAGTTTACGGGTTAAACTTGAATAAAGAAAGGAGTCATCTGTTGGCCCACTAGAACTTCCTTCTCCTTTTCACTTCACTGATGCAAAATATGCCTTCTGTATTAAAAAAATGAAAAGTTTAATATTTTTCAGTAAAACGTGTTTTCACAGAAAATTAAATATTATTTATTTAATATCAGGTTACATAGTAACACATGTGTAAACTCTTCTGTAAGAGTTATTAAAATGTCCATTTTGCAAAAATGTAAGAAGAAATATAAGAAATATGAATAAATGTTATATATAATTTAAATAATGTCCCACCACATTTTGCTCAGAAAGAAATTAGTAACTGTATGTAAATCAGTTGCTCCTAGTCAGAAGTTCAATAAAATGTTCATGCTACTTGATCAGAACAGTGTTGCAGTAAGAAAATCACAATATGTAAAATTTTACATATTATTATCACATTTATATGACAATTTTGAATTATTTTTTTAAATTTTTTTTAAGGTTTTAGAGGCATTGACTACTTTGGTCATTAGCCCCTTTCCACATCACCATGTCAAAAAAAAAGAAGAAAAATATTTATTCCCCATCCTGATACAAAAGCTAGCAATGTAGTCAGAAGACTAGTCTTCTCAATACAGATCACCTAATAAAGACTTGTCATGAGATATTAAAACCTCAAAAGAAACACATATGGCAAGGTTGTAAAGGGTCCTTACCACCTAAAAAACACTAAAACTAGCTCAATAATAAACATGTCAAAACACTTTAAAATACTCAATCATTTATAATTAAATGTTGCCAAAATCTTTGAAAATAAATTAAAATATTAATCACACAATCAGGTCCAATCACATAATAACTGATTTTTTAATTTCTACCACCTATATTTATCCTTTTTTTTATGAAGTGGAGGAACCCCATTTACAGGTACCTAAGCATTGTTGGGCTCGCTAACAGGTTCTGCAAGATGTTAATAAATGCATGTGTGTTCCTGCACACCACCGACTAAACCTCCACCCTGGCTATCCACTCTCCTTGGCACAGCTTAAAGAAGCATTACAGGAAGGAGGAAATCACCCACCCTCCCACCCATACATATACACACCATCATACTCCACAATTGCTATGATAGAATAAGATACAATACAACATAATATACACCTAAGTTCATACAACTAGATACATACTTACAACAAGAAGCAGCAATGACCTACAGCACCAATACATACTATAATCAATCATATCAATAGGAAAATAACAACAATCATTATGATACAGAACATCATATAATAAACACCATACTTCATACCACAAATACATATTTACAACAAGAAGCAGCGAAGATCTGCAGCATCAATACACATATAATCATACAGTATGATCAGGCACCCTTGTGCACAATCAATATCTACCAAGTGAACATAATGATACAATCAGATACAATACCAAAACTTAATACAAATCAATACAATACTACAAGTACAGTGAAATAAACAGTAATAACATAATACACATGAATCATAAAGCAGGAAAAAATCAATGATACAGTACATTCATAGTACATCATACTTACATGATACAATGCATCATACTTACCGGGAGGCAATCATCAGACAAGAAGGCAGAGTGTCCGCAGTTTCATCGTGTCCAGGCAACCCCCTCACACACAGAGGACCCCCTAGTCCTCTGTGTGTCCCCTAGTCACTCAGCCGTGAACCTATCCATCCACGTGGCCTACAATGCCTCATCCTAGCACGTGACTCTTCCCAGATCAGGTTTTGCATGATTGACTTAGTATAGTCAGTAACGGCCTTCCAATGTCTCTCCAAGTGGAGGAGAATATCTTCAGGTGCAAACATGTCCACCCTATGTAGTACATCCAGTAGATGCCTCCTTTCCATGTCGTACCTGGTGCACCTGAAGAACACATGGTGCTGTTTCTTCCTCGTGACACACCGGACATGCATTAGAGTGATCAAGGCCAAACCGAAATAGATAATACCTGAAACCACCATGGCGTGTCAGGAACTGCATGAGACAGTAATCTAACGAGCCATGGCACCTGTTAATCCAGTGCCTGACGTCACCTATCATACGGTGTGTTCAGCGTCCTTTTTTGCTCCGGTGCCACCTCTGTTGCCAGACATTGATCACCTCCTCCAATATAAGAGTATATTGCCTTTCTATCTTCAGTTGGAAGAGCCCTTATCTCACAGTTTTTCCTTTGTTGTTCCACTATCAAGTCCATGGGAAGAAATCAAGCAAGGACCTTGCTTGATCACACACATTCATGTCCTTATCATCTGGTACTGTATCTAACCTTGATCTCTCCATATGCTCACCGGATGTGCTCCCTCATTTTAATTGGTCTGTTTGTGATGACTTTCACGGCAGTGATCATAGACCAATTATTATTGGTTTCGGTGTAGAGTGCGAGATTAAAAGAAGGCCACGGAGATGGATTGTTGAAAAGGCAGATTGGAATGGATACCATAAAGCATACCAATCACAGTATGACGATGGAGCGAACATCCTCAACCAATATTCTTCTTTTACGAACAAACATCGGGTAATCCTAGACGTCCTTTCATTCCATGGTGGAACGATGATTGCAAATATGCTATTAGGAATCGACGGCAGGCACTACGCAAATTTTTATCGTAGGCCTACAGCAGAACATCTAAATTTATGCCGCAGGGCTAGAGCGGTGTGCCATCGGATATTCTTGGACGCTAAGAGGAATACATGGACGAAATACGTGAGCACTATCTCACGCACTACTCCCACGTCTACTGTATGGAAGAAAATTCGTGCAATTTTCGGATCACCGAAACAATCTATTCTCGGTCTTATTGATGAAGGAGAACTCCTTTCATCACCCTCTGAAGTGGGTCTAGCAAAATCTTTCCGCTCGGTCTCTCTCACCTCATCATATAATAACGATTTTCAAAGGTACAAGATACAAATAGAAGTATTATCGTTAAACATTGGTGATTCGGTTGGTGAATTAAACACTCCATTCGTATTTAAGGAATTGTTACATGCACTTAAAAACTCACGGGACACTTCCCCTGGACCGGACAACATTCGCCTTTCCATGCTTTCACACCTTCCTAATTCGGCACTACAACAACTTTTGAATATTTTCAACGGTTTATTCTCCGAACAAGTCTTCCCACCCGGCTAGTCAGAAGCATTTATTATACCAATACTAAAACCTGGTAAAGACCAAACCAACCCCTCAAGCTACCGCCCTATTTCATTAACAAGCGTTTTGAGTAAAATAATGGAGAGAATGGTAAACCGCAGGCTTACAAGGTACTTGGAGAAACATGGCTTTCTATCGCCAGAACAGTGTGGTTTCCGTCAAGGACGATCTTCCATTGACCATCTCAATGGAAACAGCCATACAAAACGCTTTCCTCAATCGCCAGCACCTCGTCGCTATCTTTTTCGATATAAAAAAGGCGTATTACACAACCTGGCGACGTGGTATTCTTAACACTCTCAAACAATGGGGAATCTAGGGCAATAAGCTTGCTTTTATCCGGGGATTCTTAAATCACCGAACGGCTCGTGTTCGTGTGGATGATTCGCTCTCAGGTAGTGTCATCTTGGAGAATGGAGTGCCCCAAGGTAGTGTATTAAGTCCCACCTTATTTTCTGTAGCCATAAATGGTATTACCAAATGTGTGCAGGCTCCTGTCTCATGTTCTCTATTTGTTGACGATTTTGCTATTTACATTGCAAGCCGTTCAACACCTACAGCAGAGAGACTACTGCAGAACACTATATCTCACCTTGAAGCTTGGTCCAGGAATTCTGGTTTCACATTTTCATCCGAAAAAACAAAATGTGTAGTTTTTCTCGGCTACGAAACCCTTCTATTCCGCAAGTTTTTCTGAACGGAGAGACTATTACTATTTCTACCTACGTCAAGTTTTTAGGTTTATTTTTTGATAGCCAACTTACTTGGGTCAAACATATAAAAGAATTAAAAACAAAATGTTCCAAACTTCTAGATATGATGCGAGTCCTTACTAACACCAACTGGGGAGCCGATAGGTCATGTATGATACGTTTTTACTATTCCTTTGTTCGCTCCCGTTTAGATTATGGTTGTGTCGCCTACTCTTCAGCTCGTCAAACCGTGCTTAAAATGCTGGATAGTGTACATCATGCTTTCCTTCGGCTTGCCACAGGCGCGTTTAGATCAAGTCCTGTCGCAAGCTTACTTGTAGACTGTGGTGAACACAGTCGATGTGATGAACGTCTCAGAGGACAGCCAAATCACCCGGTTCTTGAGTCAGTCTTTAGAAATCCTAATCTAAGAAAGTATGAGGACCATCCACGTCGTACTGCACCTGTAGGTGTCCGTACCCGGCGTCTGCTGCAGCATATAAATGTTGACACACCGTCATTCTTTCCTACATATCCTTGCTCATATCCTCCATGGAGAATAAACCTTATAAATTTTACTTTTGACCTTAAGACATACAATAAACAATCAACACTACCTATTGTCTTCCAGCAAATGTTTCAGTGTGTTCTCTCCAAGATGAAACCAGACGCGGTTGTATACACTGATGAATCGAAACAAAACGATACCGTTGGCTGTGCATTTGTTGTCAGTGAAAGAACTTATATGTTTGGTCTACCCGGTATTACGAGTGTGTTTACCGCTGAACTATACGCTATAAATAAGGCTCTAAACATCATTAACCCTAAATATAGAAAAATTCTTATTTGCAGTGACTCGTAGTGCTCTCCAAGCCTTAAAAAACTTTTATTCCAAACATCCTATCGTCATTGAAATTTTCAACGCAATCGCCGAGTTGAATAATCGCAACACAGAAGTAAGTTTTTGCTGGGTCCCAAGCCACGTAGGGATTCCAGGTAATGAACATGCAGATTCCGCTGCCAAAGAAGCATGTAACCAGCCTCCTTTCACCACCCGAGTTGCTACTTCTGATTTTATTAATTATGTAAAACAATCACTAAGAGCAAAGTGGCAAGGTGACTGGACGGCTACTGTAGATAATAAACTACGGCAGATTAAAAATTCTGTGTTGCCATGGGACTCCTCATGTAGAAAATCTCGGCGTGAGGAAGTATTCCTCTGTCGGTTGCGGATAGGATACACCAGGGTCACACACGAGCACCTGATGTCAAGAGAACAAGCACCCCTATGCACAAGATGCAACTGCCGCATGACTGTGCACCACATACTCGTGGACTGCATATGTTATGTGGCGTTGCGTCGTAAGTTTAAATTACCCAGAAACACCCGTGGTGTCTTGTGCAATGACAATGAAGTTTTAAACCGGATGTTTCTTTTTCTGCGTAGTGTAGGGTTAACCCAAAAAATTTAATATTGTCGGGTATATTTCTTATTCTAGAAAAGTTTTTAATAGATTTGATTTTGTTAACCGAGGAGGGAGCCTTTTACACTCCCTATCCAAATCTGTTAAATTTTATTTTTTATATAGTTTTTTTTATTTATTATTTTAGCTTTTATGTTTAATGACTCGGTCTGTGATATTAGTTTTAAGTTTTATTTTTTTAACTTAGTTTTAAGTTTTATTTAATTTCTTTATTTTAGTTTTAACCTAGTTCTAAGTTTTATGTTTGTGTCTTATTTTTTTTTTTTAACTTTTTTGTATCATTTTTGTGCTCTTGTTATCCGAGAATGGGCCTTTTACACCATCTCGGACTTTAATTGTTTTATAAATTTGTTAATTTGTTTAATTGTTTTGCTTTTATTTTTTTTATTATTATTTTAAGTTTTAGTTTTACGTACTAGTTTTAATTACTTTTATTTTTTTTTCATAAAAAAAAAACCCGGGCGATGATAACGTACAGACGTTTTCCGCCCTCCACAAAAAAAAAAAAAAAAAAAAAAAAAAAGCGGGTACCCTGGGTTGCAAGGCCCTTTTAATCAAGATCCGGTAGGCTCCATGGATCTGTTTACTTCAGCTAGCAGACGTTGCCAGCAGAATTTCATGGACTGGCGTATGAGCACACCGAGTTGTCTCCTGCTCTCCTTAAATTGGATGATGTATAGCGCCCTGAGCGAATCAAGGCGAGCCCGCATGGCCAGTCTCATGAGTCTGTGACAATCCTTCCGTTTCTCATTTATGTCATGAGTCTACCAGTAAACAGGTGGATGTCCCTTACCACAATATCTTATCGGAAGCATTGAGTCATAAGCTTCTTTGAGAGTGTCAAGTCAGGTGAGAGGCTTTCTCCTCCGCTGAGGCTACTCCAGTGACACACCGCAAGTCAATAGACTCAGCCAAAACTCCTGCATCGGGAGTCCTAACATTCCTACCTGCTGCCGTATTCACACCGAGCTCGCAATTGTCACCATCAACGAGAATCATAACTATGGATTGGTGGTGGCTGGCAGAGAAGTCCTCCCATATCTGCCAGCCACGGATCCGTGCAGCCAATCCCGGTAAAGCGAAGGTAAGGTCGACTACATAGCCAGTCGACCCCTCCTGAATGTGTACGCAGTACCGTTGTTAAAGGACACCATATCTAAAGCCGCAATAGTCTCCACCATTATTCTAACTCTCACATTCGTCCTGATTGACCCCCATGTAGTAGACCAAGCGTTAAAATTGCCGGCTACATTAGCCGGCCGGTGTGCAAGGTCTCTCGAAATAGACGTCAGGGTCTCAATATACCGTTCGATGGATGTATTAGGTGAAATATAACACGCATAGAAGTACACGCTTAGTATCCGACCCCTGACAAATCCTGACCCTTGATGTACCTTTCTAGCTACCGTTTGTTTGCGCATTCATATGATAGCAGTCTAATTCTCCGACAGGATCCATTCCAGTCTAGGACGAGAGAGATACGGCTCAGAGATGAGCACAATATTTGCACTCATCTCCAAAGCGTATTCGCCACCATATCATCGGCCAACCCCGCATGGTATAGATAATTAACTTGTGCAATCTTTAGGTTCATTGTGGTAACATAGTCCGGCCAGTCCTCCCCCGGTTGGCACTGTCAGTCTTCTTCCCAGCCCCGCTAGGACAGGTGAGGGAGCCGGTACGGTGGCCCTCCATATCACAGGTCATACATCTTGAAGTTACGGCACAATTAATCGCCCTATGGCCCGCACCTCCACAAATAAAGCAGGCTCCGAATCGGTCTTCTCCACAACAGTTCCTGGCAGCATGACCCACTTAAAAACAGCGGTAACATCGCAGGGGCTGCTCTCTAATATCGATTCTACAGGAGACGAGACCAATCCTCACACGGCCCTTCTCTGTAATGAGGCCAGCCATAGGGGCCGGCAGTTAATCGGCAGATGGCAATCCTAGTCTCTCCGTATCCAGTCATCAATGTGTACTGTATGTTATCAGGCAGTTAAGAGTCAGCAACCTCGCGTGATCCTGGTGTTATATCCTCTTCCTGTATATCGTTTTCTAGATCTCTAATGCGCAGGGCAGGTCTAGTTTTTGTCGTCACAGTTCCCTCCTTCATAGTAGCAGGACTGCCTGCTTAAAGTTTCCCGCATTCTTCTGCCTTCTAGTATTTTTATCTCCATTTGTTCTCCCGTCCACCGAATAGAGAGAATTTCTGCAGCTGGAGGCACGTAACCGCGGTACGAACTGTCTTCAGCAGCTCTGCGTATGTAGAGATTGTTTGTGAACAGATTGTGCTTCATTACCCGCGAAGGGTAGTTTTCCTCCAGGGGTAGTTATATGTAATCTTTCCCCCGTCTTTCTCCCCTTCGCATTCCAATATCTTCCTGGTGAGGGTGGCGGTCGCAGAACATAAATCTCCGCCTGTACTGCGCCCAACTTTCCGTCGTTAATCCTCCTAACCCTGCCAACGACGTCTATAAGAACCTGCGATCTATAAGGTCGTTGCTTCCTCCAGAATCCACATACGCCAGGTGGCATAAGTTCTTAACGGGGACCCCTTCCCCCATCTCCTCTCCAATGAGTTTAATCTCAAGGGAAGCCGTCTGAACGTTCCCAGCCTTAATTCCTGTAGCCACACAATTAGCCTTAAATTGTGTAGCCACACAATTTGCGGCTGTCTTGCTACCAGATTCTCAAGGTGCTTATTCTCTGATAAATTATTTACATCAATGATCACAATGATGTACACTGCGCCTTCTCTTTTATCCGGTTTTTAGGTCATATCTTTTTAATGAACTCCGCCATTCGTTCATCAGTAATTCCTTCATCTAGACCGTCTAGAATAGGGCAGGCCGTAGCAACCAGTGTTTATGTTGCCACCTCCACTGTCTGTTTTTTCCCTCGTATGAGGGTACTATAGCTCATCATTTTTGTGAGTTCCTTGACAGTTTTGCTCAGCCCCTCGACAATCTTCTTGATGCTCCATTTGACATTTTTGTCAATACTCTAACGGAAATCAGAAGTCAACCTTTCTAAGCTCACTGCTATGTTCTCGAGTTCCATAATGCAATCTCCCTCCGCGAGGGTTTACTTCCCTTTAGGTCTTTTCACCCGTTTTTTATTGTCCGTGTCAGCTCTAGAGGACAGTCCAAGCTGTTCAAAAGTCATCGTCGGACTAGTGCTGGCCCTTGCAGTTGCGCCTTCTACGTCATCCCGACGCTCAGAAACCATCACTTTCATTTTGTCAGATTAGACGGTTTCTTTGAGGAGAACTAGAGTCGGAATGTAAGTCTAGGCCTCACTCCGCGTCCTGGGATGCCCCACACACCGTATTCTGAAGCGTAAAAATTTAGGGGGTGGAAAGGTGTAGAGAATGAAAAAATTATTTTTTTCATGGGGAGTAGGTCGCCGGGGAAAAAATAAGTTCACTTGGCTCGATATGAATTCACCGCCAGAACAAAGAGATGTCTTGAAAACGTAGATCTTGTTGGCTGGTATAACAGTTGCTAAGTTGGCAACTCTGAATGTACTAGAAATTAAACCAACCGACCGGATGCTAACCTAGTTACCCGAGCACGTGGCTTTTATAAGTTAGCAATGTAATCCCTGAAGTCTTACTTATTAACAATCGACTATTCTAACTTTAAAAATTACAGTTTTCTAATCATAACGACAGTATTTAACCACAATTGGTACTTGAACACTAAATTAAGAGCGTAAAGTCTAAAGTCATCTCGTTTGAGTTCGCCACGTGGTTTTTATGAATAAAATTAAAGCACTAATTATTTAACTAACAAACCATTTTTTTTTAAATGTATGGGTCAAAATACTCAACACACAGCACTAGCACATAAAACATATCCGCAAACCAAATCTTATACTTGATTAACATTAAGCATACTCATGGTCCACGTGATCCTCAGAACCGTCTTTTCTTCTTTTTTTCTCCATTCTCCTGTAGGCCTTAATGTTGAACTCCAGGTTGTCTGAGGGCTCGGAAATGGATTCTTCTGATCCTCAGCAGTAAATCATGGAGGATCTCTTGCTGCTGATGCAGTTGGCATCAGATGACGCCAACTCCGATTGTGTGGTTAGCAGTGTATTAGTCAAGATTTGATACACTTCCCGCAAAAGGGCGACTGAAGCACCCGCCTTCTCATTTAAAGGCTTCCATGCCTTTGGAGCCTCCATCTTTGAATGTTCATCGTTCTCTTTTTCTAACATTTTAATTTTCGGCTTCCTCGTTGCCTGAAAAGACACTTTCTCTATTGTGACTTTAACCTGGTCTGATTTAGCTTCAGGATTCTTCTCTATTTTAACATCATTTTCGCTATTCTTAATAGCGAAAACTATTAAGAACTGGTTGATGCCTCATTCCTGGGTTGTACAGAAATCTTAGTTTTGGAAGGATCTGCTTTCTTTTGTGATGATTTGAAGCTGCTTACTCTTGATGGTCGACTTTTCAATTTTATATTGATAATACGTTCGACCATGCATGCTAAAACTGGTGCCAGTTCAGAAACTACGTCCTCTGGTTTAATGGAAGCTGCAGAGGTTCATAACAATTGACACATACAGGTGGATCTCTGCAAGGGTCATCAGGGTGTAATGGGTCACCAATATACAGATTTTCTTCCTCATACAATGTGTTTCTATAAGTCCGAATCGCTGAAATCCAAACCAGCGCAAAGGAGTAGGGATAAACGGACCAACGTCTAACTGTGGAATCCAGCTGTTATCTTCTCTGGACACTTTGGTTTATTGAAGGTTAACACATGTGACGAAGAGGGTAAAACTTCTCCGTTGTGTTGTGTATTTAGTCGGCGACACACAACTTGCTCATGAACTTCCCCTGTTATTTTCTCTTCTGTACAATTTAAAAAATGTCTGAACACGACTACACCCTTAGATGATAAGGGTACTATGAGATGTAATCTCAATCTTCAACTCCGATCTTCTTGGCAATGAATAGCCGTGACGTGTATATCGTTGACAGTTTCAACGAACAACCCAGTAGGAGTCTTCCTTGTTTCTTTTACAGGTTCACCATCACGAAAGGATTGACTTTCGAGAAATCCCTTCTTTTCGTTCAATCACCAAATATATTGGGATCACTTCACTATTCTTCCGACGAAACTTGGTTCTATCCGTTCTAACTAACTTCGATACTCTTCATTCGTTTGGCTTCCAAAGCCAAACGCTCTCCAAGACGAGGATTTTTACGTAGAGCCTTTTCCACGGAAGTTGTGGAATTTGATGTATCCATAAGCTATGTTTTGTTAGCCAATAAGTCTCAAGGTGGGGGTCGAGAGACGGTTGGGCGTACCCCGGATCATTGATCTTGCCTGGGTTCCCCCAGTCAGCCACCTCTCATAGATTTAACCAGGCCGAGGAGGATCAGGTACTACCTAACCCACGATAACGACATCCCGGGCTCGCACGTAGCAGTAAGGGCTCTGATACCCATACCCATGAGACAATCCATGCCAAGAGCCGAAGGGACTGGCTCACGCTGGACGGCACAAGACTTCGGCACACAAGAGCAAGTTCACAGCAGACTACCCTCCAATCGGCTCCACAATCGGGAAGAGGAATGAGCCCTTCCTGTCCGCACTCCACTCAGCAACAGTAAAACCAGATCATGGTTATGCCTCCCACTACTGCTGCAATTAGCGAAACCGAGAAGCACAACCGCAACCATCTTGTGACCGCCAATCCCGTACTTCACAGAGGAGCACCTGAGCAAGACCATTGCCCCGTTGACCGACATAAAAGAAGCTAGGGAAGTGCCATGTGGTTGCCCGCCTCGGACGTGTGCGTAGGTGTTATTACACTGACATATGGTTGAAGTTTGTTTATTATTATTGCACGGTCATACAGGATAATAAACACTTAATCACAGCCGTCCTCAAAGAGGCAAGGTATAAGATTAAAACTATTGCATAAGTGACAAAATTTACTTATCATTCCAATTCATATGTGGCAACGGTAACAAGGCATGCATCAGAGCTTTAGGTTCATCATCTACCAAGTTCGGAGGTTACGTACTTCATCAATGCATAAGTATCTAAAATCACGGTTTTCTGCATTGGCAGGTAGAGGCAAGGTTGACGCCAATATTCTTGATCGACCTGTGAAGCGAGTGCGGAATCTCTCCCAGTGTGCCGATGACGATGGGTACTATCACAACTTTTTCTTGGGACCAGACTCCTTTACCCTACCCGCTAAAAATCCATGTACTTTTAGTTTCTCGACATGTATCTTCTGAATGTTAAAATACTGTCACGTATTGGTATTGTCGCGTCCAGGTGATGTTTTCCTGTTTTTTAGTCACAATATCTGTACGATTGTGAGTCACTGCCTTATCCGTGAGAACCGTATGATCGTAACAGATCTGTAACAGGATCTGGTAACCGTTAATCACGTGTTCCACGGACTCATTCCTCCTTCACACAATCGGAAGTTATCCACGAGCACGGTAGGGTCATTGACTATGTGCTTCCGGTTATTGAGCCTGCTAGTTACCGAATACTGAATTGCAAATGCAAATCCCTCAGTTTCAGCAAACAATTTGGCGTCCTTCAGTCATGCAAAGGAGGCAGTAAGGTCAATCCCTTCACCCAGCACGGAGGCGGCAAATCTCCCATGAAGCTCACTGATCCGCCATGCATCCATTTTATGTCTCACACCGAGGGCCTCATTCAGGGGTCGTAGTTAGTGTCACGAAGGCGGAGTGACCTTCATCTCTCCTCATCAACTCCCGGTAAAGAACACTGGATTCACTTAACTCTTGAAAATAGACCCTGAAGTTCTGCAATTGTTTCGCATGAACCTCAAGAAAATCCGCGATATCTCTTCCTCCCTTGCCTCGAGACAATTGAAGGAGCTGTAGAACTGCACGGGTGATGCGCTCGGCGCTTAGTGAATTCACTCCTAAGAAGTCGATTAAGCTCCTCTCAAGCTTCGTTCTCGTCTATCTCAGAATCCCGAAACTGTAGGAAACTAGCGGTCCGGCGTAGGTGTTGATGCTCTTCACTTTATTGTCCCCACTTAACTGCGACTTCATGATAGCATACACATGAGCTTTGAGGCCAGATGTAACGGCCTCATTTACTTTGCTATGGCTAATATCAACATCTTGAAGGAAGCCTAGGGATCAGTAGGCTCCCCACGCTGCATAGCTGTCATGACTGTAGGAGGATCCATGAACGGTACACTACAGCCATCTATTTGAGATCAAACTCCTTTCCTCATGGCATTAACCCTATATCTGTCTAAACCAAACCTTATACATACGTCGACACCAAATTTCTCGACCAGCTTAACAAGTTGTCGGATACCCTTTTTAGTGTCAGATAGAAGTTTTATATCAGCCATGTACATTAGGTGGTTATAAGAGTATTGGTCATTAGCGAACTTCTTATTGACCGATTTTAGGATGTTGAACAGACGGATCAGTGCCATACAGAACCAGAGCGCACTCAGAACATCATCTGAAATATCTCCTGGCGAATCACCACCTTGCTGATGGTCTTGGATTAGAAACGGTCAGCATAAAACAGGTGCACCATTTATCCACTGCGTGTTCGAGGAACTCCACGACTGCCGGATCAACCTTGTACAAAGCAAGCACCTCCACTAGCCAGGAACGCGGCACAGAGTCGACGGCTTTTGTACAAGGTGAGCAACATAAAACCGAACCCACAATGAACCGCTACCCAATACTGTTTATGATAGACTCTCACACAACTAGCGCAGGTAGTGGATGTATTTGTTACTATTGATTGTTGCTGCCGTTTGTCAGGTGTTTATGTGTCAGTACAATATACGGTTTGTTGCAGTGCAGTATTGTGAGTACAGTCGTGTTTGTGTAAAATGCTTTATTCAATTCAGGAGAGAATAGCCTATAGAAGAGGATATAGTTGAGGCCTACATTCGTTCTGGATCGTTTGAAGAATCATGTTAAGTATTCGTAGAAAAATTTCCGTGTGCCTGTATCCCAGCGAAGAGTTGCATACACGATTTAGTTAGAAAATGGCGTACAACAGGTTCGATTTCAAATCCAAAACGAAATAAGCACCCTTTCGTTAGGACTCCACAGGCCATTGCCGATATTGAAAGGAGAATTACTGCCAGTCCAAAAAAATCACTATGCAAGTTATCCCAACAATCTGGTGTTAAACACACATCCTGTCGTAAAATTCTTCATGCATTAAAATTGAATCAATACCGCATTACAACTGTACAACAACTGAAAACAGATAAACCGAAACGACTTGATTATTGCAACTGGCTTCTCGAAAACACTATTGGTGAAGAGATAGGCCCGATGTAGTATTTCATGTCAGGCGAGGTATGGTTTCATCTATCCGGCCACGTTAATTCGCAGGACACCAGGTATTGGATGGGGAGGAATCCTCACGATATACTCGAGCGTCCACTTCATGATGAGAAAATTGGTGTTTGGTGAGCCGTTTCCGGTAATCGTATAATAGGACCAATATTTTTGACGGGACTGTCAATATACAAGTTTACCTCACAATTTTCGAGGAATTCTATGCGCAATTAATTGATAATGGAAAAGAATACAGCTTCTCCCAACAAGGCGGAACAACCTGTCACAACTGGAGGTGGAATGCCGCACAGTCCGTTCTATGGACAAGATGGCTGATCCCCCATCTTAAACCGTGGATTAACAGAAGGCACGGTGAGCTAAATTACGAGATCATTCAATTCTTAATCGGGCATGGTAGTTTTAATAACTATTTATGCAGGATGAAGAGGCGAAGAACCGAATCGTGTATATATTGTGGAGAGGTTGATACGCCTGAACACACGATCTTCAGTTTCCGGAGATGGGAAGATGTCCATGAAGAGGTCAACCGGGCTACCGGGAGCGTGACCCCAGACACGCTACCATGATGATGTCATGTTGCATGGAATAATAGAATAGAAGCCATGTTGCATAGTAAGAGGAACTGGTATCTGATAAGTGATATGGTCGTTGCCATAATGCGGTTTAAGTCTGCAGAGGAAGTGGCTGAAATATAAGAACCAGTCCGACCTACGAAATGGGCTAAACACTAAGGGGCTGAGTATACCGAAAAAAGATGGTCAGGTCACCTTAGTGAATAACGCTCTATGTAAACAGAAAAGAGAAAATAAATAAATAAAAGATTTGTCAGATGTAAGGGTATAAAGGGTCCTAACATTTTATTTAAAAATACTAACGTAATAAAACATTTACACACTTACGCACGAACAGAACACTAGTAACATTTTCAGGGTGTAATGGGTCCTGAAACTAAAATAATACACAAAAATAAGCACATTTAAAGTAAGTAAATAAATAAAAAATCGTAAGTCTCGACAACACCAGATGATTAAACAAAATCCATTTTCGTATAAAAAATTACTTCATATAGAGAAATCTTAAACAGAAGTTATACTGACTTATAGACTTAATCGTCCGCTGGCATGTAAATAAGAAACTATCTTTTCTTCTTTACATTTTGTTAAAATCAGCAGCAATATTATTTGTTAGATCGTATCTCTTTCTGAGGTCCTGATAAATGTACACTATTCCAGTAGATGGTTGAACTGTAAGCTGTTTATTACATACACCGTACATTGGTATTCCTTTAATGGTTAACAAACATGAATTCGTTATTCGCGTGTGACCGATTCTGAGTCTGGTCACTGCCACTTGTTCTCGGCGAGTCAGTTTCACGTCGCTCTTCCATTTATATGGAGAAATTTTAATCGCATTAAATTTCGTATTTCACCTTCTCCATTCATTACTCTATGTATTTCTTATAGTGTGTGGTTGAGGCAATTTTTAATATCTACCACTTGAATAAGAATTATATCCATATTATCACATACTGTTGCCATTCTGGCAGCTTCGTCTACGCTTTCGTTTTCTGGGATACCAGTGCACCCTGGAGTCCACACAAATACATATCGCAGTGTACACAGCACGTTTTCTATCGTGAAAATTTGAAACCATTATTCCTTGCAACTTAGGCGTTTATCGCTCGTTCCAATGTATATTTACCACAAATGTTGCAGGCATATACAACTGGCAGATCATCAACGTAAATACTTTTGCTGATTTCTGCTGGAATGGCTAATATTAGTTTATTGATGGCGATCGTGAACTAGCTACCTCTCAACAGCGAGCCTTGTGGTGTGTCATTTTCCAATTTTTTTTTCTGATGAGTACTCATTGTATACGCGTATTTCAAAAGTACAGACGTTCATATAGTTGCCAAGTAATACAGCCCGGGTGGCTAGGGACCGCCTGAACAGTTGATTGGCCGGAGGTAGGCGTGTTGGCATCGTGCCACGGTCAGTTAGAAATTGTGGTGATTA
Organism: Lycorma delicatula; assembly: GCF_047948215.1. NCBI lineage: Eukaryota > Metazoa > Arthropoda > Insecta > Hemiptera > Fulgoridae > Lycorma > Lycorma delicatula. The sequence goes on along the minus strand of NC_134455.1, from coordinate 163,730,610 downwards.
TTAATAATGTTAGCTGTCGGTGGAACAACGACTGCACTGACGAGGGTATGGGTCACCATGCAGCCGTGAGGTGTAGCGTCGTTTTGAAGAGGACAGTTTTTAATGACCTAATGTCACCGTCGGCGGGATGGCGAATGCATTGTTGAGAGCATTGCAGCCGTGAGGTGTAGTGGCATCTCGACGATGGTAGTAAATAAAGTTAATGTCACGCGGGACTCAATGGAGCTGAGTGGAAGTAGGAAGTCTCTCCGCCTCTCCCTTATAGATCAGACCGGAGTCCAATTAACCAAGTCAGGAGTATGAACTGAAGTTAAGTTTACTAAGGGAAGTAAGATTAAATTCCATTGTTGCGAGTAATTTTTTTGGTGGTATGTTATTTATTCATTTGCCTCAAATGATGAGACATTTACACAAAATCGGCTGTATAAAGTGTAGAACTTGGCGCGGGGTTCGTGCTTCCGTGAACTCAGTTAGCTAGTTCAGAGAGCAGCGATGTAGGAGAAGATGTCCGGACGAGGCGTGCAGCAAAGGCTAAAGCTGAGTTATAAATCACTGTTGCAAATGTCTACCGAGGCATTTACATTGGTGGCATCCCAACGAGGCCTGGCTTATTACTATGAGATGTAAAAGGTTAGACGGCGAAAGACGACTCCCGTTAAAGCCCATCATGGTTGGTAACGGTGGAGGGGTGTGGCGACCGGAAGCATCACAAGGCGGGTGTCTTCCCCTATAGGGTTGGGATGTAGTTGCCAAGTAATAATGTAGCTGATGTAGCCGAACGGATTAAGGCGACAGTTGCCAAGAAATATTTTTCGAAGCTAATGTAGCCGAATGGTGTAAGACGACAGGCCGCCGCGAGCAGTTGTCAAGTAATGCTAGTAGTTTGCCGCGAATCCCCCGTTCGTGTAGTTGAAGCATTATTCCATGACGACAGGTTATATTTAAAGTCTTCTGCAGGTCAAAGAAGACTCCGGCACAATTTTTCCTGATGTGTAGCTGTTACATAATTATAAAATTTTCTAAATTGGTCGTTTGGTCAGTAGTTGAGTGATGCTGTCGTAAACCTACTTGATGTGATGATGAAAGATTTTCTCTTTCTAAAATCCAAACGAGTCGGTTATTCATCATTTTTTCAAAACTTTTTTGCATAGCACACGGCAAGGAAACAAGATGGTAACTATTGGGATCTGTCAGATTTTTATTTTTATTTTGGAACTGGAACAATATGTGCTTTCTTCCACTGCCGCGGATACATTCCATCCCCCCATATATGATTATACATTTCTAACAATCTAACTTTAGCAGTGCTACTTAGCTGTCTCATCATGACGTAATGAATTTCATTCGGACCAGAAGCTTTATTGCGGATTTTCTCCAACGCTTTTGAATGATTTTCTCTATTTTTAATGGTACATTATGTGAAAAATGTCATTTTAATTCCGAAATTTAGTAGACCCTCGAGTTTTGTTTTTGTCATGTAAAAGATTCATCATATTAGCCGTTTTGCTGGCTTCTTTGAAATCATTGGTCAGTAACTCTGCTAATTTCGTTTGGATTGTCTACAACTTCGTCTTCATGTTTGAGAAACATTATGGGACTAAAATTTGTACGCCGACAAATAGCCTTCACTTTCTTCCAAACGTTTGATGCAATCGCTTTTCTGTTAATGGATGACACTTATTGTTGCCAGGATCTTTCATAAGTCTTTTTGCATAAGTCCTATGATTTTAAAAAGCAATTGAATTTTCTATTGTTGGACATTTCTTGAAAGCGTTGTATGTTTTTTTCTTTCTTTTATGGCTTCACTTATTTCATCGTTCCACTACGGAATGGGTCGCTTCTTGATTTTCCCGGATGTTCTGGGAATATATCTTGATGCAGAGTCAAATACAGCATTCGTTATAGCATCGAACTTAGCTTCGATAACTCCAGTTGTTTCAGGTGTATTGCATTAGTAGTGAAGTTCGTTCAATCTGTCTTATCGAACAGCCATCTTTTGGAGGTGGGATAAAATTTTGTTGTAGCAGCAGTTGTAATTTGCACGGCAAATGGTAATTTCCTAGCAGATCTTCTAAAACTTTGAAAAGTGTACTTCAGTGCTATCAATGCAATTATAAATGCCTTACATCCCGGGTTCAAATTCCGGTCAGGCACGGCTTTTTCACACACGCTACAAATTATTCATCTCATCCTCTGAAGCAATACCTAACCGTGGTCCCGGAGATTTAAAAAAATAAATAATGCGCTTATAACTGCTAAATCTATACAGGACATCAATCCATCTCTGGCAGTAAATAAAAGAAAATGTTTGCGAATAAATAAAAAAATATGCAATCTAAAAAAATAACCAAAATAATAGATATCTGTCTTTCTCTGGTCAGATGTTGTTCTATTCTTGGATGTCAGATTATCTGGTTGCTATATCTTAATAGATGGTTTTATAACTTCCTTATGAGAGAGAGATTTTATTCTATTGTCTATTATTATTCTCTCTATCACAGACACCAAAATAGGGGCAAGCTTACCAAGAAGTTGGTCTGAATCCATAACTGGAGCAGAAACAGTAGCCGCTACCTGAGCATAAATTGTTGCAGTTATTTACGATCTTCTTCACCTGAGAAGTAGCTAATCTTTTACAGAGTTTTAATTTTCTAAACAGGGTAGTTTTTTATCGGCATGAATGCTGTCCTTTGCAATTTATATAGGCAGGAGGATTTTTGCAAGGTTCCCCTTCGTGAATCTCTTCACCATAAATGCATATTTGTGGTCTTTCTCATCGGGCAGCGGTGTGGATAAAACATTTATAGCAGCTCATTGGTTGCGGCACAAAAGCCACACATACAATCGGTGTATTCCTGCATGCACCTTCTCCAGCAGTGTTGGTCTGTTAAAGGTGGGGAGGACATGAGAGGGAGAAGGTAGGATTTTGCCATTCCTTCTCATATTCAACCTTCAGCTCTCTATCACAACCTGCGGTGACAATTCCTTGTTCTGTACAATTAAGAAGATCTCGACAGACTACAACACCCTTTGAAGTATTGAGGGTACTGTGTGGATCAACTCATACAGTAAACTTCCCTATGCTCTTCAGTCTAAGGATCTTCTATAATTGGTTGTCGTTAACTGTCTCTATGCAAAGTTAGTTGCAGGTTTTTTAAATTTCCTTTACAGTATCTCCAGCACAATTATTTATTTCCCAAGCGATAAAAAAAGGACTTACCCTCAAAAAATTACTATCTTCTCTTGTAACTACCAGATACTTGAGTTTTGGTGAATTACTCTTGAAAACAGCTCTTTACAAACTCTTTATCTCATTTCTTATTCTTCCTGTCTCATGATTCTTTCTCCATTTTGCCTCAGGCAACACAGCAGGTTCAAGACGAGGGTGTTTGGTTATTGTTGTATTGGCTCTTTGCCATGTTTGGTTATTGTTCAACTTGCATGATTTTTCATCCCTTCTGCAGCAAGGCTAGCCCTGCCTGAGTACACCCCTACTCCAGGGCTACCAACCCTGGAGATCCATTCTGGTGCTCCTGTGGATACAACATGTCCTGGCAGAGACCAGATGCGTAATCTCTGCACTGACTCCAGACCCCTACACACCTAAGCTTTCAGAGTTCCCATGCACCAACATACATGGGCACCTTAGCTACATTCTTGCCATCGCCGGGGCATGTGGACAGCAGAAGTCACCTCTGTTACAGCTCTGTTACACCTGCAATCACTTCTACCCTGGCCGCCACATCGCCAGCTCTAATGATGGTGTGAATCCATTTCCAAGTCGTTTTAAAATTTTCATATCTGCAGGTGGTTGAAAAATCCAGTCCTTGTAAAGATCTGTAGATAGAATAAGGGCAAAGAAAAAACTGGAATTTCTGAGAAAAACACGTGGAGCCTCATTAGCTAGCTGTATATATAGTTGTTCCCTCCCTGGATGTGGAACATGGATGGTATGTTTTGAACATGGGGAATATCTACCTAAGGGAAATTGTTACTGTTATTATTATTATTATACTTTTTTCTTTTGGTGTAAATCATAAACCACAGAAACAAACTTCTTTTTCTTTTTAACCTCCGGAACTTCTGTAAGGTATTACTTTAGAAGATAAATGAGGATTATATATATGAATATAAATGAAGTGTAATCTTGTACAGTCTCATGTTGATCACTTCTGAGACATGTGATTAATTGAAACCCAACCACCAAAGAAACAAAATATCCATGATCTAGTATTCAAATCCACTTAAAAGTAACTTCCTTTACTAGGATTTGAACCTTAGAACTCTTGGCTTTGAAATAAGCTGATCTGCAATGAGTTCACCTCTAGACCAACTTGGTGGACATTCAGAAATAAACTGTTAAATGCAATAGAACATTAATAAATTACCCACAAAAATCAAAGAATAAATTTTCTCAAAGGTTTTCTTCTGATAATCATTTCAGTTGATCATAATAAAGTAACAATTTTCTAAAATAATCAGTACTATAAAATTTTAAATATTTTCAATAACTGATAACATTCATTCTCCACCTTGCACATTTTATAAAGGGTACTTTATAGGATATTTGACTCTGTAAAATACCCAAATTTTGGTGAATTATGATAATTTTCTTCCTCTATGAATCATGAGACCTGGCCGTTGGTGAGGGGTTTGAGTGCTCATTGATAATGAGTAGCTGTACCAAAGGTGCAGCCGTATCGAAGAGATATCTGTTGAGAGCCAGACTAAGGAATCATTCCCTGAAAGAGGGCAGCAGCTCTTTCAGTAGTTGTCAAGGGCTAGGTCAGAAGGACTTAAACAGCCATATCAACATCACTCAATCTTCTGAATACTATGCAGCTGAAAGCAATGAAAAACTACATCTGCTTTTTTTCCAAGAAATTGTAACTCTTTGCATTTTCATTGATAAAATATTCCGAAGGTAAAATAATCCTCGTTCAGATCTCTGGGTGGGAATTACTAAGGAAGAGGTCACCAGAAAATTAAAAAATAACATTCTATGAGTCGGAGCGTGAAATGTAAGAAGTCTAAAAAAGGTTGGTAGGTTAGAAAAATTAAAGAGGGAAATGGAGTTAAATGTAAATGTGGTAGGAATTAGCAAGTTTCAGTGGGAAGAGGAATACGACTTTTGATCAGGTGATTTTAGAATAATTAACACAGCTTCAAATAAAGAGCAGGCAGGAGTAGGTTTGCATAACGAACAAGAAGAAAGGGAAGAGAGTAGAGTACTTCAAAATGCATAGCAACAGAATCATTGTAATAAGGATAAAATCAAAACATAAGCCGACAATTGTTGCCCACGATGATGATGATGAGAGAGTGTGTATACAAAAAAATTGTCAACATCCAGTTTAAAAATCATAAAGGAAGAGAATATACACTTGGACAAAGCCAGGTGATACTGCAAGGTATAAGATAGAATATATAATGGTTAAGCAAAGATTTAGAAATCAACTCGTCAACTGCAAAGCTTACCCTGGAGCAGACATTGATAGCGACCATAATTTTGTGATAATGAAATGTAGATTGGAATTTAAAAACCTAAAGAAAAAGTATCAGATGAATCAGTGGAATTTAGAAAATTTGAGGAAAAGCAGATAAAAAAGATTTTTGATGAGGACATCGCAAGAGATCTGAGTAAAAAAGATAAGGAAGAAAATCTAGAAGAAGAATGGGAGAATATTAAAAAGGAAATTTTTAAATCAGCAAAAGCAAACTTAGACGAAACAAAGATAGCCGGTAGAAAACATTGGATGTCAGAGGATATATTGCAGCTAATAGATGAATGTAGAAAATATAACAATGCTAGTGATGAAGAAAGTAAAAGAAACTATCGACAATTAAGAAATACTATAAACAGGCAGTGCAAACTAGCAAAAGAAGACTGGATTAAAGAAAAGTGTTCAGAAGTGGAAAGAGAGTGAACATTGGTAAAATTGACGGAGCATACAGGAAAGTTAAGGAAAATTTTGGGGTACATAAATTAAAATCTAATAATGTGTTAAACAAAGATTGTACACTGACATATAATACGAAAGGCAAAGTCGATAGGTGGGTGAAATATATTGAAGAGTTATATGGAGGAAATGAATTAGAAAATGGTGTTATAGAGGAAGAAGAGGAAGTTGAAGAGGATGAAATCAGAGAAACAATACTGAGAACTGAATTTAAGAGAGCATTAAAAGATTTGAATGGCAGAAAGGCTCCTGGAATAGACGGAATACCTGTAGAATTACTGCGCAGTGTAGGTGAGGAAGCGATTGATAGATTATACAAACTGGTGTATAATATTTATGAAAAAGGGAAAGTTCTGTCAGACTTAAAAAAAAGTGTTATAGTCATGATACCAAAGAAAGCAGGGGCAGATAAATGTGAAGAATACAGAACAATTAGTTTAACTAGCCATGCATCAAAAATCTTAACTAGAATTCTGTACAGAAGAATTGAGAGGAGAGTGGAAGAAGTGTTAGGGGAAGACCAGTTTGGTTTCAGGAAAAGTATAGAGACAAGGAAAGCAATTTTAGGGCTCAGATTAATAGTAAAAGGAAGATTAAAGAAAAGCAAACCAACATACTTGGCATTTATAGACCTAGAAGTGGCATTTGATAATGTAGACTAGAAATGAATGTTTAGCATTTAAAAAAAATTAGGGTTCAAGTACAGAGATAGAAGAACAATTGCTAAGATGTACAGGAACCAAACAGCAACAATAATAATTGAATAACATAAGAAAGAAGCCGTAATAAAAAAGGGAGTCTGAGAAAGATGTTTCCTATCCCTGTTACTTCTTAATTTTTACACAAAACTAGCAGTTAATGATGTTAAAGAAGAATTTAGATCCAGGGTAACAGTTCAAGGTAAAAGGTAAAGATGCTACAATTTGCTGATAATATAGTAATTCTAGCTGGGAGTAAAAAAGATTTAGAAGAAATAATGAACAGCATGGATGAAGTCCTACGCAAGAACTACCCATGAAAATAAACAAGAACAAAACAAAAGTAATGAAATGTAGTAGAAATAATGTAGATGAACCACTGAATAAATTAGAAGCAAAAAGACTATAGAGGTAGAAGAATTTTGTTATTTGGGAAGTAGAATTACTAAAGATGTATAAAGCAAGAGCGACATAAAATGCCAAATAGCACAGGCGAAATGAACCTTCAGTCAGAAATATAATTGATTAATATAACTTGATTGCAAGTTACAAGTGTGCTAGGGATCCATTTCAAAATACTCCCAAAGAAGTGCTCTCAACTGCCGAAGAAGAAATCTTAACAGACTTGACAGCAAATGGCAAAATCAAAAGACAATTTAGTAAAAAAATCACCCTTTGAATTTTGGGCAGGGGTGGATGATGACTGTTCTGCACTGAAAACAAAAGCATTTCATACACTGTTATCATTTTCAACATCCTGCCTTTGCCTGTGGTGGCTGCTTTGAAGACAAAATATAGATCTCATCTATATGTAGAAAAAAAACTGGGAGTATCTATTTCTTATATTAAAACTTCATTTGAAAAACTTTGCTCTGCAAGACAAACCCAAGGAAGTCGCTAATAATTATTAAACATTTTTTTAATTTTGTATTGATAAGTTAACTATTAAATACATTGTGTAGTACTGACACATTCTATTTATAAGTGTATTATATCAGTGTAAATTTGTATTTTATTGTTTTAGCACATATTTTATTTTGGCTTCCTTTTTGTAAATTAATAATTTAAAAAAAAATAATATTATGTTTTTGATATGATCGCGCCCCATTAAGTGTTATCACGTCTCCCCTAGGGGGGCACGCCCCACAGGTTTAGAAACACCGACATAAAGCAATTATTGCACTTGCACGAGGGAGTGACGAAGTGATTCGGCGTAAGCTATTGAGATATTACATATATATGCTGAATTAATATTTTTATCTTCTGCACCGTTTCCTGAGGTGGACTGTAACTACAATACGATGTAAATCTCCATTACCCGACTACATATAAAATTAATCTTTTAAAAAACAACAACCAATTCATAACGTGCGAACAATCAAGAATAACCAGTCTTTTCAATGGCTGTGGTTCTTAATCTCAAACGCAGATTATAACGTGGATAATTAAATATAATGTGCTCTGGATAATTAAATATTTATTATCTCCTACAATGAATTTATCTTAGTTTATTGATTGATGTAAACTTGAATAATTCATTTGAGTGCTTTCTTTGAAAGTTGTTTATATTTTTTGTTCTGATAACCGTTTTAAGTATTCCAAAGATGTTTACTGAATCTTAAAATGTTAAATTTCATTTTTTTTTCATCCTTTGTTATATATTTTAAGTATTTTGTATTCATGAACTAATGTTTAAATAAAAAAAAAAAAAATTGTTGAATTTAGTTGGCATTACTGCATAAATGTTTAATCTCAAGCTTGTAATTGGCGGGATGTAGTAATTGTAATAACGGTCATGTCTGTCTACGATGTTTTTTATCATTGAATTTTGTTGTTTACATTCTTAAGAAAAACTGTATTACGAATAAGTACTTTTGCTTCATTTTTGTGTTGTTAATATATCTTAGGTAATAATTGATCATGTAATAATAGCTGCTCTACCTAATCTGGCTTTGTAAATTTGGTGGTTATAGATTGCATTTGCATGCAACTAAGTATAAAGACAAAATCAAATTGGTAAACGTTTTCCAGATTTTATCTCTTATCTGAAAGTAGATTCATTCAAAATGAGGAAGTCTTCACTGGGTCGTCGATCTTCGGTCGTCTCCTCTGGCGCTGTTGAATCTGCTAACCAAGATAGTACAAAAAAGTGGGTATTTTATATTTTAATCCTCCCATTTTTATTTTAAAATGCGAAGTGTGAATTATTTACTTACCATAATGTGCAGTTTATATAATTCTCATCTGATTTAAGTAAATACCAACAAAAACATATTTACTCAGAACAAATATTAGGGTTTAATTGAATTTGTTGACTACTAACAATTGTACCAAAAGTTTTTCATGTTTAGTCATGTGATTAAACTAGTTGATTACTTCAGTTTCAAGGCACAGCCAGAAAAATATGATTATTTATTGATTATTGTCAATGTGTCTCAATATTCAAGAAGTGGTGGAATTATTTTATTTGAATATACTTGTGAAATGACATTTTATATTATACCAACTGTGTAATTCCTGCCTTATGGGTAGTCCAACATGAAACTTATGTGAATAGATTGAGAAATACTGGAATGCTTCTTTTAATTTTTTGGTATGCCTCAACTTGCTATTACAACTGACTTTTAATTGTAGTTAAACCACCACATTTTGAAATTCAGTGTATTATATTCACTCTATTTTACTTATAAAATTCATCTATAATTGGACTGCAATTGAGTGGGGACCTCAATTTTATTAACATTCTTTATATTTTCAACTAAGAATGGCCATTTTAATGCGTTACTTGGATTAACATTTGCAAGTTCAGTCTTTAACTGCAGACATGTTAAATACATGTACCTTATTTAACAATCAAAAGTAATTATCTATATCAATACATAAAAAAGTAAGTTGCATCATGAATAAAGCAAATGAATTTAAAAATTTTATAATACTCAGAGTATGAGTGCCAGTGAATTAAGTGTGTGCTAATATCTCTCTGTCTGTTTTAGATGATTTTTATATTTTTATTTGCAGGCCAGAAAAGAAATCGCTTCTATTGCAACCTGGATTTTCTCAATGTAAAAAACGGACTTCATCTGAAGATAGACTGTCTTCATTGAGAAATCCTCCTCAGTTTCCTCAGTCCATGAGCAGATCTCGTTCTGAAATGAGTCTCCTAGCTATGACTCCTTGCACTCCAATGATTTTTAGACAGAGGAGTGTTTTACCTTCTGGCAGTATACGTCCTAGCAGGTTTGTAGCAAATTTAGTTATAAATAGAATAGATGACTACATGAACTATTAGCTTTTACAGTGTAGTTATCAGGAAGATGATCACTTCATGAAAATTCTAGTATAGAAATCTTTGGTGTGCAACAGCATTACAAGATTTCAAAATGACTTATTCAAATATTAGATAAATCTTTCTTAGGGTTGAAAAATTGAAAATTACAATTTTACGGTCTGCAAGAAATTTGTTAATAGTGAAAATATATTTTTCATGAGTTTGAATAATTTGTTTATTTTCATTTATTTCACCATGTGTTTGAACATATAGCAGTTGCAAATTGTCAACTGCCAATCGTAAGAAATTGGCCTCCTAATGTCATGCAAAACTCATTGTATGTTATCCATGACAAAGTCCATCAACAAAATAAAAAAAAATTTAAATGAACTCTAGTAAACTTTGCTGTATGGCATAATATGGACTAAACATTAAAAAAAACTCAATTTCTAAACATATTGAAATATGACTACATTCTGGTTATACGTTCTTCATTTTAAAAATATCACATATAACTTACAGTGAATAATGTGTACTATTGCACATGATTATGAAATATTTCTGCAGTTTACCCACCTGTTACAATTATTGTGATGGAAAATGATATAATATCAGTTAACAAATTGCAGCAAACTAGTTGATGTATAAAGATTGTGTTTTCTGCCACATGAATTTACATAGATAACTCTCTTATTTGATAGGTCAAATGGTGTTTTCTGAAAAACCGTTTTACAACAGATCACATGCCCTCTGTTAATTGATATTGCCCTTAATAGGATCAGAGAAATGGTTATCTTTTAGTACCAGGTGAAATTCTTTCAGTAATTATCAGCATAAAGTTGCAGCCCTTGTATTATTGACTGCAACAAGTAGTAGTCGTTTGACTTGGGACTTATCCTATCAAACACCCGTTGCTCATGTGGCACATATTCCACATTGAATAATATGAGTGAATAATGGTTCATCAACTTCCACCATCATTTCTGGAGCACCAATTACACCATCAATGTTCAAAAGGTTGAATGTACAAATTTCTAAGATTACTCCAAGTGATGACGCTGTTGTGATTTATCCTGCATTCATGCTCGCAAAATGTAACAAATGTTAGTTCAATAGACCAACAGTATGTAAACAGAAATATTTTATTGAGTGGTAAATGTGATTGTTCTAACCATGTATTTTGACACATACCAACCTCAAGTAACTGCATTGCCACATACTGCATTTCTAATACTCTAATACATATCTACTCTGTAAAAATATTAATTTCGATTTTTTTTCTGTTTTGAAAAAGCATCATCTTGAAAAACCAAAAGATTCTGAGTTCTTGTGTAGCAGAGAATTTTTCTTTTTAGAGGCATTTAGGCCTGTAACTAATGCTTTTGGAACAGCCGCATAAAAAAAGTGGCAAAATTCTTTGTTCCCCACTTTCCTACTTTTATCATTAATTTAAAGGGATCATGTACAAGAAAAAAAATAATAAACATATTGATGGTTTTTCCTCTTTGAATGAAAAATCGTGAGTGTAAGATTATTAAATCTTACATTAAAATTTTTCTGGTTTAGTTAAGTGTAAGTTAAAATTTCACTACATTAGTAACTTTTAAAGCTATTAAAAACTGTTATTTCATTCATTACTTGCTTTCCCACATTATTTATCTTCATTTGACCGCATAAATATTACACATCTTTTGATATATGTATGGATGCCAATTTGTGTTTTATTACTGCAATATATACAAAATTAATTTTTTTTTACGTCCCTTTAATATGAAACAAAATAGTTCAGTTTGTGTATTATTAAACTAGATTTTTAAAAACTTTGCTCATGAAAATTTAGGTTTTAATGATGTGTAATTCTTCCTTTTTTTATTATAAACAACCTTGCAATACATACTGTTAATCAGAATCTCCTGATGTGTTGATAGGTATTAGACCCTGTTACAAAGTCTGGGAGTCATCCTTTAACCATTTTTTATCAAGTCATTTGGCAGAATGACACCGGCGAGAGTTTGTCTGATCGACATTTATTTCATCAAAATAATTTTGATGAAATAAAAATCATCGCAGAAATAGATGTTCAAGAATATAAGTTTTTTGTTTTTTCTTTTCTTTTTGATAAATTTGTGATAATCTCCCTAACCTCATGTTTTGTTTTTTTTTTCATTTTATAATGTGAAATTTTTGTTCTTTTAAGCCTGTTTTTTTTTCTCCTAACCCATTTCTGAATTGTGCTGCTAGATAGCAGTACTATCTGCAATAATTGAAAACATATTAATATTTTCGGTTTTCTTTACAATATTCCACTATTACGAACAATGGAAGCCAACCAACTTAAAAAGTTTTGCATGAATTTATATTTAAAATTAAGGCAAGATGATAATCATGATATAAATTGAGCCGATTTATACGAAGATTATTATTGCAACTGCTCAAATCAGTGAAAATAAAAACTCAAATAATAGATGACTAGATATCGACTAGAAAAACTGATCGATATGAACTAGATCAGTATTAATTTCATTTTTACTGTAGTGGAAAAAAAAGATTTTCATTTCTGAAGGTTGATTGCTTTATTTGATGAGAATTTTTTCATAAAAATAAGAAGAATCTTATTAATAGATGACTAGTTATTGACCAGACTTGATATATCCTCTAAAACTTCACAGAATTTTACAAATGAACAGAAAACAAAAAAACAGATGATATCAAAACTCCCAAAACAATCAAATTGTTAAGGTTTCGGCGAGAGTTTGCCGTCAATTGAAAAGATCGAAAATCAAAATTCAACAATTTGTTATTTATAGTTCTTCAAAAAGATGTCCAAATCAAAAAAGTACAGATATGTATGAAAGACAAGATAATTGTTATAAATTTTCCTGCTTCAATTTCTCAAACACAAAAATATACACCGTTAAATATTTTCTTTCTGCTCTACTAATACTGTAACTTTTTTAATATAAAACACATATGAAATCATCGAGAAATAATTGGAGATAAACAGTTTTTTTATATGCTTGTATATACTTAATAACACAAATAATATTTTTTTAAAATTGTCAAATTTTCTCATTTATATCGATTGAAAATGCAAAAAACTCTTACCCGATTTCATACTTGTTTAAGAACAAATTTGAATGAAACTTCAATATTTTACACTTAACATTATTTACTGTTTTACGTAAATGCATTACGATCTCAACAATAAGTTCAGCTTTGTCCATTACGTGAAAAATTCTATAAAAAAATCAGTAATCAATTTCTGATTTCAATAAAAAGATAATTTAATGAAAAAATCAACATTAGGGGCAGTACACGTCGTGACAATTTAAAGTGAATGTTACACACCTTATGTGAACGAATTATCATTGGTAGGTTTCTACTGATGTAATTTTGCCTTTAATAAAATGTTTCCTTGATATTTTGATAATTCAAAGTGATGAAATCATTTCTAATGTCACCTTCACTCTAAAATATCATAACAAGTACTGCCTCTAATTGTGTATTAATTAGCTTGGAAAAAATTAACTTATTGAATAATTAATTAGCTTGGAAAAAATTAACTTAAAATTAACTAAAAATATTTTATTTCAATTTTGTTTACGTTTTGTTTTGCTATTTTGAAATTATACAACATTTTTTCTAGAATTGAATTAATTTTTGAAATAGAAAATTATAACTGTTAATATTTTTTCAGCTAATTAATTAATTATTTTCAATGATTGAATCATTTGTTAGTATCATGAATTTAGAACTAGAGAATGACCACTCATATGATTTGCATTGTGAATTATCTTTCAAAAGCAAGTTAAGAAGTAGAAGAACGAACATTCACTTATGGATAATGAATTATTAGGATTTATGACGTTTAAAGTATGAAATCGGGCCGGCAATAGTTTTAGCATTTTCATTCAATATATTTGAGAAAATTTAACAAATTTTTTATTATGATTTGTGTTAAGTATATAAAAAAATTGTTTATCTCCAATTATTTCTCAATGATTTTGTATTTGTTTTATATTAAAGAAGTTCTATCATTTAGTTACAATATTAGTGGAGCAGGAAGAAAATATTTAACGTGTATATTTTTGTGTTTGAGAAAATGAAGTAGGAAAATACATAACAATTATTATCTCTCCTTTCATACGTATCTGTACTTTTTTGATTCAGACAATGTCTTTTTGAAGAACTATAAATAAACAAATTGTTGAATTTTGATTTTCGATATTTTTAATTGATGGCAAACTCGCCGAAACCTTAACAATTTAATTGTTTTGGGAGTTTTGATTATAATTGCAAGAGATGACAACATTAATGAATAACTGAAATGATAAGTTCAATTTTTTTCACAATTCCTTTCAAATTTTATGACTTTCCATCAATTAATTTATTTGTTGCATCCATTTGAAGTAAACAGCTTGTGATTTTCTTTTTTTTAATTGAAAAAATCGAGTGATTAAGTATTGCTTTAGAAAGCGCAAATGGTTCATAATAATGTTCGAAATGATTGAAAAAATTAATGATATTGTTCTGGAAGTCTTGCAAAAAAAGGTATGACATTACTGACATTGAGAAAAATTCAGCTGATTGTGTACCGACCTTAATGAAAATTTGCATCCAAAAAAGTTATTAGCAAGATGAGTTTTGCATTTCAATTGATCAAAAATACAATTCTATTGGCTACTTCTAAGCATTATTTAGAGTTCTTTAAACTTAATTGAAATTAATTTCTTCAACCTTCAATCAAATATGGATTAATCATTACATTCCAAAATCAAAACAGTTCTCTAAATAATAATTAGAAGGTGTTTGATTGCTGGCCCAGTACGGTTTCATAAAGAGAAAATCGATGTTTGAAGCTTCAAGAAGAGTGGTGACATGGGTGAACACATGCAGGACAGGCACCTGGAGGACCAGAGAGATTCCCTTGATGGTCCTCCTGGATGTCTGCAATGCCTTTAATAGTCTTCCGTGGGCGGACAGAAAGATTAGTGATTATTTGAGAGCAGTGATATGTGACTTCCTACATGCACATGAATTACTCACCACAATGGATCATGATGAAATTAGATTCCGAATGCGAGGTGGGGTGCCTCAAGGGTCCGTACTGAGCCCCCTCCTTTGGAACCATACATTTGATGGGATTTTGCCCTGGAGGGGGTCTCTTTGATTGCTTACACGGACAACCTAGCACTGCTAGTGTCAGGACGTGAAGAAGATGTCAAATACAGAGCGAATAGAGTGATTAAACAGGTGAGCAGATGACTCCAATCCAAAGAACTAAGTCTTGAACCCAAGACAAGCTTCTCACGATGATAGGGAAGCGTAAAATCAAACCCGTACATGTCAGAGTGGATGGTTATCAGGTCACAATGATGCCATACATCAAATATTTGGGGATTTGGTTCCAACAATCAGGAAAATTTAACAAACACCTTGAGATGGTCACATGTAAGGCAGAGAAAACCATAAACTCTGTAGGATGCTTAATGAGAAACACATGGGGGTCAAAGAAGACTGATCCTCACAGCAGGGACGTCCATCACTCTCATGCCACTCTGCTTTTGTTTTCGGCTTTTAACATTAAGAACAAAATTAGACTAAACTCCCTACAATGAAAAATGAATTTGAAAATTTAATCATCTTATAAAACTGTTTCTACAGTCACTACAGGGGTACCACCCATTTACCTTCAGGCCCGGAGAATAAAGCGAGTCTACAAAGGCGTGAACAAGGAAAATGCTGTCAGAGTGTTTTCATCAAGAATGGCAGAAAGAGTGGAACATGACCCGTATAAGTTCTTGGACACAAAGGTTGCTCCACCAGTAAAAAAATTAATAAAAAGAAATAAAGAATTCTTGTAGCAGATGAGAAGATAAAATTACATGAAAAGATTTTTTTGTCGTAGACATGGCTAGGACAATATGTTAAAAAATGAACATTTTGATTGGCAGTATATAATACTTTTATTATGAAATAAATAACTTTCATTTCTCTGATTGTTTATATTTCAGTATTTCCACATAAAAA
This sequence comes from Lycorma delicatula, assembly GCF_047948215.1. NCBI lineage: Eukaryota > Metazoa > Arthropoda > Insecta > Hemiptera > Fulgoridae > Lycorma > Lycorma delicatula. The sequence continues at coordinate 163,714,654 of NC_134455.1, read as the reverse complement.
TATAGCCCACAACAAAAACATAGTAATATATTTCATATTAAGAAACTGTTGTGCTTAACAAAGAGGTGATAATGTCATCTTTTATCATTAACAGAGTTCATGGTCCTGCTGGCTAATAAAATTGAATTTGGAATCATTGTGTTCAATGCTTTCTTTATCTAATGTTACTACCACTTTTGTTTCTATGTTTAGTACTGCTTACCTTTTTTTGCTTCATTCATTTATCTCTTGTTGACACATTTCAGAACCACCATTGTCAGAACTTATTGTACTAATGCTTTAAATTTCTGTTAATCTTTATATAGCATTTAGTCAACACCTCTCCCTATATTTGATATCAGGCCTTCTTTAGGCATGAGTAACTTGCTATCAGCAATACTGAGTATTCCTACAGATTGTAGAAGATAATATACCAAATATGAAAAAAATACAAAAGTTTAGAATATATTAGGTACATGGATGACGCTTTTAGTATTTAAAAAAATAATGAAAATATTCTGGAATAAATGAAAAAATTCTACCATAACATTAAATATACAATGGGAAAAGAGAGAGACAAAACTATTAATTTTCTAGACCAAACAATGAGAAGAAATATTCTAGATTTTGAAATATATAGAAAAGAAACCTTTATAGATAACATTGAGCTTACGATTCGAGCCCCCAGTGGAGCATAAATTAACGACATTTAGATTCATGATAGATAGACTACATAAATTACCATTAAAGAAACCAGCATACAAAAAAGAATTAAACATTATTTTTCAAATAGCAGAAAATAACAAGTATAAAAAGGAAATGATCAGAAAAATGAAAAAATTAAAGAAATGAATTAAATTAAAACAACAAACAATAAAGAAACCTTTACAAGGAATAAATTAACATTTACTGGGAAAGAAATTTATTCAAATAAACAATTAACAATTCTTTAATAAATATAATATAAAAATGGCTATAAGTACAAACAATACACTAAAAAAGATTTTTAATTGCAGCATAGAAGAAAAAGATATACACAACAATAATGGTATATACAAAATAAAATGTAAATGCAATATAATATCTATTGGACAAACGGGAAGAAAATTAAAATTAAGATATAATAAATACATGAGATCCTTCAAAAATCAAAAAAATAATTGTACGAGGGTAAGTCAATTATTATCCGCAATGTAGTTATAAATTTTATTGCAATACAAATAGGAAACTAACATGTACATCATTTTTCAACATAGTCCCCTTGCATTTCAATACACTTGGCCCATCGTTGCACAAGCTTCCTGATGCCCTCATAAAAGAAGGTTTTCAGTTGAGCTATGAGCCAGGAATGCACCGCTTCTTTCACTGTTTTGTCCAAGGTAAATCAGCAGCCCCTTAATGCCTCTTTGAGTGGACCAAACAAGTGGTAGTCAGAAGGGGCAAGATCAGGACTATATGGAGAATGAGCCAGTACTTCAAAGTTCAGTTGCAGCAGTATGTGGATGGGCATTGTGTGCAACAACACAACACCTTTTGACAGCAGTCCTCGGCGTTTGCTTCAAATTGCAGGCTTCAGCATCTTACTGTAACGCACACTGTTTACTGTCATGCCCCTTTCCTCATAATGTTCCAGTACTGGGCCTTGTGAGTCCCAAAAAACCATAAGCACCAGTTTTCCTACAGATAGTAGGGTCTTGAACTTTTTTTGCTGGGTGAATTTGGACGTTTCCATTCCATACTCTGCCATTTACTCTCTGGCTCGTAATGATGGATCTATGTTTCATCACCAGTGATGATTCTGTCTAAGAAGATCACCGTTCATTACCATAGCAATCCAAGTGTTTTTGGCAGATGTCCAAGCACGTTTGTTTATGCAACTGTATGAGTTGTTTTGGGACCCATCTTGCACAGACGGTATGAAACCCAAGTCTGTTGTGGGTGATTTCATAGGCAGAACCGTGACTAATTTGCAGACGATGTGCCACTTCATCAATAGTTACTCATCTGTTTAATAATACCGTGTCACGTGCACGCTCAATGTTTTCCTCATTTGTAGTGGTAAACGGTCGTCTGGCTCCTTCGTCATTCGTAACACTTGTGCGACCATTTTTGAATTTTTCAATCCATTCGTAGACACTCTGTTGCAGCAACACACTGTTCCCGTACTGTATCGAAAGTCTTCGATGAATTTCGGCCCCTGATACACTTTCCGACCACAAAAACTGATCACTGAACATTGCTCTTCTTTGGTGCAAACAGAAAGTGGAGCAGCCATGGTTAACCGCAGGGCAGTGATAGTGGAACTAACCCTAGCAGCATCAAATCTGCACAGATATAACAACAATTAAACCACGTATGCATCATCTACGCAACATGACAGTACTACTAACATAAAAATATAACTAAATTGCAGATAATAATTGACTTACCCTCGTAATTATGCAACACATTTAATAAATGGACATACTCAATGAAAGTTAAAGAATCAATAAAATTAATTCTCAAATGTATTAAAGGAAGAAGAATGGACATTTTAGAAAATCTAGAAATCTTTAAATTTCAAAGTAACTATAAAACGTTCATAAATGAACAGATCAAGCTGATGTCCTTTTCAAGAACCTCGATTTATTTAAAGCAGGAAATAGATAAATGAAATTAAAAGATAAGTATAACTATTAATAACGAGTAAGCAAAAAGAATGCCAGATAAGGCATGACATGATATGTAGGGAGGGGTGTTGACAAAATGCTATATAAAGATTAACAGACATTTAAAGCATCATTACAATAATTTTGACATTGGAATAGTTCCAAAATGCATCAAAAAGAGATAACAAGATGAAGCTAAGAAAGGTAAGCAGTACTAAACATAGAAACAATTAGTGAACTTAACAGAAAATATAATAATTATTATCTTAACAACAATTTTTACTACCACTTTACTGTACTTGTGTAACATGAGTAATAAATATTTTATTAAAATGAATCTTGGTATAGAATAGAAAGATAATCACTATATTTGTACGTTAACTATCTATTAAAAATTCTTGATTGAATTTGTAATAATTTATAAATTGCTAGGCTTCACCCATGAATTTTGGTAAAAATTATTTTAAACCTTTAATTCATTAAAATGTTTACAATAATTTTTTGTCTTTGTTATCGTTCAGTAATTTTAAATTGTGCAGTTATATAAATATTTTAACTGGAAAAATTGTTTTATTTTCTAAAAAAGATACTTTTTTCATTAAGAAATATAAACAAATACATACCACCTTATTATTTACTTAAAAGCTGAAAGATTATTATATAATTATTTTGACCAATACAGAGTTTTTGGGGGGGTTATAAAAACTATAAATTTGTTGCACATTTTGTCACCTTTCAACAGTACAGAAGGAACAAAAAGATACAGTGAAGAAGAAAGTGCAAATTATAGGAAAATAAATCCGCCAAAACTTCATTTTATAAGTTTTTCTTATTACTTCCTAACTATGAAAGATCTAAACCGTGACTTTTACTTTTTATGATAATGAGTAAAAAAATTTGCATTAGACTATAAGCTTTAAAAAAGATGTGATAACTTCTTTTTGTTAAAAAAACATTTTTTTTTAGTTAATTTTTTTAAAAAACTTCCTAAGACTAGAAAAAAGTTGTTGCTATTGTAATCTCAAAGTGAGTAAAAAACTACAAATGTCAAACAAAAAGTCTGATACCCAGATTTTTTCCTTACAACTCTCACATTTATTTGTTTTTACATGACTACCCAAAAAGGATTGTAATGTATTTAGGATGTATGTTTGTTCCACCTTAGCAGCTCATTGGCTGAACTGATTTAGATGTATGACCCTATGTTGGAATCCTTGTGTCATAGCCACCAGGAGTGTCATAGGTTATATAAATATATGTGTGTATATATGTGTGTATAACTTATTCAGCCACTCAACAAAGTACAGAATTAAAGAACATTCTTACCTTACTTTTTTTTTTTCATAAAGACTTCGAGCATAAGCCCATCTTCAGTAATTTTTTTCTAAATTTTACTTTTTTACATTTACACAATAGATGACATGATCTGTTAAAATTTATAGAACAAATAAATATTTGTTGTCAATAAGAAAAATTTTTTTTTAAATTTAAAATGTTACAATATTAAAATTTCCTTTAACATGCTATCAATATGTTACTATTCAGTATCAGTACAGTATCAATACTGATTATCTAATCTATTTCAAATTCCTTATCAATTTATTACCAACTTAAATAATATTTATAAGAATGTCCCCCATCAAATTCTGTCTGCAGATTCATTAGGCTGAATTTACATTTATATATATAACATTTTTCTAAAATTTCTAATTTTTTATTACTTTCATGTGCAATGTTTACTTTTTCAATTATTTCTAAATTATTTTACTAGTTAAATTATGTTTGTTAGTTATTAAGTGGTCTGCTACATTCGAGAAACCTATTATTTTTAAATGACCTTAAATGCTCATTAAGTCTACCTTTAAAAGTCCTATTTATTTTTTCACAATTATTGCATTTTATTTTAATTAATACCAGATGAATCATATTTATTTTTTACTATTTTATTATCATATCTTAAATGTTTTATTATATGATTTATCAGGTTTATAAGCAGGGTTATGTTTTTTTTTTTATAAGCATTAATTTACTTTATATAAATATTTTTGCTATTTTCATTTTCATGTATGGGTTTAAATGCAGTAATGTTTATGTTATTGAAGAATTTGGAATTATATTTTTTATATATATTATTGATCAGTGAGGTATCGCTTCCATTCTTTATAGCTATATTTATAATAATAATCCACAAAATAAACAGATTATAAATGAAAATAAAATTACTTACAGTTATAAATGCTTAATACATAAGCTTAGTAGACATACAACCAAACAATATAAAATAGAAGTAAAACAATAAAAGTAAACTGTATTGGAGGTTACTAACCATTATTTTACAATGAGCAAAATAATAAACTAACTATTTATTGAATAGTGGTCAAGTGTAGATTTCCATGTGGATTTAAAAAATAATTACACGATACAAGTCTTGCAGTACTAAAATTTCAGTTAGTGACAAGATTATATATACATACATACATACGTACAGATTAAATAAATCAGAAAGAATACAATACATAAATACCATACAAGAACACAGTTATAAAATTGAAAATGAAATTAATCCTAGATAAAAAATTGAAAGAAAAATAAAAATAACTAAAAATATGAAACTTTTAGAATCATCAATTCTATCCACAATCACAGGCCAATCAATTAAAAAAACTCTACATCTTCAATTAACAATATTTATATTTATATCATGTTTTTAAAAATATTAAGTTTTTGAGACCAATATGGACAACAAAAAATTTAATTTAAATAAATTAAATTTGCGCACCCCTATATATATATATATATATGTGTGTGATCCATGTCATCCATATCTTGCAATTTAGGCACAAAAAACTGGATTATCATGTAGCGATAGCAAGCACCATTAACTGTTACTGCCTGACTAACCACATTTTCAAAGAAGAATGGTCCAATGATGCCTCCAGCCCAAAATCCACACCAAACAGTGACACATTGTGGATGCATTTGCCTCTCAACAATCACTCCTGGATTTTCTGAACCCCAAACGCAACTTTTGTCAGTGAAGCCATCAAGAAGAAAAATGAGCTTCATCGCTGAAGATGATTTTGTTCAGAAAATTAGCATCCACTTGTTCCATAATCCATTCAACGAACACTCTTTGCTGTGTGTGGTCAGTCGGCTTCAGTACTTGAGTCAGTTGAACTTTGTAAGCATAAAGACGCAAATCTTTTGTGAATACGCTGTAGAGAGCTCAAAATGCCCAATTCTTGACCACAGTGTCAGATTGATGTTCCTGGACTCCGCAACACTCACAAACTGCTTAGATGTTTTGTGTTGAAGGACGACCAGAGTGTATAAGATCACTAATTAATCCAGTCTCCTTGAATTTTTTTAATTAATCTCTTCTCAGTTGATGAAGTTAAATCACTATTCTGACCATATTTTGTACGAAAATTGCAAACTGTTGCTGCCAAACTTTCATTATTTTAAAAATATTGCTCAACAGTAAAAACACATTGTTCTTTGGTGTAGTGCTCCATTTTTAATAACTCTGAACTGTCAGCTGCCATGGTGTCTTCTTTTTTTCATTGGTAACACTTTATCCCAAAAATGACACAAAATTCAAATCTTGTGTGAATTTTGGAACACCACTATATATTTAAATAAATTTTTAAAAATAGAAAAAAATTATACTACATGGAAAATTGTCACCTGTATACTCCTTAATTATCTTGTATTTGTAATTATCCTATATTAAAGAGCAACAATATTATGATAGGTTTATCTTTTTTTTTTTGGCACTTGTGTTTTTTAGTTTTTTAATATTTATCTCTTGTTAATAAAGTTTTACCTATAATGAAATTGTTCTCTAATTAATCTGTATTCAAATTTTATCACAAAAATTGTTTTCTTTAGATCTGAAATATCAAGCATGGACTCAAATAGATTCAGTAGCATTGGTGGTTTAAAGTCTACGAAGAAAGAAACTCGGCCTGTTAATGATAAACAATTTCAAATTGAAGCATTAATGAAGGTAATTTTACATTACATTAACATATGTTTATTTATGTTCGTGTTTTAATTTTAAAAGTAAAAGAAAATCTGTATTGTCCTAGGTACGATGAAAATAACTTATTTACTAATTCATTGCATTTGCGAATAAGTGTGAAACTGTTATAAATTGGAGTCTCTTCGAAACTATGACAGAAATGTGTAACAAGTTGATTAATTGTCTAAAAGAAACATTAGACAAATTTAACAGTTCTTATAACTCTTAGGTAGAACATAGTGGTGGTTCTCTTACTGATGGGAATATGAAAATTCAATCTGATCAGGGTCTTGATTTGTAAATTTACATACGAGTATGTATAGCAGAGATTCAAACAAATACAATAATTGGAATGTCATTAATCTACTCCCTTTGCATGCCTCATGCAACCTGTGTTAATCATTTCCATTGAATGTGGTTTTTATCATTCCTTAGTTCACATAATTATTATGCTTACCATTTTATATATTTTTTTGTTTTATTTTATTTTTATAATTAAGATTATCCTATTAAATGGTATATAATCCCTTTTTTTAACTTCCTTAAAATGAATAAAGTTAGTTTTTATGTATTAAATTTTAACTAATTACCATTAAACTTCATCATACTGCCTTTTAATTACAGATACACAAAATTTATTGTTTTATTTTTAGAATTAATGCATCTTTTATATCTTTTTGCATCTGCATATTTCAGCATGTATGTTATTCATTAAATCATTTATTGTAATAGCTCTAGTTTTAGCGAGTGTGGAAAATCTGTTTTCATGTTATATGTTAATAGTATGTAAATATTAGAGGCAAAGGCAGTGAGTTATGCTGTGGACATTATGAAATGTTAATAGCTTATAAAACTCAATAGATTATGTAATAGCTTTTTTTTAAGACACTGGCTGCACGTCTGGTCAAAAAAGCCAACAGCATGTAGTTATTCTTTCAAATGGAAGCAAACCCAGCATATAGCAGTTACTGCTTCCTTTTGTTATATGACCATCACAGTAGTGTATTTTGCAGTAATTTATTGTATTTACATAATACTTCAACGTACAGCTAATATTTTGAACATTATTACATTTTTAAAATATGTATATATAAGATATCTAAAATTTAATTGGCTCACTGAAAAATTTTAATTAATATCCAACGATTTTCTGTGAAAAAATGTTCAAACTGACAAGAATTACAAGAAGCGCTTATGTGAAACCGGGAATTGTGCAATAATAGACCTGCACATAAAATGGTGTAACATGCAAATCAAAATGGTATTACCTTCATTGAGTGCTGGTTTTCCATTTTATTTTCAAACAATTATTGAAAAGTTAATGCAAGATAACAGTTAAATACACTAAATAATGGAATGGAAAATTACAGCAGAAACTAATTATTTTTAAATATTAGAACAAAATAAAACTTTTATTTAATTAAAGAGGGTAATTGCCATCCACTTCACAAGAAATACTAGAATTTCCGAGGTTACTGTCATCAGAATCATAGCAACCATCATTGTCACTTTCACTATCTTCTTGTAAAGAAATAATAAATGATTCCATAGTAATTGTTAATAATGTGTACTTGTCACATATATTGAGCTTCTGTTACCTTAACTTTATCACAATACACCTTCCAATCTTTTTCCTCATGTTGGCCACTTTATTTTCACATAGTCTTTGAACATTTTTGATAACAAAAGCTATGTTATGATTTGCGTCATATCCTTTTACTTCTGACCAAACCAGAACTGGGTGGGTTTAAATCTGGGTGGTATGGAGAGGTAGTCTGAGAATGTCATGCCCTTTTTTTTTTGTAAAATTTCATCAAACACCTACAGTAAACTTTTCCTGTTTATTTTTACCAATTCATACAACTGTGGTTTCAGTATCAAGGAAGAATAACGAACAGAATGCTTCTGCAACCATTTTATCGTATCTTTTATTTCTGGTTATTGGTTTTTTGGTTTTTGGAAATTGGTTATTTTTCTAAAACAGCATTGTGATGGGGTGCGTTGTCAGAAATTACTACAGAATTATTGGGAAGTTTGGAATTAACATCTCTTCTGTCCATTTTAACTAATTTTCTGTTTTCATAAACTTCTTTGCCAGGTTAGTAAGGCGTTAGGTATAAAATCCATTTCTCTTCTGGTGTGTAAGTCAGTTGCCTTTTAAAATAGGAAATTTTAACCCGTCACCTAAATCAGTACATCGTGATTTATTTGTAGTGTTAGATGATAGTATATACAATTGGCCTATTTTCAGTTCTAAGTTTTTTTATGGCAATCAGATACTGAATTCGCTTAAGCCTTATGTCATGTCACTCAGTGAGAATCTCTGTTAATTTTCTACACCTAAAACCCAATTCTTTTATTATTTTTCTCAAATTCTTCTCTTTTCCTAAGTAATCAATGGTTTTTCACAGTCGGCAGTTGTTGTTATAACTTTATTTTACCTTTACATCAGAAATCTTTTGCTAGTTGTTAATTTGAAAATAGACATATCCTCACCTATGTTTATAAGAACCTTTTCCATTATTTTGATGATAAATATGCTTATAAACTTACTGAAATACTCTGTATGTAGATATAATGAATTCAATATATTCTTGATCTATCTGTTTGAAAGGGTGTGTGGTAGCTGTTAAAAACAAAATTATATTTTGTTTTTGAAATACATTTATATTTTAAAATACACAAAATAAATACTCTCATTATTTTTAATGTTAAAGTAAAATATATGTCTATACTGTGCTGTCCTTTATGGATTGATAGCCATCATTGTTGTGATGTCCTCAGATGAATGTAATAATGTAATAAGGTTATTTTTCCAATTGTCAGTTCTCATTGAAGATTGAGACATCTAGACCAGTGTTTTGAATATAAACATATTACACAAAACAATATTCTAATCACCATTATGTTCTATTTATTACTTTTTATCCAGAAAAATTTATTTCACAATTATTTAACTTATTTTGTATGTGATTTAAATAATGCATTATTTGTAATTTTCAACTTATAACAGTGTAGAGTTTTCAATATCTTAACCTTAGCAGAATATCTGAGATTCATACTACTGTAATGATCTATCCTTGTATAATTGTAACCTAGTTGCGCGACTGTTCTCATTTATTTTTAATAATTATAGAGTGGATATTCAAAACATTTTAGAATTTGGAGGTCATTATCATTTTACAAATTATATAAAATATATTTTATTATAAAAATGTTAAATGATTTTAAAACCATAGAAATTACATATTGTAAATTACATTGGAAATACTATTTACCTGCCTCCACCCGTTGTAAATAGAAATCCATTAAAAAATGTAATTATTAAGTTTTAGTAAGAAAAATTTAATATAGTTCACCTTTTAAAAGATATTTTTTCAAGGTTCAAATTATAAATTAATTTACTTACATAAAAAATTTATTTTTTTTATAAATTTCTGAATTGTCAACTGCTTCTTAAATCAGATATTTTAAAAATTGTTACCTGTTTGTGTGATAGTCCTCATTTAATTCATTTGCTACTTCATATAAATTGTAAACTCTACTTACACTTAGTTCATGTATGCTACTATATGCTTATACTATTTCCCTACTAATAAATTTAATGTAAATATTGTTTTCTTTAAGAGTATTGATATTTAATATAACTCAACCCCTTATGGTGATTTTTGTGTAAAATCACCATAATGGTGATTTTTGTGTAAAATCACCATAATGGTGATTTTATGGTGAGTTTTGTATCAAATAGTAGGGCCGGATGTAATCTTATGTTGCATGACATATGATCTGCAATAGCATGTTCTGCTCAGTGAAGAAGGCAATGAGAAATACAGCTCACTTTCTCCTGTGAGTCATGGGATGTTGGTTACCTTTCAGTCATTTGGTTGTAGGTCTTAATAGAATTACTTACTGAATTCAATTAAAACTGTTTTTTACAAAATTCTTAATGTAATGCTTAATATTAAAATAATGTCTGTTAAGTTTCAGTGGTTAAACAGTATTGTGCATTTGATTTTATACTGTTATTTAGAGTTTTTTTTTCTTTTTTTGTCAATAGGTACAAGATTTCTTTCAGAAACAACCAAACTGTTTTCAAATATTAGATAATAGCATGAATGTCCGTCCAATGACTTTAAAAAAATTTATAAACATCACAGGCTATTTGTTCAGTTTTATTGATGAAAAAATTATTCTCACAAAAGATAATTATATTGATATGATAATAAAAGCAGCGAAACAGCTTATGTATGGTGGAAAAATGGATAAATCTTGGCTTGTTGTGGGTATGTAGATTTAATTTTTTTTTAATGGAATTAAATTTCACATTTCATTATAATTATATGCTAGAATGTTTCAAAGCTACTTATGGTTTACTGGGAATGTGAGTTTAGAAGTAGGACATCTGTTGAATGACTTAAGTAGTTGAATGTCTTTGTTGAGTAGACACTAAAAATAATGTTTACAACTAATAATTTTAATTGGCTATGAACACTTATGGCTGCTAGAGTTTTTTGTCTCAGTATATACTTTATCTTGTAAACAGTTAACCAATGAATTCCCTAATTGTCTGTAGTTGCTTGTACCATTACTTAACTCTATGAACATTTAAAGCATCTCCTAAATTTAAATTTATGATTTAGATATTAATTTTTTAAAACCAGAATATCCTCTTTATAATTTCACTAGCAAGCAATTCTTAGAGTTTAGAATTTATCATGTTTAATACCCTAGGTCTTTTACTGGGATCTTCTGGAGATATGAACTTCGTACTCAGGAAGTTGTGGAGGTGAAGCGAATAATGAAAAGACAAAGCAGAGTGGAAGAACCTACACTTTCCCTTATTTTGAAATTTAATCTTCTGGTACCACCACAGACAATAAATTAGGTTTTCTAACGGTTTGAGTACAATCATTCATACCTAACCCATGGCGATATTTCAAATGCCATGGCTATGGTCACATTACGTCTTGCTCAAAAACAGAGATCTGTGCTCAATGTAGAAAGGCCACTTTCTAATAAGAAAGTGGTCTTTCAATAAGAAAGGCCACAGTGACATCAACTGCTAAGAAAACAAGAAATGTGCGAACTGCAGTGAATCACATACAGCTCGCTCCCAAGATTGCTGAACTTTTAAAAAAGAGAAGGCAATTCCCAGAATGTGTACAGAGCAGAAACTACCTTTTCCAGCCACACAAAGAAAATATAAAAAGTCAGTCAACTCTTGTAACTTAATTAAACCCGATATCTCTTTTGTTGCTACGACATCTAGCAAAGCTTCTTTAAATGCAGGTAATCAACAATGCAGAGCCTGCAGTGATTTAAAAAAAACTTATGCAGCTGTTATCTGATCAAGTTTCTTCATTTATAGCCACTATTTCAGAGTTTTCTAAGATGAATAAAAAGTCGATAGTTGCAGCCAGTGAAACCAACAGTTCGATCCCTCCGAAAGTTCTTTTCCATAGAATTTTACCTTTGCGGACAGGAGTAAAGCCACCAAATAAGCTCCCTGTTAAGGGAGCCCACATATTCACCTCCTCTGGGATGTTATCTGCTACTTCCCATTTATCAAAATCTCCCCCTGCAACACCACGTATACTGGAAAATATGGTAGAGAAACTGCCCGATTCCAGGGCATCAGAGTTCTTTAAAATCAAAAATATGAAAAAGAAAAACTGGATCACATAAACTAATTTTTTATATATTTTTCTGAAATTCAGTATCTATAACTAACTTTACATATGAACATTATTCAGTTGGAACGTTAGTGGGCTTTGGTCCTGCATTGAAGATATTAGAGTGATGGCGCACACACATGAACTACTAACATGTGCTTCCAAGAAATGCATCTTCTACTATAAGATGCAGTAACATTTGGATGCTATTTCTGTGAGAGATATGACTGTCTAGTAGACAGTAGAGAGAGTGGTGGAGTTGCTATTTTCATGTGGAATGAGGTGTCTCCTTCAAGGATTCCACTAGCTATCCTTATTCCTGTTGTTGCTGTGAAGATCTCTATCCCCTTCAAATTGCATATTTGCAATTTGTATCTCTCACTGATCTCCGAGTTCAATTCTCTAGAAATGTCAAATCTCATGCAAATCCCGTCGTTGTTATTAATAGGAAACTTCAATACCCACCATATTTTCTGGGACTCATCTTTTTGCTCCTCTGTAGGAAACATGATAAACAGAGAAAGAGGACTTGAAGCTTTATCTACTGAATGATGAGTCACACACATTCAGCATCCTTATCATGTTGTACATTGTCCAACATCGACCTGTCCATATGCTCACAGAGTTTTCTCCCTCGTCTTAATTTGTCTGTTTGTGATGACTTTCACGACAGTGATCATAGGCCAATTATTATTGCTTTTGGTGTCCAACGCGAGGTGAAATAAAAGCCACGGAGATGGATTGTTGAAAAGCTGGATTGGAACTGTTACCATAAACCCTTCCCATCGCAATATGATGATGGCACAGACATCCTTGATCAACTTTCCTCTTTTACGTCCATGATACTTGAGAATCCTAATAGATATATCCATAAACATCTGGAAACCCTAAACGTACTTGGTGATCACCAAAACAATCTGTTCTCGGTCTTATTCATGAAGGAGAACTCCTTTCATCATCTTCTGCAGTGGTAACTACCTTAGCAAATTCTTTCCGCTTAGTGTCTCACTTCATCATATAGTAGTGAATTTCAGAGGTACAAGATGCAGATGGAAGTTTTACCATTAAACATTGGTGACTTGGTTAATGAATTAAATGCTCCATTCACATTTAACAAGTTGTCACACACATTTAAAAACTCACTTGACACCTCCCCTGGACCTGACAACATTTACCTCTGTATGCTGTCACATTCCACCCCATAGGGGGAAAACACCAACCTTGTGACGTTACCAGTTGCCACACCACCCCGTCCATTCAATGCTCTGAGGAGCTTTACCGGAGGTTGTCATTAGACCATCTAACTAATTACATCTCAAAGTCATCAGCCAGGCCTCGGTCGGGATGCCAATGTAAATGCCTCGGCAGACATTTGCATCAAGAAAATACAAATCAAATTTCGCCTTCACATAGACCTCAAACGAACATCTTCACGTTCAACCTAACATGATTCCCTCAATCTAACTGACCAAAAGTGCAAACCCCATGCCTAGTCCAGATTTGACATGAACGAGTTTAAAGTCAAATCAGTGCTACACTCATACCAATCAGTGTTTTATTCAACATAGAGATTCAGACCTACACCCAATTAAGTCGACCAATTTAGGCCACCTAACAAGGGGAATGCAACCTCATTCCGGTCCGTGCAGGAGACAGTGACAAACCCTGCACCACCACCTAGTCCCATCATGGTGTCTTACGTGGCATTATCAAGTCATGATCACAGCCGCCACTGGCGGAAGGAAGCCACACCCCCGGTCGCATGAGTTAGCATACACAGCGGCGCAGTCACCCCCAACAGTGGAAGTTCCAAAGCGAATCACAAACAATACCAATATAACCGTGGCACAATGCCAACTCACCTACCTCCAACCAATCCAATGTCTAAGCCAGAACCTTAGCCATCCAGGATCCTACCACGATCGAGTACCTCGATTAAACTCTCTCTGCAGCCGCACACATCGCAAGGGCACAAAGGAAATCAGCCACTATATATCTCTCCTTGCGGATCATTGAGTTAATATGGTGATTGAGAAAGGAATGTATTCTCTCAAATTCCCTAATAGCTCATGAATGTTCAATCTCATTTTGGGAACAAACATAGAGGACATGGTCCACTGTATCATCCATCCCACAAATCGGGTATTCACTCAAATCCACCAAACGAAACCTAGCCAAACTTGCCCGAAAGGCACCATGCTCGGAGAGAAACTGTGATATACTGATTGTAGGAGACCCATCCAATCCCACCTAAATCATACATTATAGGAAATATACCATGCGTATAGCAACCTGTGGGGATTCGTCCCACCTGACCTGCCAAGACGCAAGGCCCCGGTTTTCAATCTCCTGCTTTCGTTCTAACATCAACAGATTGTTTACCTTGGAAATGATGTAGCATTCCCTATGCTTAGTAGCCAAGATATCTATTCGTTGGACTCCGGCTATAACGCAGACTGCCTCCTGCAAGACTGTTCTGTAACTGCTTATAACAGCCATCAAGAGGAGTCGCTGGGTCCGCAGCAAAATGTCCGCTCAGTACCTAAGAGCCATGCGGTGACCCCAGACAGACGCAGCATACAGCATAATAGCTTCATTGACACCTTTCTAAAGGATACACATGGTACGGAAACTCAACTCCCAATCAGGATGAATGACTACAGATTCCATAAAAAACATCAGCTGCCTTTTTTGCTACATACTGTTGATGTTCCTTGAATCGAAAATTCTCATCAAGGATAACACCCAGGTATTTTTCAGTCATAACATATTGAATGGGGAGACAGCCGTCCCGACCCAGATTCGTCAAGTAGCGGCCAGTCGTCCCTTGGGCAACATCATTGTGGTTTTTTCTGGACTGAAAATAATCTTATGTTGGAGACTCCACAGTCGGATTGTCTCAGATGCACTTGCAGCTCTGAACTCTACCTCGTTACGCGAATCTCCTTCAATCAATAGCAGCACATCATCAGCATAAGTGATGACACAACAACCACATGGCAACCTTAAACGCAACATCGAATCGAATTCTATGATCCAAAGAAGGGGACTCAGAACACTGCCCTGAGGGCATTCTTTAGTTAATGTCTTACGAACCTCCAAGTCGCCGTCATGCAGGGAAACGGTCTGATGGCTGAAATAACTTAAGCACTTCTAGTTATTTTCGTGTACATTTATACTTCTGCATCTGAAACAAGGCAAAGACGTAAATTGTTAAATGCCCCAGATATGTCCAGGAAAATCCCTAATACATATTAACATGGATTAGAGGAAGCTACATCCATCACCTTTAGAATGGCATCCTCAGGGCTCTTGCCTGGTCAGAAACCATATTGACTGTCCATTAGCAAATGATCAGTGGCCAATCTAACATTAATACACAAATATAGGACATTCTCAAACACCTTACCAGGCAAGAGAGTTAGTGGATGGTAAGAAGAACCAACAGTAGGATATTTGTCGCCACCTTTGAACAATAACACCAAGTCTCCATGCTGGAAAGCTATAAAAGTACCTAGCCCTCGTTCTGTGGTAATCTGCAGTTAGGACTGCACACCAATCGGGATCGCCTTTTCATTGTGTAGCCCTTAGAGTTGGTTCACAGACTGCTTCATTGCTGTCAGATTCCGAGACCACCAACCAGATATACGTTCCCGTTCAGTGCTCCTAGGAATGGTGGATTCAGCCACCACCACCAACGCAAAAGTGAAGTTTTCTGCCAGGACATCTAATGGCAGGCCATCAAGGTCTCGAGAAAAAATCTCCAGTCTGGACACCAACAAAGAGGAGAATTTCGACCAGTCCGCCCTTCTATGCAGGAAGCGCCCTCGGTAAACAGGAAAGTGTCCCTTATGACCATCGTGCAGCTTTTCCACTATTACAAATAATATCAACCAATGATCATTAGAACAGTCATCAATCACAGACAGCCGCTCGGAAGAATTCGAGTCGAGGCAATAATCTCCTGTTGGTAGGAGCACTACTACACTTGGGGTTCGCTAAATAGCAAGACAAGCCACCCAGTTCTGCCAAAGGAGCAGAGCTGCTAGGCCTGCCCCAAGCTTGCAAAAACTCTTCAATAAGTGGGTTCATGTCCTCCCAGGTGGTCACGCCTATATCTACCTCTGAACTATCATTGTCAGGACCAGTGTTCGAGGAGGTCGAAGGATAACAGTATACGAACAAAATGCTCGCTGTATTCCATCTACCTAGATGTTGGGCACAAGCCCACAAGCGTAATGATTACCCGCAGCAAGCCACGGGCAGCTGGAGACCTTCTATACCTCTTTGCTACTATTGGATCAAATGTGTGAAATCAAAGATCAGCACACAGTTACAGATTATGGCCCCCACTCTAAAAGAGCACGAGCAAGACTAAGGGTAAAGACCCCTTTGCTCATAACAGGAACTTGCAACCAGGAGTTGTTGCCATTCTTTTTGCTGCGATGAAGCGGGTGCTCAAACAAATCGTGTGCCAAATCCTCTGAATCCCTGTGAAAAGGGTATGATTCGTCTACACAGTAAGGGCGCAAACCCATTATAACACTCGACCACCAGCTTAAAAATAGCACTGAATAAGACTTACGCAACGCAACCTCTTTTTGTGAAAAGAGACCAGAGGTGTATGCTTCATTCCTAATATGGCACTGCAACATTTATAATGGTTTATTCTCTGCACAAATCTTCCCAATCATCTGGTCCTGTCAGCAGCCAGTACTGAAACCTGGTAAAGACAAAGCAAGAGCCACCAACCTACCACCCTATCTCCTTAATAAGCATTTTATGCAAAGTAATAGAGAGAATTGTGAATCACAGACTTACATGGAGATACATGGCCTTTTATCTGCAGAACACACTGCAGACAAGAACAATGTCATTGTTCGAAACATTGTTGTAGTGTCTTTGGAAACAGTCATTCAAAACACTTTCCTACTTCACCAACACCTCATCGCTACCTTCTTTGTTATCAGAAAGGCATACAACATGGCCTGGCGACGTGGCATCTTAAACATACTCAAAGAATGGGGAGTCAAGGGCAATATTCTTGCTTTTATTATGGGTTTCTTAAATGATCGAACTTTCCATGTTCATGTTGGAGATTCTGTATCGGGTACCGTCATCTCGGAGAATGGAGTACCTCGAGGAAGTGTATTAAGTGCCACCTTATTTTCTTTAGCCATCAACAGTAATACTAAATGTGTCCAGCCACCTGTTTCATGTTCATTATATGTTGATGATTTTGCTATATACATTACATCCTGTTCAACAGCCACAGCAGAGAGACTACTACAGAACACTATATTTCACCTTGAAGCTTGGTCTGGGGGTTACCAGCTTCACCTTTTCACCTGAGAAAACAAAATGTGTAGTCATTTCTTGACTACACATGCGAGACCTTTCCGTTGAAGTCTCTCAACAGGGAGCTAATTGCTCATGTATGATACAGTTTTATTATTCCTTTGGTCGTTCTCATTTAGATTATGGTTGTGTCGCCTTCTCTTCAGTGCATCATACCGTGTTTAAAATGCTGGATACTGTACGTCATGCTTTCCTTTGGCTTGCCACAGGTGTCTTTAGATCAAGCCCTGCCAGAAGCTTACTTGTTGACTGCGGTGAGCTATCACTTTGGGATAGACGGGACCAGCATTTAACATCTTATTTTGCCCATTCTAAAGGACAGCCAAATCACCCGGCTTTTGACGCAGTCCTTGGGAATCCTGATATAGGAAGATATGAGGACCATCCATGTTGTACTGCACCTACAGATGTTTGTATGCCACATCTACTTCTAATAAATGTTGACACACCTTCTATTTTTCCAACGTATTCATGTTCATATCCTTTGTGGGGAATCAACCTTATAAATTTTATGTTTGACCTTACGATATACAATAAAGAATCAACATCACCTCCTGTCTTCCAACAAATGTTTCATTATATTCTCTCCAAAACGAACCCAGACACAGTACTATACACAGATAGATCGAAACAGAACAATACCGTCGGTTGTGCATTTGTTGTCAATGATAGAACTTATATGTTTAATCTACCTGGTATTATGAGAGTGTTCACTGCTGAACTATACACTATAAATAAGGCTCTGAATGTCATTAACCCTAAGTACCAAAAAATGTTATTTGCAGTGAGTGACTTTGTAATTCTACCCAGGCCTTAGAAAATTTTTATTCCAGATATCCTATCATCAAAATCTGCTACGCAATCGTAGAGTTAAACGATCGTAACACACAAGTGAGTTTCTGCTGGATCCTAGCCAGTGTGGGGATTCCAGGTAATGAACAGTGCAGATTCCGCTGCTAAAGATGTATGTAATTAACCTCCTTCGCCACACATATTACTACTTCTGACTTTTATTAATTGTTTAAAACAGTCTCTTCAAGCAAAGTGGCAAGGTGACTGGACGGCTACCATTGATAACAGACTCCAGTACATTAAAGATTTTGTGTTGCCATGGGGCTCCTCATGCAGAAAAACTCACCAAGAGGAAGTGGTCCCCTCTGCTAATTGCAGATAGGACATATAAGAGCCACTCATGGGTACCTAGTGTCAGCGTAAAATGCACCACTATTTGTAAGATGTGACTGCCACTAACTGTGGGCATCACGTCCTTGTGGATTGCATACGTTATGCGGCCTTATGTCGCAAATTTAAACTACCCTATAACATTTGCCGTATCCTAGGCAGTGACAACAGCGTTAGTTCAACTACTGTTATTCCTACAGAGTATAAATATATTTCACGAAATATATCAACCTAGTTTTAGTATTTGTATTTTTTATTCTTGAGCAAAAGTATTTTTTTATTTTAATCGTAGTTTTAAACTTAGAACCTTTGTTGTCCGTGAAGGGACTCTTTACATCATACGGATAATGTTAAATTTAAAATATTTTTCCCTCTTATTTTTGTATTTCTTTTGAAATAAATTTATTTTACTGTTAAGATTCTCACTTTGATTTAGTTATAAGCTTTTCGTAATTTTAGTTTGTTTTTAGTGATATCTGTGATTAGCATTAATTTTAATCTAGTTTTAATTTATCCGGGTGATGATAACACGAAAGCGTTTTTCACCTTTAAAAAAAATACCCAAATATATACTGATGATGAAGTTTATTGTATAAAGGAAAGTCAGCCTTACTCCTGTTTGATGAATAAATGTAGTACTTCTATATGTTGCTAATCTAAACATCCTCTTAATAAAGTATCTGAATAATTTTTTCCCACATCCTCATACCACACACCCTCTTCAGATCTGGACTCCATAACAAAATCGACCAGCCTGCACTGTTAAACAGTCAACTTTACTCCAAATGATACCACATTACTTTCTACTTCCATTCTTCACACTTTGATTTTCCAAGTTTTTCGTTGTTTTTGTAAAATCATTTTGGTATGAATAGATTATATAAATATTTTAATTTATTTCCTCTCTGTTGGAAAATCATTTTTCTTTGATCTTTTCCATCCATTGCATAAAATCATAATGCTTTTATTTTTGAAAATTTAATTTTAGGTTCCATCTATTAATATAATTTTTCAAACAATTAATCATGTGCTTTAGGGTGAGTGGATCAGAAGACAATATCATCAGCTTAAGCTAATATTTTCACTCTTTCTGTTGCCTCTATGTGCTTTTGTGTGTTGCCTATTCTGGCTTCTGTATGTTTTTCCATTACCAATTTTTGAACAAGTAAAACAAAGGACTCAATAAATGGCCTTGTTTAATATCCATATTTGTATAGAAGTGGTTTGTTAATCTTTGTTTACATCAAACTCCAATTCACATTTCATACATCAAACCGTTCACAGAATTCAACATTTTTGTAGACATCCCAAACCAAA
Organism: Lycorma delicatula; assembly: GCF_047948215.1. Classification (NCBI taxonomy): domain Eukaryota; kingdom Metazoa; phylum Arthropoda; class Insecta; order Hemiptera; family Fulgoridae; genus Lycorma; species Lycorma delicatula. Next base: position 163,694,474 of record NC_134455.1, on the reverse strand, counting down.
TAAGTTTATAAATTAGTGCATGCCTGTCTCTTTCGCCAAATGCATAGGAAAAGAATATAAAAAGGTGTAAACTTTGCTTCACTTCTTAATTTAATTTCAATTTATCAAATTAAAAATGTTGTCCTTTGTTGAAAATTATTTTCTAAAAGCATTCTGAAATCCATTTTTAATGTTATCTGACCCTACTTTTAATGTTTGTAATAACATGCCAGCATACAATTCCCCAATTTTATTACTAAAAGAAATTCTGCGTAATTAACTCATTCACTGCTAATTAAAATTATGTTGTCATGCAACAGTGATGTAATACAATATAAGAATACATGCATAAAATGGATTCTTTTTTTATGATTTACCTTTACGCATAATATTTATGCTATATGTCCAAAATTAGTTTTCACAATGTTTCTATCCAAGATTTCAATGTATTTATTATTCGTCTCATCTGCATTGCACAAACAGTTATTGTCGATTATGTTTGTAATTTATACATTATATTAATAAATTTGATACTATTTACAACCCACCCAATCATGTCTTACAATACTCATATATCTTGATGTAAACTGTTGAAATATTTTCTATGGCACAACTTTAGTTTGTCCTTGTAAAAATGGTATATTGCCTTTTGTTGTTTTTATAACATTCTCAGAATCACTTTCTCTTCCCAGTATTTTTATGCTGCAACATAGATTCTTATGCTGCAACATAGTTGGGTTGAAACTTGGTGTTTCTTTCGGTAGAAGTGATTCAAGCAGTGTCAGATGAAAATAATAGTGATATTTTTGGTTTATCATTAATTACAATCATATATAAAGTAATTGCTATTGACCAGTACCATCTGAAGAATGTGAATGAATATCTTTTTATACTATCTTAAGCACTTTATGTTGGCACAGATAGAAAGGAGATCAACTGATCTTGATCCAAACCTTTCATAAAGGTGTTAAGCTTCTCTGTTGAAAATGGTTTCTGTTTTTCTTTAAAGTGCTTAATTACAAAAGTGAGCATACAATTTTCTTGTTTGTAGGATGTATCATTAACCACCTGTATCCTTCCATTTACCAATCATAATCCTGTTAGCATATTGTCATAGTTTAGCCCTTAGAAGGGCCAAACTATCCTAAAGACAGTTATAGCAGTGATGGGTATCCACCAGTCATGGCTAGTGGATTATATTTTTGATCAACACACAATATATCAGTGTAATAAGTTTCTTTTAACAGTAATATGGACTGAGACTGAAGCTGTTGTAGAAATTGTTCATATAGTGACCACGATTGATGCAATTTTGTAAAAGATATAAGATCACACTTTTTTGTATGATCCTTCCCTGACAAAGGATAATTTTTTTCCATCATAAATACTGAATCTTAGGCCATGATGCTCAATGAGGAAATATATATTAATTTTGTATTTTTTTTTATATGTGGGCGTATCACCAACCGTGTTTTCCATAAAACCATTGTCTCTAAAATAGCAACTTTTCTGGCAGAAAAATAAATCTGAAGCATTTTATTGTTAAAAGTGATCTATCAGTGGCCTCCACTTTATGAAGACAATCTGTGACATTGTCTATTTTTTATGAAATGTAGACCTTATAATTAAAAGGAATTAATTGCAACTCATATGCTTATTTGCTTATTTAGATGCATCACTTGTTTAATTGAGAATGCTTGTTCCAATGGTCTTGAAGACTGCTCATCCTTGCTGTTTCAGTTTGCAACAATATACCAAAAAATGTTCTGCTGTCAGTTCTATAACTGTTGTACTGATTGTGGGCCTTTGGGGGCAATTTATGAACTGTATTGGTTCTGTTCAAATATTTTCAAGAAATATATCATATACAGTGTTAAAATAGTCGATCGGTTGTGAATCTGCAGCAAATGGAAAAATAGTTTTATTTTCGCCGGTATTGTCATTAATATTTGAAGTGGAAGGACTACCTTACCGTTGTTCATGACAGAGAGAAATCCTAACATTTTTAAACCTATCAGTCCATTCGTACATCAAACACTCTCCATATTGCTGCTGCATTCAATGAATAATCCCTGCTGGTTTCACCCCTTTTGAACTGAGGAAACATATCACTCCTCACATTTCTTCCTTGGTACAATCAGACAAAGGAGCACTCATTTTAAACAGACTTTTAAACATTATCACAAATAGCTAACAGCGAAACAATACTTTCAATGAACAGCTGATAAAGGTTATGAGTTATAGCAGAACAATCATTGCTGCCGTACATGTGATTGGAGGGAAATCAAAATTTCCCTTTACTTTTTCACTTACCCTCTTGTTCTTGTTGAACATAAAAAATGTTCTCTCCTAATTGAACTTATTACTTACTAAAAGTCTTTATTGTCTTTAAAATTGTTAATTTTATTTAATATAAATTATTATATTCTACTTTTTCTTCCTATAAAATTCTTTAAATTTATATTTATTAAACATGTAGATTTGACCTCTTCTATGTTGAACTTTTTAAACTAACTGAGACACAAAAAAGCTTTTGAACAGGCATCATGACATTCCCTATCTAATAATCATTTCTTTTATAATTTAAATTTCTTTTGGGGCTTAAGATTGAAGTCTGCAGTTGTTTTAATAAATTTATAAATTAAACCAATATCAGGACTTTCTCAAATTATATTGCTGTTTAATAAATCGAATTTCTCTTGATAACAATTTCTGTCTTATATTATGTCCCAGTTTTAACATAGAGCACAGAGGCAACAATCAATCAACATCATTTTCTTCCGTAATATATCTTCAATGTTAATTCTGTAGTTACTATTGGCATATGATTAAAAAGATTTTTTAAACCTATTTTAAAATATTAATAAAGTTAACTGGATCTTGACAACACAACTATATAATTATAACTAAATTAGCATTAGTAAAAAGTAAACTCATCCCAGACATCTCCTTTAGTTCTTCAATTTAAAAATACTAAATTAAAATCATCTAAAGCTTGTTTTCCCTCAACATATACACAAACATTTTGTTAGAAAATTTTCCAAGTTGCTTATTCTCAAATAAAATCTCCCTTATAATGAATTAATTATGTTCTCAGTGTAATATTGTATAAATCATTAAGATTATTATCAATAATAAAAATTATAATATTTTCTGTTTTTATATGAGCACTTTCATTGTGATCACTACGTCATCGGATATTTCAAATAAAAAACATTTTATATTAAAAATTAAAATAGAAAAGGTGTTTCATCTTCTAGGTCAATAAATAAAGGGTTATCTTAAATAATGAAATAGTGATAACCATTTTATAATGCTATTATTATTAGGTAATTTTAATTTTAAATAAAACAGTTTAAATGATTCACCATAAGATATTAATTCAGAGGATGAATTAGGATAATATGTACGAATGTAAATGAAGTGCAGTCTTGTACAGTCTCAGTTCGACCATTCCTGAGGTGTGTGGTTAATTGAAACCCAACCACTAAAGAACACCATTATTCATGATCTAGTATTCAAATCCATATAAAAGTAACTGCCTTTACTAGGTCTTGAATGCTGGATCTCTGGACTTCCAAATCAGCTGATTTGGGAAGACGCATTCACAATTAGACCAACCTGGTAGATTCTTATTTACCAACCTAAACGCCTGTAAATATTCTTTGAATCTTCTTCTTAAATGTTCTGCTGGCATGCCTTTAAAATTTTGTTACAATAATCACTACCACAATTTATCTTGTATGTACCTGATTTATTGCAAATTCATAAATCATTCTTTCCTCAATAGTTACAATTGGCATAGACCAACAAAACATAAATTAAATCTTGATTACTTTTTTTTGTTACCAATGTCATGTTGGTAAGATGATTGCGACTATTATTAGATGATATAGATTAGATTATTAATAGAACTATTAATATAGATTAACTATTAATATATTAGATTACTAATAGTATAGATTATTAGGTAATAGTCGCAAACATCTTACAAAGATGATTTTACTGTCTTATTGATGTATGAATTGACTTTATTCTTGACGACCGACTATTATAAACATAACAGTTTAATTTTAAAAACGATTATAGATTTGAATTTAAATTAACATACCTGAAGATGAAGTAACAGCTCCGAAAGTACTAGGATTTACACTTTTTAAACTGTTGGTAAGTGGAAATTTAATTTATACATTTGTATTGATACCATCAGTGCCAAATGCTTAATAAATTAAATCTCTCCTCTTGATGATCCTTTCTTTTGAACTGATGCACCAGCAGAGACAATGTGAGGTTGGAAACTAAATTGTTTTTAATTTGAATTTATATTTACTTTTACATCATTTACACATTTATTTGTATTTGATGCAATATTCACATTCTTCCTTGTCACATTACCCTGACTGACAGTGAAATTGATGTCAAACATTTTTTGCTGTTGTTCAAGGGCTGATCATCTTTGTTTTATATGTTTTCATACTCAAGTACAGCAAATTTGCCTGCTTGTGCCAGGCTTGAAAATGTTATGGTTGTAATTAATTTCTTTCTAATTTCAACCACTTCTTCTGGAAACTGTTGTTAATAAATACACTTCCTTCAAGCTTATGATTTAAAATCATGTGATTATTATTCTCTAACGTTTTACCAAGTTGCCTCACGAATTCCTCAACATCAGTATATAAGCAGATCTTTTCCCTAAGAATATCACATGCTTATTTTTCCGCCATCCAGTTCCTTTTAGGTTCTTCAGGTATACAAAAAAATAACTTTTATTTTTCTGTTCTCATGATTAGAATTATCAGTTTTTGCTTCAACAATTTAACTCTACTATCTATACTACCTATACATTTTTTTATTTCAGAATGTTTATGCCCTATTGTTATCAATATCATTTTCTTAATTCCATTTCAATTTCTATTTTTTTAAATTTTTCTAATACTTTAAAACCATTTAGTAATAATAGTAATTATATTTTCAATTATTAAACAAATTTAACAGAAATGTTAATTTTCAGTAGTTAACTAATATAAGTATTATTGAAAATTTCAGTCAATATATAAATAAATGATCAATCCAATAATAATTTTAAATAATGCTGATTTTTTAAGTAATGAATAATTTATTATAAAATTTAAAAAAATTGTAATAGATAATTAATTCCTGATTTTCAGCAAAAGTAATTTAATCTAAATGTTTTTAATTAAATTAACATATATTTTATAAATAAAAATGAAAACCATTATTACTTTACCTGATAAACGTAGATTAAATTTAAGTAAAAACCAATATTTTAAAATATTGAGTAACAAATAAAACATAACATTCACCAATAATTAAATTACCTTTTACTGAACTCCCCTAGTTAGTTTTATTTCCTTTCATTATTATTCATATCCGAGTTGTAATTTATACGTAAGTGAATAACTGCTTTTTATATATAGTACTAATACTTATTAACTAATATAATTGACTGCACTAATTAAAAATTGACTGAAATTTTTCAGATGTAAAAGTAAGTTCTTTGGAGGATGTTAATTGCTTTAAAAGAATCTGGTATCATTGAGTTTACTGAGTAAATTTAAAAATTGTAATAAAAAATCATATTTATTATAATGAAGCTAAAATAGTGTGTTCTATATTTCTGAGTTGTAATGGAAAAAATATAAAGTATAAAACAAAAAATTATGATTTAAGTCTGACATACATTTAAAACAGTCTAACAAATAATACTTCAAAATTTGAAAGTATTTCATCATAGATTTCATTACTTAAAATTGTAAAAGTTAAGTTTTTGCTTTTTTCAGAAAAAGTCTCGAGTAATGTGTTTAAAAAATGTTTAAAATCAATCAATAAATACTAGACTGAACGGGGGTCAGTTTTTAATTGTTTATAAAAAAAAATAATAGTGCACTTCCAAGATATTTATTCTCAAACTTAATCCATATGCTTAATATGTATTTAGACAGTAACTAGTTTGTACATGGGTATTTTCTGTATGAAAATTTCCCCATAATAACAACTTAATTTCCAACTCCGCTTATATTACACATTACCTCTTATGCAATAACATTTACCCTCGGATAAAGCTAAAATATTTAAAATTTCCTTTATATCTTTCATTTGTTTGATTTGATAGTTGACAGATTCTAAACACATAAAACAAGCTGAAGTTTTTTTTTAAACACATGCACAGAGTTGTAGCAGCTGTTTAGAGGACAATGGCAACTGTAAAGCAGTGGTTTTACATTTTTTAAATATGATACTATTTGTTTATTGATTTTACTTATAATGATGAAACCCTATTGTTTGTATTGATTTCTAATAATCAAGTACTTAATCTGTCCAGTATAAATTACTTTCATTTTTATGGACTGGATATAACCATTATATTTTTTAATTTTTGTATACCAATATAACTTCTCCCTTTTCCTTAGATTAGTCTTTCTTAAAATATCAGTTACTGCACATCCACTGATATCATTTGTGCCTGTATAAGAGATGAAGTTATCTGAAAAGTTGTTTTCCCTATATTCACAAGACAGGACATCTGTGAAAAAAGAAATACATATTTATGATTTTTTTATTAAAAATCTTAATTCTTGAAGGCATCTTTTAAGTGACTTTAATGAGGAAACATCTTATTTATGTTGCTTGAAAATTTATGTAAAGTGTTGTAAGACAAGCACTTGTCGTGGCTTTCTGACCCTATGAATCAGAAAAAGTGTTGATTGATTCACTTAAGATTTAACAACAAATATTCTTGATAATAGTGAAGCTAAAAGGAGCAGTTATTGATTATTAACAGTTGTTTATTGTAGAATGGATAGATGGAATCTTTTTTAAAAATGGCTGCTTATTTTGGTGAGTAATTATAAACAGTGTTGCTGTGTTAGTGGTGATGATGGGATATTTAATTTTTCTTTAATTTGCAGTATTTCCATTTTATTACATTCTAATTTTCTGAAATTATTTTTTTTTAAATAATTCTCTTGTATATCAGAATGTTTTGTTTGTTTTAGACTTTTTACTTTTAATTATTATTATTCTTATTCAATTTTAGCTTAATTTTTCCAATTGTGCAACATTTTTATTTGTTTTGTAACATTTTCCTCAGTTCTTGAGAATTTTATAAATGAGCTCTCACTGTATTTTCATCATAAAATATTTTCAATTTATTTTTTACAGCTGCAACTTTTAGTGCAGAACATGTTACTAGATTCTAAATGATTTTTATATATATATACAGTTGACACGGTTTATGCGGCCTGACATAATTGTACAATGCGTAAATAAAAAAATAAAATCACAGTTTTGAATGAAAAAACTTGTTGCAACGGTTATAAGTAAATGAGCATAATAGAAAAAAAATCTGATGTAGACACCACATGAATTCCTTGTACACCTATTAAATTATATATATATATATTTTTTTTTCTTATTGATATATTATTTACTGTAAACATTTTTTTACAGTCACAGGCAATAATTATTAATAAATCGATATATATAAATTTAAAAAAAAACGGAAATAAAGTCAGATTCTCACCGATGTGCCTTCCTGTTGTAAGATCCGAATGTTTCATTAATTAAAATTTTATTGGGCTATAACTCTGGAACCAATGAAAATAAGTACCACTTGTTATATAAAATGAAAAGCTCTCAATGAGGGCTTATTACTGCAGTTATGATGAGTCCAAAATCCAAATGTTTTGGATTTGGGTTTTTTTTTGGACACTTTTGGTCCAGTCGATTGCAATTAAAAGGGAGGTGCACAACTAGATGTTACAATAACCCCTAAATTCAAAATTCAACCTTTTATGGCTAATCATTTTTGAGTTACGTGAGATACATACATACAGATGTCACAGCGAAACAAGTTAAAATGGATTCAGGGATGGTCAAAATGGATATTTCCTTTGAAATCTGAAAACCGAAATTTTTTGCAATTACAGTAAAAAGAAAAAGAAATGTGGCTTCTGTTATTATTTTTCCTTGTTCTGTACTGTACATACAAATATTTTTTTCTATGCATGTTTTTGAGTTAATGAATGTTTTTATTTACATTATTTTTCAAGTACATTATCAATGCAAGCGTACATTTATGGGTGATAAGAATACTAATGACGTAATTACATTATAGTATAGGCCTATATACATTTCCTGAAAATTATGACTCATTCCTTATCAAGCACTCATGCTCAATAATGTGTTCATTGGCTTTAATTATTTTCCAAAGATGTTAGGGCAGATGCTGTACTGTAATGACACAGTCAAAACACATGACGTCATCCATTTACTAAAAATAATATTACAAAAATGTTTAAAACTTCCTTAATACTTTTTAGTCATATTTTAATCAAATTATTATCATACATTGCATTGCATGAGTTTAATTAGTAGGTTAATTTGGATTTCAAAAGATAACATAAATTGAAATTTCATAATATATTTATAAAATATCACACAAATCTTCAATCAAACATTTACTATACAAAGTAACGAAATAGTGAAGTTTTTATTTCATTTACTTAATTATCACAAATGAGAAATTTTTTATAAACTCATAAAAATATTTGTCAAAAATTGTGATAGTTAAGTAAATGAAATAAAAACTTCACCATTTCGTTATCTTGTATAGTAAATGTTTGGATTTAAATTTGGTGTGATGAAAGTGAATTTGTGTTTGATAAGTGATGATGAAATGTCAAATTCAAAACCACAAAACTCCCATACCAAGTTTTTGTCTTTTTTTGTCAAACAGCAGATTTGTCATCTGCAACCCCAAAACCCCACAAAGCTGTTTTGCAGTTTTTACAGTCGCACCCTTAATTTACCTCCATAAGGGGGGGGGTGTAGAAGTAATGGTGGAATATTGTATTGTCGTATTGTCACCCAACCTTATTAACTGTATAAAATTTCATCAATCAGCAATGTCATCAGGAAGTATGTTAAATTAAGGATGCCAGATTTGAGGACAAACATGAAAAAATTTTGAGAAAACATTATGCGTTAAAATAAAGCAAGCAATAAAGAATATTTTATCTGCAGTTCTAGTAACCTAGCCATACAAAAGGTACAGTACAGTACATATCTCATTTTTCCTGTCCTGATCAGTTCAAAAACAGATGTAGTCAAATTAAGTTTGTGCTCATTTAATCTTTAAAGAGTTTTATTAATCTGTGTGCACGTGTGTGTTTAGAATGGGAGATAAACAAAATAAGTTGTAACCGTAGAAGAAAGCTTGGACTCGATGCTAGTGAATCTGTAAAAAAATATTGCTTCCAAGTTAGGTGTAGGAAAAAGCACTGATGGCGACTGGAAAAAAAACCGTAGGGAAATAGAGAAATGGTGCACTAACCGAGCAAGCAGAAGTGACATCAAAGTTAGAAAAACCTTGCAAAAAGGCAAGTGTTCTCAGGTTGAGAAAGCATTGAATTTGTAGCATGAGTTTTTGAGGGAAAAAGGGTAGCCTATTTCTGGTCACTTACTTAAGAAAAGGCAGCTCAGTTTAAAAAAAAATCAAAGAAGGTGAAGGTGAATTTACAGCAGTAAAAATCGATTGAATCGCTGGAAGAAATGTTTTGGTATAAGACAGGGATAACAAGAAATTCTGAAATGTTGTCTGTAGATAAGAATGAATTTCTGAATTCAAAGCTCATCTTTTCAACCTTCTAGATAAATTAGGAATTTCTGGAGAACAGATATACAACTGCAACAAAACAGGAATTAATTACAAGATGTTACCGTCAAACCCTAGAATCCAGAAAGGAAAAAGTTACACCTGGATAAAAAAAAAACAAAGAACGCGTAATAGTGTAAGCGTGCAGTAATAGAACTGGTTAAGGCTAACCTTAACTGGAAAATCTAAAAACCCGAAAGTGTTCAAAAATATAGAATCATTGCCATTTTATTATACTCTTCAGAAAAAAGTGTGGAAGAATCAAAATTTTTAGAAATTGGTTTCACCATGAATTTGTACCAGCCATTGAAAAATTTTGGACTGATAATAATTTTCCGAGGAAAGCAGTCCTTATCTTTGACAATTCACCATCCCATCTGGCCACCAATGAATTAATAAGTGGCAATATAAAAGCTTTTCTTGTGTCTGCAAATGCTACATCAGTCTGTCAGCCAATGAACCAAGGAGTCCTACAAGCTTTAAAGAAAATGTTTAGACACTATCTAATCACAAGACTAATGGCAGTTGAGGATAACCAAGATATTCAAACTGCGTTGAAGACAATTGATATGTTAGACATTATACGATGGGTGTCTGAGGGATGGGAAAAGATACCTGCCATATCACTTGTGAGGTCTTGGAAAATATTATTAGATCATAAGACCAGTGACAAATGGGTAGATTAGAAAACCAGTTTGATAAAGAAATTACAAAAGAAAACAATGAACTTGTTTCATTGTTGGACAAAATTCCTGGGTGTGATTTGAAGAACATCACAGAATGGACAGAGTAGGATGTAATTGAAGAAATAACTGTTGATGATATGGATGATGGTTTTAAATGGAACCAAATGAAAAAAAACGTTAAAGAAAGACCCAATCTGCTCCTAAGCCAATCAAGACCACACCCAACTACATAAGTCAACAAGAAAAAGCAATACCAGCTGATATCATGAGCAGGACTTATTAGCGACAAAGAGAATGCAGCAAAAGACGCAAACTTCAATGAAATATTTTTGTAAGAATTAAATAAGTAAGTCAATATGCACTGTACATTCCTATAAACATTAATACAGTACATTAAACATTGAGATTGTAGACATACGTTATTCATTAACATAAATTAAATATAGAAATGTTTCAGTTTTATTCTTTGCTTTACAATACTAAGAATTTTAAAAATGCACTGTACCACAGTAATTAGTTTTTAAAAACATACTTTATGTGAAACAAGACTATATTTTCCAGTGCAGTATTTATAAAGGTCATCAAACTCATAGTAAATGTTTAAACTTTGAACTCTGCTGTATTTGGCTTGGCTGGCCGCTTTATTAGGCAAGATTGTTGCAAGTCTATTGTGTATGTATATGTGTATATATATACACACACGCACACATACTAGTTTGACTTTATTTACTGCAATTTTATGTTCTGTTTTCAGTTAATGCTCCTCATGCATGGTGTCACACTATTTCGTTTTTGGTCTGGCTTGTTGACCTTGTTTACATTTTTGAGCAAGGAAGAGATTCAGATGATCTTCTTTACCCTCAGCTTATATGTGATGAAGCGCAAATTGATGTTCTTGAAGATAATTTCAGGGTAATGTTTAAACATGACTAATAAAGTAGATCTTAGATTATTTTCTTTTAAAAGATATAAATTTAAGTTTATGTAGCATCCTGATTTTAAAGTACATAATTATTAACTACAACTTAAAGTTGAAGAAAAATTTCTTTAGAAAATAATGTATTTATGAATGGACACGTATACATATATATTTATTTCACCACGAATATTTTTTGTAAATATTACCATGTATTAAGTATTATATTTTATTAAAAAGTACAAAATAATTTCAAGTTTTAACATTTTATTAATGCTGCTTTTTGAATTAGAATATTATACCAATAATTAAATTCCCCTAAGCAATAATAAGTTATTCTTAGCTTAATAATAGAATCTTATTTTTTTCAAAGAATGCATTTTCAGAGGAACCTTCATTATTACTTAAAAACGTATAAAACTTTTAAGCTTTCATAAATAAATTTATTAAAAAGTTAAAATTTTTAAATAGTCGTGTTGTACAGTCAAACGTTTACATGAAATTCAGTTAAAAAGTTTACAATAACGAGTAAAATTTGTACAAAGTAACTATTCTTTTATGTAAGAATTTATGATGGAAGTACTTCCAAAAATCAAAGTAAAATAATAATTAAAGTAGGTTATTTAAATTTATACTGCTTAGGTGAATTAAATTCTATAATATATATATATACATATACACATATACAACAGGTGTTACAAGATTTAAATTGTGCACCATTTTTTCCTGCAGGATTAGCTAATCCTGCAGGAAATTCTTGCACAATGCAGCTGTATTGTGCAAGATTACATGTTCTAAACATGTTGCAAGTATGGAGTGTTACAAGTGATTATCATTAAAATTCCCAACAAGTACAGAGAATATTTCCCTGAAACTGCTCAAATTATGGCATTGTCAGTAGAAGAAACACCCCAAATTAAACAACTGTGAAAACACTAGTGGAAAATTTTGAAGTAACAAGTTGTTTGACAAAACAAAAACAAGTCGACCTTGAACCAGCTGCTCAGCCAAAATTATTGTTGCCCTGAACAATGGTGTGGTGGATTGTCTTAAAATCTGTGTGCCACTGCAAGATTCAGTTAAATCAGGAACTGAGCGTAGATAACCATTCGAAAGCAGGCCTTTGTCAATCGATTACTAGAGACTCAACAAGTGATCAGCTATTTAATTAAGAAAATCAACTTTAGCAATGACGAGTTATATTTTCATCTTATGCAAAATTGTTGCATATGGGGCATAGAAAAACCTTGGGTCATTTGAGAATGGCCTATGCGTACCGCCAACTAGTGACAGCTGCGTGCAGATTTCTTACTGATGTTATGATTGGTCATTCTTGAAAATGAGGCTGGAACAGTGATTGTTAATGATAAATGATATTGGACTTTTTGTTACCTCATTTGGATGACAATGGTTTCATCAGGATAATGTCACCTGCCATTGTGGAGCATGAAACAATCCACTTGTTGCAGAAGAAATTTAATGGGTATTATTTTGTGTAACAGCAAAGTGGATCAGCCACCAATATCATGCAACCTCACACTGTGATTTTTCTTCTGGGGATTAATAAGTCCAAAGTTTATGCTGCAAAAATAGGAATGAATCCTGAATTGAAAGTAGAAATTTGAAGAATAATTGATGTCATCGATTTTCAGTTACGTGAAAAAACGATACAGAATTTTGTCAAATTAATTCAAGAGTGTCAAAAATGTCATGGAGTATATTTGTCCACATTTAATGGCAATGTTTACCTTTTCAGTTAATGTATATTTATTAATTCATAATTATAAGTATGAGTCAATAAACCAACGAACTGATTTTCAACAGAATGAGACTATCAAATTGGCTATAATAAGCTAGGATAGATAAATTTATAAGGAAGCCAGTTTACTTTAGAATTAATTATAAAAGGGGATAATGATTTTGAACTATTGACAGAGTAATGAACATTACTGACATTTTAAAAACACCTGTTTAATTTTCTTATTTTCTTGTGAAGACTTACGATTAGAGTCATGACCTTAAAATATTATTTTTCAAACTGAAATAAGTTCATCTTCAAATTAATCTGTATGTAGATGTAAATTGTTTACATAGGTTTTCGCACACATGTGTTTCATCTAAGCAAAGAAAATGCCTCGCACACATGAGGCGCTACAGGAAGTATGTTAAATTGTGATAAATATGTATAGTTTGTTCACAAAATTACTGTCTCAAAATGTATTAAATTACATCAGTTTTCTCAAAATTAAATTCTCTTCAAGATTTGATGAAAATTTACAGGTTTTTCTTCACCAAATCTTTCTATTTTACATTGGATATCATGAAAACTGCAGTAGATACAGTTGTGGGACCTGTTTTATTCAGAAACTGAATGAAAGGGGAACTGAAATCTGGATGAAATTTTTCACTAGCTGTAACTTGATAACCAAGTGTTTTTGGACATATGTTTGTATATGAACCGTTTTTCCTTATTTCCAGCTCTAGAATCAGTTCCCAAATTATTTCTCTTTCCTCCTGAATCACTCTATGCATTCCTCCAGCATGAGCTTTACTGTTTAGTTTATTATTAAACAGCATATGTGGGCTCATTCAGTCATTTTCATGTAACAAGGTGTTATGCTGACAAATTTTATTGTTAATCTAATCAAGATGACTTTCTGTTCATTTTTTAAGGCTAAGATCTTTATCATGTAAATGAGGAAATAATACTGTAAATCTGGTCATCAGCCGTTTCCTGTGAACTTTGATTATTTTAACCCTCAACTAAAGATTTTTAAATTAATGAAACAATTTTGTTTTGTTACAGTGTATTCAACCTTATTTAGTTGACAATTACCAGTTTTATCTGCAACAGCCAAATACTGATTTGGAAGCTGAATTTGATAAAAGAGATGATATGCTGATCACTAACCTGTGTAAGTACACTGTTCTGTTTATTCATTAGAAATTATAAGGTTAAAAACACATGAAATACTTCTCACAGGTTTTATACACTATTACTCAAATCTGCACCAGATAATTTCACTGGTCAGGATAAATGTTTATTGGTGTAGGTAGAATTTAGAATTTTATTTAATTGTACAGTGAGTTTTGAGTACTTTTACTCCTTTTACATCTAATTCTCAGAGAGATCTACTTTAATTGCATTAAACTCAGTATCAAAGACTCTCTGACTAAGTTTGACCTATGAAAAGTTGCACCAAGCCTTTGGGAAACATTCGTTATCAAGAGCACAAGTTTTTTGGTAGCACAAAGCACTTTTAGAGGGCCAGGAAACAGTGAAAGATGAATCTCACTCAAGGAGGCCTTCAACGTTGAGGAAAATTTGGAAAGAGTGAGGGCTCTTGTGAGGTCAGACCGTTGACTAATGTTGAGACTGACGAGTAGAGTGTTTACTACAAACCAGAAACAAAGCATCAAATTCAAGATTGGCACACTGACACTTCTTGACCAAAGAAAGCTCGTATGAGCAATTCAAAAATCATGTCCATACTGATTTGTTTTTTTGACAATAGGGAGATTGTTCACACAAAATTTGTGCCCCAAGGACAAACTGTCAACCAAGATTTTATGAAGTTCTTGAAAGGTTCAGAAAAAGGATGCTTTGGCTGATGGCTGTTCCAACACCCCCCTCCTAAAATTTAAGAAAACTAAAATGTGATGTGAATATTTTTTTATATACATAGTAATGTTATCTTTATTGAATAAATTAACCTGAGAAGATATAATTTACTTTACAAAAAAAATTGTATATAAATTGGTTTTGAGAGGAAAACTAGAATCCAATACCTACATTATAAAAGACGATCACTCTGAGCCAAAGTCATTTCCATGAAATGGAATGTGGAATAATGCATTATGAAACTCGTTATGGCACCAGCACATAGATACACTGTGTTGCATATGCTTTGATAGTAGCACTAATAGTATTAAGCAATGTCTTAACTAGCATCCTTATATACTGATTGACAATACATAGTGGCATAATCACATTCTCTGCATTATATTCATTACGCAAGTACAATTTTTTTTTATACGTAAATTTTTTCTTTGACTGATTAGTTATGTAATTTTAAAAAATGTGCAAGTCAAATTAATTAAAAACAATATGCAGTTACCAATCAAATGAAACTATATTCATTATTATTTAATTTGATATTCTACAGGAATGAGTGTATTTTAATGGTTTTCTGATCACAAACTTTAGTTTTATTAGCATCATCATTTATTTCCACCATTTTATTTTACTTCACAACATTGAACTCCAAATACTTTTACTCATAACCCAGGTGTTTCTATATTTACACAGGTTAAATATGTTTTACAGTACACTTGTGAAATTATTATCCATAGTTAAAAGGAGATTAGTCAAAATACCATAACTACTACTAAATGTACACAACCGTGATGCGTTCAACATAATATATATTACATAGGAACAATTTAAATACTACCTCAATTACAACATAATTACTATGTCCTCCGAAATTTATTTTACATATTTTAGTCTTTGTCTTCCTTCAGTTTGAGTCTGTAGATTCCTCTACTAAATTAAGTAATCCTTTTTGTTTTCATATATAGCCAACCAACCTAGTTGTCTATATACAGAATTCTGACTCATACAACATTTCTCCTCTTCTATCATCTTAAAACCTTTGAATTTTGTACTTTATCAACCTGCATAATTTTCAGCACCCTCCTGTAACAACACTTCAAAAGCCTTTATTCTTTTTCTTTTTGCTTTTCCTATTCTCCACAGTTCACTACCACATATCATTACACTACACAAACAATTTTTTTCAGAAAATCTTTTAATTCTTCACGTATTTGAGAAATTTTGTAAGTTTTTGAAAGTTCTTGTTTGTAACAATCTTCTTTTGATCCCTACATTATATAATCCATCTTTTGAAATGTTATTCATAAACAGTATCTGGAACTACTTGTCAAAGTTTAGAAAACTCAGTTGTCTTAGAGAATGGAGATAGATTCCTTCACCAACAACTTGGTTTTTGCTGCTTATGATGTCCTCTTGCAGTACCACTGTTCTTCACTCCATTATGCTAGCAGTAGAAACATTCCTCGCAAAACTACTACTTTACATCTTTGTTTTGATATTTTCTAAATTTTGATGAGTAATATAATGTTATGTTTTATATACCTCAATATTTAATTCCTTATTATCCACCTTTCTATCATATCTGATTACCTTTGTTTTATTCTTACTTATTTTTAAACTGAATTTTTCTCCTAAATGAAAAACAGGTTCCAGAACCATATCTCTTGTAATTTTCATAATATCAAACATAAAACAGAGAAATTTGTTGTTTAAAAACATATTTTCTTATGGTTTGTGATACAAAACTTTGATAAATGACTAATAAACGTGTAAAATATATTATCAAAACCTTTAGACTAATTTAATTCTGTGAAAATTGATGTAAAATAGCCCAATAAAACACAAATACAAGTTCATGAAATTTGATTTTATTACTAACACTTATTGTATGAAATCAGGTTATCAACTACAGAAAATGAAGTTAACATACAATTGATACAGTGTTAAAATAATGTAATTGATACATTTAATAAAATTTAAGTAAATTTTCAAAAATCTGCCCTATTTTAATTCATTTGGCTACATACTTTCAGATTACTAACGTTGCTCTCTCCAATTCTGTATGACTCCTTAATTTGCACGACAAAGTTTGTGCTTAATTTGAGCATCTGTAATATGAACAACAAACTATTCACACATATTAACTTTTTTCTTGACCTTAATACTTTTCATCTAACCCCACATATAAAAATGTAACTGTTAGATCAGATGATCTCGGTAGTCCACTGTGGCCAGTCCATTGCTCGAAATTGCTCATTTAAGTATGCTGATATGGTACGTGGGAAGTAGCAAGGTGCACCATTGTGCAGAAAATACATATGTATCTTGATGCTAGTGGATCCATAACAGCAGCAATTGTTTCTTAAGGAGTTCAAAGTAAATGTTAAAATTTAAACATCCTGGGAGAATGGTCTAATTAGCTGATTGTAATCTAGACCACCCACACATTGACACTAAATCAGTGTTGGAAATTATATTCTACTGTTACGTGTGGTTTGATTTCTACCCAAGTGTGTTCATTATGAAGGTTACTGATGTAGTCCTGAGTAAAATGAGCCTCATTGAGTCTGATATTCTGCATCAGCAGCAGTTACATTTCCATCACACACCTCCATTATGCATACCATGTTGACTGTTCTTCAATTGTAAATAATAATTGCTTCAGTCTTGATGTCAATAAAACATACACACACACAATTTAAACTATACTGTACTGGCAACAATTCACAGCAGTAATGCGAAACGTGCAATGCATTGAAGACATGACATAAAATGCATTGTTGGCCAGCTGATTTCTATGTTACCAACTTATGAAATCATAATTTCTCAAATTTTCAGTTTGACAGTGAATTTGAGGTTAGAGATTTTTTTTGATAATTTTTAAGGAATTATATTATTCCATTTTTTATTTTTCACAGAACTGAGTTGTTTGAATATTTGAACAAATACAATTCTCTTAATTTATAAAATCTCTTCATAAAGTGTTAATGTTATCACATTTTAGTTTTAATTATCACTAAATGTTTAGTTTTTAAATTCTTTAGCAAACATTTAGTTTGAATAATTAGTTTTCATTATTATAAAAGATAGTTATTTATAACTAAATCAGATGATTTGCATACTTAAATTCTAGAAGTTAAATATACACTCATATTAAAATTTGCTTCAACAGCCACCTGATCTACTCTTACTGACTCAGCAGTCAAAATTAATCAGATTGATCGCTACATCTTATAGATTCAGCTCTCTTCCTCAAGATGTCTAATCTTGTTTATATATAGACATATTCATATATTAAATAAAAATAAAAGTAAAATTCAGCTATCCACCATAGTACAGAATCCAATCATGTTTCTTACCTTACCTCATAACTTCTTATTTGTAATCAAAAGCACTTTCAAGGGTTACCCTCATCATCAGTTGATCATAAAATTAAAAAACTTCAAATTACACATTAAAAAATACATCAAGAAATTAAAATTATAGCGTATATAATATAATATTTGTAGTTAACAATTAAAATAAAAAATTAAACATTCTTAACATAAAAGAAAAATGTTTACTGTAGTGTACTGTACGTGACATATACAGTACTGTATGTGACTAGCCACAAACATATTTAAGAGATTTGAAAATTGAAAAACCATTTTTTATATTAAGATTAAAAAAAAGAAAGAGAAAAAAGATTGGGATTCTGTATTGTAGTGGATAGCTGAATTTTACTTTTATTTTTATTTAATATAATTAGTACAGAGAGAGGTATGGGCAACAGTAAAGAAAAAATTGATTTTACTAAGTTAACTTTCATATATATATATAATTTTTTAAAGTCAATTTTAAGACTTATTTCTCTGTACTATTATACAAATATAAATAAATAACGTGGTCCACCAAGTACAGAATAAAATTAAATTAGGTAGGATGACACTTATCATTATATATACACAATAGTACTTTCACAATTTTCTCGCATCTTTAGTTGATCCAGTCTTTTAATTGTACACATAAAATTATATATAGATACATTAACAAAATATAATATATACAAAATTAATATATACAATTATAAATTAAATATATACAAAATTGATAAATACAATAAAACAAAATTTGTTAAAGCTTTGGATATAAACTTTAAAATCAATTCAAATCAAAATGGAATTAAAATTAAATTTTTTTCCTTTAAAATTTAAGATTTACAATCAAAATTAAAAGTTAAAGTTAAAAGTCAAATATTCCATGTATAAGAATGTCGTCAAATAATAAAAATATTAATTAAAAGTTAAAATGATAAATATGTTAAAAAATAATGAATATTGCGTGTGGTTTGGCTAACCAATATTATATTAGTGTGTAGGATTTTAGATAGATTAAATTAAAAATTAACAATATTTGATAAAGTGCTGCTATCTTTAGCAGCCTTTATAATCATGTCATCCTCATACTCTGTTGTTTGATCAAGCTGAATCTATTTTTATATTTATATATGTAAAATATCTGTAAAATGTCTAAATCCTTATTTTTTTTATTATTCATGTATTTCTAATATTTACAGATTATCAGATATTGAATGTTTATTATTAATAAGATGGTCAGAAACATTAAAAAAAACCCAATTTTCCATTTTTATAATATCTGAATGTTCAGAAAAACTGGTTTTGAAAGATCTAGTGGTCTTTCCTATATAAATAAGGTCACAGACGTTAATTTTATTTTGTAAATTCCACCCAAATTATATACACTATGCGAATCAGTATGTCTAATGTTTTTTTCAATCTTTTATTATGTGATTGTTTATCTGGTATGCAGTTTTAAACTTATTTTTATCATAAAACCTTTGTATATTTTTCAACTATGCTGTCAATATAGGCATATTTTAAGTATACATTGTCAATTTTTTGTGTTTAATTTTTATTGTTATTAGACATGTATTGTTAATTTTTAATATTCATTTTTTTGTATATGTTATCAATTAAAAATGCATTATAACCTTTACATATTTTATTTTTTGTCTTCAGTCATTTGACTGGTTTGATGCAGCTCTCCAAGATTCCCTATCTAGTGCTAGTCGTTTCATTTCAGTATACCCTCTACATCCTACATCCCTAACAATTTGTTTTACATATTCCAAACGTGGCCTGCCTACACAATTTTTTTCCTTTTGCCTGTCCTTCCAATATTAAAGCGACTATTCCAGGATGCCTTAGTATGTGGCCTATAAGTCTGTCTCTTCTTTTAACTATATTTTTCCAAATGCTTCTTTCTTCTTCTATTTGCCGCAATACCTCTTCATTTGTCACTTTATCCACCCATCTGATTTTTAACATTCTCCTATAGCACCACATTTCAAAAGCTTCTAATCTTTTCTTCTCAGATACTCCGATTGTCCAAGTTTCACTTCCATATAAAGCGACACTCCAAACATATACTTTCAAAAATCTTTTCCTGACATTTAAATTAATTTTTGATGTAAACAAATTATATTTTTTACTGAAGGCTTGTTTTGCTTGTGCTATTCGGCATTTTATATCGCTCCTGCGTCATCCATCTTTAGTAATTCTACTTCCCAAATAACAAAATTCTTCTACCTTTATAATCTTTTCTCCTCCTATTTTCACATTCAGTGGTCCATCTTTGTTATTTCTACTACATTTCATTACTTTTGTTTTGTTCTTGTTTATTTTCATGCGATAGTTCTTGCATAGGACTTCATCTATGCCGTTCATTGTTTCTTCTAAATCCTTTTTATTCTCGGCTAGAATTACTATATCATCAGCAAATCGTAGCATCTTTATCTTTTCACCTTGTACTGTTACTCCGAATCTAAATTGTTCTTTAACATCATTAACTGCTAGTTCCATGTAAAGATTAAAAAGTAATGGAGATAGGGAACATCCTTGTCGGACTCCCTTTCTTATTACGGCTTCTTTCTTATGTTCTTCAATGGTTACTGTTGCTGTTTGGTTCCTGTACATGTTAGCAATTGTTCTTCTATCTGTATTTGAACCCTAATTTTTTTTAAATGCTGAACATTTTATTCCAGTCTACGTTATCGAATGCCTTTTCTAGGTCTATAAACGCCAAGTATGTTGGTTTGTTTTTCTTTAATCTTCCTTCTACTATTAATCTGAGGCCTAAAATTGATTCCCTTGTCCCTATACTTTTCCTGAAACCAAATTGGTCTTCTTCTAACACTTCTTCCATTCTCCTCTCAATTCTTCTGTATAGAATTCTAGTTAAGATTTTTGATGCAAGACTGGTTAAACTAATTGTTCTGTATTCTTCACATTTATCTGCCCCTGCTTTCTTTGGTATCATGACAATAACACTTTTTTTGAAGTCTGATGGAAATTCCCCTTTTTCATAAATATTACACACCAGTTTAAATAATCTATCAATCGCTTCCTCACCTACACTGCGCAGTAATTCTACAGTTATTCCGTCTATTCCAGGAGCCTTTCTGCCATTTAAATCTTTTAATGCTCTCTTAAATTCAGTTCTCAGTATTGTTTCTCCGATTTCATCCTCTTCAACTTCCTCTTCTTCCTCTATAACACCATTTTCTAATTCATTTCCTCCATATAACTCTTCAATATATTTCACCCACCTATCGACTTTGCCTTTCGTATTATAAGTCAGTGTACAATCTTTGTTTAACACATTATTAGATTTTAATTTATGTACCCCAAAATTTTCCTTAACTTTCCTGTATGCTCCGTCAATTTTACCAATGTTCATTTCTCTTTCCACTTCTGAACACTTTTCTTTAATCCAGTCTTCTTTTGCTAGTTTGCACTGCCTGTTTATAGTATTTCTTAATTGTCGATAGTTTCTTTTACTTTCTTCATCACTAGCATTGTTATATTTTCTACATTCATCTATTAGCTGCAATATATCCTCCTACATCCAAAGTTTTCTACCGGTTATCTTTGTTTCGTCTAAGTTTGCTTTTGCTGATTTAAAAATTTCCTTTTTAACATTCTCCCATTCTTCTTCTAGATTTTCTTCCTTATCTTTTTTACTCAGATCTCTTGCGATGTCCTCATCAAAAATCATTTTTATCTCCTTTTCCTCAAATTTTCTAAATTCCACTGATTCATCTGATACTTTTTCTTCAGGTTTTTAAATTCCAATCTACATTTCATTATCACTAAATTATGGTCGCTATCAATGTCTGCTCCAGGGTAAGCTTTGCAGTCGACGAGTTGATTTCTAAATCTTTGCTTAACCATTATATAATCTATCTTATACCTTGCAGTATCACCTGGCTTTGTCCAAGTGTATATTCTCTTCCTTTATGAAATAATCTACTCTCTTCCCTATCTTCTTGTTCATTACGAAACCTACTCCTGCCTGCCCTTTATTTGAAGCTGAGTTAATTATTCTAAAATCACCTGACCAAAAAGCCTTCCTCTTCCCACCGAACCTCACTAATTCCTACTACATCCACATTTATCCTATCCATTTCCCTTTTTAAATTTTCTAGCCTACCAACCTTTTTTAAACTTTTAACATTCCACGCTCCAACTCGTAGAATGTTATTTTTTAATTTTCTGGTGACCCCTTCCTTAGTAGTCCCCACCCGGAGATCTAAGCGGGGGACTAGTTTACCTCTGGAATATTTTACCAAGGAAGGCGCCTCCATCATTGCTATATGAAAATGCAGAGAGCCACATTTTCTTGGAAAAAAACCAGCTGTAGTTTTCCATTGCTTTCAGCTGCGCAGTACTCAGAGGACTGAGTGATGTTGATATGGCCGTTTAAATCATTCTGACTCACGCCCCTAACAACTACTGAAAGAGCTGCTGCCCTCTTTCAGGAATCATTCCTTAGTCTGGCTCTCAACAGATACCTCTCCGATATGGTTGCACCTTCGGTCCAGCTACTCTGTATCCCTGAGCACTCAAGCCCCCTCACCAACGGCAAGGTCTCATGATTCATAGAGGAGACCTTTACATATAGCAATTTGTCTTAAAATATCTAATTCTTTGTTTAATTTATTTTTATTTTTCATTATATTGTGTGTAATTGCTCTATTAACCATGTTTGTAAATGTATTAATTTTGTGTCACCATGGATGATTTGAGTACCTATATATTGTGGTTTTTTTAGTAGTGTCTTTTTTTATATACTGACATTATAAAATGATTATTTTTATTAATTTCAATGCTAACAGCTAAGTAATTTATTGTCCTATTTATATCAATCTCAAAAGCAAATGTCAGTATATAATATAAAATATTAAAATATTTTAATTTAATTTTGATTTTAAAGTTTTTATCCAAAGTTTTAACAAATTTTGTTTTATTGTGTTTATCAAGATTTTATTTTGTTAATGTTGTATATTTATATGTAATTTTCCGTAAACAACTAAAAGATTGAGATCAACTGAAGATGCGAGAAAATCGTGTAAGTACTTTTGTGTATGTGTTTAATATATGAAATTAACTGAATTAAATTTTAACATTAATTGAATATTGTACTGTCACTCGACTTATGTTGCTGTGTAAAGTTTCACCATTATACTATGTCAGGAAATGAGTTTAATTAATGTTGCAAGATTTGAGGACACTGTTGAACCATTGTAAGTTTAAGAAAACCATGTAAAAAAGTTTACACAGTGTCTTCCAATCCTAGTCTCCTTTAAATCAGTTCTCTTTGTGACCACACAATTTATCCAACAGTCCTTCCATTGCTGGAAACATTTTTTGCAACCACTTTTTACGTGGCTACCAGCTGTGCTGTTGCATTTGTCATGTCCTCTTGGCTGTCAAAGTGGAATGCTTTCAGTTGTGATTTGTGGTGAGAAATCACAAGGAGCCATGTCTGATGAGTAAGAAATTGGCACTTTGTCTGAAATTTTGTGCTTGATCAAGAAATGCTGGATTTGGCATGATAAATAGTGCATTATTATGCTGCAACTGCCACTAGTACTATTCCCACAGGTCTGGTCTCTTTTACTGAACTGCATTACATAGGCGATACAGAACCTCGAAATAGTAGTTTTACCTTTTAATGTGTATTCATGATGTACAATTCTGCTGTATTAAAAACTTTGGCATCACTTTTACTTTACATTTGCCGTAATAACAACCATTATTTTTTATAATAATATATATATTATAATTTAATTATTATTATTAAATTATTTTTTTATTAATTATTATTATTTATGATGGTGAGTTAGACTGATGGCAGCTTTGGTATTTAGGATCACCATTGATACACTTCAGCATGTACTGTATAATGTCAAAACAAATAATTTCTGTTCAAGTATTTGTACTATGGTATAAATTTCATGGGCATGCCCAAATTACCCATTAAAATTGTCTGTACAGAACCATTGCTAATCCTACTGTCATTTGCAATTTCTTGGACAGTCTGTCAACAATTTTCCATTATTCAACTGCCTGCACTGTTATTAAAATTTGAATTTTAGCTTCTTCATAGCCTATACTGGTCACTCAACTGATGTTATTTTCTTGTTCTACTTCTTTTAATTTATATAACCCCCACAACTTAATTCTTAAACTTCACCTCTTCAGTAAGTTTTGCACATCAAAAAGATGGAATTTATTGAAAACAAAACAAGTAGTCATTTTCTTTGACTATTTGTATTAATAGTAGTGAGATGTGCAAAATAAGGAACCAAGCAATATTTATCAATATAATTTTAAATTTCATTTGTGAATAAAATGAATAAAGTTGTAAATTAAGCTAAATGTATATTGGTATATCAGTAAGATGTTATGATTATCAATCTTTATTTATGATATACCAGATACTGTTCTGATGTATGAAATTGTAATTAAAAATGGTTAAATTAATTTATCTGTTTAATTTTTCAGTACAAAAGCAAGATTTACTTGAAAAGGATTTTCAGGGTTTATTAGAAGATGAAGAAAAGATGAAAGCTACAATTGATAATGCGGAATATAGAGCAGAAGAGATGAAAATGCAGGTATATTAAAGTAATTAACTTAAATCAATTAGTAAGATTTATGAGTACTATATGATGTTACAGATTGTAGGTGAAAAATAAGAAACATTCCAATCAAATAAGATTGTTAATTCAAACAAAATTATTAAGTCGTTAAGTAGTATTTATTTCACATTAGGGATTTCCTGCCATCTGTTGACATTTTCACTGCTGAAAAGAAAGCTTAAAATTTCACCTTACATCCTAAATTTATTTATTGTAAAATCTGTAATGAATAACACACATTGTGAAACACACATTTCACATTAGTTCCACATTGTATTTTTGTCTTATTAAAGGGAGAGTTATAATGTATAAAATTAGACTAAATTAAAAATATGTGTAAAAAATTAGTATAAACTGATTAAAGTATTTGTTATGAGTCACTTTTAAAACATATTGAACGCTAGACACTATTTAAAATTACTTCAATTTATACTCAGTACAGTAGTCCCTGTATTATCCACTTCCCATTTAACCGACTCTTCAGGTTAAATGATCCTCTATTTTTTATAAAATAATTAATTTTTCAACTTATTTTTAAAAATAATTTAATTTATCTGATTTAATGTAATTAGACCCATATGCAAAAGAAAAATTTTTATGAAATGTAAAATTTGGTACACACGTAGACGTTATACACTACTGTATGACACTGTCTCTGACTCATACATTTCCTCAGCAAGCCTAAACATAAACTGACAATTTACGCTGTTATCTCTCACATTAATTTCACAACATCGATACATTAAGCAGTTTTTATTAAAAACATTTTCAGTATGATGATGTCACAATTGTGTTGTAATCTCAACGGACCTCTGTTAAAAAACCCATTATTCTGAATGGAAAAATCACTTCAACAAATGATTCTGACAGCAGCACTACAACTCCTTTAGAGCAAGTAAAGTAGAGTTGCATCATTGGAAAAAGCACTATGGGGTCCATACCTTAAGTATATCTGGTGATAAATTATCTGCAAACCACGCCGCAGTGGAAAAATTTATCAACTTCATAAAAATATAATCATCGATGAAGAAAAACTTAGTTTATAACAACTGTATAATGTGAATGAGATGGGGATCATATATAAGTCGCTGCCAAATAAAACAGCAGCTGTTGATGAACACACTACTCCAGGATATAAAAATCAAAAGACCAGATAACTACAGTTGCCTGTTGTAATGTGAGTAGGACTCATAAACTTCCACTTTTTCGAATAGGAAAGTCTAAAAATCTGAGAGCGTTGAACATATAAAGATGAAGAAACATATAAAGATGTAATTGGTGTTTTATACAGCACAAATATATGCACAGATGAGTGCTTCATTATTTAAAGAATGGTTTCATCATTAATTTGTTTTTAAAGTAAAACAACTAAGAAAATTAAATTTACCTGAAAAAATCTTGTCATCCTTCTTCCAATGAGTTTGCAGAAGACAGAATTCAGGCTTCAAGTTTCTACCTTTTTTTTCTTGATCTTGCCACATAAGCTTGAATTTACCTGTAGGATACAGAAAAGGAATTTTTGTAGCATATGAAAAATACCATGCTATTGTTACATACAGTATTAATGCAGAAGTTTAATAATGGTTGGTACTGTACAAAAAATACCACCTACAGTATTTGTTATTCGTAAACAATTTCTTAGGTTTAAATTGCTTTTTTGCTTAACCAACTACCCATCGTTCTAAGTCTAACAAGGGCACTACTGTATTTTAAAAACTGGTTAACTTTTTTTGCATATTTTTTTTTATGGAATTGCTCTCATCTGTTATTTTTTTTATTAATTGTTTTGTAGTGAACCCAAGTAACTTGTAATTTTTGATTACTTACATGTTGATCAGTGATAATCCTCTTAAGCTGCATTTTCTACATTCAGTACTTGTTGCAAATTGGAATCAGTTACCTGGCATCTGAAATATCAAAACAAACTTAATAGTGTCCAAAGCTTGTCTAAAAGTTGGTGGCAAAATTTCTGGCTCATTTTCTTTGCTTTCAGTCTTCATTATTATGGGGGACAATATCAAGGATATTGCCACCAGTAAATTCTGCTGTTACCTCATTAGCCTTTGGATATTCATCAATGTCAGATAAATAAATGTACTGACTATAGCACATCAGATTGTTTATTTGATAGGTGCAGTAGATGACATTCCATCATCATCTTCAGAGATGTAAGACTTGCGTAGTAAGACTTTCATTTCAAAATGAGTGTTTTATTATTTCAAGTGTAACCAGATACCAACCGTTTTGAAAAATGGAGGTTGCATGTCTAGGTTTAATGTTAAATACTATTTTTTTTCTGTAATGGTCAATGAGACATTTGATAACACTGGTCCATCAGTTGTAGTATACTTGTATTTTTGACAGGTAAAGGACAATTTTAATTTGTGTGAGCCCTAGGGAATTTGGATATTCTGCACAGTTACCACCAGCAAAAGAAATTTTCTTTTTTTAATTTATCCTGTTCCCTATTTCTTTGAATATTGGAAGATGGAGATTTATTTTTTTTTTTAGTACTTAACTGGTTAAAATTTAAGATTTTAAAAACATCAAGGGTATTATTACTAATAACTTCTGTTTCTCAATTCCATCATTGACACAAACTACAGAGTGATTTTTTAGCCCTGTTACCCAATTTTAAATGTAATTTAAGAAAAGGAAATTTAGGTGGAATAAAAAAATGTATTTGTTACTTACAAAAGAGATTTAATAAAACACTATTACTTACATAATTGTTAAAGAATATGCTCAAAATGCCCACACCTTGCGGTTATACACGCACAGACTCTTTTCAGCATATTATGAGAAACCTTTTTAAGAGTTGCATTGGAAATATTCGTGATTAAGTCTGTAATATTGACTTTAAGTTCATCAATAGTGTGAGGATTGTTTTTGAAGGCCTCGGGCTTAATATAGCACTACAAAAAGCAGTCTGGGGACCCTGGAGGCCATAAGCCCTAGCTTATTATTCAATCATCAAAGAACTCTTGCAGATAATCCATGGTTTCTCGAGACGTGTGGCATGTAGCGCCGTCTTGCTGAAACCAGCAATACCGTTCTTGAGGTTCCAGGAGGGACACAAATTGGCGCACAATGTTCCTGTATATTTCACCATTTACTGTCTGTTCGAAGAATATGGGTCCGACTATATGATGATGAGATATCGCACACCACACACCAATTTTTTCAGGATGCAAAGATTTGTCTTGTAAAGCATTAGGATTTTCAACCGCTCAAATTCGACAGTTTTGACTGTTCACATAACCATCGAGATGGATCCAAGCTTCATCACTAAAGAACACTGTGTTTAAAAATTTGATTCTGTTATCATTTACGAGAGACCTAAACCAACGGCAATGTTGCAATCGCTTGTTTAAATCTGGAGGCTGAAGCTCTTGGACTAATCGTACGCGATATGGATACAATTTCAATTTTTTAGCAGATTTCTGAACACTCTAATATGACAAACCAACTTGGAAAGTTTCTGTAAACTTTTCCGTGGAGAATTGAGCAGTCTTGTTTTCACATTCTCTAAAACGTCATCTGTCAAGCGAGTTGGTCGACCACTGCGTATTCTGTCGCAAACACTACCTGTCTCGAAATCGGTTTGCTAGCCTAGAAATTGACATTTTTTCTGGCGGAGGAACACCAACAAATTTCAAATGATTCTTTTACACTCACGAACGATTTCATAGCAAAATATTGTTCAAGAATGAAAACTCATTGTTCTATGGTAAAAGACATTCTGTTCGTAACACGACCAGAAACGGCACAAAACTTTACACAGCTCAAGGAGAATCAACTCACACTGCCGTATCTATACCGGTTGAGTAGCACTACCAAATTCGTGTCACAAAACAAAATTTCCCTTTCTTAGAAAAAAATTACCAGACATTAACAATTGGGTAACAGGACTAAAAAATCACCCTGCAGAACAGTTACTCTTTCTTTTGACACTTATTATCTTAAAATAGTTTTGTCTTATCTAACATAACAGTTTAAATAAAAAATCTTTTTCATCAGCATTAATTATCTTGTCTTTAACTCAACATATATTCACTCATTTTCAAACTATGCACTAGTTATGTTAACATGATATTTTGCCGAACGTAAGGTATTGGAGATTGTTTAAATTTTTATAGCCAGCTGTTTGAACCTTTAAAACATTCCATACCCAGATTTTAGCAAAAAATTCCACTTCATTTATTTTTCAAAATCATGCTATTAATTGGAAAGTGTGAATTTTATTGCTACTGAAAAACTGCTTTATCCAGTTGATCAAAAACTAACACTCAATTTTTTTTGTTATTGTTTCTCGTGTGGTGTGGATTCTATAATTTTTCTCTGTTCCTCTTTATTGCTCTCTCTGCAAAGGAAGCCAAATTAAAATTATGGCAGATATCAACTAGTTCACCCTCCCTTTTCTAGTGGGTGAGTAATTTTAATTATTTTATTTAATAGAAAGAATTTTATGTTCACCAGCCATAATATCAAAACCCCGGATGGAGAATCTTACTTTTTAAGACTTTGGGGATTAGCACCCCCATGGCCCTAGATTCTGCAGCTTTTGTTTCTGCTACTCACTCAGTTGCTAAACTCTTAACACGGTACACATACAATACGCAGTTTACAACGTATTCCCTTACACTGTTTCTTCTTATACTTACACAAAGTGGTATTGCAACATGGTATTGCAACACTTTATGAAATACAACATTAACCGAAGGTGGAAACTTGTCATGCTGATGGATGGAAGGCTCTATGTAGTGAGTCTCAAACGATATCCTCTGGGCACCTGTGCAAACCCAGTTGTATTTAGTTCTAGCCTCTGTACCTGTGGGCTTTGCAGAGGTTTTTCCCTGGTTCTCATGGGACCAAAATTAATAGTCCTCAAATAACCCTTATAACAGTTTGTGTTACATCTGAAAAAACCCACCAAAAACAATCTTGCGAAAAGGCTTTATCACTGTTGTCTGATGAGGAAAATAGTTCTGTAGAAGGTAATGTAAATTTTTTATGCATCCTATCTACAGTTCAAAAATATTAGATTTGTAAATCTGCGAAATAATCACGAAGGTGGCTCCTTTCACAAGTTCACCGAAGAACATCAAGAAATTAAGAAACAGATCAATACTAATTGAAATATTTAATGATGAGCAAAGTCAGTCTCTCGCTTATGTCTTGCCAACATGGGCGGTATAAACATAAGTACGATTTGTCATAAAACCTTATATACCAGCCATGGAGTAATACTTCATCTCTGTTATTAATGTTAAATCTTATTTTTTTAATATTTTAGTTTTAATCTACAGAGTGGCGCACAAAATGATCCAATATTTAGTTTGCTTAAAAAATATTTATTTGAATTGCACTTCAGAAAAATAGAACATGTTTACTATTTACCTGGAGATCATGTTCTGCTTTTCACATGTTCAATATGACCACCATGACATCCTAGTAACTTCTTCAATGCGAACTCCTGTATTGTTAATAACTCGATTACACATATCCTCAGTTATCTCGTCCCACACCTGAAATGATCAGCGATTACAGTTCCATCACTGTACGCAGATGTTTAGGGAAACTCTTTTCCTTTAGAAATCCTTAAAGAAAATAATTACACAGATTCAAATAAGAACTACTTGGCGGCCAGTTCTGTCCACATGCTAAACAATTAGGAAATGGATTTGACATATGTGTTAAAAATTTAATGCAGAAAGTCTAAAAACAACATTAGCTGTGTGTAGTCTGTTATAATTAGATCACATACTTGCATAAACCACTCATTTTCTAATTGAAATCCTTTTGTAAGAAGCTGAAGAACAAAATTATTATGCAGCATGTTCAGATAACATTCACTGTTCAGTGTCTGTACAAAAAAGAATGGCTCTATTACACCATGACTTAAGATAGCAACCTATACCATAATTCTTGGAGCATCTTTTATGAAGCATGTATGTATTTTCAGAAGCCCAAAAACACATGTTTTGTTTATTAACAATTCCCATCTAGGTGAAAATGTGCCTCATCTGAAAACCAAATATTGTTCAACAATGTGTCTTGGTTCACAGCCCATCATTCAGCAAATTACATTCTTTGATGTTTGTTGTCAACCATTAATTTAGGCAACACTTGTTATTTTGTTCTGTTACAAATGCAGATCAGTTTTTAAAATTCACTGCCTAGAAATCAAGTTCTGCTGCTGCTTTTCTTGTTGATTTGCCCAGGCTCCTCAGCAACACTGCTGTAACAGCTTCGACATTCTGTGGAGAACAAACAGCGGCAGTCCATTTGTGCTTACTCTCAAATAGTGAACCATCATTGTTTAATTTTTTGTAGTCTATGTATTGTTTGAAATGAGAGTGACCACCGAGTTTGAAAATGTGCATGAAACCGTCTTTGTGTAAGCACTACACTTTTCATCTTATTAAAAAATAACATAGTCTTTACGCACTGTTCAAATCAGCCATCTTGGAATGATTCACAAACAGCCCAGCCAGAAAGAGAAGAGACTAATATTCATGAACTGCTGTCACTTATGCTAACATAAAGCACATTAATAATAATTAAGCTAAACATTGCCAAAACAAATGTTGGATCATTTTATGAGCCACCCTGTAGTTTTAGTTTTTTGCCCTCCAAAAAAAAAATTGGTTTTGGACAGAATTTCAGGGGGAAATTAATTAGATGAAGTATCCAAGTGTTGTACTGTTACGTACTCAGACCACATAGAATGAATCCTTCACAAGTGTTCTTTATCTTTGACTTTTTGAAAACTTAAATTTCTTGCATTTGAATGTTTGCTGATCTCCTTCAGTACTTTTTGTATTTGTTTGATAATATTCAGAAAGTCATGTTTCATCCTGTGCTATAATCAAACTGAGTAGTTTTTTTATTTCTGTGAGTAGTTAGAAAAGTGCCTCTCATGTAATGGACACATTCATAACTTTCATAATCTGACAAGGAATGAACTCAAACTCTGGAATGACTTGCCCAAATTTTCTATTAAGATTTGGGAAATTATCCTTCTAATAACATCTAAATCTCTTGTAATCATTCTCACAATTACACAGAAATCTTTAGATGATTAGCATGGTTTGGCAATATATTTCTTGTTATGAATTCATGTCTTATTTCCAAATCTGTCTTTCTTTTCAAGCGATTCCTTATCACTTTTGACTGCAAATCGAATAGATATTTGTGGCCAAAATAGATATCCCCATACACTTGCCTTTATCAATAGAACAGTCTCAATTGAGTTTAAATCATAAATCAGTAATCGTACTCTGTTCCTTACCACCAGTGCAAACAGTTTTCCAATGCCTATACAAAATGACATCTTTCCTGATATGCTTAATGTGTAGTAAGAACTTTTGCTAGATAAAGCCCAACTGGACTGCATGTGTTGCTTTTGACGGCATTTCTGCCTTGGTCAGTATAAACTCTGTGTTTAATTGCTGGAACATGTTTGTTGCCCATCCTGGATAGATGTCTGCAGATACTGTGATCCTTGTTAATGACCAAAACTGAGGTTTCTAGAAGTTAACTTTTACATCATGTTTATACGCTGTATTAATAATATATCTTGAAAGAGAATTCTTTTACAGTACAGAAAAATGCTTTTTATAATTCAGTGAGAGTAGAAAACTAAAAAGTTTTTGATATATTTGAATGAGAGCTTTGTGACGAACATGCTGTGCCACCTATGAAATCTAGCACAAGAAGTTCTACTGCCTTGGAAGAAAGGGTTAAAGATTGTATTATATTTTTTTAATTTCTTAAGTATTAACATTACCGTAGTTTGTAATGCAAATGAAAAGGTAAGTTTCATGCTCCTGATTCTTCATATTTCACCCATTTTCATATTTTAATTCATAAGATATTAAGCTGAAGCTTTATATCTTACAACTATATATTAGATTAATTCATGTTATAGATTGTATCTTTCTCATCAAATGTTGTTATTTTTTAGTTATTTCTTTAATATACAAGCGACATTCAATAATTAAAGACAAATTGATTTAGAAAAAAAACTGTATTTTTACAAAATGAAACCTTTACTACTTCTCAACATAATCCCCACCAAAATTAATACACTTGTCCAAACGATGAACTATTTTTTTTTACACCTGATGCAAAGAAGTCTTTGTCTTGTTAGAACCACTTTCCCATAAATTCTTTGACCTCCTTGTTGCTGAACTTTTTTCCACATATTGCCTCCTTGAGTGGACCAAACAAATGAAAATCTGAGGGAGCCAAATCTGGACTGTAGGGAGAATGTGGCAGTATCTCCCGACCCATTTTTCCAATGGTTTCTTGGGTCAGCTGGGCAGTGTGAAGACGAGCATTGTTGTGTAGCAATATCACGCCTTTTCTTTGAGATCTACGACATTTTCTCTCATTGCTGGCTTTACTATTTTCATCAGCATGTCTGAGTAGTAGACACTGTTTATTATATGCTGATATTCCAAATAATCACAAAAGACGATACCTTGGGCATCCCAAAAGACAGTCAACATGACTTTTCGTGCTGATGCTTGCATTCTGAATTTCTTTTGGATAGGTGAGCTGGTGTGCTTCCATTCCATGCTTTGTCTTTTGGACTCTGGTTCAAAATGGTGAACCCAAGTTTCATCGCACGTTAAAATCTTGTTCAAAGAGTCACCTTCCCTTTCATAGCGTTCTTTCAAATCTGTACACACTTTGTCTTCTTTCCTTGAGTTGTTGCATTGACCAGTTGTACAACTTTGACCATACTGTAAAATCATTTGGGAAAAGATTTTAGCCGATTTTTCACCTTCAGAAAGCAAAAAACAGATACTGAAATGTTTAATATTGAAATTATAAACAAAACAGTTTTTATCCATCAGCTGTTCTGAGCTCATCCCAATGATGCCAATCTGAAGTTATGAAAGTACAAAACTCCTATAAACTGTTTCATTTCTACATCAATTTGTATCTTTCATTATTGAATGTCCCTCATATGTACATGTAAATGAAAAACATAACTTTTACAGAGTCAGGAAAATGATTTACAAGATTTAAGAAAAGGCCATGCTGAATTAAAAGAGTATATTGTAAAACAGAAATCATGTCTTGAAGCACGTATGCATGAGATTAACCAAGAGAAGAGAAATGTGAAAGAATTGTGTAAGTAAATTTCATTTAAATTAATTAATACTAAGTTTATCTCATGACTTTTTACATGTTATACAATAATGCAAACTATTAAGTGATATTCATTTTTGAGGGAAAAGTAGAAATTTTTTTATTCTACAAACTTTATCTTTTACCTACCTAAGATTTAACTTGAGCAGGTTTGTTATTAAAAATAAGGCAATTCCCAAGCCGTATACAATAATACTCATTAATTGTAAAGTTACGAGAAATTAGGTGAAATTTAGTTTGGATGTTTAATTTACAATATTGCTATTATTAATGTGAGGAATATCCAGAAAATAAGTTATAATGTGCTATTAAAAAAATAATTTTTAAGAAATATTTTTATTGCTGTTTAAGGTATAGACCTTAATAAGACTTTTTAAATGTATTTCTGCTTTTTTGAGGCACTTATCATAGCCCAGCACCAGTGTAGCATACCTTTTTTATAGAAAGATGCCATCTTTAGGTGCAAACCATCTGTTAACAGTTTGATTATCTCATTATGGAACCATCAACCATGAAGGAAGGATTTCAGGTGCTGGAACTGTGAAATCACTTGTAGGGTATAGGCTGATAGGAAATAATCAAATTGTTCTCAACTAAAGACCATGAAGAGATTTTGCATTGCAGCGGTAGTGTGAACAGACGTCAAGAATAAGCAATGTCCTACATAACACAATTTCTTAAACGTTTCACAGTAAACTTCCATCGTGAAGCTTTGAGGCAGAACTCAGTTAGCAAAATTTCTTTTCTCTCCAAAAAAAAAATGCACAGGATCTTCCAAGAGGAAAATATCTGCTTGAATTTTGCCTTTGTTTTCAATGAAGTGTTGCATTTGTTATTATCTTAGGATTGTTTAGTTCAGGAGTTCATGCAGTCCCCATGTCTGGTTTCCAGTGACTACACAGCATTAAAGAGACATCACCTCACTCTCTGAATCGTGATAAAAAATAAAAAGGCCAACACACTGCCTTGTCATTTCGTTTTATTTCTGATAACCAGCCCCTCTTTTTTGTTGATAAGTCGGAGAAATGCCATTTATGCATGCCCCATAAATGGGGTAGTGTTGGACTTGCACAGGTTCTGCTAGATGTTGTTAAGAGCGTATGTATGTATATTAAGAGCGTTCTCCCCATTGGGGCCGGGCCACAATGAAGCACTCTCAGCCCTTGGGGGTGCCTTCAGGCTTGGAGGTTCGAGAGTCCTCGCTCATATCACCATAGTCCATTCATGCAAGTGCGAATTAACTACAGCTCCACAGGAGGCTTTCTGTCCCCCTTTGCTCTCTGGTTCAATTCTTCACCTAGCAGCTGGAATACTTAAGCCTGAGAAAGTCTCAGGCTATTCTGTCCTCGCATCTAACTCCATACTCCTAATAATACGGATGATCATACAAGAGATGGAATCCCATGTTTCCTCATTGTATAGCATCTTCTGTATTATATTCTCTTGTGTGAGAGGACCCAGATGTCTGTAATTATGCCACAAGGGTTCCCAACGTAAACTGGAACACGTGTTCCACATCATCCAGGTCTCAATATGGACACATGTTATCATCCACTCTCTTGAACTTGCAGAGATATGGCAGAAACAGCTGTGGCCCGTCAGGAACTGTATGAGCTCATAATTGAGTTCACCAAATCCCCCCAGGATCCACAGCTTAACCTCATTGATCAAGCATCTAGTCCCTGTACTGGTGGATGCTTTACTCCAACAGACCTGCCGTTGCTCTAACATTGACAATCAGCCTGAACACAATTTTGTGAAAATGCAGGGAAATGAAGTCTAGAAGAATTATTTGATCTCTCTTATCTTCTTTCAATTACATCCATCAAATTGTACATTTACAGATTTAAGAATTTATTTAAGTTGATTTAAGAAATTCTTTCCATTCATCAAACAGATCTGACTAAATTTCACATGCTATTGGTATCTCATTTGCACAGACATATACACAACTGTGAAATTAGTACCAGTGCCTTGCCAACAAACTATGCATGTGCATCATCACTATCATAACAGTAGAATTTAAAAACAACTTGCTTTTTGGATATCACTTATATTATATTTTAGGTGTATTACCCACATATCAATGCTGAAGTTAATTGGAATATATTGTCATTCACAGTATCCTTAAATTGCTATTGTTTTGTTAGGCTGTTTAAGTTGTAATTTTTTACCTAAATTTAATTTATGTCTATTAAATGGTAAATGGTGACAAGACAAATATTAAGTGGTTAAAGCTGACCTAAGGGTAACAAACTTAAACGTGACTGATTTAGAAGACAGAAGGGTGGTTAGGAAAGAAATCTTAGAATTCAAAAGGATCTAAAAGCAGAAGAAAGAACGCGCTAACTTAAAGTGGTCAGAAGAAATAAGGAAGAAGCACAGTGAAAGAATAAAAGAGTATTGGAGAGCTAAAAAACTAGCCAGTAGTTGACTATTCTGTGGTCCTACAGTGACTGGTGTCAAGAGAAAAATGGTAAATTCTACTTCAGTTTTGTTTATAAAGATTTAAATTCTGATTTAGTTATGTTGTAAATAAACATCATACCTGTTTATTCATGCTGAATGTGGTGATGTATGGTTTATGCTTTTGATTTTTACTTAAGAGATTTTTGTACCTCCAATTGCAGAATTTAGTATTCTCTTTTATCAATTTGAATGCAAAGAGTACTCTTCCTAGCTCTAATGTTATCCAAATACTTACTTCAATAAGTTGATGAAATTGAAAATATTCTTTACATATCATGTTTACAATTTTTACCCACAAGGTAGGGCATGACAAAACATAACATTACCATAGATAGTAACAATTTTATGTACAGAACCTTAGAGGCTATACTGAACCACCGAATTTCTATAAATTAGCTGGAATTTAATTCATTAACTCATAATTTTAGTTGAATGGATTCATTAATGTTAAATTGGAAAAAAGGTAACTTAGTTTAGTAAAGTAGCAAAATTATATGATTGCTTTCATTTTGCTGAATGGAACTGTACTTGAAATGACTAAACAGTAGGTATTTATGCAACTGACATGTAGTTTATTAATTAATTTGAAGTTATATCTTTAACTAAAACATTATCATTAGACAGTAAAGTTAATGAAATCAATTAAAGTGGTTTCAAAAGTAAAATAATTGACTAATTGTACAATCTCTGTTTAATGTTTTCTAAAGAAAAAAATCTAATTGATATTTACAGCATTATTAATCTCCCAACATCCCTCTTTTGCAAGAAACTATGCAACTTACTTTTTGAAATAATTATCAGTGAATTCTGCAAATTTTCTTATGGGCTCTATTGTCTCATATCTTTATCTTTTAAATGGCAGTTTTAATTTCAGAAGTTAAAAAAAGTCAGCAGAGACTAGGTTGGGTGAGAGATGACACTGGTGGAATTTTTTGTATAAAATTTGTGAATTAACATATTAGACAGCTCTATTATCAAAGCAGGTCTCTTCTTCCTCACTTGTAGAAACATCTGATTACTTCCAGATAGTGACAATTGACTATCTGCTCTACAGGAAGAAACTCATAGTGAGGAACACCTTTTATGTCAAAAACTGACTGCCAACATCACTTTTGTGCTTGAACGATGTTTCTACCTACTTCGAATGAATGCTGTGCGAAAGCTAATCGTCTCACACACACACACGAGTGGGGGGAGATTGTTGGTTAGTACTATGTACTGATGCTAACTGCACATCTCAAAATATTTATATTACGACCAGAGAAAAAAGTTTGAATAGACCCTCTGTAATTAATTACTGAATTTCTAAGTCTATTTTAAAAGAAATAAATAGGTTTACAAACTGTGTCTATCTTATATTAGAATTAAATTTTAACCACTACATTATACTTTTAACTAAAATATTAAACAAGCTTTCATGAAAAAATAAGATTAAATACTTGAACTAAAATAACTTACATATGTTAAGAATTTAACATACATGATGGCCTTTCTTATAACTTGCCTTAATTAAAATGCATTCAAGTCATTAAAGGTTTAAAGAATCTAGAATTTAGACAGTTTCCATTAAAAATGTAAAGGCAACACAATTGAACATCCTTTTGTAGCTAAATAGGAATAAATCGTAATCAACCCATGCTACCTGGCTGTCCTGGACCAAACAAAATTGAAAAGCTGATTGTAAGGTCTTTATCTGTCGGCTGATAGGTCACTCAAATGAAGGTGATCCTGTGTAGGGATACTTGATCAAGGAAAAGTTATCTAATTTTTTATTCTTATGTTGATATTAGTTTTAATACTTCTTACATAGCCACTTTTAAATGTACTTAATTTTATTTTATTTTATTTTTTAAATAAATTAAAATAACCAATAAATAGTTCAAGTATGAACAGATTTGGTCATTGAAAAATTTATCTGGAAATACACTTGGGTAAGAAAGTTCCTAAAGTATTAGAAAAATGTTTCTATCCATTTCATTAATTTTAGGTGATTATTGAAGTGTACTTTTATGGATATTTTTCTTTGTTACAGAAATAATGTTAATTTGATTTCACTGGTACTGTGTTTTTAAAAAGAATTACTTTGTTTACAGTGCGTAAAATAAAGGAAAAAACAGCTGAACGTGATGAATTTCGTAAAACTGTTGATGAAATGAAATGTAATAAGACCAAGAAAAATGAAAGCATTAACCGTCGTAAGGAACTTCAAGGAATTTTATCATATAATGAGAAATGTATTGCTAAGCTGTCTGAATCAATATACCAGCTTGACATTAATGCAGCAAAAAATCTGAAAAAGGTAGTTTAATGTTTACTCTCACTTCTTTTGTGAATCATGGGTTGTCATTATGTATCTTTTAATCCTATCACTCCTATTTCATTCTTGAATAGGAGGTTATGCCTTCTACCTATCTTCGCTATTTTCAATGAAACATTAAACATTTTGATCTGTTGTACATTATCAAATGCCATATTCTTTTTAATCCTGTCTTCTAAGGTTAGTCTAAGAGTCACAGTAGCAGTGCCTCCCTTGTACACGTGCTTTTCATGAAATCAGATTGGTCTTGTATCTAGTACACTTTTCAAACGCATTTGTCTAATTACCATTGTGAGGATTTTTTATGCAGATGTTAGACTGATGGTGTGTACTTATTTATCTGCTTTATTATGATAAACAGTTTTTGTTAAATCCTTGGGTACTTAATCAGTAAAATAAACTTTGTATTAATGTATATAATCTATTCAGTGCTGCTACTCCTAAAGCAGACAATAATTCTGAAGATATATTATCTGTACCTATTACCTATTTTAGACCTTCATCAAACTATCTCAAAATTAAGTATCTTCTAATATCCTAATCATATTACTCTTTCATCTGCAAAAGCTCATCTGATAATTTTTCCCTCTGTATACAAGGTCTGTAAATAAAGTAATGAGACCAGTTTTTTTTTTTGCAACCAAAGTGACAACACTGTAAACTTTCTAATAAACATATGGTTATATGAACAGCTGATTTATATTAGGTATTAATATAATTAGTCTATTGTTTCCATATGAGATGTAAACAAACTTTTTGTGAAACTAGTTTTGTTGTGCGTTACAAAAATGAATGATAATGCTATTGAAACTTTTTCAAAATAAAAAAGGGCATATGGAAATGACGCTCTGTCATGAGCCCCGAGTTTTTGAGTGGTTCAAAGCATTTTCAGATGGCTGGGAATTAGTTAAGGACAATCCTTGCTTTAAGACCGTTAACATCAAAAAGTGACAACAATGTTGAGCGAATCAGAGACTTGAAACGGTATGACCGGCGATTAACTGTCAGAATGATTGCAGAGCAGTTGAATTTGAACCGTACCACAGTCCAATTTTGACAAACGAATTGGACGAGAAAAAGTTTGTGAAAAATTGTTCCCAAAAAACCTCACTGTTGAACAGAAAATCAACAGGATGGAAGTGTGACAATCTTGTGGGACGAATTGAAACTGATCCTGATTTTCTAAAAAAAAAAATGTTATTACTGGTAATGAATCTTGGATATTTGAGTACAACCCAGAAACAAAACACCAGAGCAAGGAGTGGCACACTTCCAACTTACCATGTCCTAAAAAAGTAAAAATGAGCACATCAAAAATCAAAACCATGCTAATTTATTTCTTCGATAGCAATGGCATTGTCCATAAGGAGTTTTTGCCTTCAGGACAGACTGTATATCAATATGTTTACCAAGAAATTCTTGAAAGACTGCGGAAAATAGTTGCCCCGTGAGACCAGCCATTAAAGACACCTGGATGCTACATCATGACAATGCACCTTGTCTCACTGCACTCTCAATTAATGAGTTTTTGGCAAAGAAAAACATTCATGTAGTTCCTCAACCACCTTATTCACTTGACTTGAGTCCCTGTGATGTTTTCCTGTTCTCGACTTTAAAACCCGCAAAGAACACCATTTTAGAAAACATTTAAAAAATGTAGAAAACATTTAAAAAATGTAACCAACTATCTGAAAGATATTTCGGTTTCTGAATTCCAACACTGCTGCATGGCTTCCCAAGGGAACTATTTCGATTGTAAATAAAAAGTTTTTCTGAACCAGTCTCATTACTTTATTTATAGACCTTGTATCCCTGCCACCTGTTAGCTCTTTCCTGTCCTCAGGACAATGGTCATTTTTCTATACTTCTAATATCTCAAT
Source organism: Lycorma delicatula (assembly GCF_047948215.1). Taxonomy (NCBI): domain Eukaryota; kingdom Metazoa; phylum Arthropoda; class Insecta; order Hemiptera; family Fulgoridae; genus Lycorma; species Lycorma delicatula. The sequence goes on along the minus strand of NC_134455.1, from coordinate 163,653,785 downwards.
TTCAATAAAGTTTACTCTTATTTTTAATTTTATTGCATCTGCCTTCCTAGAAATCATATCCTACATTTCTATAACAACCTATTTCTTTTACTGTTTAGCAGTTTTATTAATTTTATTTCAATAAGATGTTTTAACATTTCTTCCCTTCATCATCGTAAAATTTTTATATTGCTCACCTATCAGTTCTATCTTTAGTAATCCTTAGTTTTCTAGCTACCATTTCCTGTCTACCTAACTTTTTTTTGTTTTGCCTTAATTATAGCTTTTTTTTATTTTATCCATTGAATTTTAATTAAATATTTTTTTATTAATTCCTAGTCCCATGCCTGTTATTTGTTCATATTGTAACTTCCTATTTTTCTCTTTTAGTTTGTCTGTATCCCATCTCTTTTGTTCTCATTTTTTTCTCTTTAGTTCCTTAAAAATCAATCTTCTCGTCATTACAACTAAACTGTGGTCTGAATCAACATTTGCTCTGAAAACGAGGAACAATTGCAGAGACCAGAAACAATATTGTGCTCTTATAGACCAAAAAATTTCATCATATAATAAATATACACACCTTCCTGCATCTCCTGGTCTCACCTATTTGAATTTTCTGTTATGGTTCTTAAAAAGGTTTTTTGCAATTTTTAATGTATAATTAGAGCAGAATTTTAGGAATAATTTTTTTATCTGGCTTCTCCAAATGTAACAACTGTTTATCCATTACCTGGTTTATTCCATAAACATATGGTACATTTAACTACTTCTCAGAGGCATGCAAGCTTCTTCCAAAGTAATGTGTTGGCTTGTTTACAAGTGGCCTATACTCACCTTGTTGCAATCCACTGACAAGCTCAGTGGTATTTTTTAGGTTTACTGTTTCATCCTTAAACTGTACTCCACCCCACCTCAGACCATACTGTAGTCAGTTTATGACTAATTTTTTTACAGCCACCCATCATATTAACAGTCTGTTAGCTTTATGCAAGACTGAGACTCACCCTGTAGCCACTAGTGTAGGACAGTACAGAAGTAAGTTTTCAGATTAAATAAAATAATACAATCACTAATTCTGCCCCATAATTAACATCCTAAAACTTTCAGTATGACCTCGTCACTGGGGTAGCTGAAATCTGAGCAAACGTTTTCACTAGTCGTAACTTGTAAATGAAGCATTTTAGGACATATGTTTGTATGAGCTTTTTCCATTATTTTAACAAGTACTATTATACTTGTAACTTGTAAGAGAGGCTGTGTATGTGTGTAGAGCTTGTTTGAACATATTTTTATTGTGCTGAAAAAGGAGCTTGTAATATGGGTTGTATTATTTTGAAACCGTATGTGTTGTTACATAATAATTTTCTTAAATGGTTTTCATTGGCAAACAAAAATGTGTTGTGTATTTTTATAAATTATGTATATTATTTTTAAATTTGTACTTAACAATAATATTTATCCAATTATCTGGTCTTTTAATGTCTTGTTTCCAAACGCCTTGTGATGCCATTTTTTTTCTTATCAAACTTGCCAGTGCAAGGCTATTTAATCAGCATCATAAAAAAAGGTCAACAACCTGTTCACGTATAGCCCAAAATTTATAATTTTTTCACTGTTAATTTGTAATGCACAAATAACTGGTCTAGTTATAATTTTTCAAAATTCCATTGCCGACCATAAAATCATTTTTTTTTTATTTTTTTTTTAACACATTAATATATTAAATACTGTTTCTCAGAAAAATAATCCTGATATATCCTGACCTTGCAGTTTATTTTTTTAAAAACCACTTCAGCTTTTGATAAGGTGATTGTAGCTCAGAATTTTGGAATATTTTAATAGTAGAGATTCCTCCATCATATTTTGTCAATAATTAAAATAATCATTCAGTTAATTACATAGCAGAAATATTCCATTACAGCATAAGTTTATTTTCTGAATACAGATATCACTTGAATAACCAACTGGGTTGGTCTAGTGGTGAACTCATCATCGCAAATCAGCTGTTTTTGAAGTTGAGAGTTCTAAAGTTCAAATCCTAGTAAAAGCAGTTACTTTTATTCGGATTTGAATATGAGATCGTGGATACCAGTCTTCTTTGATGGTTGGGTTTCAGTTAACCACACATCTCAGGAACGATCAACTTGAGACTATAAAAGATCATCCTCATTCATCCTCTGAAGTAATACCTTACGGTAGTTTCAGAAGCTAAACTGGAAAAGAAAAACATATATATATCACCTGTTTATTAATTACTTTAGTAAAATAAAATTTTTCTGTTTCTATTTTCTTAGACCGTTGGTATATTGAACATCAATTTAAACTTGGAATAAACTGTTAGAAAACTTCAATAAAACTTGCTGCATTACTTCACAACACAATTTTAATAGTTAACAAAAGCAAATAATATTCGCTTTAGTAGTATAGTTGGTAAGACCTCAGTTTTCCATCCTAATTAGTAAGATCCCAGTAGCTTAATTTGATATGAATGTTGAAGTGCTGATGTACTTAATTATAATTGTGTAATCATACAATTATTTTTTTCTATAAGTAATAATTTAATTGCATGTAAATACAGCTACTAATTAGGATACCCTCAAAAACACTAAATGAGGTTATTGCATAATAGAAAATATATATATATATATATATATATGAGTGTGTGTGTTTAACAATTAGGTATAAATTTATTTTCTTTTTTAGATGGAGGTTCCTCTTATTGATTATCATAACTTGCTTGCAATTAATACTAAAAATGAGCCACGCCTTAAATCTTGTGTTGTTGAAAATATGTGTTCACTATTAAGGCCTGATGTTAGAGAAAGTATTGCTGAAGCTGATAAATTACTTCAGTCTATCAGAAATGATTGGATAAAGATACACAATGATCAAAAAACGGTGTTGCAGCAGTTAGAACAACAAAACATAGTTGTAAGTTTGCACACTTGTCAGGAAATAACATTAGAAAAAAGATATTTAGTGTTTTCATGTATTTTTATTTTGATAGGATTATTTTATTTTTACTTAAGTAACTTGCATTAGATTTAGTAGATTAAAAACAAATTCTGTTTAAATTAACTTATAGACTGAATCGTTGCAGTAAGTTAAGTGTCCTTAAGTGAAAAAATGAAAAACATATAACTAAACTGTTAAGAATTAATTATATTTAAGAATATTTAGAGAAGAGAGATGAATACTGAGTACATTATGGCCACTATTTTAAAACTATTCTGTCTTACATGTGCTGTAATGCATTTAAACTGTAACAGTTGCAAAATCCTGTGTTTCACAGGATTGAATTTTTTTGTAAATATTCAAGTTACAGAATTCAGTGGGTGAAATGTATAAAGTTGATGTTTTATTACTTCATAAGCTACCAATCAAGCCTTATTTAAATTATATTTTTTTTAGCTTGTAGAACATAAAATTAATGTTTCAAATTGCTGGCGTTTTATAAAAAAAAATTTCTTATTCGTTCTATATTTGTGATCAGTGTTGACTGACTGAGTGATTAGATTGCATAATATGCAATTGACAACATCATCAACTTTGTGTTGCTTTACAGTTTTTAGTATCTGAAACTGATCTAGCTGAAAAACTCAATATTTCCAGTAAGATGTATAGTTTATCTACACTACTTGATGTCTTTACTGTTCTTCTAAGAAACTGAATTTTTGCAGTTTTTATGTGATCATATAGTAAAATTTCACAGTCAGTCAACTGTTTGGTAACTAACCCTCTGGAGGGTCACCTCACAGTAAAAAACTACTTTTTTACATTGCACTGTTTATATCTGTTTAATCTCCTAGCTTCAAGCATATTGCAGTAGAACTTTACTAGTTTGAACAGTAATAATTCAAAGTTTCCGCTTGATTCTTTAATTTGTTAGAAAACATAGCACAAAATAGTTTTTTAATAATAATTATATCTTAAGACCTAGAATATTATTGCTAAAACTTCATTATTATTATTATTATTATTAGCTGTCATTTTAGAATATTAATCAGAGAGCTATGGAGCTATGTTTTAAGAAGATGTTTTTAAGCAACTGCTTCAAAAATAAATAAAAATGCTTTCAAAATTAGTCAAAGAACTTTGTAAAACTGGTGTTACATTGTCTTCAGTCATTTTTTTTATGTTAGGTAAATTACAAAATAATTTTTAGATAGCAAATTAACATAAAAATACTAAAGTTAATTAAGTAAGTAGATCAATTATATAGAAATTAGATATCAAGTTCAACATGTTTTATGCAGTTGTACAGAAAATGAAGAAAAAAATTTAATTTCTGAAAAATCCCAGTGAATCAAGAAGGGTGTGAGAAATGGTGAAGAAGCACAAGCCAAATAATACAAGGTCTGTTCAGAAAATAACCAAACATTTTTAATTACGCACCAATGAATGACGTGTAGTTGGCAGCATTGTGTTCCAAATAAACTCCTTTGTAACCACATGCTGTTGGATTGTTGATATCTTGTTAAGTTCTTGTTTTATTGTTATTTACGTGCAATGCGTTTAAAAGTGTTAGTTGCAATTTTCAGGAACAACGATATAACGTAAAATTTTGTGTGAAACTTTCACCAGTAACATTTCAACTTTTGAAATAAGCTTACAGAGATGATGCTCTGGATCGTATGCAATTTTACGAATGGTTTTCACGATATAAAAGTAGTCATCGGACAGTTGATGACCTTCGACCAGGAAGGCCTTTGACTTTGACTGACGACACCCATGTTCAGAAAATCAACAATCTGGTGTGTGCAAATCACCAGTTGACTGTCAGAGAACTTGCAAACTTGCAGAAGAGGTTAGCATGTCAGTTGGATCATACCATGACATTTTGACTGCAAAATTGAACATGCATCGAGTTACAGCAAAGTTTGTTCCTTGTTTGATGATCGAACAGCAGAAAGAAGATCGAGTGGATGTTTGTTGGCAACTTCTTGAACAAGCCACTTACAATGAAACATTCATGCAAAGAATCATAACGAGAGACAAAAGCTGGGTTTATGGCTATGACATTGAGACAAAAGTTCAGTCATCACAATAGTTCGGCAAAGGATCTCCACGCCCCAAGAATGCACATCAGTCTCGATCCAACGTCGAAGTCATACTCTTTGTTTTTTTTTTTAATTTAATGAAATTGTGCAATTTGAATTCTTGCTTTAAGTGAAACTGTGAACCATATGTACTATTGTTTTACAACAGTTATATGAAAAAATCCGCAAAAAGAGATCAGAGTTGTGGCCAGACAACACATAGTTCCTTCACCATGACAATGCGTCCTCCCTCAGCTTCCCTACTCACCAGATCTGGCGCTCTTTGCGATTTTTTCTTATTTCCGAAATTAAAATCAGTGGTGAAAGAACGCCGTTTTGAGACTATTTATGACATTAAATCAGATTTGTCATACCTTAATGCCATTTCAAATGAAGCTAACCAGGACTGCTTGCCAAATGAGACTACTGGGAAAAATGTGTGAATAGGGCAGGAAGTACTTTGTAGGGGATAAGGACACATAATCTGTAAAATTAATAATAAGATTAAAAAAATAAAGTTCGATTATTTTCTGAACAGACTACGTACAAAAATCAACAATAAGAATTGAGTGAGCACTTTACTTACAAGTTTGTAGACTGTAGGAAAGAGGCAGTCAGTGTGGGAAAGTCAGCCCAAAATACTATGAAAAACACTTGCAAATACAAAGTCCAAAGTAAATAGGTTTTCCAATTATGATTTCAAAAATATTACTACAAAAATTTGGGCCTTTTTTGTCATAATCCTCAAATTTTCAGAGGTATACTTTCTCCCAGTGATATGAATATGCTGATATTTTTGTTAGAAATGCACTGTAATTTCCAAGATCAGGATTTATATACAGAATCATAACTGATAACACTACTATTACCAACTTATTAATACTGAATTTATTTAAAATAATTTAATAGTTTAATAATACAATGGAACTACTTTTTCCATAGCAGTACTGAGCGCTATGATCATTAACCATTTTAAAAATGATGACTGCATGCACCATTCTATCAGCTTTGGTGATCAATGGAAAACCAGTTAAACATGGTTTTGGCAATTGGCTTTAATTCTTTCTTCACATTTTCAATTTCCAAGATGGTGTCCTTGAGATATTCCAGTTGTTGCAAAACCTTCACAATACCTTGGTATGTGAGGTGATGGAATTTACATTCTTAAAAAGTTTATCTGAGGAATCAAAATAGCAGGCATCTGATGTCATAAAGCATTTCATAGCATTATAATTGTACTATTATTAAAAGACTGCCAAATTAATATTTGCATTTCTGAGGGTAAAATATATAAAAAAATATTTCTTCATTTGCTTTTTCTTTCGTTTTAATGTTTTAAAATTACAACTTTAATTAAATGAAAAATTCAATTGTATCTTTTTATAGTTGATAGAACAGGTGTTGAAGTATACAGATGATTTACAGAAGAAAAAGAAGCAACTTCAGGATATTTCTCATAAAAAATCCCAGTTTCTGGATTGTAAGGATAAGGTAATAATGACAGATTTTTTTATAGAGATTATGTGCCTCTTTGTTAGTATTTTACTAATATTGTATTACTAATTTTTTTTTAACTTTATTATGAATTAGTGAATAAACAAATCAGGTAAGTAATGCAAGTACAATGTCTGTCAAAAGTTCAAGGACTTCCTCTAAATTATACATTTCTACTACCTGTCCATATACTTTTGCTAAACCATACAATGCTAGACATTAGCCAAATAATTGTTAAAATGAGTAGTTTTTTACCACAAATTCGACCTCTCTATATTTTACAGAACTGATTTTATTACAATTTGTTTGTTTTAAAAAGGGCAAAAAATGCAAGCCAAAATTTAATTTTTAACTGACTTCAAAAAAGGAGGAGGTTATCAGTTACGCTATATCTCCGAGGTTAGTAAAGCAATATTGATATTTTTTTTTAATTGGAAGTATTCTTTCGAAATGTTCCATGTAAATTTTAACCAAATCTGATGATAATTTTAGAAAAAATACAAAAATACAAACGGCTTGACACTGTTTGCTGCTGACCACTCGCACCAGAACCAGAACTTGCTCTGTTCCTGTATGACTAGGCTATTAATAATAGTCTGTATTATCGTTCAGTCTCCATGAAAATATTTATGGCATTTCTTTCTTAAGCAATCATTCCCTTTCTTTTTTCCTTGGCTACTTCCTCTAAATTCCATATAAATATTAAACCTACATTTAATATTTTTATAAAATGGTAAAAAGGTTTATTATCCGTAGTTGCATAATATAAATATTTATAAATAAATAATGAATTCTAATTTTACAGTATTAAATAGTCATATAACAAGCTCACAACTGACTTCATCCTGTATGCAGCGAGTCAAATATTACAATTTAGCAGTAAATAATATTATATAGTTATTATAAAGACTTTTTAACCGGGTACCACAAACCTTGTCCAAATGTCTACTTGTAATAATGAAATCTAAAAATTGAATAGATTATGTAACCTCATCATTTCTGTCACAGCTTTCTCATCATATGGTCCATTTAATAATGTATTTGGGTCCAAATCAGACAAGATGATGCCCTCTAACTCAACTGCAAGCGACATAAATCTGTCCCATGGCAAAATTCTTGCTGAGGTCTATCACTGCCCTGTCAAGAGTTGTACCCTGCGTTTGTGAACAGTTACATCCCAGCTTAATATTACAGGTAGCATTCAGCGCTTGACATCTCCATCTGTATCCCTTTCATTCTGAGACCAATAGAATAGTTAGTCTTCAAATTTTATGAGTTTTGCTTCCAGTAACTCTCCTTTCTCATATATCTTGCCGAGGTGGTGAGAGCGTTGCTCTTGTGTTTTGTTTGAAAAACGTTTGTGTATTAAACAGACACGATGAGCATGACTCTAGATTTTCATTCCATAAGAATGGACTGTTGTACGTTTTCATTTGTAAGAGTCTACATTCTCATTGTTGAGAAGTCTCTATGAAAATATTCGTGGCATTTCTTTCTCTATTTTTCCGTAAACGTTATTTGCTACAACATTTCTTTCTTGGTAACTTTCCTTTAAACATTACTGTCTCATTTGAGCAGCACATTTAATAGACCTACCCATATTTTAATTATATTTATATATATATATAAAATATAATCTTTTTAAGGGCTTTTTTTGGACACTTGGTTCAATCGATTGCAATAAGAAGAGTAGGTGCACAACTAGATGTTACAATAGTCCTAAATCCAAAGTTTCAAAATCCTACAACTAATCAATTTTGAATTATGTGAGATACATACATACATACAGACGTCACACTGAAACTAAAAAATGGATAATTATGTTGAAATTTGGAAATCAAAATTTTCTACAGTCGCAATACTTCCTTTACCTTGTATAAGGAAGTAAAAATTGATGCACTGTAAATATTTCTCATTAATTCCATATAGAAAACTTTTAATACATCCTTTTGAAAACAAACACTTATATTCATGTTTTCATTGATTTTTGTGATTAATACTTTGTCAACTTTCCTTTTTTTTGCGTTGTTATTAATAACTTTGTCAAGTTGTTTTTATAAGTTTTATCTTTTGTAACCAGTTCCTTTCTTCCCCAATTCCAATTCTAAATAGTATGGGATGATTTTGGTTTATTAAATTTCTTAAAGCTTTTTAAGATATTTGTTTTTCCTTTTCAAAATTAATATTTATTTGATTTTATATTAAAACGTAGTTATTGTCTTTACACTCCTATCGGCCTTTCTTAAGCTTTTTTATCATTTTAATTTGTTGTACATTACAAATTTCAGTTTCATTAAAAGTAGAAATTTTAGACCTGACATTTACCTCTGTTTTATCGTACTGAAACAAGAGTTTCTTGAACAGTAAGAGAAAATGGAAGTCATATTTTTTGTACCATGATAGAAAATTGCTGGAACGGGAACAAGTACTCTTTTGAATAAGTGTGTAAATTTATTAAAGTTACTTAATGTTACATTTTTTCTGAATATGTTAATTATTAATGATTTACTTTCTTTCAGGATCTTCGAACACTTCAGAATGCCATTAGATCATTTGAAGAAAACACTAAAATTTCAATGGAAAAAGTTATTATTTTGAATACTGAAACTAGAGATAAATTGAAAGCTAGGTAAATAAGATTGTTTTAATTAAAAATATGTGGGTTTTTTGTCAGAATAGATACACAAAAAATGGTAAATGTAAAAATTACTAAAAAGATTAACTATAAGAATTTTGATAAAAACCAAAAATAAAATGAAAGCTATCTGTGTGAGTAATGATCCAGTAGGGATCCAAAAAATTACATGACAAATCAAATTAACGTGAGATTTTCAAGATCCTCAAAAGATTTTTAATCGATTTAATGATTTTATAAGCATCAAGTAATTTAAATGATACAGAGAAGCTAATCCTGAGTTCTCTCCGAAGGTTAATTCTCCTGTAAAATATAATTGACTAACAAAAATAATTTTTTTTAAATAGTAAAATGGTTTTAAGTTTTCAACCAAATGAGTTTGTACAATAATAAATATCTGGAAGTCATAACAATTTAGCTTTCTATCTTGTTAACCACTTCATTCAGAACAATACTTTTTCAGGTATACTTAAATTTTCTCTTAATTAAACCAGTTTTTAAGAAAATATGCTTTTGCAGAAAGAAAACTGCAGACTTGTAGTTAATACAAACTGTGTAGCAATATATATTACAATTAAATTATTTAAAAGAATATTCTGCATGGCACTTTGATGCTTAAAAGCAATAAAGCTATAACAAAATTAATGAAATTAGTTAATTTGCAAAGCATAAAAAAGCAATATGATCTTTCAATCTAATCTTCTTAAAAGCTGATGACTAGTTATAAGATTACACCGCTACTGGTATAATCATTTGTTTTACCTGAAAATTATTTATTATTAATTTTCTTAGGAAAAGAGACCTGAATATAAATTCAGTGTATAATTCCTTTGAGCCCCAGATATTATTAAATTTTAACTTTTAATTAATTATATTACCATCATTATTATTACATGGAATTTTCAAAAAGATAAGATATGAATTTATGTATTATAATTTCTAATAAAAAGTTAAAAAACTGATTAAGAGTAATTACATCTGAAGCGGTCTGATTGATTTAACTAAAACCATTCTAATAGTACAGCATGCATTTGTTTTTTTTATAATACTTGGTGCAGGTGTGTGATGGTCTTATCTGGTCTGTTCACTTCCAACGTAGATGTATGTTAAAAAAATTAAGGTATATGGTTCACATAAAAAAAAGATGAAATCACCTTTACGAAAATAGAAAGCATGTTAACTTCATAAATTAATAATAATCAACTGTTCTTGCATGTTTGGAGAGTTACACATCATAAAAAATATTAGTAATAATACAATTAATGATGATTTAAAGTATAGATTACAATTTTACTCAGAAAAATTATCTGATATTAAGAAAACTAATATTAATTTATTGACAAATTAAATGATTACACACTAGAAGAATAATTTCATAATAATTAAAACAACTGTTATCACTTTTTTATGTTGTATAATTTAATGTTAAAAAGAAAAATTAAATGTATATTGTTCCTTTGAAATAATGTATATTATAAAAGTGCTTTACAAGAATATAAATTAGTAGCCAATATATAAATGTAAATTTTAATTTACATCTCACTTATTCTCCATTAGATTACATTTTAATAAAATGTTTCCTGATGATACTATGAAAAAAAATTTAACAGTGTAATACTGTATGATTAAGGGAAATATAAAGTAATCTAATTATTGAAGCTGAATAACATAACTTTATATTTTTAATTTGAGTAGAAGAAATCTTTCTTAGGAAAAAACCTGTCTGTGGTGTGTGCATATATATTTTTTAAAAAGACAGATTTCTTGCCCTATAAGAAATTAGTTATACTTATGATTATTTTCTGGTATTTGAAAAAAGATTGTAGTCATAAACTCGGTTAGCTTTTGGTATCAGATGAAAAGTGAGGTTTACTCAAAACCTAAAAGATGTGTTAGAAAATGTGCTTTAAAAGATGCTAGAATTTTAAACAATGCTACTCTCATGAAGATGTTCTGAGAAGAAGAATACAAGATTTTCAGACATGAATTAATAAGTCTATCAGTTTTATAAGTGGAGTTTTTAAAATTCATTTGAAGATAATGAAGTTTAGTTTGTATCCTCAAAGTAAATAAATTAAATTTTAACCAGATTGAATATTAAACTTTTTTTTTTTTTTTAGTCAAAAATTTCTTCGTGGCTTGTAATTAGTCAAATTTTTCTAACTAGTATTTATATTTTATTTGCTTCATTTACTTCAATTTTCTCAAAATTAAATTCTGTACAAAGTTTTATTTATTGATAAGTAATATATTTTACACTTCGTTTAAAAAAATATATTAAAAAATATGGTTCTGAGAACTACATTTTATTTGTATGTATAATTTCAAATCAAATAACAAAAACGCTAATTTTTATTGAACAAAAAATATTAGTACTGCATTGTAATATCTGAAAAGCATAAATCAGGGTGAAATATTCCTCTTTTGACTGTTACTTATTAACTTGAGAACAAAGGATTTATGAAACCTATGTTTACATGTTATTTTCCTTATTTTTATCTTGTGGATCATTCCTGAAATAATGTCCTTCCTGTTGAAACACCCCACTTGTATTAATGCTTCAAAGCTTTCGTTATACAAAACATAGAACATGTTAGAAAAGTTTCAGGTTTGAATTTTTAATTTGTAAGAATATATTTTTGTTTTAAATACGGAATTAATTCTTTTAGGTATGAAGCACAAGTAGCAGAACTGAAAGAAGTTATGGAACTGGCTGAGTTGTATTTTAAACGAACTAGACAAGTGAGGGATTCGATGCATGAAGAAAGTTTAGTAAGTATTATACATTGTTTCTTTTATTTTATCTTAAATGTGTAATTTTTTTTTTAGGAAATCGACTGTTAAGGATAGCCGAAATTATACCACGAGTATGCACAATATAACCAAATATAAAATGCATCTAGCTATATTACCTAAGTGACCAATTATAAATCATCTCCTTGTAACCTAAAAGCTATTACCTGAGATCCAGGTCTTGCAGAACTACCATGTTGTAAACAATGGAGGATAACATCTATTATAAAATACTGATAATTAAGAAATTTTTGCATTATCCATTTCTTCTAATCTTGATATTCATGTACAGTCTACCTCATAAATTAATTGTGGTTTAAATTTTAAATGGATAGTATTCATATTCATCGGCAATGTATTTTTAATTATGTTCATTGTACAGTACTGCATATCTTACAAATAAGAATATCTTATGAGTTTTGTTTTCTCTAATCTTGATATGGCCGTAATAAATAGGGATAATGTTATGTTAAAGATATTAATATTTTCTGTGCTAGTAAGTATTGCATCAAGTATAAAAATGATTCACTCCGTTCCTTTTTCTTAATTACAGAAAAGTTTTACATTATTAAAATTTCTTCTATCTTTCTTTAATTGTTTATTAACAAAATTCCAGAGCCTGATGTTCAGATTCATTAAGCTTGGCTAAAACTTGACTTGCATTAAAAAGAAATCAAAAGAATATTTCCTATAAAAATATGAGTGGTGGTTTAAATTTAATTAATTTTTATTTTTTGTTTTTTTTTTACCTGATTTTATTTGTTTGTTCAATATTTTGTGTAATTGTGCATATTTCTTATAAGTTTGCTTATGTGAAAAATAAATTACGAGCATTATTTATTTATTAAAGGTTTCGAATTACAATAAGAAATTTTTATGAATTTGCATTGATGGATTTTGTGGTTTAAAAAGCATGAATTTCATCATTAGTTATCTATATCTCTCATACTTTGAAAGGTGTTATACTTACAATTTTGCATGTACTTAAAAAAAGTTCAATGCTAATCACAATCATCATTGCTGTAATTGGCTTAGTTGAAGTAGTTTGAATATTTTTGGCTTAGTTGAATATTTTCCTTTTTTTCAGAACATAATCAGAAGTGTTGCGGCAGAAATTGGAAAACACCTTAACGAAGGAAAAGATAAAAAATAATTTGTAGTATTTTTTAATGTTTGATATTATTTAAAATATTTACATAACTAATAGCTTCCTGGTACAAATTAAAAGATCATTTATTAATATGAGTTTTATTAATCTAAATTTACTTTTTGAAATCCTTTTTGTTTTAGTTTTTGTCAGTTAGTTTTATTACTTGAATTTTGTTATTTTTTAAAAATACAATACAATGTACAAAGTATTAATCATTAACCCGCCGGGTTAGTCTAGTGGTTAAACTCATCATCACAATATCAGTTGATGTTCAAAGTCAAGAAGCCTAAGGTTCGAGTCCTTGTAAAAACAGCAGTTGCTTTTATGTGAATTTGAATACCTGACTGTAGATATCAGTGTTCTTTGGTGGTTAGGTTTCAATTAACCACATTGGGAAGGAATGGCAATGGTAATGGAATCTGTAAAACCTGCCACAAATTCCAAGGGTTGAGCACGACGGTGGCAAAAATGTATTTATTAATCATTAAAATGTTATAAGATTATTTAGTGCCTTTAAGATTTTTTTTATTGGATAATATATAATTTATTAAGTTTTGTTTTTATTTTCAAATGATTGTTATCCAAAGCAGTAATCATTTTTCAGATATTTATCATTTGTTTTAATATAATAAAGATTTATAAATGCCCTTTGCATTGTCTGCATAAATATAAACAAATTTATATGAGAAATAAAATGTTTACAAGCTCAATAAATCCACTTGTAAAGACATAAAAGTTAATGCAGTCACTTTAAAACATTAATCTCTACGATAACTGAAATCAGTTGAAGAAAACATCGCATGATGGATCCTACCAGCTTAAAAAAATTAAAAAGATATTCCCATATTAGGTTGTTTTTATCTAATATATTAATGATTGTAAATCCTTGCACTAACTTCCAACTTGGGTTTTAACAAAAAATATGTCTATCCCATAAAAAGATTATCCTAGCAAAGATTACTTTGCTAAAACCGTTTATCTTTACAGATTTATTTTCTTTGTCTACAGAACTCACGCACAAGTTGAGTTCTAAAAGTCAAATGTGGCAGTGAAGAAAAATCTTTTCTAAACATTTATACTAAGTTTGTTTTCTCTTAATTATTTATTGACAACTTATAAAATGCTTTTATCGCATTACAATTTTGCAGATGGCTGCTGTAACAGAAGTGGCAGTCAAAAAACAATTCTTGTGTCAGGACATTATTGAAAATTGACAGTTCAAACAAGTATATGAAAGGTTTGATAGATTAATATTGCTAAAAGTGCCATCAGAATACAATTCAACATCAGCAAATACCTGGATGTTACAGTGTTCTGCTGTGCTCCATTCTGTACTATTTAGGGTTTAGATACAATAGTTATAAGACATGCAAAGAAAAATGTAGTAAGAGTTTTCTGCAAATAAAATTAATTAAACTGTTATAGAATTGTTTAAGTGATTTTGAAAAATAAGTTAACATATAAGGTTAACATTATATTTAAAAATCACTTAAAATATAAGGAGCAGTGAAAATTTGATAAACTAGAGACATCTAGTCACATAATAAGGTCTCTGCAATATTTTTTTCTCAAAACCAACTAGTCAAGATCCAATTTTTAATGGAACGTATATAATTAATTTTGCTACACATGTGATTTTTTCTAGCCCTATGAAAAGAGTGTATAATTTTAACATGTTTCTGTTACGCACAAAATATTTGCAGTTTGTATATTAACCGTGCTCAACCAAGCAAAATATTTATGTTCCACAGAATATGTTGATTCATGTCGACAGTGAATTCTATCTTTCTTAATACACAATAACCGGCACTAAATGATTGAGTATATAGAAATACTCAGAAAAGAATATATAGATTCTTCCAGAAATATTTTGAATAATGAAAAAATAAATAAATTTAATTGGAAAATATGAATGGAACATGAAAGATTTTTAAAACAAAAGATTGGGCATCTTTTGATCAGACCTTACCTTATTAAAAACCTTTTGTAAACATTCCTTTCTGTTATATATTCTTATTTAATTGTTTCTCTAATTACAGATTTGTTTAATACATCAAAATGAATTCATAATTTTTCTACCTTGCAGATCTGACGATTTATCATAAGATTACAACCAAACATCAATAATAAAATAAAAATAAAATTAATTTTACATAAGCTCCATTATTATTCTGTGATGAAAAAGAACAAAATATTTCCTAACTAATAACTATAATGTAAAGTGATTAAATATATATATATAATCTTTAGATGGTTTAGTGAAAAATCTCTTTAAAAAAATAATTTCACAAATAGTGAAATTATTATAAATAGATTAATGAAATCAAGAACTTAATTGAGTATTCCATAAAGATTAATTTATAAATTTAAATCTTCTAGTCCAACAAATCTAATTGTAGTTTTAACTAATTATCACTTTTAGTTGAACTAAGACAGAAAAAATTCAATAAGATTTTGCTCATTGTTTATTTATGATTTTTTTTAATTTATGTAATAAAACTGTTCAGGAAATATTAGCCATACGGTAAGAAAACAAAAAAATTAGGCATAAAAGTACTTAAGATTAAATTACCATCATCAGTAATACTATTCAGTAGTATTGTGGAATAAATTAATTATAGCTTGTCTTTAATGTTTATTAAAGACAAAGATGTGATTTGGAAAACCTTTTCTGTAAAACAAGAATGTTAAGAGAAACTCATACCGAGTATGTATACATTACATTGGTCTTCCTGATGAGCCCAAAGTTGTTGCATTGAACTTGTCTTTGGCTATAATTTGAGCTAGTGGTTGAGTGTGTACCACCACTAGTGTTGGATTGTTTGTCCATTAAAGTTTTTGCAACATCTGCATCTTAATAGAACATATGCACTTAATAAGATCTTATGGAACCTGTTACTGTTAGCGAGCCTGTAAATGGGATTCCTCCAAGGGTCAGTGAAGTGACGGAGGTAAGAATCAATGATTCCTCAGATGAGAAAGATCAGGTAGTAGCAGATGTTTCCACCTGAGTTTCACAAGATAATCTGAGATTTTTATGGCTAACGGGAGGGCTCTGTCCCCCTGGATAAGTACTTTGAGGATCAGTATGATCAATTTATGGGCTTTATAAAGGATCCGCGAAGTACTTTGGTTAGGAGTAGGATTATTCCTAAGATAAAGGAATTTAAGGCAAATCTCTGTTCTGGCTCAGAAATTTGTGGTGTTTGCTTCTAGGCCAATCAAAGTATTTGCGGTGATAGTTCCTCCTATACTAGGCCTGTGGAGCCTCAACGGAGGCATTGTGCAGAGGTTCTGAAGGATAAGCGCAAGGCTAGCCTATCAAAAAGCAGCCAGACATTATCTTTCTGAATAAGCCTGAGGGTTCAGTAAAAACGACCAAGGAAATAAGAAACTGTTTTCAGGTTGCTCTTCATAATAGGTCCAGCCTGAAGATAAGAAATATATGGGAAACCTAGATGGGATTGGTTAACATTGCTGCTGACAAAAAGACTGAAGATTATAAGTTGCAGAAGTTATAATTATTGGCTGAGTAATCGTGGTGTCTTTTCAGCAGTATTTATTTCTTCTTTTCTTATATGCCACTGTGGTTACTGGCAACTGTCACCACTGCATTATCATTCTATCTAGTGACTGCAAAATTTGCTTTTTCATAAAATATACCCCTTTTCATTTTCTGCAATTCTTTAAAACTGTAATGGGCAATTAGGAAGCATATTTTCTCTGACGGTGCCAGTCGCAAAATATTGTTTAGTAAATTAAAACAGACCATGGGAAGAAGGAAATTTAAAAAAACATTCGATGCTCACTAGGATTGGATGCAACATTTAACAAAAATTCTAGTACTACTTGTGTCCCAAGATCATATTCAGATTTTTCTTTGTTTGCACCTCCACACGGCATAAATTGCCACAAATACCAACTATAAACTACACAAACACCAAAACTTAAATTCAAATTAATTGATTTTCCCTTGATAAACACTTTTGCTGAATGCATACCAAAAAATGGCACCATTTCTTCATCAACAGATAAATTAAGAGAAAAAACATCAACTATAAATTCCACTTGTTGACTTCATCAAAAAATGGCCGTATTTTTTCGAACTTATCTTGCTGATCAGGTAATGTTTTTTGAGATGTAGGTTCGTTTTATTAGCCTAAGTGTTATCACTCATTGAATTTTGCACTACTTGCAACACCCGTATCTTCATCCTCACTCCACACATTTTTTTTAACGTAAGGTGTGATAACCAGTCAATATTAAAATTGCAATAAATCTTTTTAGTAAAGCATTATTTAAAGAAAAAAACATTATGATTATTGTAAAATGTATATTTGTTGCTAAACTCTAAAATCATATTCAGTAAATATCAAAATAAAGGGAAAATATTTTAAGGAACGATTTTCCTGCCAGTTTATTCCCTATAACCTCTATTCGTCTATTTTCTACTGAAATTGGCAATTTTTTTAAAAATGGGCTCAGTTTTCTTCCATTTTTGAATGTTTGTTTTAGGTTTACAGTTTTTTGGTTTCTACTGGCAAATGGATTTTTGAACATCAATGTCTCTTTCAGTATACAGATGAATCTCAAGCGTACCTGATGAAGGGGTCTCAGCAAATTTTTATCAATAAGTTAATCAAGTGGAATATAAGTTGCATAAATGGAAGTTGCTGATGAAATATTATCTACATCTTCTAAAATGCATGCAGTTCTCTTCAAGTGACTACTCCACTAACACATGAAACTGACCTGAGCACATAATCATAGAAACTGAAGATTTTATAAAATAATGTCTATAAAAATAGTAAAATCACAACAAAATTTAATGACTGAAGAAAACACTGTGTATCAATGCAATAAAATTATAGACAAAACAAAAATTTAACGATTTAAACATAAAAATAGTAGTACATCATGAGATTGTGAAGTTATTTGTAATAACATGTTGCACACTTTACATGTAATTAATCACTCCACAAGCCAAAGGCAAAAAAGAATGCAAAAGAAAAATAAAACTGCGAGTTTAGTTTCATTGAATGACATTCAGATCTATGTTCGGTTCATGCCACGCAACTGACGTAACAAGTACTAATATGAGTAGTATAACTTATTTTCATTCCATGTTACCAATAGTTATACAGTAATACTGTATGTACAGTATATTACTGTATACTTGTTTTTTCTTTGATTATGCAATTAATCTCTCTATAAGCCAAAGGTGCATCATTCACCTTTATTTTTAACATCCAGTATTCATTATCAGTTTTCAAAATGAACAATTTTCATGAATTGATGAACAAAAGCAACATTTAAATATGCAATAAAATAGAAATATCATTTTTAACAAGCAGACTACACAGGGGTTACACAATCTTGTAAAATACAATAAGTTGATTTGCAAATAAACTCGCCTAATAATAACCTATTACCATATAATATTTTTTGTGATTACAACACCTATGAAAATAAAGGAAAATCATATAAAGTGCAAAAAATTTTGTAGAAATAAAAAGAAAAAATGTTTACAAAAGTTAATTACAGCAAAAATAAAATGGCATAGAGTACAATTTAATTGACATTGTAATGCCAAGGCATGCTTATGTTACTACGATCAGGATGGTATTGATCAATACCAAATGGCACTGAACATAGAGAAGTTAAATCACAAAAAGAAACCATTCTTGATGAACCTGACAGTAATTTGAGCAATGAGGATATTACTTTCAATGATCACGATGGTCAAGAAACAAATGCAATGATGATCCTAGAGATTCCAAAGTATAGCAACTGGTGCACCAGCATACTTTGGCTGAAGAGCTAATGAAGAAAAAATTACATTAATTGGAACCACTAAAAAAACAAAAGATTCTCCTCAATTTAAAGCTAAAAAAATCAAGTCGTAGAAACTTCGATGTATGGTTTTCAAAACATAGCTATGCAACTAAAAATAATAACTTATATTCTACTTGTATGCATGATGAAATTGGAATAGACAAAAAGCTGTAAAGCCAGCCATTGTTGAAGACTACAAAACAAATATAGATGATGAACATTTTGGATAAATGTATGCCACTTTCATGAATGGGAAGATGGCAGTTAGTCTTATTTTACTCCATCCCGATCACAGGAATAAATGCACAAATAATTTTATGTATGTTAAAATTCTATGGACCAACAGACACCCCGTCATATAAAAGTTTCTTCATAACCTAGCAGTAGACATAATGAAATAACACCTGACAAAAGGGAAAATATGTTCCAGCAAAAGAAAATTAAAACACGAAACTGAAAAGCCAACAAAAATAGACTTAGGAATATGGAAGAAAAAACAGCACAAATCACATGTGTTAAAATGCAAAACTTTTGTTTGCAAATTTAATTTGTAATAAATATAATAATAAAAATATTTCATATCACTTAGTCTGTTATATGTATTCTTTATATTTCTGTTATACTTTATTAATTAAAAGTTGCAAAAACTTATTGTCAAACATTTAAAAATTGGATTACTATTAATAGTCATTTATTTTTTTAAAATGCATTTACCTTTTAAAACAATAGTAATAATAAATAATAAAAAATGTAAGAAAGATTCAATTAAAAAAATTTCACAATTAATGGAAAAAAGAAAAGATGTTTGATAAAATCCAACAGGTAAATGACTGCATAAAATTGGCAGGTGACAACATTATATCTCAAATTTAGGTGCCTTTTTTCATTAGCCAGATTACAGCACAAGCACACCACTATGGGCTTTATTAATGCAAATGGAAAAAATATCAATATATACTAATACAACAAAAAAAAGAATTTCACTGAATGACATTCTTATCTACGTCCGGTTCATGCCATGCAACTGAAATAACAAATGCTAATATGATAGTATAAGTTAATCTCATTCCACGTTATCAATACTTATACAGTAAAACTTGGTTATAACAAGATTCAAGGGGCCAATCAAATATGCTCATTACAGCCGAGTGCTTAGTGAGTTCCCATCTCATAATTGTAAATTTTTATGCCATCATTATCTATTATAATATAAAAAATAATACTGTATATCTAAGAAGCTGTTTTAAAATAAAATATCAATGTGTTTTGTATTATAGACTAATAAATAAAATTTTTAGACGCTAATATGTTTTTCTTTTAACCAAAACTGTTAGCAATCAGGGATAGCAGAAAAATGGTAATGAGTGTGCAGTAAAACTTACCAAAATCGAGAAAAGTAACAAATGAACACCACACCAGAATTTCTGTCACATATTTTTATGTACGAAGTGTATTAAATCTAAAAATCATTCTAATCAATTTTTTCTTCATTTAACAGAATACATCAAAACTTAATTACGTCAGTAATAATCAATCAGAATTTCTGTAGTATGTACGTTGTCATCGGCTGTTGTAGTCATCTATTAAGTATTCTTGAAAGTCTGATTTTTTGTAGAGTTCGAATCCAATCTTAGGGTATATCATCTTAATCATAGTAATCTTCCATCAAAATATGGCATGTTATATTTTTTAGCAAGAAACACTAAAATGCAAATGCATTCACTGATGCGATTACAGTATTACTGCACTGTATTTGGCTACTGGGTATCCAATCGATTACGTTAACACAATACTGTTTGAAAACTGATTCTATGTTACAGTAATGTATATTTAAACTGAAAAATATGACTAGTGAATTTACCAATGGGGATAGAACAGGTAAAATTTATCTTCAATCATACTCCTCTTCTGACTTTCACTTAAATCATTTAAAATGTGCTATAGAGTACGATGAGTCTGTTTGGACAGTTTTGAAGCATCATTGTTTGGCCTCAGTCTTTACTGGAATTTTACAAACAGAAAAAACCAAGTAATTAAAATAGCTACCAGCCTTTGTAATACCGCAATGAAACGTTTACTGTACAACATCCTGTTACAAACCTTTTATTCAACCTTCAGAGCCGACCTGAACAAACCTAAGATAGAATGTCTCAGTCTTTATGTATAAATCGTAAATGAAGAAATGAAATTTACCTTGCGTTGAGATCCAATCTAATATTTACAGACTGAGGTAAAAACTATTTGCACAATTTTATAATATATAGGGATAGCAATTTTCTCAATTTGGCTACTAGTCTCTGGCATCACAAAATGTCATACAATTTTTTTTTTTATGAAGAGCATAAAGTAAATAGGCCACAATACAAACAATTTTATTTTTTCATTTTATTGTTATCAACTTTTCAGAATTAGTAAAAACTACCAAATGTAAAACTAGAGCAAATTTTAAGATTAAAAACAAAACATATTTTGCTTTAATATCTTTAAATATTTTATTTAAGTTAATTACACATTTATTTACAATTTAATGAAACTATAATAACTATGAAAAGGATTTACTACTTTAATCAGCAGGCACACTATCGAAGACACCTCTCCTTCTCATCCTTTCAAAATGCTCCTGACAATCATAATCCCTGGAAAAAAAGAAAAGCAAGTTAGTTCTCCCCCAAACCTATAATTACTGTACATTCTCAACTGAACATGCAATAAATGAGTTGCTGACATTGATCACTATGCCATAATTACAAGAGCAAATTGCACCACACTTTGCTGTTGAAGTATGATAATAACTACACAAGTAAAAATCCTCAAATTCTAGTTCCTAATACATGTTAAAAAATAATGCATCCCAATAAAAAATGAACAGAACTTTATAACAAAATATGAATTAAAATGTACTGTTTTATAAAATATTTGTTCCAAGAAAAATTCATACCTTTTTAAAATTGTGTGAAAATAAAATTAAACTTGTAAAATTATATAAGGAAAAATTATCCTTAAAATTACAGTTCCATGGTTTTATCACAAAAAAATGTTTGAAATTGACATTAACATTTTTAATATTTAAACTGACATTAAAAAGAGCACATTTTATAATTAAATAATGAAAATAACAAGTTACCTTTTATATGATGTAAATTCCAATGTAATACTTTCTTACATAATAAAGATTAATCTAGTTTTAAAAATTGTCAAGAAAATAACACTACTTTGCTTTACAAGATATCTTGTAAAATAAGGATTTTAAAAAATCATCTTGCATTATTATGCATGATGTTTACCACTGGAGACAAAGCAGATCTGAAAATTCATGAAAAAATATGTATACTAGATACAATTTGTTTTTACACAATTATTTTTCTAAGGTCAGAGCACTATTGTATCTACAGTATGAGAACAAAGCAGGCACTGAAACATTAAATTACTTTTTTTTTTACCCTACATTAATTATTAATATTTAAACTAGTAATAAAAACAAAACACTGGTGAGGTATCTGTTACATGAACAAAATTGATATTATTTATATATAAATAAATGAAATACAAGATAACAACTACGACCTTCTTATGTAACAGACATGACTAACTTTATACTATGATGACCAGTAGCGATTTTAAATTTACTTTTTACATAATTTAATTTTAATAATATAAATTGAGGGATAACTTTTCCTGAGGATGGTTGGATGATCGCAAGTACGTGAAAGGAGACTGCAGATGACTTGTTGGTAAGGTTGTATTTCATTTAATTATTTAAACATAGCACAAATGTGCCATGTTTTAACAGTGCTTTATGTTGTGCCTTACTTGCCTTTTAATGTTGTATTTCTTATACATATTGTACCCCACTAAAGTTTTGTTTCCACATTGTTAACATTATTTTTGGGAGATAATGGAAAAAATTCTTCATACTATAAACTATCAACCACCATTGATGGACCCCTTGTTTCTGGAATTCTATGTAGTAAAATGAACTCTACTTAATCAATTTTCATTGCTCTACTATTTTTTTTAATCTTATTTTACTCGATTAAAAATAATGTAGTAAACTGTACGAGCATGAATACCTCTGCATGTACGTTTCAACGGGTTATCTAGATCTATATTATTAACTTGATACTATCAACATTTATTTAGTTTAGCTTAATCTTTAAGTAAGTGGTATGACATAACCAGTGATTATATAAAAATTGTTCACTAGAACTCAATTTAACAGTCATATACCAAATATCTTTTAACCTTATACATTTTATAAATATTTTTAATTTAATATTTCCTCATCTATCTTTGCTGCATTTCTTGTAAGCATTATATATAAATCTAATGAGATAATATTGATGATATAGCTTAACACATTTATAACAGCAGTCTTTCACATGCATGTAAATGCGTACATCTCTTGGATGAGATGTACAGTGTTGATTTAAGAATCAAGGAGCAAAAGGACAGTTTTAGTAGCATGCATGTACATAGATTGATTTCCTATCCTTCTGACTAATAGTGCCACTAGCAAAGATGGCGACAACTGCTGAACAGAAGGCTTTCTGTGTTATACAGTTTGCTAAATGTGGACCTGTAATTGCATTTCAATGTGTATACCACAGAAAGTTTAACTGTAATTCAACAAGTGATAACATTCACTGATTGTATAGTCAATCTGAAACAACCAGATGTCTGTATAAAGAGAAGAGTATGAAACAACCAAGGAAGTCTGAAGAAAATGTTAAAACATGTTAGGGAGTCTTTCCTGTATAGTCCTAAAAAATCTGTAGGGAGGCTAGACAAGAACTACCAATGCCAATGTGGAAGGAAACTAACACATACATCCATATCACTTACAGTTGTTACAGGTTTCAAAAAGCCTGTCAGCTGTGCGTGAAGCACTATGCTGTGCATGTTAACACACAATCAAAATGTTGCAACATGTAGATGACAACTTCTTGATCATCTTGTGTTTAGTGATGAGTCAACAAATCATCTAAGTAGAAAAGTTAACGCACAAAATGTTCATGGGGGGGGGGGGGGTGAATCAAAAAGTCCCACTAAATCTTACAACATTAAAATGAACTCCCCAAAGTTAAATTTTTTTCTGTGCAATATCCCAGTGGCAAGTTTACAGCCTCTTATTTTCACTGAAGAATGCATAATAAAAGTTGGTTATTTGAATATGCTGTGTACAAGATCTTTTACTCAACTGTAAGATGGACCAGAAAATTTTATTTGGTAAGATAGTGTGTCTCCTCACTGATATATGGGATCGGTTGAATGTTTTTTTCCAGCAGCTGAATTGGTTGGCATGGACCCAATGACAGAGCTTGTTTGTGGCCTTCAAGATCACCTGATATGACCCTATGTGATTTTTTCCTTTGGTATTTTAAAAGGATCTTGTGTAAGTGCCTCTGCTACCTTCTAATCCAGCCGAATCTGAGGCAGCTGTTTCTTTACTCCAGACATTCTGGTTAAAGTAATGGATAACCTCTCCTATCAGTTGGATGTGTGATGAAAGATGTTTTACATTGATCACTTGTAGGGAAATACTAGAGTTATTCTTTCATTTTATTTGTGATTTGTTACTGAAAATCACAAAGTTAAAAGTTTAGAAATGTTAAATAACTTTAAAACCCCAATAATTGTGTACACCTTATACATCACATTTCATTATAAAGATCACACCAACAATTGGTAAATATGATACTCGATGGAAAAAAAAGAAAAGGAATTGTTATAGCATCTGCTTTACAGGTCAAAGGAAACTGTGATAAGAATTTGATAAGAGCACCATTGGAAAAATTAAGCATTACAAATTTAAAAAATAGAAGTGATAGAGTTGAAATTAATTATTTAAAATATGAAATAACATCAAACTAAATATACATGATGATACAAGATATAAAAAATAACTACAAAATTATCACAATTTAGAAGTCATTCATGAAAATTATCTGTTCGTGCTAAATGGAGATGCAGAAAATTCAGGTTTCTTAAAAAGTTTTACATAGTATACAATTTAAAAATTCATTGACAGAGTAACATTGTCCTTTTAAAAGAAAATCTTATGATTGTCCTTTAAATACACCGGAGGAAGATCTTTTTAAATGATTTACTAAAAATTACACTGTAAGCTTAATATTCTTGTAATGTATTGTCATGAGTAAAATAAAAACAACCCATTGATTGGATAAATATGGTTATTCTTTTAGAAGTTAATTAAGTAAAATTATTTTTTAGCAAAGATTGCATTTTCATAAATTTAAACACACAGTTAAATTAATTTTTTTAATTTACTAAATATTGGTCAGTATGATTGATATTTACATATGCCAAACGATAGCCCATCTTGAAAAGTAGTTTTTGAAGGAGCCACAAAAGATAATATACTTCAGGTCAAAATGTACATACATAACAGAACCTTGGTGTAAGGCAGCGATGCTGGACACAGGGTCGTGGGTAGGTGGTGTAGGGTGAATGAGATTGTTCGGGCAAGAGCTATAAAAAATACAGCTTATGGCAACGCCTGAATTGGGGGAAGCCTTTGAGGACGGCCTCCATCATGTCGAACACTTGCCCCTCAGGCAGTTAAACCTGCATCATTCCTGGGTGGCTATGAGGCTCCTTGAGTACAACCTCGAAGCCCCCTTGATCCAGGAACCATATGTGGTTGGTGATAGGGTGGTCAGGTTCCGCACGATGAATGTTATTCATTCTCGTGGGAGATGGCCGCTCTCCATGACTGTAGTTGGCTCAGATTCATTGGGTGTCTTCTAGATGCCCATCGATCTGATAAGCAATTCACCATTGTGCAAATCATGAGGGGTACGCTCGATGTCATACTGGTGTCGGGATACTTCCAGCTTGGATGGAGTATCAATGACTTGCTGGCAAAGTTGGCACAATTTTGGACAGTCTCCAGGCCATCAGGGTGCTGGTTGCTCTGGACGCTAACGCAAAGTCTCCTGCCTGGGGTTCACCACTCACTGACCCCACAGGTGCTGGTCTCTAACAGTTCATTGAAGCCAGGAACCTCTACTTGTTTAATGACGCAGAACAACCACCAACTTTGGCCAACAGGTGACTTGCTACGAAGTACAAGTAGTCGGACTGTCTGGCCCGAGGCCAGTGTGAGCGATCATAACCTTATAACCTATGAGATCATTTATGGAGGCGGTCTAAGAGCTTCAGATTCAGGTCGCTATAACCTAAGGGGTCTGGATCAAGACAGGTTGCAGCGCGAGTGCACAGCTGCCTTGCAGGGGTAGGAATGGCACAGGGAGGAAATGGAATTGATGGCTGAACAATTAAAGTGCTTGAAACCCTCATGACTGTTGCTTCCGGGGAGCCGACTGTTAAACGCAGGCAGAAAGCCTGGAAAAAGAGGTGGTTCTCTGACCTTAACATGCTGCACACTAGAGTTAGGTCCGCTAGGAGAAGATACCAGCGTCACCCCCTAACAAGGATTATCATTGATGACGTGCACACTGAGGGTCTGCAGATCTACCAGTGCGCCCATAATGAGTATGTTTGTGCCATCAAGGAAGCCAGGTTCAAGTTATGGCAAGACTCCATGCACAACCCCTGGCAGCTCGAAAAATCAGGATACCAGCCAAAGCCATTGCACATGCTGTCCAGTGTTCGATGCGAGTTTGGCGGTCATGACCACACTTTAACATCTGTGGCGACTTACCAGGCAGGCGTTCCTGGATACTCTGTTTCCAGACAGTCCGGAGGGTGAAGCAGAGGTCAGTGTTAGGGCGGGGGTGCCCTTCCCTGGCATATGGGCTGTGAATCCCGTTGATATAGACCATGTGGTTTCTCAAATGGCAATGAAAAAGGAATCAGGGTTTGACCAACTTGATCCGATATATTATTCCATCTGCTGCCTGTCATAAGAGAGCAACTTGGTAGACTGTTCTCGAGGTGCCTAAGCTGAGGCTGCTTCCTGACTTGTTTGAAAGTGGCTTTGGTGAGAGTGCTCTTAAAGCCAGGAAAGGAACCTAGTGAGGTTGGTAGTTGTCGACCCAAGTTGCTTGAAAGGCTGGTTGTGGAACGGCTCTGGGAAAGCATCGAGGTGAAATGTTTTCTAAATCGAGGCCAGCATGGCTTCACAAAAGGAGTCGGCACTGAGGATTGCATCTTAAATGCTCTTGACGAAATGGAAAGCACCAACTGTAAATATGTTTTGGCAATTTTTATAGTCATAGAGGCAGCATTTCCTTCCTTGTGTTGGAGTTGTGTCCTCTATGAGTTCCCATATTGCATGACTATGTACTATCATATGGCTCTGTTTAAGGATACTCATCTAGTTCAGGAAAAATCCATTACCAGGGGAAGCCCACAAGGGTTCCATTCTCTGTCCCCTAAAATAACCAGGTTCCCGGTAAATACCAGGTTCCCCTAGCTGTGGAACCTGGTATTCAACAGATTTCTGATTGACACAAAGTGTCAATCCCAGAAGGGGTCATGGCCCAGGCTTTCACAGATGACTGTCTCCTTTTAATTCGTGGTAATTCACGACCACAGCTAGAAGACCAGGTGCAGGCAGCCTTGTCAACCACAGAGGACTGGATGGGCATTCAAAATTGAAAGGTTTCAGTGCCCAAGTCGAAGTTTATGCTTCTCAAGGATGCAGACAAATTATCGTAGTCATAACTCCCGTATTAAATACAGGGTGTCCCATATAAAACGCAACCCAACCTTATATTGGTAGGTATTGAAATAATAAAAATGCATGTGTAAATGTAAATATAATTTTTATTATTACCATCCATTACCTTACATTTAGAGTAAATGTTAGAAGTGGCCGTCATCTTCTTGAATACAAGCTTCAATTCTTTTTACAGTGTTTCTTGCAACTTTTTTCAAACTTTGTGGCTGGATATTTAATACAACTTGTTCAATATTGACTTTCAATTGTTCGTGGTTTGTTGCTGTAGGCTTTTTCTTTGAGGTAACCCCATAGAAAAAAATCCGCCGCAGTCAAATCTGGAGATCTTGGTGGCCACAAGCCTCGACCGATTTCACGATTACCAAAGAATTCCTCAACGAAATCAGAAGTTGAGCCTGCGTAATGGACACCACGACTAAGGGAAGATCCTTGTATAAGTTTATATAGGATTTGGGGGATGGTATGCCTAGAGCTCGTTTTTAAGGGCAACGGGTGCCCAGGTGCTCACCAACCACGCTAACTTGAACAAATATTTGTTTTGGTTCTGCCTGGCAGCTGATGAGCTGTACATCTGTGGGGAGGTCCAGTCAAATGAACACCTGATGTTTGACTGCCCTGCTCTTGGAGGGGGAGGGGGCAGAGACCAGGCCAACTTGGAACTTAGAGGTCAAGGGAAAAATTGGCCACTTACAAGCGGCAAATCAATGCGACAGGGAGAGCTGCATTGTCAGACCGTGTGAGAGTTCCTAGATGCGGTTGCTTTGTTCAACTGGCATTCATAGTTTACTTAAGGGAAAGACTTACCGTATTGCCGTGGGAAGCTAACCCTGAGTATGGCTGACCACCAGCCAGTTATTATGGCTCAAAGCACTATAGTATGCTTCAAAGAAAAATTCAGTTTTATCAACCAAAGATAATTTTTTCATTTAATAAACCTCAAATTTCACTTTATAAGCAACAGAAACATAATCATAATTATTCAGTGCATTTTTGGTGTTAATAAAAAAATAACAAAGCAATGTACTTACATACATGATTTCTAGTTGAATAGGGCATTTGTTTCTAACAACTTCAAACAAGCACCTTTGATGGCACGTAATATTAGATGATATTAAATTTCACACCACACATTACAAAGAATATCAGGAGTTATTACATAAAAAAATTACACCTTCGACTCTTTTTACTTTATTGATGTTGACAACCTTTGTTGCATACTTCGTCTGAGAAACAAATAATAAAGAAACAGAGTCCATAGAAATAGGATTTGGTCCATCACGGCCAATCTTATTTCGAGGAAATTGTTTTGTAAGTAGTCCCTAACATGTAAACCCTAGAGTGGTTATCCACCACCTTGTTGGAAGTAAACATTCTGTTGCCGATGTTCAATTTGCATTATTACATACTCCTGCAACATGTCTACATAACTAGCACTAGTAACCATCAACTTGGGAAAAAGAGTTCAATCACTTCCTAAACTGTCAATGCACACCAAATATTAATTTTCAAGTAAAGCTATCATATTGTGTTTGTCAAACAGCATGACGGATCTCATTATCCCAAATCTGACATAGAAGATGGCTTCTTCAGAGAAGATTACTTTTTCTGAAAAAACATTATTTTCATTGACTTCAGCAAGAATGTTCACAGAAAAATTGTAACTGCATGGTTCATTGTCATCTTGAATTGCCTTCACCAATTAAATTTTCTAAGTATGAAATTTTAGGTGCTTTTGTAGAACCTACACAATTGTCAATTGCAGAATACCCAGTTCTAAACTCCCACAAGACAATTTACCCAGGCTTCTCTGAAAATTTTCTCTTACTCTATCCAGAACTTCTTCACTATTAAAAAGTAATAATTGATCCGCTTTCATGAAACCATAGTATGCACATTGCTTTCTCCTCCATGGTAGCCATTACTCAACACAGATCATGGTGCCAGCATGTTCACTCAAGGTCATCAGTAACTGTACAATCTACACTAATCTTTAAAAGAAACAACATGTGCTACAATACTTTGTTCATTTCTTATTAACCCCTCAGATGCACTGAATAATTTATGTTCACCTCATAATATTACAATTGATGATAATTCCATTAATGCAATTATTTGTAAAACATTTGTTACATGGTTACAAACCATCTAGTGAATAAGTGTATACATTATTGAATAAACTGCTATTTCATTCAAGACTCTTTAATAATTAAAAGCACATTCTTTCAATTCTTTTATGCATGCATGTGTGTGCAGAAAATATGATTGCTAAGATTTACAAGGATAGAAAGTTTTAAAATTCATAACAGCCAATCTCATTTCCAAATTTAGATGTATAATAAACCAAAATACATTTTTTGTCTTTCCAAGAGAGTGCAGAAGAAAATCACCACCCAGCTAAAAAGATTTGTAAAAAATTATTCAGTTTTAAGTGGCTGGCCATAATCTAGTGTAACCCCTGTTACCAACATAAAAAGGAAATATATATATATATTTTGTTCTGGCTCCATCTATGGGGGAACAACTCTTTTTCCTGAGGCTACAATTATGGTGGAAAATCCTGTTCAATATAATCCTGCTTCATACAAAAATGGCTAACTGGCAGCAGTAAATATACCTTTTATATAAATTGAAGCTGTTAATTTTTGTAAAATATAACTTACTTATAAAAATTGGCATATCGCTCACTTCTTTTGTCTTTAACCAATATTTTAAAAGCCAATCCACTAACCAACGATGCAACAAATGCAATTCCAAGTTGCATTTTAACTTGGGATTCAAACAGTCGCCGCATCTGCGGCTTTGGTAGCTTTGTTACTGCAGACATCTGAAAAAAAATTTTTAAATAGAAACATCAGTTATATTAAGTTCAGTTAAAACATCATGATGTCAAAACATCAGTTATATATAAATATCTTACTTGATACATTGCATTATTCCATAGAATGATTCAGGAGGAAAGGGAACTAATTCTAGAACTTGAAATAAGGGAAAAACTTTATCAAGTTATGGCTAGCCAAAACTTTTGTCTGGATTTCAGTTCCCCCAGTGAAATGAGGTCATAGTGAAATTTTTAAGACATTATATAAGGGCTTAATGGTTTCTTATATTTTTTGACCTGAAAAATTCATGATATCCAATGTAAAACACAAACATAAAACACATTTTTTTAGATTTTTAGGGCAATAAAATTGTTATATTACTAGTAAGTAAATGCATAAATTGTATTATAAAAATGTGTATAGAATCTAATTATAACAAAATTGACATAATATCTATAAAACATTTAAAAAATATTATTAAAAACAGAACAGAAAAGTATTATGAATTTTTAAAAATATGTTTTAAGTGAAATAAATTTAAATTTTAGTTTATTTTTGAAAATAAAGTATTTAGCGTCTTTGAGATACTCTTAAACAGTAACAATATTTCTTCCACTTTAATCTCCATCTGCGTTGAAAGTATGCATCCTTTCTTTTTCCTGTTTAGCCTCCGGTAACTACCGTTTAGATAATACTTCAGAGTATGAATGAGAATGATATGTATGAGTGTGAATGAAGTGTAGTCTTGTACATTCTCAGTTCGACCATACCGGAGATGTGTGGTTAATTGAAACCCAACCACCAAAGAACACCAGTATCCACGATCTAGTATTCAAGTCCGTGTAAAAATAGCTGGCTTTATTAGGACTTGAACGCTGGAACTCTCGACTTCCAAATCAGCTGATTTGGGAAGATAGACTAGACCAACCCGGTGGGTGGAAGTATGCGTCCTGGACGAGTAGTTCCAAACTGTAAAGTATTTAATAATTAAAACTCCCAAAGCTCTTGTTTCATCTGAATGTCCACCAGTACAAGTGATAAAAGGAAGAGCATTCTTCAGATGGTACAGCTAGGTGACACACCAGTGACTGCTACTCTGTCAATGGGTTAATAAAAAAAATTACCATTTAATTCCACTGGTACTATTTTTGGAGGAAGCTACTTTTAATTTAAAAACACACTAAATACACATCAGTGATCTAAAGAAACCAATATGTGTAAATAAAATAAATAAATGACATGGTTGTTTGTTTTTCATTTAAGTTTCTCCATACGTAAGTCTATGTTAGAAACAAAAGCAAATTCTTTAAAGGGATAAAAGACAATTCCTATATTTAGTTTTTAGCACAGCGATAGATCAAAAACCCTTTTCACAGAGATAAGACGAAAGGGATTAATAATATTTCCATGCAACTAAATTTTCATATTCACTTTGCACTTTGACAAGCATGTTTGTATTTATATCTTCAAATGTGAATTGTAGTAATAATACTGCTTTATTGGCAGACATTTTGATGAGCTGGTCGTGAATCTCAACTGGTAACTTAGCAGCTGCAACATTTTCGCTACATGGATTCAATACCCATCTCTTTGAAAAATCTTCCAGATTATCCACTTTGCATAAGAACACAATTAAAAAAAAACACAGTTACACCATTTGACCGCACACTAAAAAATCAAAACCTCAAATATTATTTTCAATGAAACTACACCTTTAGAACATAAATAAGGGCTTCACATTCGAAACTAAACAGACATTCTGCAATCCCTTATGCCACTACTGCTGAGAGCACAACATGCTCAGACATATATTGTGCACACTCACTCAAATATGGCTCTCTCACAGCAAATATTATACAAGAAGACCAAATTAAGAGGAGCACATCAAGTTGGAACTTGTAGATTGCTCATGTTTACACACTTCATACATGTACATTCATACCCAACGCTATCAACGCACCTAAATAGCTTTAACTAGATTTCATTGGGTTTGGGTTGGGGGTCACGAAATATTCATTTTGTATTTTTTTTTTTTTACTTTTTGGGGTCATAGAGCTATTAAGGCTGAGAATAACTGCCAAATCTTGTAGCTGAATTTCCAGCAACAATTTTTACCTATTTTATTCAATTTTTCAGGCCACAAAATAAAAAACCTAAATCTACACCTATATTCCAACCACAAACAGGGTGATCTGAAGAAACCCCATAGGCTGTAGTTGAATCAAATTACTTCAGCAACCTAAAACAAATAAAATAAACAAAAAATACAAATATAAATATTTCTTTTGATGCAATTCTTGCTATATATAATAAATTTTTAATCCTCCTACAACAGTAAAACAGTTATGGTACAGTTCTACATAAGACACTATGGTTTCTTATGTTTCTTAAGTTTAACCCTAATAAAGTAAAGCACT
The DNA here is from genome assembly GCF_047948215.1 of Lycorma delicatula. Lineage (NCBI taxonomy): Eukaryota > Metazoa > Arthropoda > Insecta > Hemiptera > Fulgoridae > Lycorma > Lycorma delicatula. Next base: position 163,620,956 of record NC_134455.1, on the reverse strand, counting down.
TAAATTTATCATAATATTCCAACCGCATTCACATTGGCGGTCTGAAGCGACACATTTGCTTCATTTTTCCACGAAAAAAAATTATACAAAAATAATATTTCTACAATAAAATCCTTAGAATAAAACACAGAAAAAATTACATCTTTTTTCTTCATTTCTTGCTTGTTTTTTTTTTTTTAATTCATTATTTTTTGTTTTTCTTTGTTATTTTTCTGATTAAAACTCTCTAATATAACTAAAAATTTCAATATGACCTCAATTCCCCTAGGGAACTAAAATCCAGGCAAAATGTTTTGCTACCTGTTTTTTAATGCATTTTCAAACATATGTTACTTTTTTCCTTATTTCAAGCTCTAAATTTAGATCCCTTCCCTCCAGAATCACCTGTATATTTCAGGTATGATCTATTGAAAGTCACTGGATTTAGATCCCCTTGATTTTTTATGTTCAACATTTATGCAAATACCAGAAAACACTTCCTTCCACTAATAACATATCCTACATGTCAAATCTTGTAGGACAATGCTGCTAGACCATTTTCTAGAAACCCAACGGGTTGGTCTAGTGGTGAACTCATCATTGCAAATCCCCTTGATTTCAAAGTCAAGAATTCTACAGTTCAGATCCTAGTAAAGGCAGTTTACATTTTTATACAAATTTGAATGCTAGGTCGTGGATACTAGTGTGTTCTTTGGTGATTAATTTACATTCATACATATATCTTAAATCTCTGAAGTAATACCTTACAATGGATCAAGAAAAAAGATCCATTTTCTGGTACATTACCAGTAAGTAATGCTGTGTAACCCCCAGCCTGATGGGAGTGCAATGATAATAATACACTACCGAGTTCTAGCCTCACACATATTTATTAAAACAAAATATTCGTGTAAGGTCATTCCTTGATCATTATTTCCCCACAATTTGAAGTAAGATTTTTTAAATTTATTATAAGAGTAAGCAATGCACGTATGATAAATAAAATTCCTTAGCTTATTACTGCCGCTGGTACAGAGTTAACTCCGTACTGACGAAATTAGTAAACACTATTACTACAGTTTCTCGTGATCAGCATACACTAACGACATTGTAAAAATAACATTTTTAACAGTACGTCTATTCAATTAAAAATCCTAAATTCCACTCACATAAGCATTTATGATAGGTAAATTTACACAATAAAATAAAGCAAAAACAAATTACGGTACCTTAAACGAGATCGAGCTTCCTTTGTAAAAGATGAATCAAAGATCGTTTGATACGTGCAAGGACGTTCTTCCCCAACGATTACCTCTACCTTCCCAATGATTACAGTGCATCTTAAATTACATCTCACTAAATAAATAGCTATAAATTAATTAAAAAACTTAAAAATCCAAGTTCAAATTATATATAAACACGCACACTAGTGGATATACGTAGTTTGTTTAAATATGTATCTTACACTACCGGTTCATTTGATAATAAATATATTAAACGTTACAGCTTTACAATAATACTTAAATCTAAAATTAATTTGTAAACTTTTTTAATATTCTGCACTGTTTTTGATTGTATTGTAAAGGTATATTTTGACCATATTAGATATTTTTCAGCTTTTAGTAGTTTTCATGTAGGATAGACTGGTAGCAAAAGAGTGAAACTGTTTGTGGATGTTGGCAACAGATTTAGAATTTGGTTAGTGTGTTAGTAGACACTTCCTGCACCAAGGTAGAAGTTAGTATTATTATAAGTGAACGTCGGGTATGTTGCAATCGTTTACTGTGAAATATGGCTATAACACGGTCTAATGTTTTGAAACTTTACAAAGATCTTTTACGTGAAGCGTCTAAATTTCCTATTTACAATTACAGGTAAGATTTTAAACGTTTTGATGGCGTTGTTTTGGTTTATTTAAATAAAATCTCATAAGCCGTCTGCGTTATTGTTAAACGGATACATATTTTTTTCGTAATCCGTTTGGCCCAGAGGTATCTTAAAAATATTCTTTGTAATTGAAGTGACTTGTCTAAATTTTTCTTACGTATCTTGTTCGTTGAACTGGACGAATGTAAACCCTAAAAAATTGGCGATCATTTATTATTGTCGTGTGCTTTGCATTCCTTTAAAGTAATAACCTGTTACTAAATAACTTCATGCTACATATTTTGTTTGGAGATATGCGAGATGTACAATTATGAAAAGATTACCTTTGCTTATATTTTTTTGCAATTTTATTATAAGTTTGTAATTTTTCTTGCACCTTTTTTTATGGTGCCTCTTTTCATAAATAGAACCCAAAATATTTTTTTTACTGGATTATACAAGGTTTATTTGAATATGAACATAAAAATGCATTAACTCTGGGCAAGGCCTAGGAATTGTTTAATATCATGTTGCACTCATTTACTTGCACCAATCAACTTGGTGTTATGGTGGTTAATCTCTTGTTTTTATTCTGTACAACCACCCCAAGAACACATCCATCAGTCGTGTGTTCCCATACCCAAAATTATTTTGTGAATGTGCAAGGGTTGTGTACAACTACTTCCGTAAGAATGCAACAGCCTGGTTTTCATTTGCAATTGTTCCACTAGACGAATAAATTTCATGGTGATAGACAATATGTACTTAGAAGGTAGAGAAGCCAACGTTATGATCCACTCTGGTAACTCCATTCACTAGGATATGGTCTGTCATTCAAGATGTCTGAATCTAAAATATTTTTAAGCGTATAAGAGATCTCACAGAAGTAATGGCAATGTTAGTAATTTTTGTTCAATCTTTCTTTTTCATGACAAACTTGAAAAATAAATTTCAGGGAAAGAACAACAATAAATACTTAATAAAATCTGTTTACTTATTGCTTTAATATTTTGTTACTTATTTCATTGGTTAACTATCCATGGTTTTCAAAATGGCATTTTGGAAACCATGAATGTATTACAAACGAAAAGCTAAGTATGACACTAGATTGAAAAGGAAAAAGTTTGCATGATAATGAAATTTCATAATTACACATTTCCAGCCCACCAGACTGGTATGGTTGCAAATCAGAAGATTCTAAGGTTCAGATCTAAGTAAAAATTGTTTTATATGGATTTGAATACTAGTGGTGGTTAGAATTAGCATATGTCTCAGGAATAGTTGTGAATGTACAGCTCATGCCTAATCATCTTGGCCATAGGGAGATTACTTGTAAACAGATTGCAACATACACGTAATGACAATATGTGCCTATAGTTAAGTGAATGCCGTAATGAAAAGGAAAATTATAAAATCCAACAGGAAAATGATTTATAATAAAACAGATTTATTCAAAGTTAAACAAAATTTATTCACAATTTAATGAAACTGACAGGGTAACATTTAATGATCTATGCAAAGAATTTATTAGTTTAATCCGCAGGCACACTATCAAAGACACCGTTCCTTCTCATTTTTTCAAAATGCACCTCACAATCATAATCTCTGGAAAAAAAGAAAAGCAAGTTAGTTTTTATCCATACCTATAATTACTGTACACTCAACTGAACATGCATCACATCAGTTGATGCTGACATCACTACACTATAATTACAAAAGTAAATGACACCAAACAAAAAAAGTATGACAACAACCACAAGTAAAAATCCCCAAAATTCTAGTTCCTAATAAATGTTGAATTAAAAAAATTTAAAAAAAAAAAGATTAAAAATTAGAAATTAGAAAAAGTATTTTTTCCATGAAAAATTCATATCTTTAGAAAAATTGCTTGAAAATAAACTACTTTGTTTTACAAGATATCTTGGAAAATAGGATTTTAGAAAAACCTCTTGCATTATTATGCATAACGTTTGCCACTTTTCATTGTAACTATAAAAGCATGAACACCTTTGCATATACAATCCAATGAGTTATCTACAGCTAGATTATTAAGTCAACATTTGTTAAGTTTATAACCCACTATTATTTGTTAATATAACCCACTGTGTGGCTCAAAATTGTTCAGTAGAATATGGTTTGAACAAGCCATATAGCAAATACCTTTTGTCCTTTTATATTTCCTCATCTGTTTTTGTTGTATTTCTTGTATCCATTACATACAGATCTAATGAGATATCGATAATACACCTTAACCATTTTGTAAGCAGTTTTTTACATGCATGCACACATACCCACAGTTCATTAGAATTAGGATAATTAAGGGTATACTGAAATGACCCAAGGGTAGTAAAATGTTTTCCTAATTGTCTCAGGACCTTATTACTATTTTTTAAATCTAAGCAGTTACCTGTGGCAGCCATTTCTTACGATGCACATACTGTAACAAAAAATTAACACACCTTAACTAAAAAACTTTGTCCTGGAATCATATTTTCAAAAACCACTCGTGGGACAGGTTGCAAAACTCGTAAATGTTTACACCAGTAAGTATCTTTTATATACTTTAAAACCATTAAGTTTTATGTTGTTACTCAAAGAAGTTGTCGAGTAATGAAGCCAACAAACTGCTAAAAACACCATTCCTTCTAATTATAAACAATATATTGTTTTCAGATTATAAAAATTACCTAAACTCGAATGAATAAATTGCAATGAATCTGTGATAATTACAAAATGATAAACAATTCAAATACATTATAACAAGTTGTTCAATTCACTTTTACCTTATTTTACTTCTGCTAAAGTTATGAATAAATCGTGCACTTTTTGATAAAACTTACAGAAGGTGTAACAATTTGATTGCTGACTGTCCTTTGCTCACATTCCTTTTTACAGTTCTACTAATACAATCATATTATCCTTTTCCATAATATGAGGCAAAAAATGCCATTCAGCTGCGATTTCAAGATCACGATGGCAGCACAAAATTTATGGATTTTTTTGTTTTTGTACTGTGCTGAGGAGCAATCAGAAAAATAAAAAAAATTGTATAACATGTTTTCACTTTTATAACTTGATTTTGAAAGCAGAAAAATGATGTGTAGTATTGTACTTCAAGTACTCACTAATCACACAGTAGCTTTGGACTTGTAATGTCCCTTCTTTTTTTAATACAGAAATGGATTTACTGTGGGATAAGTTTTTGACCAGTGGTATGACTGGACTTCATCCTGCATAACAAAAGGAAATTTTTGAAATAAGTCTCCAACTACAATACATTCACCCTCAAACAAGTTTTCCTTTTTAATGTTGAGGAAATTGACATGTTTCTTTGCAACAAAATGATAACTTTTTAGATTTAAATTTTCATTATCTAAGTACTCTTGAAATGGAAAAATTTGAGTAGTCTTGTTTGTCAGCGGGTAACAGAAACCCACTGTTTGAAGATAATTTCAGAATCAAAATCATCCCAGCTCTTGCAGTTATCTGAGCACTTCATTAGTGCTTGGACATTCTTCACATTGTTAGAGCATGCACATTTCATTTTTAGAGCAGATAACTGCTCTAAATGTTTTACATTTTGGTGGGTGGTACGTGCACGCGCACCCACACACAGTGAGAACCTGACCCACCACCCAGAATTTTTAGCCAAATTTTGAAGACAAATTTTTAATTATGTTTTTTAAGTTACATAAGAAAAGCCTTTTTTGATCCCTTGCCTGGCATCATTCTGGTAAAAATCTTGTGACACTAACATTTTCATCAATTATGTGAATGGGTTTCTTTTTGCAGATTTGTGGCAAAATCCACTTGTTAATAACTAATTGTTTGGATTCACTTAATTGTTTTACTGAGTTTAGACTCATTTTGATTTTTTTGAATGCTCCAGCTGCTTGGAAATAAACTTAAAATATTAATCTTTTCCTGGGTTGATGTAACTGTTCATGTTATCCTTTATTTTAATGATTAATTTATATTCCCTACCTAAATCAGCATAATTTTGTGGTACTGAAATGGTTTCTTCTGTAGAAATATTTAAATCGCATGAATTATTTAATTTGCTGGTAACTGACTGCTATTTTTGTAATTTATTTTTTTAAAATTGCTTCTTTTGCATTGCTCTATAATTTTTGAACCTTAATGGGGGAAATACCTAGTGCTGAACAAGCTTTATTCAAAGACTACTATAACACATTGAGGCACAAACATATATCCTGGAATAAATTTTAAATTTGATAGCATGTTGAAACATCTTTCTCAAACAGATTTATTAACCGGTTTAGTGTGACAGCTAAATAGGTCAGAGCAACCTATCCCATTAATATGAAAATGTTTATCTAGAATATTTGGTTTTTTTGAAAAAACTGAATTTTTGTTTCAGTACATCCACTTTCTTGAAGATATCAATGTTATTTGCTGTTGTAAGTCAATTTGTTACACTTAGTGTGAATACCAGTTTAACACTCACAATCAGTTTTTATAAAATGCAAGAGATCTAACAGTACAGTTAGAACTACCAATTTCACATCACTGTCTTATTCCAGTTTTTTACAGCTAAAATAAAAATTTCTCTAATAAAATTAAAAATCGCATAAATGAGAAGTTCACTGCTAATAAAATTACCTTTATAAACAAGTGTACATTACCTATCCACAGTATTAACACTAGCAACAATACATCATATAACATTTAAGTCAAAACAATAACTGAGCCTTCTACAAGGTTTACATTCAAGATTACACAAACATTCATGTTCATGCGCGTCTATACACTTTTGTGTATAGAGTATATCTCATAGACATATCAAAATATTTTGTATCTTAGGCCTACATTATTACCTGAAAAAATACATGCTGTGAATTTTTTGGATACATAAAAATTTGGCATTTCACATTTAGAGAGAACTGTGTTTTTAGCGATTTTGATAGCTTATGGCTTAATTACTAGTCAACCCCTTTGAGTAACAAAAATTTTATATGTTACGTATTGAAGTACTTAATGCTGTAAAAATTTCAGAATTTTGCCACCTGTCCCACATTTGATTTTGGGCCCCAAAAATGAGATTTTCAAAATATTATGATTTGGCAGCCATTTTTTTTTTAATGGAGCTCACTTGCTAACAGTCCAAATTTTTTGTGTAAATACTTACTACTAGTACCTAAGAGGTAAGTAAAAAAAACAGACAATGATGGCATAAAAACAGTTGTAATTTTTTTTTGTGTGTATGTTAGTAGTTAATGAATTTTTGAAAACTACTTTTTTAAAAAAATTCAGATTTTGGCTTCAAATAACTCTGATAGGGTTGGTGTTATCTCAAATTTGCACGTTTCTTGTCTATTATACTAATAAAAAAGTTGTAACCTCTCAAAAATCATGAAAAACCTGTTTTTTCAAAAGGCAATTTTTGACTCTCTTAGTGCTCCAAGGGGGTTTCTTGTTTTCTTGGCAATAATTTTTTTTATGCATAATACTATAGTTTAAGTAGACTTGCTTGAAACATTCAGCTGCAGTGTTCATGTTATAACAGGTGCTTGAAGTCATTTGCAGTCGTCAGGAAAAGTCATGTTGCAACATGCTCATTTATGCTTGTTGCATAATTTAGCTTTGCAATTACAGACTGGTCAGTCAGACAGTCAGCGACCTGTTCACATCTTTTCTCAAATTCCATCATTTATTTGGAAGTGTATATTAAATAAATAGGTTTTACTTATAGTTATTTGCAAATTTTAAAATCGCTTAAATTTTTACATTATTTTCAAGTAATTTCACATAAAACAATAAAAGAACAATGTTCCTTATGAATTTGCGTAAATGAAGGGTGTCAAACAGTGTACGGTAGTGCCAAAAAAATGATTAAAAGTTGTGAATTTAGTGATGCAAACAAACAACTTATTTTTTATGTGTTAATTCAGATGTCACTAGTTAGTGTTTTTAAATATCATGAAAAGTTTTTGTCAAAATTCTGTCACCTCTTTGAAACAGTTAAGGAAAGAAAACTAACACATTTTTCCAAATTTAAATTTAGTTCTGGAAACTAAGAAACTTAGTTCTTTGTGTCAACTGTTTCAAAATTATTTTTTCTCAGCAGAACAAAGAACTATATGAATGCAAAGACCAAGGAGCAATGCATTGCACCACACACCACAATATTGAACAATTGGATGCTGCTTGTAGCATTTTGGATGTATCACCTCCATCAGAATTGAAAAAAATTAAATACGGATCAAAGGCTATCAGCATTAAAATTTAAAATTAATAAAGTATCCAAAAAATTCAAAAAGAATCTTGAAATTTGTTTTGACTCTGAAATCTGTTTTGAAAGTTTCTGAAAATGAAAATCCAGCTCAATCTTCTTGAGAAGAAAAATGTGTTCTTGCTTCTAAAGAAGATAGTTAAAATTAACAGTTTACTTCCCCAATCTTGGACCAGATCTACACTAGAGAATTAGTTAATGAGCACGACTTTCTACTGGAGTTAAATAACACAGCAATTAGTAACGACAATTAAAAAAGTTATTTTATGAAGATTACAATAACAGTAGGCTGTGTCCTGGTAAAGATTGTGTTTGCACGTGTGTTGGTGTTGTCTAAAGTCCAATAAGCAAAAGCACCTTGTTCTTATTAAGTGAATTGTATGTCTACCAACTTAATGTTGATAAGAACTTAGTAGACATCTTTTTTGTGACTAGAATAACTACAGCTGTATTGGATATGTGCACCAAATGTCAGGTAAACAGGCCAGTGTTCACAGCTAGTGAAGAGTAGGAGGATGATGTGTTGCCAGATACAATAATGTACAAACAGTGGATAACAGTTTATAGGTCAGAGATGTTTACAGTTCTTCAGACGAAAGATAAGTTTTTCGAATCAGTAGAAAAGCTGAAAACTCTTATGTCACAATCTCAAGCTTCGAGAAGAAAAAAATCAGAATTGGGTGAAGAAGAATGTTTGGTGTTGGCAGACTTTGCAGAAAACTTTCCATTTCTTGTTCAAGATGAGATACAAAGCTTGCATTGAGTCAACAGCCAATCTACAGTTCACCCTTTTGTGTTCTATTTCAAGGAAAATTATGCATTACAATACAAAAGTGTCTGAATTTTAAGTAGCTTGCACGATACAGCAACAGTTTGCTTTCAAAACCTTTTAACAGATCATATCAAGAAAGTACATCAGAACAAAAACTCATCTATTTTACTGATAAAAATAAAAAGAACTTTGCTAATTTGTGCAGTCACAAAAAAGACTTCAATCATGAAGCTGTATGGCACTTCTTTGGATCATCCCATGGGAAAAACACCTGTGATGGTGTGGGAGGAACAATAAAACAAGAGGTGGCAAAGGCAAGCCTGCAAAAAAGCCATTTAACAGTCAGATATAAACATTGATGAAATTTATTCATTTTGTAATCACAAGCTGAAAACATCAAGTATTTTTTTATTAAATCAGATGAGACGACTAAATCAGAAACTCAAAAAACAGTTTAGACTGCTGTGAAAGAATTATTTGTACTAGAAGCTACTACAAGTATGTTCCTATGTCAGAAGGCATTCTAAGATGTTACTTTACTTCAGACTTCACTTAAGGAAAAAGATTCTATTGCTTGTGTGTATGACGATCATTGGTGCATAAGAGAAGTGGTAGATATTACCCTCGAAAATAATGTGCAGGTACATTTTTTCCACCCAGCTGGACCAAGTACATCATTTCAGAAGTCTCAACAAGTGTGGGTACCTCAACAAGTGTGGGTACTAAAGATCTGAGAAAGTTATCACTTGAACTAGTGACTGGTCCATTCTCATACAATTTCAAGAGAATTATCAGACAACATATCACAGCTGTTTATTAACCACACTAAATAATAAACTTTCATTGTTACAAAAACAGGCTATTTCATTTAAGAATAATTACAGTTGTGCTACAATTTATTTTTTCTTCAATAGTGTTTACAAAAATAAAAATGAATTCTTAAAAAAAGATGTGGCTACTCAAATCTCAGTTTGGGTAAGTTTTACAAGCATTTTTGAATCAAAATTGTATTAGGTTATTGGTATTGGTTAAGTTATTAAATTACAACTTATCATTAATAATTTTAAAGATATAAAACAGGTTTTTCATGATTTTTGAAAGGTTATAACTCTTTTAGTAGTACAATACACAAGAAATGTTTTATTTGCTATTAACATCTACAAAAACACATTGTGCAAATTTGAGATTTTTATCACCTGCCCATCAGAGTTATTTGAAGCCAAAATTTGAATTTTTTTTTTAAATTAGTTTTCAGAAATTCATAAAAACTACTTACATATACCTACATATAAAAAAAAAATTCAAACTGTGTACGCCGTCCCTGCCTCTTGAAAAAATTACCAAAAGTGAAATTTCATTTTTTCATGTTCAAACTTTATTGGTAATTTTCTCATAGAAAGAAGAGATAGGTAAATAAACCGCTGGACCAATCTTTAACTTGAGAAATGATTAAATTTGCTTTTTGTTTCATACTTCCATAACAAATAGTTTTTTAGTTAGATTTTTTTTTGTAAACCCTTAGAATCACAAAAACAGGTGTGCGCTCGATAACAAAAATGGCTGCTACAGGTAACTGTTTAAATAAAAGCTTTAAAAAATATCAAGATCCTGAAACATGTAGGAAATGAGTGGGTTTTTTTCTTAATTAGTCAGGCAACCAGCTATGCTTTTTGGGACACTTCAAACGGATTGACCCGGAGCAAAGGACAGTTTTACTAGCATACATGTATGTAGATTGATCCTTATCTTTCAGACTGACAGTGCCACTAAGAAAGATATTTTATTCTATAAAAGTTTACAAGTAATTAATCAAGTGACCATAACATTCATTCGAATTTTTAAGCAATGTGTAGGGAGCCTTTCCTGCATAGTCAAAGATTTGTTAGGATGGCCAGCCACAAGCTAGCAATGTCAGTTAGAACGCATGCATCTCACTTACAGCTGTTGCAGACTTTAATGCCTGCTCAGTAACAAGTCAACATTTCATCTAGGTGAAAAAGTTACACAGTGTCCTTATATATGTGGGGGGAAGTCGCACTGAATCTTACAATATTGAAAGGGATTCCCTAAAGTTAATTTTTTCTGTGCAATATCCTGATGGTAAGTTTACAGCTATTATTTTCAAAACACCTGTAGAGACTGATAAATGAATGATTGACTGCATTGAGCATTTTTAGAGCGAAAGCCCACGTGGACGAATAAGCCACACATCTATAGTCTGAGTGGGAGCAGAGCTCAGTTGAAGCCAACATGCATATTCATCAGCACTCAAGTGCTACATAAAATTCTCAGCAACCGGTTTTTGAAGGAACCAGGAGAAAACATACTACATAACAAACATTAAATAATGATTATAAACTTAGCGATTAAATTGCTTTAAAGCAAAATTCAGTTGTCCGAACAGAATTTTTTCTTTAATAAAACACAAATTTAGTTTTATCAACAAAAGTTTTTTTATAGAATAAAAAAAATTAATTATTCAGCGCATTTTAGGTATTAATAAAACAACAAAGCTTACGTGCACAATTTCTAGTTGAATCCCTTTCAAACAGTTTTCAACAGCATTTTACAAGTTCACATGAGCATCTTTCATGGCACGTTATTAAATTTCACAACACGCATTACAAAGATTATGAGAAGTTAATTCTATAAAAAAATTACACATTCGATTCTTTTTAGTATATTGATGTTTACAACTTTCGTTGCACATGTCTGAAAATTGTTTGTGTAAATAGTCCCTAACATGTAAATATGCAATCTTGTTTGAAGTATACTTTCAGTTCAATTTTGTGGTTCTGCATTCACCTGTAACATGACTTTATAACTTGTACTGGTAGCAATCACTTCATAAGCATTTCATCACTTAAAGCATGTCAATGCACATGCATTGTATTAGTGAAATTGATTGTAACAGCATAGTTCATGCTTCATATTCAGTTGCACACACCAACTGAAATTGTCGATTGCAGTATACCTGGTTTTGAAGTTGCATGACAAGTTAATTTAGCCAGACTTCCCAGAAAATTTCCTAAAATTTAAGGACAAAAAGTTTTAAAATTCATAGCCAATCTCTTTTCCAAATTTAGATGTATAATAAACTGAAATATAAATTATAACAAATTTTATGAAAAGAAACAGACCTGTTTTTTTTAAATTCAAGATTAATTTTAAATTTGGATGCCAAATTTAAGAGTATTTTCTGTAGTTTTAAAATGTTCTAATTCAACATTCTTGCAAAGACAGTACAAAAGAAAATCACTTCAAATTTATAAAGATTGTAAAAATTATTAATTTTTGTATATGTTATAAAAGTTTTAATATATTAGTACATATAAACCACCAGCTACACACATAAATCAAGATTAATCTTACCTTCAATCTAAATTAGATTAAAGGCTAGACTAAGGCAAGATCATCAATCTTGCTTTATGTGTGTTTATAAATTTATATGGTGGTTTCTAAATAATTGTAATTCACATACAGGATAACATATATATTTGTTTTTGTTATCTGTGGGGAAACTTTTTCCTGTAGCTACAATTGTGGAGGCAAACCTGTTCAACCCTCTTTATACAAAAATGACTCCAGCAGTAAAGACACCTTTTATATAAAGTGAGGCTTCTAATTATTTTCCTAAAATATAACTTACTTATAGTAGTCAATAACTCGCTGTTTTCTTTTTTCTGCATAAAATATTTTAAAAAGAACTGCACTAATAACACCTGAAGTTAATGCAAACCCAAGTTGAAGTTTAAGTTGGGTTTCAAACAGTCGCCGCATCTGTGGCTTTGGTAGCTTTGTTAATCCAGACATCTGAAAAATATACATACTAAACATCATCAAGAAACCTACTTGATACATACTACATTATCCCATAAATCTGTTAACTATATATGAACTAATTTTGAATAAAATTAATCTTAACTAAACCTTTAGAGAAACAAACCATGAAAATATAAGTTTGGAAAACTTCTAACAAGTCGCAACCAGATGAATTGCAATAAGGGAAAATCAATATTTTTTAAGTTATTTTTTGTCATGACCTTTCTACACATAGTTTGCTGTAAAAACATACCTCTCTACACATAGTTTGCTGTAAAAACATCTGCTTGTAGCTGGCCACTTCAGTTGCTATCAATCGAAACTCATTGGAATTTTAAACCCCTTCATCTAAACATTTATGTAAAGCCCACAAAAAAGTTGAGATTTAATATAGAGAATCCATATAAGATACTGGCTGCTAGGCCATTTTCTAATATGATCAGTGGTGCCATGCAACACCACCCAGAAGGAGTGTAATGGTAATAATTACAGAGTTCTGGCATCACCATTACTCATGTATTGAAATAAAAATATTTATGAAAGGGAATCCATTTTTATTTTCCCAATTTGTTGTATAAAAATGTATAATAGAGAATTATAAAGTAACGAAAATAGATTTTTTATGTATCTAAAGGTTTTTTGTTTTTTTTGAGGGATCACAGTATGATTACGTGATTGTGGCGCATGTACCACCGCCCGTGTGAGTACGAGTAAACCCGGTGTCTGATATCACATACGATCCAGAGTTTGGTGGAGAGTTTCAAACAGTTTCTCTTGTTCAGCAGAAACTAAGTAATATGACATTGTAGAAACAAAATTTTTAACCGTGTGACCCATTCAATTAAAAATTTTAAATTAGAATCACAATAAATCACATAAGACATAATAAAGAAAAATCACAATACCTTATAGGAATCCAACTTTTTTGCTGCTACAACAATAAACAATAGAATGTCGTTACGTACAAGGATGTTCTGTCTTCTCAACAATTACTCTGCTTCTTAAATTGCATCTCATTGAAGAAAGAGTTTATAGATTAATTAAACTACCTAAATTTTAAAGTTAAAAATTAATGTATACATTCGCGAGTGAATTTACCTAAATAGTTTGTTTAAATATATATTTTACAGTAATAATGGCTCTTTGAGCATTAGAAACATTAAATTAAACTTTAAAATTAATTCCTAAATTTTTTAAGTATTTTTTGTGAACGTAAAGTAACATATTTTGCCCATAGTAGATGTTGTTCAAATTTGTGTTTTTTGTTAGCTTCGATGTCGGAGACTAGTAGTAAAGTAGTGAAACTTAGTGGATGTTGGCCATACATTTAAAATTTGGTTTGTCGGTTAGTAGACACTTCCTGCTCTAAGGTAGAGGTTCGTACATTTTTTTTATATTCGTTGAACTTTGGATATGTTCTAATTGTTTAGTGTGAAATATGGCTTTAACACGGTCTAATGTTTTGAAACTTTACAAAGATCTTTTACGTGAAGCGTCTAAATTTCCTATTTACAATTACAGGTAGGATTTTAAACGTTTTTATTGCGGTCTTAGTTTATTTCGTTAAAATTAGATAAGCAGTCTACATTCTTGTTAAAAAAAAATCTATAATCAGATCTATAATTTTTTGATATTCTGTTAGGCAAGCGAAAAACATACTTTGTAATTAAAGTGACTTATCTTAATTCTAAACGAAATTTCTCTTGTATACCTTGTAACATTCGCGCCTCGTTTAAACGTATTTTATAAATCTAAATAAACGTAAACAAGAGAACTGGAACTGGCGATCATTTATTTATTTGGTGGAAAGTTTTTGTTAGTGTATCTTGCATTTATTGGTTAATTTTACTTTTATTTTTAATTTTACTAAATAATTTAATATTGCATATTTTGTTTTGAAATGTATGAAACATTTATACAGTTCTGGAAAAAAAGTTATCTGTACATCTTTTTGCAAGAATTTTTAAGTTTTAAATTTTTCTTTTACCTTTTTTTTGTTCAATATGGTGGCCCCATTTTCATAATAGAAAGTTTTTTTTTTTATTTACAAACCCAAGGTACTTTTACAAATGCAGTGTTTTTTTGTAATCATAATTTTATATGAGATTATAAAAATGGATGATAAAACAATTGTTGGTAACAACTCTGAGCAAGATCTAAAGAATTGGTTGAACCATAGCCAAAAGCTATTTTAAATACGGCATCATATTTTGTACCATTTTGGAAAAATATGTATAAAATTTCTGTAATATAAAAAAAAAGTTATTGAAAACTGTTTTTGGTAATTTTGAACAATTACTTATCAACTTCAGTTTTGTTCATACTTTAATATACAGTAGTTTATATGCTTAGGATAACACAATATCTACATGTCAGAAGCAGGTTTGGATAGCAAGTGACCCATGCAGGGTCAAAGTCCACATCACATTATCAGTACTCTAGTTAGTTAGAAATCAGTTTTGTCTGTTATGGCAACCTGTTCCGATGCTATTCCATTCTTTGGGAAGGTTAAGAATTTTGTGGAGAGTGGAATAAACCATAAACTAATCTGGGTAATTATTTTGGACTTTATAAAAATATAAAACTATTCCTACTTGTTATTGTATAGGCCAATAAGCAGCAATATCTCTGTAGGATTTGTTGAAACAGATCGTGATCGTGGTAGTGCTGAAATCATATAAACTCCCAAGATGTTACTCATACATCTTACTGGTTTACTGGTTCCACAGTTAATTTTATTCTGTTGTTAGGCTAACCTCCACATATTTTCAAAAATTTGAGTACGCTCTTATTTGTGGGTCAATCAAATTTTACAAATGAATTGACTATTTGGTATTTGTAATTATCTGGTAGCTTTGAATTGAATGCATGCTACTTGTCTAAAATAATTACCAATCCTGGCCTAAGATGCAGTATGAGAGGCAGTAATGTTTCTGCACTTCTGTCCTACACAGCAACCAGAAAAATTTCTTAGGTTTCACGACAGAAACTGCCGAAAACTTGGCTGAAGTAGGATCCAGCCAATATTACATTTTCAATGTGAGCACACAAAAGCCCTCATCACTTTCAACTGTTAAGCCAAGACCCCCCCCCCACAGTTACCAAGGGATTGTTTATAATATTGTAGACACTAACCTTACATACAGTTGCAACAATCAACTTTGTGTTATGATTATTCTCCAGTTTCTCTGTGTAAAATTTGATGGCTGTTAGCCTCTTCACCCAACAGTAAATGAAAAAACACAATTTTGCAGAATGGTAATCTAGAGCCAGCATCAAAAGTTTCCTAATATAACTGCTTGTATTCCATACAGCCACTCTGAGAGCACATCCACCGATCATGTGCACCCACAGCCAAAATTATTTTTACACACACAAGGGTTTTGTACACTAGTGTGCTTCTGTAAAAATGCGACAGCATGGTTTACATTTATGTATTAGATCGTGGATACCAGTGTTCTTTGGTGGTTGGGTTTCAATTTACCACACATCTCAGAAATGGTCAACCTGAGACTATACAAAACTACACTTCATTTACACTCCAACCTGCGTTTTATAATTTGTTGTATACGCAAAACATTAATTAGTATATTTAACGTTTAAAAGAAAAAAGATTAACTAGATGAAAGAATATAATGAAATGAGTTGATATTTAATGTAAAAGACCCAAGTAAAATCGTTTATATTTTAAGTTAAGAAAAAGTATGTTAATTTTAAGCTCTGCTTTTTAAAATGCAAATCGTAAACTAACTAAATGTGCGCTTAAAACATGATGCCTTTTATTGTTCAGTTTTTTCATTACAATTATTTATGAAAGATGCATGAATATAAGAATAAATATAAATTACATGTGAGAGAGAATGGTTTCACATTTTTGCATAAAAGTTTATTACAAAAAAAAATCTCATAACAGATTAACTAAAAATAGCGTTATCAGTTCTACTTGAATAATGTAAATAATATAAATAATGTAGTTATTTTTTCTAGAAATTTAGTTCTTAGCAGCACTGTAACTAAAAGAAGAATGAAACTTCCTAACTAGAAAATTATTTTTAAAAATGATATGAAAGTAATCGCTAGTTACAGATTTTCAGGCATCCTGCTGGATATACTCCACAATTATCATTTTTCTCATTTTACTTATACTGTAATTTATTTTTCAGGTAAATATAATTAAAATTTTATTGATATTAATAGAATTTTATAATATTAATATTATTATAATATTACATAAACATAACACACTTATCTGGTTCTTTTTTCTCATTCACTTTATTTTATCTGAGGTAAACTAATTGGTCAGTTTTGAATCAGTTCTCCTTTAGTTTTTAATATTTTTGAGATTTTTAAACAATTTTTGTAATTTAATTTTAATTACCAAATTTTAATCTTGGTTCTCTTGTATTTAAAAACTGAACACTATTAATTCTAAGAATTTGGGATTTCAGATTTTTATCTCCATTCATAAAAACTTAATTAATTTTGCATGTAATGAAATTGTTTAAATTTTAAACATTTTATAACAGTTGTTTGTAAAATATCAATCATTTTCAATTGAAGAGAAAGATTGATTTTTTAACTTTAACTTCTATTTGCAGTTTATACTTTGATATATTTCATATCTTAATACAGAAATATGCAATAATAATTCCAATGAATGCTCTAGTAACCTTAAAAAAATAGTATAATTGAAATTTAGTTTTATATTGTTTTAAATTCTATATTATGAATTATTTTAAATATTTATTTTAATTCATAAAAATAGTCTTAACAAAAAAAGAAAATTATAGAAAAGTATAATGTTAAATAAGAGTTAGATTAAGACATCATCTCTAAAACAAGTACATAATTCACATAGTCATTCACAATCATATCTAGTTGGCAGTTGCATTTTCACACTATAAATTTATAAATAGTTATTAAAAAACTTAGTTTTTGAAGAATTAAAGCATTGTCCCTGGTGCTAAGTTATGTTTTTTATTCATTTTATATTTTTATGTGTGGTTAATGGTGAATTTTGCATGATGTTAATGAAGGTTTTATCCTTAATTAGAAATATTTTTTCTTGTAAAAATCACATTTTTGAGGTTGGAATTTACTGTAAAAAAGTGTTATTTTTTATATTTTACAGGATGTATGCGCTAAGAAGAATAAGAGATTCTTTTAAAACTAATAGTACACTCAGTGAAAGTGAAATGATCACTAAACACTATCATGAAGGTTTACAGATGCTTCAAACAATCAAAAGACAGGTAACTTTTTATTACTGTCATATTTTAAATGTATTGACTTTTTTTATTATAAAATGGTATAGAAATTCAATCAAAAATGCTTTATGAAAGTAAATTGTAAGAGTGTTCAAATTAATCTCCAAGAAAGATGTAGAAAATGATAGTAAAATCCTAGTTAAAAACTAGGAATGTGTATATAAATTACAAAAAGTAGAATTATTAAATTCTTTGAAATAAAAACTCAAAAAAAAAAACAAATTACTAATTATCTTCAATAAATCACTAGATCTTACAGTAGAAGTACAAAATAAATTGAATAATATTTGTGAATCATATTACTTAAATGCAACAATTAAATAGATTAATATTGAAAACCCCCATCAGGTTTCAAGTTGCAATTCTTTGAGTGCAAGTACAAACTTTTATTGTAGTTGAATAAATGATGTACACTTAAATCTACAAAGTTTGATGTTTATAACTATAGATTAACGGTAAAAAATTTACCATGGTCTTATTTTATTCCCAGATTTCTTTCCTGCTATTACTGAAATATCCCTACAGAAAACTGGTGGAAAAAGTACTGGTTTTTGGTTTATTTTTATATTAACTTGATTTTATAGCCATTTGGAAAAAACACTAATAGCTTTCACCAGTGTTAGATAGGATGTTCTCAGATTTTTTTTTTTGGCATTTTATCAGCTGAATAAGAAGATATACTACATATATTATGTGTAGTAATTAAAAATAACTATTGTTACATTGCAGGAATGTATTTCAAAACCAGAATTCAATTTAATCTTAAATCTACTCATTGCAGATTATCTATACTAATTTTGCTTAATGATTTGCCAGTATTCCTATTTATTCTTTTTAATGAGCAATTATTATTCAGAATAAAAATTCCTACAATTTAAAACTTTTAGTGGTGTATGATACAGATATTGTTATTGACAACTATCATCTTAGGTAATTAACATCTATTATTTAATTATCTTAAGTGTGCACATATTTACCAGTGTTTATACATATTTACTACCATTTAAAATGGTAGTAAATTAATGGATAAAAAATAAAATACATTGATTTATTGAGAGCTTTATTAAACCATTCCAGTTATTTTTCTTAATATTGTTGTATAATGTCACAGATAACAGGGCTGTCCAGAAAGTAACATACATTTTGAAAAAAAAAAAAAGAAATTTTATTATATACATTTGAAACGAACAATCTTAAACTATTTTTCTAAATAGTCTCCATTTAAATTGAGGCAACTATCATAACGATGCACAAGCTTTTCAATTTCTTCTCTGTAGAAATCTGCTGCCTTAGATTTTTGGCAACCATCTTGCACAAAACTGGTTATAACCAAGCTTCCCCAATATAATTTCAAGCAGTAAACTTCATGAATTTTATCATTGATTTTCATCATCAGTCACAAGGCTAGGCTGACCACTGCGATGCTCATCATGAACATTGGTGCAGCCATTTTTAAACTGAATGCACCTCTGCCTCACTCTACCTTCATTCATTATTCCACCTCCATACACCTCACAAAGTTAACAATGAATTTCAATTCGTTGGAGGTTTTTTGCCAGTAAAAACCTAATCACTGAATGCACCTCACAACTCATGAGATTTTTTGTTGAAGTGCACATTTCAGCAATTCGCAGCGAACAAAGTAGAAAAATCACAGTCCTCGTGCTATGACAGCTTAATGTGTACTGAGTATAGAAACGTTTTGACACCAAGATGGCAGCTCCATCTACACACTAGACAAACGTAAATACTTTCTAGACCGCCCTCGTAAACCTTAAACACCTTAAATTTGGTAGGATGCAAACCAAGTACCAAATAAAATTAACATTGAGTACAGATAGAATCTTCATTGTTTACATTCTTCTGTTGAAGTGCATGTTATGTAATAAATATATGTTTGTTCATTAACAGATTAAAATGTAAGCAATGAGTTATTGTTTGTATAAGAATTAAAAACATTATTTTTACTGCCATTTTTTTTTTACGTCGAGTTTATACACATTTAAGTTTTCACCATTTTGAGCTTTTGTATATGGTTTTAGAAACTGAGCGTTAGTATGATAAAAATACTTAAGTTAATTAAAATTTCAAAGTTTTAGTCAATCAGATTTAGGGGTGGAGATATTCTACATTATTTCTAAACAGTTTTGCCTTGTACTTGAAAATTGAATGCCAAATTAGTTGAAAGTTTTACTATATATATATATATATATATATATATCCCAGTTTTGACTTGACCCCATTGAACAGGGGAGCATCAGAGTACCCATATTTTTTACTTTCCCGTCTAGCGCCATAGCTTTAGAAGGGTATTGTAATCACTCCAATTTGGGCTCCTGCAATTTCACCAGATCTTGACATTTTGTCACCTAGGAACCAAAAAAGGATAGAAATTTTCTGAATGTTCTTATGTACATGTGTGTAAGTTTGGTCTTGCACTCCTTATATCCTCGGAACTTCTGGACTGATTTTAACCAAACTTGGTTAGATTACTTTTATATTAGGCCATTGATGCTATTAAAATTTTCAATTTTAAAAAGGTCAAGGGGGTAAGGCTGTATAACAAGGTCACTCTCAGTATCTGGTGATTTCACCTATTAAGATCTTATTTTTCTTAGGCACATTTGTTAACTATTAAAAAATTTTGCAAAATTGAACCCCTGCCCCAAAAAATGATTTAAATTGACTAGCAGCTAAGTGGATATACTGTCTCAATTGTACCCCCTCTCACTGCAAGGAGCACACTAGTGTAGCACTGATGTATAGCTGTTGTAGTTGTCTGCTATGTTGTGATGTCACAGGTGAGCGGCAGAATTAAATAAACGAATAATATTGAAAGTGGCCACTAGTATCGTCACACCCATACGAATGAAATACGAAATGCATTGAATTAAATAAACAAAAAATATTTTAAATTAAAGTTAAATATTGATAAATATTTTAAATAAAGTTGTATGTGTAAGCTATCCATAAGATAAAAGTCGCATGACTAGAAAGTCCTACAACTGTTGTCAGCATTTTTCCCTTGACAATAACTTTTCAGGTGTCCTTGCAGGTATTGATCAATCTTAAGGGACTGATTCAGAACATAAACTTAACAAAAAAGTTTATATTGATAAAACCCCGTTATCTCGTATTATTTTCCGTCTACTTTTTTTTTCAAATTATATTTTCATTGATTTTAACTATAAGAAATTTCAAATTATTTTAACTTTGCATTTGATAATGGATTTTTTTTTAAGGTAATTGTGAGCACTCTTTACAAACCTGAGAAATTGATTATAGAGTAAGTACATTCTAGCTGGAATTTGCAATTGAAGTTGCGTGATGCACAGTTCTTGTTGGAGGAGCTGCAAATTTGATGTAAAATACTGAAGTGGAGAACGGGTTGCTGTGATCATAACTTCTAAATTAGATATTTTGTATTGACATTATGTCATTAGAAAGCTTTTTTTTTCTAGATATTAAAAACAATCTTAGTATTTATTTGTAAACGAATTAAAATCTGACTCTCTGCAGGGTAAAATAAAATGTTTTAAATTTTGCTGTACTCATCCAGCTACTTTTTCTCAGTTTGTTTTTTATCTAGGCATCATACTTTTATGTATGATAATTGCTTGTATGAAGTGGAAATGTATACATTTATGGGTATTAGTAGTTGTATTCCTTTCAGTGCCACCCAACGTAATCTTGTAAACAGCAGCACATTATTATAAATTTTATCAGAATGTGTTGGTGATAGTAGTATGTTTGTTTGAATTTAGATTGATTTTAAGAACATTATCAGTCTATATTTCAGACAACTTTATCTTTTCAAAATTCTTTTGCTATGTTTGAATAATTGTTATAACTTTAAACATCTACTTTTTATTTATATATTTTTAATAGTATTAAGTTAGTACTTTTATTGATTACCTTGCCTTAAATAATATGTTGCACTCAACTATAGCCTCGTATAAAATTTAGTGTTCATTATTGTTCTTAATGTTTATGACATAATGCAGGGTAATATTCTAATGTTAGTTTGTAACTTAGTTTTTATTTCATTTGCTGAAACATTTTGGTGATGAAAAATAATTCTTAAAATAGGAAAAGTATGTGTAAAAATAACTTTGGTGCATAGATTAATATTGACTGCATTACATGCTTGTGATTCCTGCCTCATGTATATGCAAACTACCTGTTTACTAGTTTGAAAACTGTAGCAACATGAAACTACTGTTGGAAGTTAAAAAATACGGTGCTCATGTTATGTAATCTGCCTTTGGATGTAATTTACAATGAAGATCGGTGGCAAGCAGAGATCAGATTAAAAATTCCCATCTCTTTTTTTTTACCAGCTCATGTGTATATTGGTTATTTACATTTTTTATAGTTTCATATTCATTGTATGAAAAAATAAATTTGAAATTAAATTTGTGATGGATGATTACTTGTTTCTTAATTCTAGTCAAGTTATTTTTAGTTCATGAATGATACTCATTTTTTTTTATAGAAAAATGTGATATGGAATTATTTTGTGTACTGAAGAAAATAACATTCAAAATAAAATCAGAAAAACCTAATATGTTATTTTATTTTTTAGTAACAGATTTTAGCTGTATGTACACTACTTTACACAAGCAAAACAAGTGATATTTTTGATTTATGTAATAACTGTATGAGTTAATATGTATATAAAGTAGAAAATATTTCATTATTACATACTGTGTAATGATTGTTCATTATGTAATTTTGCAGACTTGCTAAATGTTTGTGGCTTTTCAGATACATTTATGGTAATTTTTGTTTTGTGTCTGTGCATATAAAAGTTAAAATATATTAAAAGTATAAATTGAAGTTACAAACTAGTTAAGAATGATAAATTTAGTTTCTGCCTTCTTTTCATGTGTTCTTTTGAAATAATGTACCCTGTATTATTTCATGAATTGAATAAACTAAGCTTATAGATCAAGTGGCATAAATAAGTTTATTATTCCATGTTAAGGCATGGATATATATATATATATATAATATGTATACACAGTAGCATGCAAATTAATTCAATAAATGTGTCTATTATTAATCATTTCAATTATACAATTTGGCACTGATTGAACAAGTGTACTATACACTTTTTTTATTTCTTCATCATGAAACCACACCAATATTGTTTTAATAAGGTCAATTTTTCTGGACAGTTTATTTTTGAGAATTATTTCTTGACTTACCTAAAGATTTTCAATTGGGTTAAGCCTTAGGAATTATACCTGGTCATGGGAGCACTTTAACGTTTTGTTTTCCAAAAACCATTTTCTACTTTTTTGGCAATATGACATTGTGCCAAATGTTGCATCACAATTGTATCACAATCCTTTCCTTCAAAATCTTTGTTTATCCATCAATTTTCAACATATAATCTACTAGAAGAATAGACCTTCATATATGCCTTCAAATATGAAACAACCCCAAAACATTTTTTCTGGGAATGTTATAACCGATTGTTGTATATGAGCCATGAAGTATTTTCATCTGATTCTTACATATGGAAACCTTTGCCCCTAATGTATGGAACATAAAAATCTGACTTGTCAAAAAACATAACATTTTTTCAGTTTTCTTTGGCCTTCAAGAACTACTTTTTTTATAATTCTGGTGTTAAAAGCTGCTTTTTTGTTGGCTGACAAGCTTTCCATCCAGCTGCATGTAGTCAGAATCTAACAGTTTCACATTTAAATCTGTTCCACTGGCCTCTGTTTTTCTATTTAATTCCACAGCAGATAATTTTGAATATAGTTTACTTTGTTTTCACTAATAACCAGTCCTATGTTGGAGTAGTTATTTTACACCCACATTTGCCTTTTCTTTGAGGTGATTAGGAACCAGTTCCTTTAAATTGTTCTGAAATTGCATTCACTGTCACTAAACCAACATCACATTCAGAAGCTACTTGTCGTTATCATATTGGAATCTTCAGAATGAGAAACAATTTTCAAATGTTTTCTTGGAGTTAGATCCATTATTATATATTCAAGACACACAGAACAAAAAATATAAAAATATAATTTTATAATAAAAAATATGAAATCATGTTTTCTTGGAGTTAGATCCATTATTATATATTCAAGACACACAGAACAAAAAATATAATTTTATAATAAAAAATATGAAATCATATTTATAACCTGCTGTATTCATAATCGTTATAAATAACAAATAACATGCTAAATAACTAAAAAATGAATAACCAGACACATGGAAATAAACAACGAAATTTCCTGTATACAGATTAATTTGCACGCTACTGTATTACTCACCTACAACAATAGTGGCATTAGTCAAAATTTGTGGTTTTGAAAAAACAAAATTTTTCTTATGATTTTTTATATATTTTTACACCATTCCATTCTGATTAAGAAATATATCTTTGCATTATCAGTAAAAAATCTATTTTTGGAATACCAGTGTGACAGTATTAGAAATTTGCTTTCACATGAGTTTTCTCAAAATAAAGAAAAACCATTTGAGTTAATGCCACTATTGTAGACACTCCAGTGATATATTTAAATAATAATTGATTTAATTTATTAAAGATATCTTTAAAAAGATAACTCTCATACTAAGTAACATTGTTATTGATAGTAAATCTCCATTCAAAAATTATAAAATAAGAATAATATTACAAACAACAGAGTCATAAATAATAAATATTTTTTTTATTTTTAAGTAAAAAAATTATAACTATTATTTTTTCTGTTGCAATAAAAAAAACAAGTTACTTATATGATTAAGAAATTTAAAAAAATTTAATAAAATAAAAAAACTATAGTCTTTTAAAAAAATAGTAAAAATAAGAAAAAAATTCAATTATAAAAATAAAACGTTCAATAAAAGTACAGTTATTTATTAAAAAAAAGGTAATAACCCCGATCATAAAACTGCTAGTTTTCTATTCTTTGGAACAGTGCAGCAAATTATATAGAAACTTGAATAAATTTGAGGATTAAGTTGGAATTTAAGAAACTTTGGAAATCACTTTACTTTCTCTTTGAAATTGGTTGATCATGGTATTTCATAATTCTATTTATTCAAATGATTGTAATTTTTTTCTCGTTTCTCTACTTCTCTTTCAGTAAAGGATTGTTTTATATTAACTTCTTTAAATGAATGTTTGTATGACAGTTTGTACTGAAAATGGTCTGGTTGTGTTTTTCCACTTTAAAAACTGAAATATCAGTGAAATTAAATTTTTCACTGCCTGTTTTCATATTACAATTTACAGATGTGGATTCACATAAATCTTTCAAATCATAGAAGTCATTGTAGGACATCTCAGCTAATTTTATTGGTGAACTGTTTTTATTGTTTTGTTGACTGCAGCAGTTATCTGTGTAAAACACATTTTTTTCTTAATCTTCAGAATTAGCCTTTTCCACTTGTTCCTGCAAAAAATTCAAGACATGAACCTATTTTGATCGATCCAAGTTTTCCTTCACTCTCATGCCACATGTAACTACGGTTTTTATCAAGTTTGTTGTTTTTATTTTTGCTGACAAAAATAATTTATTTTGGGACATTTCTGGCTCCTTTTTTTGTCACTTCACATACTGTTGTTAATAGATAGATATGTTAAGTTGTCAGATGATTTTTCTTCCCAGCTTAAGATTTTCTCCTCTTTTTGATGTCAATCTTTTCATTCATTTTTTTCTTCTTCGTTAGCATTCTTGTAAGCAACACTTTATCATGCTTGTCCTTTTTGGGACAAGTGTGAAAAATTTAGCCGAAAAGAAATGCAAGAAAAACAACGGCATTAATTTATTCTAAACAGACTCAGAGCTGACTCGTGAATTCTGTAAACAGAATAGAATAATATTGGAATTATACTGTACTAGCAGCTTCCTAAAGAAATATATAGATACAACAAAGTACTGTTACAATAGTCTGTAAAAGCAGCATAAGGTGTACATGTAGTTAAACACAAAGTATAGCAGGCGGCATATTGCTGTTCACATAGGCTGTGGCTGGCTTACCGAGCTATTAACTATCCTAAAAATATAAATATAAATATGATTTGTAAGGAATGGCTATCTAACTGTTCCACCTGTCCTATCAGTGTTTCCCGCATGGAATTTGCACAGCTATATGCTGCCCACTGTACATTGGGCAGCACTGATTGCCTGGTCTTTATGGCTTAACCATTAGTAAAACGAAAAAAGTTTTTTTTTACAGTGTGCTTACACTAACTTATTCCCAATTTCGACAGCATGTATTCACTTCAGCTGCAATTGCCATTCATTTTATTCACAAACAGTCCAGTTTAGTCATAGAAGATCAATACAATTATGCGGCACAAAGTCAAAATATGTGTTAAATACTATCGATATAAAGAAGCAATAATGATATCTCAATAAAAGTCAAGTAAGATAAATATTGCAAATAACATATGTACAAATAACGGCACAGCTCAGAAAGAGTTATCTGAGGTTTGCCGTTATTCTACATTTATTATTGAAGTTATGTTGCTATTGCTGCTCCTTATTGAAGTCCAATTTTAACACACACTCATTGGTGGTCCTCTGCGACTGACATAATTTTTACCTTAATTTTTTCAATTTTTTGAGTTGTGCCATAATTGCTGCAATATATCTATATAGATATAAATTCTAATAAATTTCAGTTATTCTTAAAAATAACATTATTTATTTGTAGTAGACTTTTGTACCCGATAATCAGGATGTTTAAATCTGAGATCAGATTTTTAAATCCTAAACAAATTTCTGAAAACTTGTATGTAGCAAGTAATCTCTGCTATTAATCCTAGTTTTTCATTTTTTCTTGTTGTCCATATTTAAAAAAATTGAAATATTTACAACTGATACAAGTATTAAATCGCCATATCTGGTACTATGGACTTCTTGGTTAAATGTTGACATGAAAAAATTTAATTTTCTCAGATGGACAATAACTAGAAGCCAGCCAGTTGTCAATAGTACAATAAGTAGATGTCACAGGTGGCCACTCGTCTCATTGGCCAGCTATAATTGGTATAGTAGTCTGTGTGCTGGCTTCCTGTTTTAACTGATTCTCTGTGAGAATCCAGTTTTCATCATGATCATCCTTATAAAAAATGAGGATCTCTAATAGCCTGTACATGTGCTGAATTAATAATTCTGCACGTGTACAACATTCATAAAATTTACGACTTGTGAGTTGAAATGGTGAAATATATTAGAGAACAATTGGCACCAAACATTTTGCTGAGAAAGAGCACTTAATAGAAGCACAGGGTAAAGAATTATTTTATAATCTGTTTTTACACAGATTTCTTCCTACACAAATGGGTTTATAATTAACATGGAATACATTAGATTTTAATACAAGTTATAATAAACAAATAGAATAGTTATGTGATAATTCTTCCTCATAAGAGTAATTATAATTCCAGTCACAATGAATGTAATAATAAACTACAACAATAAATGGTGGTGGTACAAAGAATTTATTAGATAGCAAATAATCTGATATATACAATGTAAATGTGTATCAGAAACTTGCATACTTAAAATTAACTGAGCAACACATCTTAATAATCGGTCTGGTAAAAATGTATTTATGTAACTTTCCTATGGAAATCTTTATTCATATCATAATTATTAATTTTTTAATGTAAAATTGTCTTCAACTCCAGAAAATGATCCTTCTTAAGGTAAAGTTTACTTATACGCTTTTTCATTTTTCCCCTAATTAAATTTGTTTTTTAATTAGTGTAATTTGAAATAATTTTCAATGCTCCTACCTATCAGTATAATACGAGAACAGTGATTTTACTTAAGACAAGTAAATATTTTAATTAAGACAAGTAAATATTTTAATTAGTATGAATACATATACGAGTAGAATTAAACGTTATCTTGTACTTAAACTGTGAAGTAGATGCACCACGAACATCTGTATTCACAAAGTTTTATGAGGATTTATTTATTTTTTTTATTCTTCGGGACCACCACTTCTGCCCTTGTATGTTCACTGTATAAGTTGTTGATACTATCTAGTGAAATTTTCATCGTCAGTAAATAAAACATGCTTGTAGAGTTGTATTCCACCAGTTGCAGAACTCCAAGTGAAGCAGATCACTGCTGGGTGTATATGTTGAACTGGCTGTTTATGATATGGATAAAACTTGTTTTTAGTGTCCTCAAACTATAAAATGCGAAACTCTTGACAGAAAGACAACGTGTACTGACGCCTTGACTGCATCGATATCATCAATAACAGCGTCGTGTTATTCCGACAGATCTGAACTGATACGAATACTAGGTAGAAAATCTGTTTCCCGAAGATTGCGAAAAGCCGCGCTAATTATTTTTGGATCTGGAATCCCACGATTTGGAAAATGTATTTCATATTCTACTGTTGCATTACCATTACACACACCCAAAATGAATACCATATGAGTGTATTTCTCTGATGTAAATAAGTACGGCATTAATTCAATGGCAAACCGATCACGTTCAAACTTAAATTCGCAAACGACAGCACAGTACAAAGTAGGTAAATTAAGTTCAAGTTAATGTACCTTATAGAATGATATAAACACTAATACGGTGTTTGTGCATTGTTGATCAGCTGTTGTTATTTTATTGTCAACTATGAAATAATGATTTGTCAAATAATTTGTGTTTCTGTCATTAATAAAAAATTGTTATTTAAGTAATTTTTATTTATTTATTTTTAATTTAGATTGTGTAATTTCCATTTTTTTTAAATCCTTTGACACTAAATCTTGTTTTTTGCAAATTTTTCACATAAAAAAAAACTTGCGTTTTGTATACATTAAATATACTTTTCTTACAATGTAGTACTGTATTGTTTCTAAATAAAATTACAATTTTTCTAACTTTTCGTTGTTTTATTCAACTTCTCTCATACCATTTTGTTCAGAATTAAATTCTCTACAAGTTTCGTTTTAAAAGTTTTATGTGTTTGTTAAACATTTGACAAAGTTATTCTACATCAGGACAAAAGCGGCCGGTCGAGTGCATTGCATAAAGCCGAACAGGTGGACGTACAGTCATCACCGAGATGCTGCAGTTGTATTTATGTATTCATTTTTTTTTAATATTCATCGGAAGAGAGATCTCATAAACTTGACCTTTTTTTAACTATAGAAATTAATTTTTTTGTATCGAAATCAATTTCCTACATGTCAATATTTTTAAAAAAAGTCGAGAGAAAAAACTATTTTAAAAATATACGTTTGCACTTTTTTTTCTAAATTACGCATTAAAATTACAGTTTTGTATACGTTTGCACTAAACTGATAAGGTCGTTGTTTGATCGCATACTGACCATCTGGCGTGCGCGTTGTCCCATTACAATTAATACAAATTTTGGCCGCAAGATTTCGGTTGGTCGTGGTGGCCAGTTGGTTGCACCGGTCACGAGCGCGATTATTCATACGAGTTCCATATACATTGGCCGCTTGCGGCCAGGGTATGGAACCCTGGTCGTGGCCGCAGCCGCGTAAGTGCGCGTTTGCCCTTAAAATTAAAAAAAAACTGGGTTTCTTACCCCAATTTATTGATTTTCACCCCAGATTTTTCTAAAAATACTGCAGATATGGTTCAGGGACCTATTTTGTTTGATTTTTCAAGTCAAAA
Source organism: Lycorma delicatula (assembly GCF_047948215.1). Classification (NCBI taxonomy): domain Eukaryota; kingdom Metazoa; phylum Arthropoda; class Insecta; order Hemiptera; family Fulgoridae; genus Lycorma; species Lycorma delicatula. The sequence goes on along the minus strand of NC_134455.1, from coordinate 163,591,358 downwards.
ACCGTAAGAAATTTACTAATTCTGCCCCTTAACGTCCTAAAAGTTTCACCTGGGGAACTGAAATCCGAGCGAAATCTTTCACTAGCCGTAACTCACAATCGAAGCACTTTAGAGCATATGTTTATATGAACTTTTTCCATTTTTTCAGAATTAGAATAGGTTGTGAAAGTCCCAGCAAAGTATTACGAGGATGAAATTTCAATTTATGAGTCAGGATGATATCTGTTCATATTTCACGATAAAGCCAAAAATGTAGATTTATTAATGTTAAAAAGTAAAAAAGCATTAATCAAAACGAGCCAAATCAGACCCGCTTACTAAAACCTGACTGCCATGATACACAAGTAAAAAACTAGGGCCATACCATCAGCATAAGATATTTAAAAATTACGTAATTTATTTCTTCCAGATTATTGAGAAATAAAAATAATACTGGAAAAAGAACAAAAGTCTGTATGTTCGGCTACAACTTAAGTAATGTCAGACAAATGTGTGAAATTAGAGTAAACAACTTGTACTTTATTTCTCTGGTAGATATCAACCTGTTTGCAGTCTCATAATACCAGCTTAAAAAAAACTTTTGACGACAGTGTCAAAGAAAATCTGTATATAATTAAAAAAATATTTATTGTTTCATAAACTATAATCTTTCTTAATTTTAAAGTTGCATCTTCAAATAACTATTTGTTTGGAAGTTATATTAGTTTAAATCAATGTACTGATTTTTTACACAAGAATAAAGTAATATTTTTTCTATGGTTTTAGAAAAATTATTAATTAAGCTAATAGGATGGCAGTTTTCAGACCAAATGGTAACCACGTACTTAAAGTTAAAGTACAATTTTTATCTATTAGTTTTGTCCGCATAATATTTGCTGGCTCTGTAAATTGGTGATGCAGTTCTTGACTATAACTAAGTTGAAGCCACTGCTGCTAATAAATAAGGTTCATTTTTGTTCAAAGTACTATTAGTGTACGTTCATTTTTGTAGAAAGTACTATTAATGGGATATTCTCGAACTTTACGTCTTTCCAACTATCAGCTAGATGGCGCTCCGCCGCATTTCATCAGCCGTGTCCGTGCTGCATTAAACATTCTGTTTCAAAAGAGATGGATTAGAAGAGGAGGACCGACCGCATGGTCATCAAGGATCCGACTAGATTTTTTTTTTTGTGGGAGTATGTGGAAAACATCGTTTATTCGGAGAAAATCCGTGACATTAACCACCTTCGGGAGATGGAATGGAATGGAATGCAAAGTTGGCAGGAGTCTATTACTCCCTACTTTATCGCAGAACCTGGACAGAGTCCCTTGCTGCTGGATCTTTCTAATCGGGCTTGTTTTTAAAAGGGTTATTTTTTTAATCTCGGATCTAATTTTTCAAGTTTTGTCTATTATTATTTTAGTGAATTTAAGACGGATTTAATTGCATTCCAATCCGTTGTTAAACCAGCGTTATCGAACCCATTTCATGGGCCGACCGCGGAAGGCTAGGCTTATAAAGCCTGTCCTCCCGACGTAATTCCCCTTCAGACCGTCCACTGAAGTCCTTTCGGTGCTAACTCTTTAATAGGCTAGCAGGAATACGCCACAACGGGGCACTAGCTATAAGGAGGGAGCAATGTGTCCCCTTTTCCGGAGGAGTCGCAATTGCTGGGTTATTTTATCTTACTGTAAGTTTAACTTACAGATGGTGATACCTATTCGCGATCGCGGTTTTGGGGCGGCGATTTTCTGGAAAGAAGTAAATAGTAATTATTCTTTCCACGTAATTTATTAACCTTCAGACACGCGTGTGTCTGAGAAGGGGTTGGGGGGACCGCGTGGCTGCAGTGAAGAAACCATTTGTTTTTGTGGTGGCTGTTGGCATCTGCAACAAAAGAAGCAGAACACCTACACGAGAAAAAAAAAAAAAAAAAAAAAAAAAAAAAAAAAAAATTTAATTTTTACTTTCCTTTCGACTGGCAGGATGAGACGGCACGACGCGTCGTTCCACATCCACGTTTCTCCCGTTTCTGAAACTAGAGAAACAGAACAAAACACACGCGAGAAAAAGAAAAAAAAAAAAAAAAAAAAAAAAACCGCGTTTTTTCCCTTTTTTTCCCCTTTTTTTCCTTTTTAGACCGCGTTTTTGTTTTGTGCGCGACTTACCGTATTTGAAGTCTTCAAACTATATAACTCGCGAAAAAAAACAAAAAACTATTCACTCGCGGCCCCGGAAACGCGTCTGACGCACTATTCCGTTTATGGCTCATGCGATATGGAGGCCCCTAAGCCTGGTTTGTCGATTTTCGGCTACCGCACCGCACCATCACGGTGGTTCGTCCAGTACGGCGTGAGGCCGCTTCCTTACAACTGTCGGAGTTGGGTCCTCTCTGCAGATGTCCCGAAGATGACTGTGTTCGGACACAGCCGCTCTCCCGAACAGTCTGCGCGCCTGCGCCACCCCCACCTCGGACACGGATTGAAATCTCGCATCAGATCGGAGAGTGGCGTTCCTGACGAACCACGGAGCTCCAAAGATCGTCCGCAACGCGATGTTTTGGACGGCCTCGATCTTCTTTTGAAGCGAGGAGCTCAACATTGCCCCCCATGCCGGGTAAGCATATGTTAGAATCGGCAGTACGTACAGCCGAAAAATGAGAAGCTTAGTTGCCAGTGGGTATGGGCTGGCACTGTTCAGCACTGGGTATAGTGAGGCTCTGGCGGCCTTAGCCCTCCGGGTCGCATAATTTACATGTTCGCCGAAGGTAAGCCGCCTGTCCAACACCACCCCCAGGTACTTAACTGTTTTCTCAAAAGGGATTTTCTCCCCTGAGATTTCCAGCTCTCTGGTCGGTTTTCGTGTCTTGCATGTGAACATCACGGCCACCGATTTTTCACCGTTGACCCTGATTCTCCACATGTCGAGCCACGGTTCCACTAAGTCCAGCTGCCTTTGGAGCCTCCGGACCGCGTAATCCACATTTGCGGATTCGTAGAAATATGCCGTGTCGTCTGCGTAAAGGGCCGTTTTGACCCCTTCCGACAGCGGCATATCGTTCACGTACAAAGTGTACAAGAACGGGGAAAGTACTGCTCCTTGGGGAACCCCAGCGGCTATTTCTCTGGTGGAGGAAATCGTTTCCCCTACGCGCACGACAAAATGTCGGTCTAGCAGATATGACCGCATCAGTCTGACATAGCGGTAGGGGATCGCCGATCGCGCTAGCTTATAAAGCAGCCCGCTATGCCAAACTTTGTCAAAGGCCTTGGCCACATCCAGAAAAACGGCTGCAGTCACCCGTTTCCTGTTCAGGCCTCCGACAAGGTCGTCTATTATTTTTACCAGTTGGAGGGTGGTTGAGTGACCCTCCCTGAACCCAAATTGCTCGGGCCGCACTTCTCCCTCCATGTATCGCCTCAGTTTTTCAAGAAAAATCCTCTCGAACAACTTAGACAATACCGGTAACAGGGAGATTGGCCTATAATTCCGTGGGAAAAGTAAACTTTTCCCCGGTTTGGGTAAACATACGACTTTGGCCGTTTTCCAACAATTCGGGAAATATCCAACGTACAAAATGGACGTGAATATCACCGAAATTGCTGTAATCACGGAGGCCGGTATGTTCCGGAATGCACGGGCGCTGATCCCGTCGACACCCGGGGCCTTGTCGGGGCTTGTGGCCTTAATGGCTGCGGAAACTTCCGCTTCAGTGACTTGGTCAATCTCTAGAGGGGCATCCTCCACCTGTGAGAAATAATCTACAAGAAAGGATTCCACCTCGGTTGTGTGCTCGTCGTTCGGGGAGGGAGGGGGGTTTGGAGTGAACTGCTCCTCCAAGGTATCGGCGAATACCTCGGCCCTCTCCGCCTCCGAGTATGCAAGAAAACCTCGCTGCCCCACAACCGGATGGCGAGGCTTCTTCCCTTCTCGCAGTCTCCTGTTCAACCTGAACACCGAGGAGATGTCGTCGGAGACCGAGGCGAGGTATTCGTTCCACGAATCCTCTCGATGGCTTGTCAGCAGTTGTTTTACCCTGTCCGTTTGATTATAAAAGGCCCGCTTATCAGCGGGGGACAGGGTGATTCGATATCTCCTCCTCAGTCGTCGTTTCTCCGTTATGGCTTCGGAGATATGAGGAGGGAGGTCGTTTCGAACAACTGCTCGAGTTTTGGCCGATGAGCTGCCTGCCAGGGCCTCAGTCATTGACGACGTGACGCGCCCGACAGTGTCGTCGATTTCCTCCGGGGTGTTCAGGAGCTCAGGATTTACCGGCCTGTACTCCCGCTGGAGGGTCTCGTAGAACCTTTTCCAGTTGACTGACCTTCGGGGTATAGGCGGGGGATCTCGGCCACCCCCTGCCTGACCTAGTTCCAACAGGACAGGGGAATGGTCCGAGCTGAGGTCTTCTATCGTTTCAATCATGAATGGGAGGGTACCCCCCTTCATGACTGCGATATCCAGCACGTCAGGCCTAGATCTGCCTGAGCGATGCACGAACGTGGGCACCTCAGGGCCTACGACGACCAAGCGGCGGGCTCTCGCCCTTTCGTACAGCAATCTGCCATTCGGATTTGTCAGAATGCTGTTCCATGACACGTGTTTGGCATTAAGGTCGCCCATGAGTATCATGGGCCCATCCCAATTTTCCAGCACGGCATCCAGATCTGCGCCGGTTACCGCGTCGTTCGGCTTGCTATAAGCCGAAACCAGCCGATACACCGTGCCCAGATGCTCCACATGCACACACGTTTGCTCCATCACGTTTGTATGAAGAACAACGCGCGTATGCATGTGGCGTCTGTGGACTAAAACCGCAGTTCCACCAGAGGTGCGAGATCCGGGTCGAACTGGCCTATCCGTCCTATATGTAAAATAGTTCCGAAGGGTCAGTTGCTTGGTTGGGTTCAACCACGTCTCAGACAACAGTATCACGTCTATCAGTAGATCCTCGGCCAGACGGCATAGTTCCTCCGTCCGGCCTACTACTGAGTTGGCGTTCCACTGCAAGAGTCTGAGGGTGGGCCTAACCATACCTGGACAGTACAGCCATGAGGCACTCTATTAAGGACTGAATACAGTCCTTGAGAGATTTTGCCTGGAGCAGGCGTGGCAAAACCATCATGATATGTGGCAGGATATCCTTCACTGTCATCTGCGACAGGAAGTCCATGCCAGTGGTCTCCAACGGGGTAGCCGGTTTCGGATTGCCGCTGGAGGTGCCTTTTGGCGCGGCCGCCCTTTTGGTGGGGCGCGGGGTCACAGGGGCCGCGGTGTTTTTAACAGCCTGCTTGGCCTTCCCAGCCGGAGCAGGCTTTGCCTTTCCCGTCGAGGAAGGCTTGGCCTTTCCCGTCGAGGAAGGCTTGGCCTTTCCCGTCGAGGAAGGCTTGGCCTTCTTCGCCGGGGCCGGCTTTGACGCCCCTTCGGGAGAGGATTGTTGCGGTAGTAGCACCACCCGACATCCTGGCGTACGCGGAAAGAGCTGGATTGCCGTCTGAACGTGTGTAGAGCAACAAAGGGTGCACATATCAAAGTGCATTAAACACCAAAAAAACCTCAGAATTTACCCTTTCAGAATATATTCTCTGTATTATGATATATTATACATTTTATATATATATGTATATATATCTTACAGAATCTATATCTAAACTATTTCATAAAGAGAAAGAAGGTTTTTGTTTGTTTTGGATAAACAAAAAAAACTACTCGATCAGTCGCAACCAAATTTTTACCCATGTTTCTTGGTTTTGACATATTTCATCCACTGATCTCTATGAAACTGGAAAGGAGATCCCATGTATTGGAATTGGTAAAATTTGAAGCATAAACTAGCGCCACTAGATGAGTGGTAGAACTAAATAAAATGAAACGGCGCGTGCACAGAGGTAAGTTTAAGAGTAGGAATGAAACCACGTTTTAAATTTAAACCGATGCAGTAGAAGTATTCTGATTTTGTATTTTGAATAAAGTGACCTATTTTTATTGCATTAAAAAAAAACTGATTGTGATTGTGAATACTTGTAAATTGAAAAAATGTGCAAGTGTGTGTTTTGTAAAACAAGATACGAAATTGAACACGGTATCTTAAAGAAAGATACCGTGTACGTACAACGTAAGATTTGAGGTTATAATAATGTAAGAGTTGCAAAACTTGCGTAATTACTGTGAATTCATCATAAGTTGTTTTTCATAAATAATAATAATAATAATATATATATATATATATATATATATATATATAGTATATAAACTATGCTAAAAACTTGAAAGTTATTTTTAGAATTGGTTCAAAATATATTGCGAGAAATTGGTTTGAAAAATTGAATATCTTTTAAATTGTATATATATTAGCTCAAAAACGAAGAAAAAAATTCTGAAATTTTCTACAACTGTTCGTAAATTTCTGCTTGTGTTGCGAAAATTATCGTTCTTTTGGTTATCTGACTTGAGTAAAGTAAACATCCTTTCTTTTCCGTTATAGAGATGGAGGAACCCCAATTACGGGCGCTGAAGCAATGTCGGACTCGCTAACAGGTTGTTATTAAGTTCGTATTTGTTGCTGCACACTACCGACTAAACCTCCATCTCTGGGTTTCCGCCCTTCCTGAGAATCGCTTTGCAGCATTACGTCAGGAAGGGAGGGAAATCCCCGCACACACAATCGATCACCGCAATCACAACTGAAACATCCAAACACACACTCACGCAACACCAACACAAGGAGTAACAAATCACTCACACGTCACAAGGAAACAACACACGTAACACAGAAAAATTTTTTTCCATACTGTGAACACTGACGGTAACACACACTCTCACAGTATCTCAAGCAACCATAATATCCAACACCAAGACTAAAAATCACACAAACAGACTCACAACACAGAACTTACCAAGTGGCAACTGTCTTCCGTAGTAGCGAGAACGCCATCGAGCACCAGGAACAGAGTACCACCAGAAGGCCCCCGAGACGCTCGGCCGTAGGCCTGTCCGCCCTGGCACCCTCCGACGTCTCCTTCGGGCTTCTTCTGCAGCTCTTAGCTCTTCCATTATGCATTTATTGAAACTTACTATTGTCGTCCACTGCTGTTCTCCCATAAGGATGATGCGCTGGAGTTCCTCCTGTGTGAACATATCCTCATGGTCCAGTACATCCAACATACGCTGTCGTGCAGCCTCAAATCGCGCACAAGAAAAGAAAACATGGTGCGCCGTTTCCTCCTCGTCATCACAGATCGGACAACGGTCCGGGTGATCCAGGGCAAACCTATAAATGTACGCCTTGAAACCGCTGTGTCCCGCCAAAACTGCGTAAGGAAGAAATCAATTTGGCCACGTTTCCTCTCGCACAAAGCTCGAATGTCCCCAATCAGACGGCGACTCCACAGACCCTTCTGATCTGTGCCCCACCACTCCTGCCATATGCACATCAGTTATATGGCATAGGCTTTAAGTCGTTCTTTTTTCTCCTGGGATGGCAATCTCCTAGATTTCGCCCGTTTCACTCTGAGGGCTATCAGTAAATCAACCAGTATTGCCCCCGCCAGCACCTCCACTGCCTCACGAGATATCGTCCGATAGGCGGACGTTTCCGCAGGCAACATTTCCGATACAGTGAGTCTAACACTCCCTTAAATCTGCCGTATCTTAACGCGCTAGCCCAAATCTCCGCACCATATGATAGTAAGGAGTACGTCACACTCGACAGAAGCCTCCTCCTCTGCTCACTAGGTTCTCTTGTGTTGGGGAGGAGAGCCGCAACCACACGCATTACTCTTTCTGCTTTCTCTCTGGTCTCCAAGATATGGGTCCCAAATCTAAGCCGCACGTCAACCCATATCCTCAAATATCTGATGGCAGGCTTTGACACAATTCTCCTTCCCTCCAATTCAACGATCAGGGTTGGGCGTCGTTTCCTAGTAGTAATTAAGACTATCTTTGTCTTTTCTGACGCTAGTTTTAATCCTACAGAAGCCACCCAGGCACTAATAAAATGACTCGATATGAAGTCCGAAGTTTGTCGGCAATATCCTTTAGTAGCTGCACTAACCACTAACTCGACATCATCACCATATCCAAAAATGGAGACATCCTCAAGAAAGGGGATCCGCAGTACCCCATCATTCGCAGCATTCCACGGGGTCAGTCTAAGGACCGATCCTGCGGAACACCTCGATCGACACCTCTCTAAAGTGTTATTCTCAGTAGCATATACAAGCTTCCTAACCTTCAGATATGACGATATCATCCTCATTAAATAACTAGGAACCTGAAGGTTCACCAACGCTGAGTCGATGGCGCTGTGAGAAACGCAATTAAACGCGTTCCTCACATCTAACGCCACCATCGCGCACGTCTTCCCTTCAGCAACGATAGAACGGGCCGCATCCGTCACCTCGGCCACCGCGTCCAATGCAGACTTTCCAGCTCGGAAGCCAAATTGGCTCGTCGAAAAGGAACCAAAGTCCTCAATTATTCGGACCAATCGCTGCTGTATCATTCGGTATACTTTGGTCTCCTTGAATGCTTCCAGAGTGCTGTAAGACTGACTATCTTTAGTGATTTTCGAGCTGTTGGTTAAGTGTGTAACCTCCAGCAGTATTGGGCTTTCTTGGATTTAAAGTACGATTACATAGCACAAGTTGAGTTTAGACTTAGCCTATCTAATTTTTGCGTAAGTAAAAAGGTGCTATTTATTCGACGCGTACCCGCCTCATCGCGGCTGAAAGGTGGCAACGACTCCTGGACGTCAGTCCCCGTAACAAGCAATGGTATACCCGCTAGTCCTACTTGCGTTCTTTCGCAAGGGCCGTAATCCATGGTTATTCTATAACCGATTCAGAAGTGGCCAAGAGGTGCAAAGAGTGACAGGGGAATATAGAAGGTACCCAGCTGTCTGTGGCTCGCTTCGGACAGTAGTCACATTCATGGACTTGCCCAGAGTTTTTTGTAGGGAGAAGACAGCGAAAAATGTCGTTGCAGGGTAGTGAGGCTAGGATATCTCTAGCCATGACAGAGGAAGCGATGCTAGTTAAGACCGGGCGGAACTTTCCACGTCCTCTTCAGAGTCAGATGGCGAGTACTCCGTGATGATTGTAGGGATGTAGGGACCCGGGCAGAAAGAGGCGACCCGTTGGTCGAAGAGTTTTGAGCGGCAAAGGGTAGACCTGGTACTTCTACCCAGATCCTTCTAGCGGCGCAGAAGAGTCTGGATAACCTCTTAGAGTTTGTAGAAGGCCGGGCAGTGTCAGTGCTGGGGCGAGAAGCAGAATTTTGCCTAGGCTTAGGCATGTCAAGGGAGTTCTTTCCGCTCTGGCGGAAAGTTTCGAGAAGTTGGACTCCCGGCCCAAGGAGGTCAAAATGGTTCAGGCACCCAAAGTTCCTACTCCTGCTCAGCCGAGGCGTTATGCCGAAGTGCGGGACAAACGTGAGGCTAGTCAAGCCTCGCCGCAACCCGAGGTGTTATTCGTTAACAAGGTTGAGGGGTCTATTAAAACTAGTAAACAGTTCAAGGAGGACTTCACGGTTGCCCTTCGTGGTAGGCAGAGGAACCTCAAGATTAGGGAAATCAAAGAGACCAGCAAGGGTCTAGTGGTGGTTGCTAATGACAAGGAGACAGTCCGAGTCATCGCGGAGTCTTCTGAGGTCAAGGTGGACCCGAAACGAAAGCGTAGGCCCCGGGTCATTGTCTACGACATTGACCGGCGGCCATCTGCCGAGGATGTTCTGTCCCTTATTAGGGAGCAGAACACTGAATTGGATGAGGCCGCGTTAAAGAAAGAGTGTAGGTTACTCTTCAAGACTGGAAAGCGTGATGCCGAAAGGTATCACGGTGTTTTTGAACTTGGTGCTGGTCTCTTCAAAACCATCAGGACAAGGAACGGGAGGGAGGGTGTGGCGACCGGAAGCGTCACAAGGCGGGTGTCTTCCCTTATGGGGTTGGGATGGTCTCTTCAAAACGTTTGTGTCTGAGGGAAGGTTATTTCTCGATCTCACGTCCTGTCGAGTCAGGGAGTATATTGATGTACAAAGGTGTTTTAAGTGCTGTCGTTTTGGCCACAGGGTCAAGTTCTGTAAGTATGCGTTAGTCTGCGCGCATTCTGGCGAGGAGGGTCCTGCGTCAATTGTAAAAGGTTGCACAAAAAGCGCAGACATTCGGTCAACAGTAAGAACTGTGGCTGTTATTTACGAGCGGTAGAATTGTACTTCAATTCCCTGGAACGTTAGGACTTCTCATTGCTGTTTGATGTCTGTGTGCAGTGTTAGGTAAACGGTTTTTGTGAGTCTCGGGATTGCATTTTGCACCGCCCTTTACTAGTAGGACGATCTACCAGGTCATGCGATTTTATGGTCTCTTCACATGTGTGACGATTTTCCCATTACTCGACGCAAGAGGCTTTTGGTTTAGGTCTATTGCGATTGCCAAATCACTTCTTTCGCATGAGTTAGGTGTTGAACTCCGGGCATTTTCTGTCTGTTTCTGTTCCTGCTTGCAGGGACGCTTTTGCATCGGGGACGGGTTGATCAAATCTCCTTAGTTTGAGTTGCTTCGGTCTCCACTGAAGTGCTGTTTGACTAGGTTTAGGGGACCTGGTAGGGAACTCTTTCTTGGCAGTTTCTACTGCTGTATTTATCAATTTTGCTTGGCTGGCTTACTTCTCCTCACATCTTGCACTGGCGACTACGGGTTCACTTAGTGTTAGTTACCCGGGTGGCTAGGGTCCGTCCGGACAGTTTGATTGCCTGGAGGTAGGCGTGCTTGGCATCGAGCCCCGGTTAGGATAGTTCAAGTATAAATGGGGATCGTGCTTGGGAGCGTGATCTTCACCCTCCCGGGTACGATTTACAAACTTTAGTATGGAATTTTGTTGAATTGGAGTGCACTTATTAAGGGATAAATAAGTAAATGTTGGGTGCGATCAACCTAACTGTAAATCCAAGCGATCCTCAAAGTTGGAGCTGAAGTGGGAGACTAGAGGTTATACTCAGCTCCCGAACGGACTAGACTGAGGTCCTCTGGGAGATTTATTCTCGCTGTTAGTACTCCAATCACTAAATTTATTGATGCTGTTGTGGCATGGTTGACTGAAATTATTAATATGCTGTCGTGGCATAAATTACTGAAATAATCTTATTGTAAAGTGGGTACATACGGTTTAGGTGGTAATAAAATTAATACAGTTAGGCGCGCGAGGGCCTAGCAGTTTCTGACAGGAACCCTCTTAGCAGGGCCTAACAGTTTAGCAGTTCCTGAGGGCTACGTGGTGGATTGAGATGTCTGATGTCTTCTTTGAAAACAAAACTTGACTAGGGCGGAATTTACTGGTATGAATGTCTTTTGAGGCATTTGCATCAGTGGCATCTCACGAGGCCGACTGATGACTGTTGGATGTGATCAGTTTGAGGGCAAGAAGATGTCCTGCGATTAAGCCACTCATGGCTAGGAATGGAAGGGGTGGTGTGGCGACCATGTCACAAGGCGAGTGTTCTCCGTCAAGGGAGAACTGAGGTGTATCATTCGCTCCATGACCTTTCCCATCACATCAATCATCACTAGGGGGCTAAAGACGGGAGAGCCGAATCGCGGCCAGACTTCAGTACTAAGACAATACGTTATCTCTTCCGAAGTTCAGGGAAGAGCCCCTCTTTCAAACAGGCATTATATGCCTCTAGGAATATGTATCACAATTGCCAGCTTGACTACTAAATTTGGCAAGGTATCTGGGCCTGGTGCCTTATCACGCGGTAAGCGTTCCACTGCCTGAACAAGTTCCTCTTTAGTAAATGGCAGAGGACTTTCTACCTCAGCTTTCTACATCCAAAAATATCCCTTCTCTATGGGGGAATAAACCATTAAAAAAATTAACCTGTAACCATTAAAAAATTAGCCTGTACCTCCTCGACGTTTGTGATGTTCAAAAAGTTAATAAAACTGAAGGACAGTGGACTTTTCAGGAGCTGCACTTGCAGCATATCCGCGGAAAGTCCACTATCTACAACAAATGTTGAGTAGTATATTTTAACTAAATCTGTAAATTTACTTAAGCCATTCGAGCTTATGACAATAGAGATAGCTGTCGAAAATAACCCCACCTTATTAAAAATTATTCCCCTTGTTAGAGGAATTGTGCATACAGTTAATCCGAAAACTGTGAATTCTTCCATAGGCAAAAAATTAAAAAATGGTTTAGTTTCTGGGATTAACTACCTCTTGGGAAACATGAAAAAATAAAATGATTGCATCCACAACGCTTCAAAAAAGGTGCTTTTTGGAATGACAGCAACTTAAACGATGCGCTAGGTACGTTGACAAATGAACTGTCTTCTTATTAAAAACTTTTTCTATCCAGAAGAATCGGATGAAAAAAAGCCCAATAAACAGCAAAAGACATCGGATTTATAGAATATTTTAGACAGTAAAGTTTAAGAAATTTCAAAAAGTGTGAAATCTTCTAGCAACTCTTTAAATACTCTGAGGAAATATTTTGAGCAACTGTATAAGGACAGGCACGTGAGTTGTGCACCATTTTGGATGAAACATAAAGCGACGTTCCTATCATTGCTAATATTAGCTACAGAATATTTACACATCCTGGAACCTCTACCGTTCGAAAGAGTTTTCACCAAAGCAGGCCAAATTCTTTCGAAGAGAAGAAGCAGACAAATCAAAAAATGCTAATATGCTAATTTTTTTGGACAAAAATGTGTAGAAATAGACAACTGCAGAAACACCTGTTTTCATAATAGCTCATTTTTTTATGTTACTTCTTGGTTAAAATCCGTTACATGCCCACAACGCTTCCGTTAGTTAGTTCTTAGATGGCGCCATGAAACGCTGTATTGAAATAAGAAAATAAATAAATGAAATTATAAATGCAATCTAACCTACGTTTACTAACCTTGACTAGCGAGCGTAGGATAAGTTTGGTTAGATTATATTTATAATTTTTTTTTCTTATTTCAACATAGCGTTTCAGTGGCGGCATATAAGAACTAACTACAGAAGCGTTGTGGGCATATAACGGATTTTGACAAATTTTTTAAATATTATTTCTCTTATTCTTTTAATGGTAGTATGCATACTACTCTTCCGTATCACTATTTGTTTGGCTTAGGTACGACGTCGTACTTTTTCAGTTAAATGTAAAAGATGAGCTGGGAGTCAGAAAATTGTAATACTGTGTTAATTGCTGACTTTTTTATTTAATAGGGTCTCAAGATGTCAACCTAAGCGAGTAGATTAACAGTTTGAGTAACAAATATATGTTAACTTAACTGTAAATATATAATATTTTTATAAAAACTGAGAATTTGTTATATAAATGTACAGTTTTATTTAAATCATACGCCTGCGTTTAGAATATTTTCGAAATACAAACCTACCGCAAAATTTAAGTACCGGTACAGGTATGTAACCCATACTGTGAAATTAGGTATAAAGATGATCTTATGATGGCATGACATGTTGAAAGGCACTTTTTTTAATAAGTACTTGCTTACGCAATATTGTTCATAGCTGGTGTATTTAAGTTAAACGTGAAGGTGACGGCGAGTGTTGCTTAGATGGAGACAACATGTTGGGCTAACGCCCGATACGTTTGGTATGGAATGAAACAAAGAAATGTTTCTACTTTCTATATCGGTTAATGTTTTCCACTAATGACTAATCTCTAAATTAGTTAAATTGTTTACGCGATTGTGACTAATCTTGTCAGAGTGTGTTAGTCGTAGGCAACGACTAATTTTCAAAATCAGTCTACTAATATTTGTGTGTTGTTAAATTAATCGATTAATTTTAATAACAGACTAATCAAAATAATTTTTTTCGAATTACTCTCATGACTAGACTATATTCCACAGTAGGGGTCTGAGAACAGATCCCTGCAGCACGACCCGATCGATCGTAAACTCCGCCACTAACGCTAGATTCTTTAAAGGCTTTCTGGCTGAAATAAAACTGTACTTCTCTGAAAATAGGCATGAATCTTCTTATCCGAAAGTGACTCGAATATTGACACCCACTGTAGGCTGTTATACACTTTACAACAGCAAAGATGAACGCTAGGATTTTCCTTGTCCTCCTAGAACCCCCTACAGAACTATAAATCACGTCTATTAGCTTATTGACTGCATCGATCGCCGAGATTAAACTACTTTACAAAATCTGTTTTGGTGCAAGCTTAATTCACCACTCCTTGTAATGATTTTCAATGTGCATCATTAATATCTTTTCAATCAATTTTGACAAGTTATTTAATAGACATAGCGGCCTGTAGACTGATGAATAACTGAAGGAGAGACCCTCTTTCCCAATCCACTCCTTAGACAAGATGTAGTTGAACGCATTCAAGACCTTGAATGAAATGAACCTGATCACTTCAATTGCAGTAATAACTAGCACAAAACCTATCACAATTTTCATCCTCTGGCTAGCCACAAGAAGCTCTCAACGATAAACTCCAGAGTATAATCAGCCATGATCTCATCTCTTCTACGATTCCTTTAAACTGGAAAATGTAAGCCCCTCCATCCAATGATGAATGAACTAAGTAACTTTGCAGTTGGAAAACTTTTAAGTGATTGTAATGTTCTATTTACATTACAAGAATTATAATATACTGTAGAATTTTTGTGACACTGTTCTTGGTATTGTAGCAATCCCCTACCTATGCCAACTTTCCAAACTGCATCAAAATATTTATGTAACTACAACTTTTTCTTTAAACATGACATGAAGTTATTGTAAACCCTGTTTTGAAGGCAGATTTTGCACCTCCGGTTACACTATTTTTGTACATGTTGATGGAGAGATGGTGAATCACAGAGTGGTATAGTATTCTGAAAACTGTTACTGCATGGAACAGTGTCATATCAGATTGGTATTTGTCACCTACCTAGTCGCCCTCAAAACAACTATACATAATGCTTTTGTGATGGACTAGTGCTTTGCTGCTGTCTTCCTTAATTTGGAAAAGCATTGTCTGATGTGTTCACTATGTAAATAATTATACACATTCAAGTGTCTGTTTCTCTTTTCAGTAACTCAATATCTGTCAGTTTTTGTGAGTTTCTGGCTTAAGCAGGAGTTCGAGGAATTAAATGAGCTGGTGTAGTTGCTTAGTAAGCTGGCACCTCTGTTTTATAATGCTATTCAATCAAGAGCACATGATTAAAGCACACTAATCATATTTGATTACATGTGCTTTATCAAATCTGATGAAAACACTTTGGCACAGTGAGTGATAAGTAATTGTGGACAAAAGAATGTTATTAAATTCTTGTGTTTTATCCTGGAAGTTATCAACGCAAGGTAGTTGCTGTGTGACGTTGTCCTCTGTTAGCTGCATTTGTGGTACGTTAAGTTAATGCATGAATTTTCACAGTAATATGATGATGTTCCATTACATCCCTTGGATAACTGTCACATTTTGCTAAATTGTGCATTTTTGAGACTTTGTGTCATAGACTTAAGCTAGCATATAATATTAAACTTGTTTTGAGTAATGGATGTGAGTGAAATTGTAAACTTTCATTCTTGAATTTAGATAGGTTTTTATTAGAGTTTTTGTTGATTTTTCTTACAGATCTTTAGACTCCATCCCTTAGTGATAATTCATAATTATTTATTTTTTTGAGAGTGTCAGTTTTTAAGTTCCAAAATGTTCTTGTTTTATATATATATATATATATTGTTGTGGCCTTTGCGATGTGGAGGACCATAAAACCTTTATGGTAGGTTTTAGAGTGAATAAGAACTGTAAATGCATAAGTAATGAATTGAAATGCCTTGTTGCTTATTGAATGGTTATTTAATTACTTGTCGTCTTGACATTTCAATAACGTATACTTGAACATTTAAAATATAACTTAACACATATAATTAAACTTGATAACATATAAGTATAGTAATAAACTAAGCGTTCATCCAGACTAAATGTGCAACACAACCGCTCTGGGTCAGATTCTGGCGCCGAAAGAATACAGGTCGCTATATCATAATGACCACCACTCCTTGTGGTATTATGACGTAGGACATCATATGATCATAGCTTGCCGGAGAGCCCTAGCCCTTGCTAGGTAGAAGCACCCGACGGAACAGGTAGAACGTAACATACCGCCCACCAATTATAACTTTCTTAATTATAATTTTAGAACATTATAAATTACATATAATTTTAAATTAAAGTTAATTCAACAATACAATGTTGATAAAAGCAAAAACTACAAACAAATAAACAGAAATAAACAAATACATTCGGATGACGTTAACTAAAAAATATCATTGATTGCATTCAGACTGACTCATGATGTCACAATAATTTAAATTTGGAGAAACCATCAATTTGTTAATGGTTCTTTTTATTAATGTATTATTAGTTTTTACATCTGCTAATCTAGCGAAACCATCCTTACCTGGATGTCCAGGAGTAAGTGGAGTTGGATCAGATGAAGTTAAATATAATGGTCTGGAATTTAAACATGCTTCTATCTGGATTAACAAGGTGGATAACTCTTCGTAATTTAGAACAGAATTTCCCATGACTCTTCGCAGGTATAATTTCATGCTCTTCACAGCGGCTTCCCATAAACCACCCCAACTAGGAGAGTATGTAGGAATGAAAGACCACCATTTTATGTTATTTGAGGGGCAGAAAAATTTAATTTTGGAACTAGCAGGATCGGTTTTAAGAAAATCATACATTTCTTGCAGACAACGATTTGCACCAAATAAGTTTTTTCCATTATCCGAAGAAATATGAGAGGGCAATCCTCAGCGTCCTACAAATCTTCATAGGGCAGCTATAAAACTTTCTGTAGATAAATCAGTCACAAGTTCAAGGTGTACTGAGACATACGAACAATGCAATGTAAGCCTTAATAGTTGAAGGATTGGTAGATCGAGTGCACAGCCCATCATGACGCATAAGTATTGGGCCAGCATAATCAACACCAGTTGACTGGAATGGTCTGGAAATTGTGACTCTTTCTTTTGGCAGTTGACCAAGTAACTGACTCTGAGGCTGAGCTCTAAAACGAAAACAAGTAAAACATTTATGTATGATAGAGCGAATTGTGATTTTGGGATTGACAATCCAATATTTCTGCCTAAGTGAAGAATGAATTAACTGTAATCCTCCATGGGATAATCATAAATGCTCATGAGAGATAATCAATCGAGTGAGATGACTACGAGGACTTAAAATTACAGGATGTCTAGCATTTAAAGACAAGTTGGAAAAACTTAAACAACTTCGGACACGAATGATACCATTTTAATCCAAAAATGGGTTAAGAGAAACTAATTTACTTTTCCTTGATGCAGCAGAATTTTTCCTTAAATCGCTTAATTCTTTAGTAAAATACAATTCTTGTGTTTGATGAACAAGAACTTCTAACGTGGAATTGATTTCTTCCGGAGAAAGATCTGACAATATACGATTATTTTTATTTCTTAAATTATAAATAAAGCGACAACAATATGAAAATATGTTTAATGTTCGTCCAAACGAAGAAAATGGCTTTGAAAATTCTACAGCTTCCGTAGTTTGAAGAGCAGCTGAAAACACATTAGTTTTGTTAGACTTCTTCTCTTCCTTGAGAGAATCTGGCGGAATCATAGAAATGATAGATTGATTGGATGGCCAGGCGTTCTCATCTTCTTCCAGAAAAGATGTACCATTCCAACAAAGTTAATGCAACCACGTGACAAGATGTCTGCAGGTTTATCCCTTGAAGGAACGTGCTTCCATAAGCATTTCTTAGTTAATTCTTGAATTTTGTAAACTCTATTTGCAACGAATAGCTTCCATCTATTAGAAAGTGAAGACAACCAATAAAGTATTACGTGAGAGTCCGACCAAAAATGGATTGAATGAAATCTTATACCTAAAATACACTTAACCTTACTGAACAAAGGAGATAAAAGAAGAGCCGCGTTCAGCTCCAACCTTGGAATAAAGATTTGCTTGACTGGCGCAAATAGACTTTGAACACAATAAGTGGATTTCAATGCTCTCATTGCTATGAACAGATTTGATAAAAAGACAAGCACCATATGCGCTGCTGCTTGCATCACAAAATCTGTGCAATTGATAACTCTTATTTAAATTAATTTTAACTAATCTAGGAATCTTAAAATTACTTGACGAATTGATCTGAGAATTCAGGGAATTCCATTTTTCAGCTAGCGGAGCAGGAAGAACTTCATCCCACTGAAGGTTAGTGCACCATAACTCTTGTATGAACACTTTACATGGAACATTTGCAGGAGCGAGTAGACCCAAAGGATCAAACAATGAAGAAATAATTGACAAAACAGAACGTTAGGTGTAAGAAGTGTTATTATCCCTTGGTTTGATTTGATAGATGAAATCATCACCTCAAGGATTCCAATATAACCCAAGTGTCTCGATAGTTTCATCCTTGTCTAATTTAATGAAGGAATTAGAATTGTTAACATATCAGGCACGTTTGAATGACATTTATGCAGTGAAAGTCAGTATTTGTTAAGCAATAATGAGACATCATTGTATAATTGTTTTAACTGATCGATGTTGTCACAACCAGTGAGCAAATCATCAATGTAAAAAATCTTACTTGCTTGAGCAGCAAGCTTGAGGAAAGGAGGCTTTATTTTGATTTGAAATTTCAATCAAACATCTAGTTGCTAGAAAACTTGAAGGTCCTAAGCCATAAGTAATTGTTTGCAAATTGTATGGAATAATTGTTGAGTTTTCATTATCATACCAGAGGATTCATTGAAATGGGAAATCCTGAAGATTAATGCGAATTTGTCTGTACATTTTAGGAATATCTCCTGATAGCACATAGCTACGAGTTCTTAAACGAATTATGATTGAAAATAAATCTTGTACTACTGGACCCATAGCAAGAATTGAATTGAGTGATTGCCCATTCAAAGTTTTCACACTACCATCAAATACTACTCTGGTTTTGGTAGTGGTGGAAGATTCATGAAATACTGCGTGGTGAGGCAAATAAAAAGTTAGAGTTAGAGTCGGAGAGCCCTAGCCCTCGCTAAGTAGCAGTACCTGACAACACAAGTGGAACGTAACATATATAGATATAAATCTGTTAGAATAATAAGTAATATATAAATACATATATAACAGCATTGTTCTTCAGTACTTTATTGTGAAAGTTTGTTTTGTTGTTTGTATCCTTTTTTTCAACAAATGGCATCCAACAGATTTTAGCCTCTCCTTGTTCATCAGGTCCTGTAGCCATGCTAACTTCTACAATTAAAATAAAGAATTATTATGATAAAAATAAAAAAAAATATGTTTTTGCCTCCTGACCTCTATACAACCTTGACCACTGAAATAGAATCTGCCTCTTCAGTTATAAAAAAAGAAACTTAATGATCAAAAGGTTTCCATTTAAATGCTCCCAGCTTCTACCCATTTTTGGCTAGAGATTCTTGCTCCTCAATTACAAAAAATGAAAATATTTCATATTCAATCTATTTGTTTTCTAAATGCATCCTACCTTCAGGAACAAACAAGATATTTAATAGTGTTCAGAATTTCATGTGATAGTAACTAGCATCATATAATTTATGTCTCCTTTTGTTTACTACAATCTTTAACTCCTTGGTCCTTTAAATCAATAAAAAAAAATAAATATTAAAATTGTTCTTTTTAAAAATGTTCTGCCATTTGTTTACAAAGGATGATAAAACTCACATTTTGATAATGTATATATTTAAACTACTTTTTCACAACATAATTTTAAATTATAAAAATATTTTGATATTTTTAATTTTGTAGTAAATGCTGAAATAATTTCCTCTACAATGGATGCAGGATTTAAAACAGATTACAGTTACTTTTCATAATGTTTGTTAATGTTAGAAATTTCAATTTATTACGCGGATGGAATTATTCAGAAAAATCACTTATTTTTCAAAATTAGAAACCTGATGGGTCAAGGTCTAGAGAAATTAATGACCACAAGTTGAGATTAACTTATGACCAAAAAATTTTGCAATATCATTTCATTAGTAATACGACAGCCTGCCAAAATCATTATCAGTTTTTTCAGACAGTGTAATAAATTGTTACCCTCACTCTACCAGCTGGAGTCCGAGTTTCCTCTGGATTGCTGACAACTGTGGGTTTTAATGAATAATTAGCAAAATTTTAATTATGTCATTTTCAACACCTAACAAAAAATAAATCCCCTGAGGTTCATAAAAGAATACTGATAAAGTTTATAGAAAGATCTGATAAAAAAATTAAATCTTTCACCCCAAAAAATAAATCTAAATCATTTATAGCTGTACCTCTTCAACAGCTTAAAAAAAAGTATACTTTTGCTCCTAAAAGTATACTGATAAAGTTTATAGAGATTTGATTAAAAAAAAAATATATATTTTTTATGCATATTCTTATAAAATATTGATTATAATATACGATTATATAAAACATTTATGTATATTAGATGGTTTTAGAGAAAGTTATAATGTGAGACATGTTGTAACTACAATCTGGCTATAAGACCAGCATGAGGTATGAAGATAATTACTTTTGAAATTATTAATCTTATTTTAGCTGGACCTAAATCCAAATCCGTTCCAAATCTTTATTTTTTAAATGTCACCAAAATATTTAATTGAAAAAAATATACAATTAAGAGAGGGCAAACTACCACTTTATAAAATACATTAATTCTCTTTTAGTTATAACTAAGCAACTGTACAAGATCTATAAGAATAACTTACATTATTTGATGTTCTTTACAGTTTATAGTAAAACTTAGAATAGAAAAATGAAAGTGAATGCACTGCAATGAAAGAGCATGCTACATTTTTGAGCTGAATATGTTCCATTAACTGGCAATGATCTATATGCACAACATTACAAGCCAGACCATAAGGTCCCACTAGTAGGGAACCTAAATCAAAATAAACTGGACCATCTAAAGTTTTATGAGAAAAAATAAAAGGCTTATAACATGCTATTAGAAAGTACAAAACATTTTTTGTGTAAATAATGAATGTAAAAAGTGTGAGCTATTTATTTCACTCCACATTCGATTATTTATGTAGTCATCCAAGAGAAACCAAACCTTGTCACTAAAATAAACAACATCCGCAGTTCAATGCTCCTTTCAATTACAAAAGAATGAAACCAACAGTACTGACATTTTTGTGTTAGGTTCTTGCACTATATAAACAAAATCAATGCCATAAGTCTACAATTTTAATCTTTTTGAAGCCCAAAAGTAGTAGCTGTTGACAGTCCAATCTTTGAAGAAAAAGCTTTTCTACGAAATTTTCTGAGTGTGGTGATGAAAATTTTCTTCCATATTACAACTGAACTTTCATGCATCTGAAAGATTTATATGCAAAATAGTTTATAATCATTACACTCAACCTCGGAAAACTACATATCTGATACAACATAAAGGAATGCAAAGATATTGAAGTAAAAAGGTTATTTCAATTGTTTATGGCAGCTACATTTGAATTTAGCACCTTTACCTTTAACAGGTATATGTTCTTAGTTGGCTCTGTCAAATGATCTTTTTTTAAATTTTTGCAATTTTCTATAATGAAACTTTTTTTGGAATAACTTTACTATTTCTTTGGGTGATAGTAGTATATGACCACCACCAGAATGGAGCTGGATATTCCTCCTAGACTAGATATATACCTTTAGACTAGATATGCTTAAGTAAAAATAAAATTTTTCTGAATTTATAATATGCATTACAAATAAAAGAAACGAAGGGTTTACTATCAACAGTAAGTAGTTTAATCTTTTTAATAAGAAAAGGTTCAACCAAACATTTACTAAGTGGTTTTATTGCTACTAATCTTTAGTAAAATGTAATTCTAATTAAATGGCAACATTTACCAACAAGTGAAATTTATTTTAACTTCTAATCTCATAAATTATTTTAAAATTTATTAACAAGTTTTTTACATATTTTTTCTAATAAAGTCATATAAACATAACGTTTATATTGAATTGCTTTCTCTATAATCATTAGATAAAATAATAAAATTAAATTTATTTCAGACTATATAAATATTTAGTAAATATTAGAAGTGTTTTTGTTTTCTGTTTTTTTTTTTAAACAAATTTAGCTGGTTTGGAGAATATTTTATATGCATATCTTTTCAAATTAAAAGCATAATATGCTTGAATTGTAGTTCAAGAATGATGTTGCTACAAAATCTGCTACTTAATAAGTTAAATGTAAAGAATGATAACAGTGATAGTTCAGTGAAAAGAAAATTTTTCAACATTAAAAAAGATTTTACTACATATATATGTATATATTAAATTCTAACATAAACCAGCTAGCACAGACAATTAAGATAAGACATTTAATACCTAAATTTTATTATGATAGTACTTTTGTGGGATCTCACATTCTATCATGATTGAATTCATTTTATTAAATTGTACATTATAATAAAAATGTTAAAAATTAACAACAGGCTTAATAATAAGCATGATAAAATTAAGGAAAGAAATCTCTTACCTCAATTGTCTGTTCCCTTTACTCATGAAATCGAGCAGCAGGTATAAATATGAATTCAGCATTATAATACCTCAGTAGCTTTTTTTTAAGTCTTCAGGACCATAGTTAGGTATTGCGTCAGATGATGAGATGAAATGGCAATTTTGTAGTGTGTGAAAATGCCATCCCTGACCGGGATTTGAACCTGGTACCTCTGGATGAAAGGCCAAGATGCTATCACTCGCTCTTCTGATTCCAATTCCAAACTGCCAAATTTTTCTAGAAGTACATCATTACATTGAGTTTAAAAATCAATGAATTTTCGTTTCATGTCCAGAAAAAATAATTCTTTATTGACTGAATGTGAAAATATTATTTTTGGTATAGGAAATATTTTAGAAAGACTAAGCAATTTCGTGAAGAAAGCAAGACAGTTTATTATCTTGATGAAACTTGGGTTAAGTGACATGTATGGCATAAGGTAAAAATGGATAAAGAAATAAAAAATTACATCAAAGAAATAAGTTTGCTTGTTAAATTCTATATAGAAACTTTAATTGCATAGGAGAGGGAAACAAGGTGTCTTATTGGAAATTTAATATTTAGTGATTAGTTTCAATTTCATGTAAGTGATAAAGTGAATGCCCATAATAGTATGATCCAAGAGAGAAAAAATCCAAGTAAATCTCTACAGCAAATTCATGATAGCCCAAATGTGAATATATTTTTGTGGTGTGTGCTTTTAGCCAAGTTAAAGAATACTGCTTGTTCAATTTTCATTAAGAATACCACGAATGGTATTTTGTTCCTGTGTATGAATAACATTTTTCAATTCCACAATTAGAAGTTCACGACCAAGAATAGCTCTTTTACATTCAGCTACACAATCACCACCACCACCTCATTGCCACATGGAAGTTCAGGATTACCTTGGTAACTGCTTCCCTGATCATTAGATCAATCAAACTGGCCCAGTTACATGGGTCATTTCTACTAGATTTATTTTTTAATGGGTTTCATTAAAGATTGCGTTATGTTTCCAGCTTTTCCTTACGATGTTGGTGAAATCAAAAATCAAATTATTGCTGTAGTCAAAGAAGAGATATGATGAATTAAGGTTAGAAAGTAATCTGTCATACCACCAATGCCGCTCAGACTGAACGTAAGTGATAGTTTTAGAGTATATATGGAACGTTAAATTCTTTAAGGCTTAAAACATCTTTCCAGTATGTGTAGTAGAAAATAGAAAAGATGCCAATCAATTTCACCCAAGTTATATTTTGAATACTATTATTATGATAAACGTTATGTTACATGATTATACAAACTTTATTAAATATGTTCATTTTATCTGTTTACTGGCAATTCTACATCAATTTAATTTATAAATTTTTACACATTGTGTGTATATGTTGTAGATTGTGAATTTGACATTATTTTAGTTAAAAAAGCTTGTGTGAACTTATCTACTCATGTAAGAAGTTATACTTCTTTGGTGTAAATAAAAAAGAATTTTTTTACGCATTCAAACAAATTTGAACTGAGTCAACAATCGATAGACGACTTTAAATACCATGAATAAAAGTTTGAATAAATAACACTAAATTAAATAACATTTATTTTATACAGTTTAAAAAGTATTGAACTATTCATTGTCATATAAAACAAAGTTCATTGAATGTATTTCGATTAGTTTAGTTCCATTAATTCTTCGGATGACGATTGAATAAGCATGAGGGTTATCAGCAGCTTATGACATGAAAAATATGACACAAATAGTTTTATTTTATAACTAGCAGACCTGGCAATGCTTCGCTATTGCTACATTTCAGTATATATATATATATATATATATATATATAGATTAAATGAACACAATTGAAAGTTTGATAAAACATTAACAAAATGAACATTATGGAACTTCACAAAATTTAACCTTTCCTTTTCCATATTCCCTTTTCCTTTCCCCCTTCCCCCCCCCCCCCTCCTCTCCCCATTTCACTTTCTCTATTTCCTTTTCCCTGCTTTCCCCAATTTCCATTTTCCCTTTCTTCCCTTTTACATTTTTCTATTTTTCCCTATATTCCTTTTCCAATTTTTTTCTTTCTCCCATTTTTCCCGCGCATAAATCAGTCTAGTAATTTTTTAGTCTATAGCGGACACATATATCAGAAACACTGAAATGGAATTGTAAAATATTTTGTATAGTGTGTGTTGCTTTTATATCAAATAGATAGCACTGTTTTTTTCAAAAATAGCATGTTTTTACCTGTCACAGGTATGACATCTTAGGTATATAAACAGTAGGTATATAAAAACGCACGTATTCAAATGCAACGGTGTGTCAAAATTTCAAAGCAATCGGTGAAGAACTTTTAGAGATTTAAGATTTTGAACAAACAACTACATTTTTATTTATATAGATAGTGAGTGTATTATCAAAAATTTTGTTTTTGGTAAATTTAAAATTATTTATGCAAAATCAAGAATTTATCTGATGTGGTCTATTTTATGGGTCATTAAAAAATATAATTTTACTTATAAAAAATAACACTTACATAAATATAACCTCAAATCTTGACACACAGTTATCACAAAAAAAAAATATATACACTGCAATATAAATAAAGTTTTATGAATATGAACAACTATATTCTCAGTTTAAAATATCCGTCTTCAGAAATCCATGTATATAAATATATATTTATTACGACTCAATATCTGTTATGTTTACAGCACCTGCTAATCACTTAATTGCATTGAACGACTGACTGAATTAGACACATCTGCGTGCAAACTTTTCCATTTGGACCTGTGCAAATCTTCATGGTGTTACATCAGTGCGCGCAACTTCTGTAACTTGCTGAAAATAAACTCTGATCAATTTCTCCTATCATGCCAAAAGAAGTATAACTTCAAAAACTGCAAAAGACATTTTTAAGAAAAGTTTAACAACTGGGGTGAAAACTTGGCTGGAAAAGGTGAACGATTAATAGTAACACACATAGGAAGTGAAAATCGGTTTTTGAACAGTGGTTTATGTATATTTCAATCTAAATCTTTCCAAGAGTATTAAGATGAAATGAATGGTGTCAATTTTATGTAGTGGTTTAAAAAAATTGTCAAATTGTTGCTGAAGAATCCTCATAGTAATGGATAATGCCTATACCATTGTTTGAAAACTGAAAAATTCCAAACACTTCAATCCGAAAATTGGAAATTGCCAAATGATTAAAATTGTGTATACAAAAGACATGTTAAAAGTAGAACTTTTAAAAATAGTAAAATCACTTAAAAAAATATATTCATTATCATTATCAAACAGATCAAATCACAAAATCAAAAAATTGTCTGGTTATATTTTCCTTCATACCATTGCAATTTTAACTGACAGAACTGAAATGGGCACAAGACAAAGGCTACATTGGGAGTAATAATGCAACATTTAAGTTAAGTGATGTAACAAATTTATTGATACAATAGGTGTTAAGAGTAGATGCAAATTCTTGGAAAAATCGTATTCAACATGTAATTAAAGAAGAAAAATGTATTGATGTAGACAGTTTGTGTGAAAATATTGTGATAAATTTGGTAAATGATGACAGTTCACCAAATAGCAGCTTATCAGGTATTGAAAAAATAACTGAGGTAAAAAATATTTTTTTCTTTTTTACTTGATGTAATTTTAATATAGTGGTAATGTACTTTCTTAAGAATATAGGAATTAATGGATTATAAAGCAGAATTGTCAGGTATAAGCTATTTTTATAATTGTTAACTTAAGAATCTACTTTATTGACTTTAAAAAGGTTGGTAAAAATTCTGCTTAACTTTCCAAATTTAGAGCTTAACCCAACATGCAGTGCTTTTTTCATATTAGAGTGCACTGGTGTATTTAATAAGACCATATTTCACCTGTAAGATGTAGATATCAAGTGTCTTATAATCTATTCCAAAAAAATATTTATAGTAATGATTTTGCCTTCAATTACAATATACTAATATATTGCATTGTACTTTTATCCCACTTTATATTTTGTATTTACTTTTTCTAACTGCAAATAAATTTTTAAAATTTGATGTTGCTTATTTGTTAACGTAGGTTTAGTATTATATTTTCTATGTTGTACATTTTTACTCCTTTGTAGTTTTTTAAATGTAAATGTTATTTTTTAAAGATATTTTACAAGTTGGCAAATCCTGAGCAGAAAATACAATGGAAAAGATTATTTGGAAGTATTAAAATATGAAATTCTCAATAAAGCAATAAAATAAAATGCTAAGTGACGATTGGAAATGTGTTGCAAAAGATAATATAGAAGATTCAAAATGTGAAGAAACAGTGGAAGTTAGCGATAAAACTGATGGAATAGATAAAAAGAGAAATATGATGAAGAAAGATGAACTGAGGAGTTGGAAAAACAACTTTGATTAAGAAATAGAGAAAAACAAAAATTATTCTATAAATTTCTACTGCTCTGGAGTTAATTATAATTTCTTTGAATCTAAGGCATTCAGCAGTGAAGGCAAAAGGATTCTACAATATAACTACTATATGATGATTTGTGAATCATCCTGTCAATTCTACAATCTTTAGCTTATTTTTTAATGAAGAACTTAGGAATTTCATTATAAAACAAAATGTAATATATGCTGAAAAAAGGAAGCTGTAATTGCAGATTTCACATGATTAACAACATTTTTATTAGCATTATTATTATTCTAATATGTTTCTTTGTTGAGATCTTGAATTTTTTGGAAAAAAAGTGCGGATTGTTACAAAAAAGTAGCTCAAATAATATGCATCATGATAGTACAGAACTTTTGAAAGTTCTTAAAAATAGATAATAAGGTTAGATGTACTTTTAACATTTAAAGGACAGTAATATGCGCCATAAAAATGACACTCAAAAGTTCAGCCATTTGTAAATTATTTAAAAGGAAGTTGTCAAAAGTACACAATCTGGGAAAAATGAGTATAGTATATAAGAGGCAATGATTCCATATTGTGGCCTA
Organism: Lycorma delicatula; assembly: GCF_047948215.1. Taxonomy (NCBI): domain Eukaryota; kingdom Metazoa; phylum Arthropoda; class Insecta; order Hemiptera; family Fulgoridae; genus Lycorma; species Lycorma delicatula. The sequence continues at coordinate 163,563,862 of NC_134455.1, read as the reverse complement.
AATCAATATATATGAGGCAAGGTAATAAAAGTTTTCATTATAAATCATGGTATCACAATTTGCAATCAGGTTATTTAATATACTTCAACATTTATCAAAGAGCACAGGAAACTGATATTGATCAAAAGAATAGATTTGGAATCGAGTTGCAGTGGTACTGTAGTTTACTGAAAATATGCCAAGATAAGTTGACTTTAGTTTTTTAATGCATACTATATACATTATAATTTCTTTATATTCTTAAAAATTTTTTAATTTTCCAAACTGGGTGCTGGAATAGTTGCAACTATTAAGCAAAATTTGTCACTTCCCATTTGAAAAGTATCAAAATAAAAAATGAGAAATATGACATCTGTGTGATGAAAGAATTTTCTAATAATTTTAAAAGGGAAACAATTTTGTTATCACTATATGAAACTACTGTGGAGTTAATTCGATTTCAATAAATCTAAGGTATTCAGCAGTGAAGGCAAAAGGATAAAAATTTCACGATTGAACAAGATAAACAACTATAACATGAATAAAGGAAAAACTGACAGAATGGACCAAAACACTTCTACATAATGGTCCAATATGGAATTACAAAAAAGTGGAAGATCAATTTTTTCATAGGAGCCTTTATATCACCCTACAAAGTTCTTGGTTACTTCACTGACAATCCTGCAATAAAACTGGAATTTTATCACTTGATAAGTATTCCAAAAGAGTTTCAGTCTCAAATTACTGCAAACATACAGATATGAAAAAAAAAGAAAAGCCCCAGTTAGACCAGAACAAAGTTATTACTGTCAAGATTAATTTTATGAGAATAGAGGCCAAGTTGCATATAATAAGAAATTTTTCTATTTCTTTCACATAAAATAAGTACAAATAAAATGTATTAATTTATTACATACATATTCTTAAATAGTTTTTTACTTTCCTTTATCAAATTTACTTTAAATTATAAGTTAGATTTTCTTCCTTAATTTAACATCAAAGTGTTACTTGGTCAATTATTGTAGTAATTTTACAAGTAAAATAGAAATAGTTAAATAAAAGCAGTTTACAGTATTTCTTACAAATATTTTTAATAATATATCATTAAATATATAAAAAATGTTACATAAAATAATAACTTATAAATATTTATGTAGACATATGTTACATATGATAGGCTAATTTTTTTTTTTGTATAATCAAATATGTTAATATAAAATTGTAATATGTATTTCTGAATTAATAATGATCATAAAACAAACATAATTAAAAATATAAGAAACTTATGACTATAAAAACTGTAGTTTAATGATAATATGCTCAGTACTGCATTTTTGACACCTGGTACATAAAGAAAAATTATGTTAAATCTGCTTATCGTTTCATCTTCAGAAACCTATTTTCACCGAGAAAAATTGGAAGCTTAAAAAAAATTTATTTTTTACATTCATAAAATTAATTAAGGACAATAAACTTTAAGTTTCCTTGAAAACAATGACAAAAAAATTACAAAAAAGTTTTGGTTAGCACAAGTTAAATTTAAATCTTCCACGATATGCACAAGTGTAATCTTAAACTGTGGTAGAGATGAAATTATAATTACCCTTACGACTAGTTATTATACACTCAACTTGTATACAATAGATAATTTAAGATATAAAAACATAGTTAAAACTATGTTTTGGCTACCACAGAGATTATCTTAATGTATTTTTTATGAAAAAATGATCTATAATATTCAGAAGAAAGGAAGATTGTTAATAACAAGACCTGTAGTTTCAGAACTGAATCTATTTATGGTGATATATGTATGCACATGGCTGCAATCTTTATTCGCAAATATCAGAAAAAGTAGTGTGAATTTCATATCAGAGGATAAGTTTTATAAGGCTATACAGCTATAAATGTAATCTACCATGAAGTTGCCAATTAAAATCAGTATTTTGTGTGTAATAATAAGAGGTTTGTGGAATAATAAGAGTGTGTGATATAAGAGGTTTATTTATACATTTGAGGCTCACATGTAATAAAATAATTTGGGTTTAAATTTCAAATTCATGTAAAAACTAAATTTTTAGAAACTGGCTACTTTTGCAGTCCTTAAAACTCTAAGGATTGGTATCCCACTTTAATTAAATAATCATCAAGAAAAAAAATAGATAAAAGCACAAAATTATTACAATAAATAATCCCCACAGCCATTCTGATGACCATGTAAAAGTAAAAACACATTTTAAAATAATATGTAATGTATATATTTCAATTAATGATATAAAATGTTATATAGTCATGGTTTAATTATATAAATAATGCATCATAAATAATCCTAGGTAACTTAATGTTATTTCATTCGTGTACTGAAATTTGGCTGATCAGGCTTCTGTGAACTACATATAGTGCAGTTAACCTAAAAAAAAAAAAAAAATTATATATATATAAATTTATACATTTTTAAACTGATTAAAATTATAAAGATGTTGGTATAACCACAACTGATGATAATTAATAACCTCACTATGTAAATAGTTTATAGTCATGTTTATCATGTAAAAACAAAGAAGTAATATAAAATCAAGTGTGAAGGTTAAAGGGAAAAAATAAGATTCATGCTGGAATAAAACTGTGGTATTTATATAGTAACATTAGGAAAGAAACAAAGTCACTGATACAAATCTAGAAGTACATCTGTTACTCAAAATTGCCAAAACGTACTGATATAACATCCAAAATATAAGTAACCTTTTGCTTAATACAGCTTCCCAAGTTAGTGTTTTATTACAAATATGAATTTCTTTTGGTATAAGGAGTTGATCACAAATAATATACCCATGTTTAGGCCATTTGGAATGAGAAATTATTTTTAACGTGAAACTTTTGTAAAATTTTTTAACCTCCACTTTTGTCAAGTAGTTGATAAATGTTATTTGTAACAATCCCAAATCCATCAGTAAAATTAGTCTGTCTTTAGAATAGTTCAGCCAAGAGGGTCAGGTCAATCTATATCAAATCATCTAGGTCTTGAAACCCATGGTCTCGGAATATCATGAAAAATTTCAATTTGTTCTACTTCCCACCCTTATTAACCATGTCAAATTTTATTTTGATACCTTAAATACTTTTTAAATTATTCATTTTTTAAATTTGTTAAAAAATACGTTTATTGTTGTTTCTGAGGTTTTTAGTGATTGCGACGTTGATTTAATAAAAAACTTGTAACTTTGTCAATTTTCATTATATCATAATGATTTCTTCACTAAAATTTTAATAAAAATATACAGACTAAGTTAAAAATGCATTTAGCAACTTATCTCTTAGTTGCTGCAGTAAATTTAGCTCAAACCTGGATGAAATAATTTTTTTGAAGAACATAAAATTTTAAAAATGCGATTTAAGATAAAAGGCACTACAGTAACCAAAGTATTTTTTTTAATATAGTCCTAAAAGTATAAGTTAGCAGGTTTTGGAAGAAAATTTGTTGTTTTTTGACTGCCAGTAATTTTAACCATTAAATAATACACATCTAATGGTTCATACACAATATAGTGAAAGTATGTTATGAAACTTTATTTGATCCGAAGTTGTTAAAATATTGATGACACAATCAATTTATCATTGATTTAAGAATTATTATAATTACACTTATTACACTGTGTAAATAACGTAAACAAAGAAAATGCCAGGCACCTGTGGCAACAAGAAAATGTAAAGAATAAAGATTAAGCAGTTGAGTCACCATCACTCTTTCCTAATAGGTGTATGCTTCACTGAAGCATGCTGCTTGTTACAACATGAATAATTCAGGATTCAACATGAATGTCCCCTTCACCTCCACAAACTACAAGCATAGGCCTTCAATAATTAATTTTATTTGGACTGTGACTATTAATGAAAGTTTGTAAAGTGTATTTATTAAAATGTCTGTAAACCAATCTGAACAGTATACTGTTGGAAAAGGAAATGAAGGAAATGGAATGAATGCCATAAGTTGAGTTATACACAACAGACAAAGCTGGTCAGTAATACGTCGCTCGAACAATCAGAAGTTAATATATTAAGTCTGAGGAGTGGGGTGAGTTTAGAACAATCAATTTCTGTCTGTGAGCATTATAAAGCACTTTTCTTAAATAAGTTTAAGACCTACCAAAAATTCTGTATGGACCCATTCCAGTCTCACATGAAAAATATATCAAAATCTTTAAGAGTAATAAGTTTGGAAGTCTCTCAAAAAAATTAACAATTTACAAAACTGTGTAAAATCAGTCCCTGGGCAGAAAATATGTGAAACAAACATGACACACTATTGCATGATGAAAGTGAAATTGAAGAAATGAGGTGAAGAAATTGAAGTGGAGAGATAAGCAACTTAGAACTATCTATTTCTAAACAACAGAAATTAGAAGAACTAAATTCAACCATGCAAAATTTAGGAAAAAGCTATGCAAAGAGAAAAAGTGAATCTGTTACTAGTACGTTAAAATCAAAAGTAAGCAAGGTTTTAGAAAATGAATTTACTTTAGCAGATGAATCTCAACTTGCATTGATAAAAAAAAATTGAACAAAACGTAAAGAATATGGATAGACTAATAAACTTAATGAAAGATAAGGTTAATGTTACCACATCACAAAGAGAAAAAAATACAAATTTTAACTGTAGTTCCTGCTTCATGAAGCAGAAAAAAGTAATTGAAGAATTCAATGTGAGTGACTATATTGCATGTAAAGCTAAGAATCTCCTTAAAGACAAGGGTATAATTGCACTACCTGAGCCAAGAAACGGACATCCAGTCAATGAAAATGTGATTAAGCTTGTCAAAACCTTTTATCAAAGTGGTGAATACTCTCAATTTATGTCAGGTATTAAAGATAAAATAAGCATTTCAAAAAATGAATACATGCAAAAAGTGTTGTTAGGAAATTTGAATGAGCTGTACTCCGCAAAAAGTGTTGTTAGGAAATTTGAATGAGCTGTACTCCGCTTTCAAGTTTGAACACCCAGGTCTTAAAATTTAACTGTCCAAGTTCTGCATGCTCCGACCAAAATGGTGTATATTAGCAAGTACTGCTGGTACACATTTTGTCTGTGTCTCTACTATTCATAAAAATTTTCAATATTGCTTTACGCTTGTTCAATTGAAGAAAACTACAATGAACTTAATGATAAGTTAGTATGTTCAAGAGACAACAGAGACTGTATGTTACTATACTGCTCAAACTGTCCTTCAAGCGACAATCTAAAATCCTTCATTATGGAGAAATTCCATTCAAATCATTCATTATGGAGAAGAGTGGGATTCTAATGATCAGGTGACATATTTTGCTTGGATATCTACTGACAGAACTCAACAGGTGCAGTTCACCGTAACATTAGGAGAATATCTAGAAATCTTAGTTGGAAGCCTAGAAAAACTAATACACTCACTCACTCTTTCATTACAAAATCTCAGGTTAGATATTTGAAAAAAATCAAAAGCAATCTGAAAGTAGATGAAGCCATTGTTCTTATTGATCTTAGTGAAAACTATTCTTTTGTTTTGCAAAATGAAGCCCAAGGGTATCATTGGACAAGCAACAGCTGTTTTCTTCATCTAGTTGTGATCTACACACGTCATGACAACAATGAAGACCTAATAGTTTCTTATTTGTGCATAATGTCTGATGATTTAGAGCATGATGTACCATTTGTTCATGAAAACATAAAAGGTTGTTGCTGAATACTTGAAAAAAAGTTTTCCAGAGGTGAAAAGCATGACTTATAGTGATGGATGTGCACCACAGTATAAAACCTGTAAAAATTTTCTCAGTTTGTGCCTTCATGAAAAGGACTTTGGATTTAAAGCTACATGGTCTTTTTTTGCCACTAGCATGAGAAGTCACCTTATGACAGTATTGGTGGGACTGTCAAGTGCATTGTGACAAAAGCAAGTCTCCAACGTAGTCCTGGTAATACTATTGATAGTGCCCAAAAATTCTTTTGTAAGACAAAAATATAAAACATAAAATTTACAATGATTAAAAAAGAAACAATGATAGAGGTACACCAAAAACTCGAGGCTCGTTTCTCCAAAGTTAAGAGAGTTCTTGAGACACGTAGTTTTCACCACTTTGAACCAAAATCTGAAGACTCAAATGTAAGTTTGATGAAAATTTCTGCACAGTCTTCAATTTTTCTGGAGAAAACCCATCAGTGAAGATGTCTGACGTTAGTGCACATAACTACATTGCCTGCACTTATGATGACCAATGGTTTTTTAGATTAGATTTATCAAAACATGAAGATGAAGATATAACATTGAAGTTAAATTTCTGCATTCCCACAGTCTTTCTTTGTCTTTTTACTGGCCCTAAAAAGAAGTTATTTGCTGGATTCCTGTGAGCAACATAATTTTATGTGTCAACCTGTCAGTCACAAAAGCATCCTGGAGAATGTATCATTTTCTTGATAAGGAAATTAGTTCAATCAACCTTCAGTGCAACAAAATGTTAAAACAAACACACAAGTCCATAAATAACAAGGTGTTGGTGTTTCGTGCAAAACAATTTTATTGTAAGACACATTTCTGTAATTCCAATGATATAACAGGTGTAAATAGCAAATGAGCCTACGTCAAGACTTTTAGAAGTTTGTAAGTTCTTCTTTAATTCACTGATTTTATTCAATTCGTTGTATGTTAACTTTTAAAGTTTAGTCAAAATTAAATTATATACTTTCAAGTCTTAATAAGTTTAAAAAATGGTACTTAGTACACAAACTTATCTATGATTTTCTGTACTAAATTAAACAAATACAGTAAGTAATGTATATTTTAGAAATGAGCCATAAATTGGTTATAGGATCTTGATACTATCTCGAGTTGTACCATATTAATGTGAATTATGTGTCAGTTGTTTGATGATGTATTAATATACTGGCAGTAAAAAAACCACAGATTTTCTTCCACAACCTACTTGCTCATACTTTTAGGATTACAGTGGTACCTTGAGATACAAATGTCCTAACATATGAATGTTTTGAGATACAACATGAAATATTCTAAAATTTATACCTCGACATACAATGAAAAATTTGAGATACGAATTTGCAATGTGCGATAATTGCATAGGTGATCCCTAGATCGCAGAGCGTTGGCTCAGCTTTCCTCCCGCCGCTTCTGCCCGCTATGTTGAGACCAGTGTCCTCTGTATGGCCGCCACGACATGTTATTCGCTTTGTTTGTGCCTGTTTTTCATGTCATTTTGGATAGTATATATACTGTACTCTGCATATTTTGTTATTTTAACCATGGATCCCAAAGTTAAAGACAAAACCGGTGAAAAGAAAAGCCTAAGAAAATGATCTCAATGGAAGCGAAACATGAAATTATTGCAAAGCATGAGCATGGCGTTCGTATCATCGACTTGGCAAATGAGTATGGCCGCAATTCCTTCTACAATATCCACGATCATCAAGCAGAAGGAAGCGATAAAGAAGCTGCAACCTTCCAAAGGCATCACCCATTATTTCAAAGCTACGAACTAATATACATGATGAGATGGAACAGCTACTTTTATTATGGATTAAGGAGAAGCAATTAGAAGGTGACTCTGTTTCTGAAGCGATTATTTGTGAGAAGGCTGGCGCCATCTTCCAAGAGCTCAAGCGTGATGTAACCAAGACGGAGGGAGAATCAAGGCGGCTTTGAGGGGTTGAAAGCTAGTCGTGGCTGGTTTGACAATTTTAAGAAACGAAGTGGCATTCATTCAGTTATTCGTCATGGAGAAGCATCTAGTGCAGATATTAAGACGGCTGAAAATTTCATTAGGGTTTTTGAAAAACTCATTAGTGAAGAAGGATACCTACCGCAACAAGTGTTCAATTGTGATGAAACAGGGTTATTTTGGAAAAAAATGCCTAGGCGCACGTTTATCACGGCTGAAGAAAAGAGTCTACTCGGCCACAAGGCTATGAAAGATAGGCTAACGCTTGCCCTTTGCGCTAACACTATTGGGGGACTTCGAAATAAAACCGTTGCTAGTCTACCACCCGGAAAACCCAAGGGCCTTCAAAGCTTATAAAGTTATGAAAGAAAAATTACAAGTTCTGTGGCGTGCAAACAGTAAAAGATGGGTGACCCGTCAGTTTTTTATTGAGTGGATGAACATAGTTTTTGGGCCTTCAGTGAAAAAATACTTAATCGATAATGGTCTATCGCTTAAGTGTGTCCTTCTGTTGGATAATGCTCCCCCTCACCCTCCTGGCCTTGAGGATGACCTTTTAGATGAATTTAAATTTATTAAAATTGTCTATCTGCCACCCAATACAACATCTACCTTTCAGCCCACGGATCAACAAGTTATCTCCAATTTTAAGAAACTTTTCACGAAGCATCTTTTCAAGTGTTGCTTCGAAGTTACCGAAAATACGAACCTAACATTGAGGGAGTTTTGGAAGAATCATTACAACATTGTGATCTGTCTTAAGCTTATAGATATTGCCTGTCAAAGTGTTACCAAAAGAACATTGAACTCAGCTTAGAGAAAATTATGGCCAGATGTTGTTTTAAAACGAGAGGAATTTGAGGGATTCGAACCTATTGAGGAGGAGATCGTATCCATTGGTCGCTCCATGGGCCTAGAGGTAGACGAGGCAGATGTTGCTGATCTCATTGAGGAGTATGCTGAAGAACTCACGACGGAGGAGCTGAAGGAGTTACAGAAGATTTCCCACTCGGGGGTAATGATGGAACTCAGCAGTGAGGAGGAGGTCGAGCCGGAGGAGAAACTTACTTCACGTGAAATTAGTGATATCCTTAGCAAGTGGCAGGAAGTGTCTGATTTTGTGGAAAAAAGACACCCAGAGAAATTGTCTACAGGGAAAGCAAGTGCCTTATTTGATGATAGGTGTCTCAAACTCTTTCGTAACATTTTAAAAAGAAGGCAAAAACAGACCTCTCTTGATCGTTACCTTGTGAAGGTCTCACGCAGTGAAAGTCAGGAAAGTGAGGCCAAAAAGGCCCGACGTTAAAGTGATGATTAATAAACATTATGTGTGTTATTACTCGTTTATATACAAATTGTGTATATTATATGTAATTTAACTGTGTTTTGGGTTAGTTTCATATCGCTAGAACGCATTAATATATATTACATTATTTTAAATGGGAAAAATTGCTTCGAGATACGATTTTTTTGCTGTACGACGATGATCACAGAATGAATTAAATTCGTATCTCAAGGTACTGTATATAGAAAAAATACTTTAGTTACTGTAGTATCTTTTATCTTAAATAGCATTTTTTCTTCAAAAAAATTATGAAATCCAGGTTTGAGCTTATATTTACTACAGCAATTACAAGATAAGTTGCTAAATGCATTTTTACCTTATTCTGTATATTTTTAAAAAAACTTTAGTGAAAAAACCATTGTGATATGATGAAAATCGACAAAGTTATGTTTTTTACTGAATCAACATCACAATCACTAAAAGCCTTGGAAACAATCTATTTTTTAACAAATTTAAAAAAATTAATAACTTAAAAAATATTTAAGACATCAAAATAAAATTTTACATGGTTAATAAGGGTGGGAAATAAAACAAAAAATTAAAAAAAATTTGAACAAATTAAAAAAATTTCATGACATTCTGAGACCATGGGTTTCATTTTAATTTTTAGGATGATTTGAAACAGACTGACCCAAGAAGAAATTATAATACATTCTTAAACAACAACTAAAAAAACATATTTTGATGTGATAAACCTTGCCTGATATAGCCATAGTACTTGCTCAAAACTGATCTGGCATTAATTATGGAAAATAATAAATCCAGTGTTTAAAATTGCCAAGTTTTACAATTACTTTTAAGGCTGCACCAACCAAATTAAGCTTGAATAAGTCAGCTGTTTAAAAAAAAGAATTGTCAAATTTCAAATTAAACTTATAGTAAAAGATTAACAAGAAATTCCATTAATACTTACAATAACATCAGTAATAGGTAGGCACTGCTCATGAAATGAGTGATGGCAATAAAACATTAAAATGTTATCAGCTTGACTAAGATCTGTTAACAGAACAAAAACTTCATAATAAAAATTTTTCTTAATAAATACTAATGTAATGGTCTTTATGTTACTTCTCAATTTTATTTATTAATTCTAGCACAAAATTTCAAGTAAAATAGCTAATGGGTTAAAAATCTAAAAAAAATTATTTAAAATTTGCTTTTTTTTTAAATTCTGACTAAAGAATCTTTTAAAAATAAAAGTTATTCAAAATATTTCTACAACCAATTGGATATTCAAATTATTATATTGTTTATAGTGCTGATTTTTGTACCTAATTAAAGAAACCTAGACAGGTGCAGCATACAGCATAGTAGCTTCGCATACATCCTTATATAGAACATGGTTCTGAAATTACACCCTCAATTACGATGAATTGCTCTTAGACCAATGAAGAAAGCAAAGTAAGCCTTTTAGGCATATTGAAAGTGCTCTTTGAATCAAAGATTCTTATCAAGGATAACACCCAAATACTTCTGCAGTGAGGCATACCTAATTTGATGAACTACCACTGATACGTGACACGAGGTCTTTGTGTAGCAGCTAGTCTGCCATTGAGCAACATCATCATTGTTTTCTCTGGGCCAAACACCATCTTATGTTGCAAACTCCATAACTGGATTATCTTGCAAGCCTGGGCTGCCCTGAATTCAATCTCATTCCTCAAATTCCATTTAATCAGTAAAAGTCCATCACCCGCATACTTGATGATGTGACATCCACTGGGTAACCTCAACCACATCAAAGAATCAAATTCAATAACCCAAAGCAGGGAACACTACCCTACGGACAATCTTTAAACAGTGTTCTTCCTACTTCTGAGATGCTGTTTTGAAGAATGTCTTGATTGCTGAAATAACTATTCAGCTCATTTTGTGTACAGTCACACTTCTGCAGCTGAAATAGGGCACAAGGCCACCACAAAGCTCCTGATAAGTCCAAAAAGATACCTAAGACATAATCAAACTCACTAGAAGAAAAAATGTTCGTACCTTAAAAATAACATCTTCCGTGCCCCTGTCTGGGCGAAAATCATACTGATCAACCATCATAAACTTTCTAGAATTCAAACTATTATTAATATGAAGATACAATACCTTCTCAAAAAACTTTCCAATAACTGGCAGGAATGTTAGGATGTTGTATTAGAGTGGGGTCCTTGTCACCTGCTTCAAACAACAAAACTTTCCAGCAAACAGGGAAATAACCAGCAAAGAGCATCCATTAAAAATTGTAGTCAAAATACCACGACAAATTTCGATAGAACAGACAAGGAGCTCCATCGTGATTTCATTGAAATCCAGGGCTTTATTCCTATCAGAACTGCAAATTACCTGACCTGTCTCTGGCTCTGTAATTTCCACAGATAAAACAGCAAAGTGAAACACAGCAACTATCTCTTGGATTCACAGGTGATACACAATGCACCTCTAAAATATTCTAAAGAAATTTAATTTTGAAAATTTAATATCTATGTTTATACATCGATTGTTGAGAAAAAGAAATAGCTGAACCAGAGGTAGCTCAGATGAATAGGCAACAACTCAAGTGCCACAAGTCTGAAGATCGAATCTCTTTCTGGACAATTTTTTTTCAGTTTCTTTTACATTTATTTTTTTTATTGTGAAAAACATTTTTCAATAAAGATGATTAAAAAATATTTTTTTTTAAAGAAACTGATATTTAAAAAAAAAATTATTCCTTTTTTCAAGAATATTTTTTTGCCATTATTTTTATTAACAAAATGTAAATATTGAAGAATTATAATTTTATCAGATTCACTTTGAAATTAATAAGGACTGAGTTTTATTTGTAAGATGTTATCCTTGGAAGTTTTAAAATCCCATCCTATTTACATGAACTGGAATTTTGTAGTAATGATTTTTGAAGAGATTGCTGTTACCTACAAATACCTGAAGGAAGCACATATAATATCATACAAAGGAAAATAATAAAGTTCATCAGTAATACAGACATCACAACTCTAAAAGCAGCAGAAAGGTTTCAAACAAAAATCAGAGGATTAATTTCCTAATCTTTTTATGCATTTGTACTAAATACAGATCAGACTGGCTGCCAGTTCTAGACAAGATACAGCAGATAACTCGACTTCCAAGAAGCAAAACCCAGTTTTTGTGAAACAGAATTATACAAATGCAACAACAACTCATTGTATATGGCACAATACATAATGAATATACCAGATAAACTGCTTCCTTTAGTCTTTCTTTGCTTGTAAGAGCCCAAAAATACATTTGGACTTGTTGCTAACAAGGAAAAAGCTTTGGAAGAAGAATTCAGAAATATTGTGGTGATGTATTCCAAATGTCAAAAATTAAGGGAAGATTTACACAGTAAATTTCTGAAAACCACTTTGAAGCCACATGTAAAGAGTAACCCAGTTCTTCAAATAATTAATTCATAAGATGGATAAACAAATAGTGTTTTGTATGACTCCATCTTAGACGATGCTAGGCAAGCAACGTCTCAAGAACGGTTGGTCTATGAGACTGTACAAGTCGTACACTTCATTTACATTTATACATTTCATCCTCTGAAGTACTTTATGGTGGTTCCGGACACTAAACAGAAAAAGGCAAGCAACTTGCACCCTTAAAATTATTCTTCCAAGGTGCACACCATTCTGCGCCAAAAATACATGTGACTTATTTTTGTAGGCAACTGAAGAACTTTATTATATGGCTGCAAAATGCACTTGCCCTTTTGAACGAACAAAGAGAAATTGAATCTCACAAGGATGGACTTCACATTCATTTCTTGGCACTTTATCAGACAAGTGCTTTCATTTTCAAACCAATGATAAAATGTGTATAGTTCACTACTAAATTGACAGATGACATAACTTTTTAAAATATATATAAAATTTGCTTTCCTTTCAAAACCAGTTGTTCTTGTGGCGAGGTTACATTCATCACAGATCTATTCATTCTGCATGTATTCACATTGCAACTGCCTCTGACTGGACATTTGCCTCTTGTAGTAAAAAAAGTGTTATATCTTATATTTATGTTATATTTACATATTTTTGCAAAAATAAAAAAGTTATATGATCCTTGATATCATATTTATCTCATTTATTACTATGGGTGTTACTATTTATTTTATTTCCAGATTTTCCCTTTGGTTTTATGTAGAAGTATAAGATTGGACAAGTCCAGACACATATCTGGACATTCTCAAGATTCATTCTATTTATTTACTTTAGTATTGATTCTCATCTTTTTTTCATATCTTCATAGATTAATGTGATTTTTATAAAAAAACTGATTCCAATGTTAGTATAATAAGGTACAGCATTATAAACTGATGAGTCTCGGAATCTACGAGCAGATGAGCTGGTGAAGATGAGTTGGTGATTTCAGAGTGTGCACACGTATTGTATATCGCTCTGTGTTTAACATAGTTTTCATCGAGTTTTTTGAAGTTTTAAATGAATACAGACACTGGATGTTGTTGGCTAAGTTTTATGGACATGTTTACAAAATTTTGAGTTGATCAGAAACAGAATACATTTTTTATTGCGATTTTCTTGAGAACAGTAAATTTTAGGCTGCTGCTACACTTGAAGGAAAGTTTTTTGTGATTATAGTGAGTTTTTGATTGATCAATTGAGGTTCTGATCAGTGCTGGGGACGCTGGGGCACTTCAGTAAGTTTTGAACTATTTCTGAAGAGCTACAATCAAGTTATGTGTAGATATAGTGTTTTATAAACTTTTGAGCTTATAAACGCATAGCCGGTATAATAGAGAAAAATTTTCAAAATCCTATGGACAAGTTAAATCAAGCTTGTGACATAGGTGGTTTACAAGTAAGGACTTATACAAATTTCTGCTATTTCACTTGAAATAATTTTTAGGAACTAAAAATTACAAAGAACTGATGAACAGACTTGGTTCGGTGTTACTATTGCTTAAACAGAACTTAGGCTCAGGGCTGAGTAAATATGTGGCTCAGCATGAGAAGGAGCTTATTTAAGAGATTGAGGTTGTTGACAGAGTATTCTCAGCCATTAAAAATTATAACACAGGCATCGCAGCCTGATTCAGTTAAGGAGCTGGATTTGGAAGATATTCTTGTACGAGAAATATCAGTGGATGAGATATTGGATAAAATTCCCTTAGGTAGCCATCCGTGATCATGAATAGGGTGCGGCAAGTGAAAGACCTGACTGAAGGGAGTGGATATACTAACTGCTTTGTGGACATCTCCTGCTCCAGGAGGACAGATGGAGGCAGGCCCCGGGATGACAGTTTGAAACCAGGTGATATAGTGTGTGACATCTTGTCTCTTATTGGGGATGATGACTGGACAGTTCAACGTAGCAAATTTACAATTTGCTATAGTTTTGCTGAAGGGAATCTAGTGACATACATTAAAATCTTGAAGTTAATCAAGTGAGTACTGATGAAGTCTTGAGTCCCTGGAGTTTATACTACCAGCTGGTTCTATTGGCTTTGCAGTATGACAGTTACTGATATATTTATTCAAAGAGAGTTAAAGACCGTTGTTGGTGATGTTACCAAGATCTGCAGAGACAGGTGAAAGTTCAACATCAACATTGGCATCAGTTAGATGGGTGACTCCCCCAGTATAGGATAGCCATGTTGTAGTGGTGCAGGCACAAGGAAAGTCATACGCAGACCTACTAAAAACAATGAAATCCTCCGTTACGAAGGATGAAGCAGAGGAAGTCTTATCACTGAGAAAAGGCATTTTTGCAAAGATCTGCTGGTACATTTCATCCGGTTTACCGGTGGTCAGATGCAATAGCAGAGATGATACAGAACCTCCAGAGTCTGCAATGCTGGAGATGCCTGAAAAGAGCAAGCGGTGCCAAGTATGGCGAAGCTGCAAGTAGATATATCACTGCTCGAAGACAAGATAAACAATTGCTCAACTACAAGATAAACCAGGCCAAGATCAGTATGGCGGAAATTATGATTGGTGAGTTAGATGCCGATCTGTGGGGGCAGGCCTATAAAATAGTCATAAAAAGGCTTGGCAGATGCTTGCCCATCCTCATGATGGAAAATGTACAACAGGTATCAAGACTCTTTCTATGAGAAGACAGCGGTTTGTTTCAAATAACTGACTGTGAGGGTAAACATTTCACACAAGATGAGGTTACAGCAGCCATTTTAAAACTTGAAGATAAGAAAAGCCTCGGACCCGATGGGGTACCTTCAGCGGTGTTAAAAGGTCTTGTTAAGAAAGTTCTGTGGGAAATGACTGACATCACTCACTATGGACTACAGCATAAATGTTTTCTAAGATGTTGGAAAGACTCAAGATTGGTCTTTTTACTGAAACATATAGGAGATGAAGCCAACACTGATTACCAGCCGCTTTGTCTCATAAATAGTATGGGCAAGGCGGTCGAGAGAATGCTTGCATCCCGTATTATAGAAGAACTTGGAGCAGGTGATGGAATACAAGAAAATCAGTATAGGTTTTGATGATGCAGGTCAACACTACAAGCTCTGCACAAACTTGTGATTTCGGCCATCTCTGTTAAGCAAGGGGCGCAGCGGACGAGGAGAATACCCATGATGATATTACTGGACGTTCGTAATGCTTTTGGAAAGATTACTTGTGGTGCGATTATGTCAGTGTTGATGACTAAGGGCATAAGTGCCTATCCCCAGAGGCAAATAGCAGAATACTAGTTAGAGAGATGGATAATGGCAGAAACATGGGACGGAGTACTAATGTTCTAGGTTTTCAGAGGTGTCCCTCAAGGATCAGTCCTGGAATCTTTGTTAAGGTTACTGGTCTATGACGATGTCCTTGGTTTTCCGTTACTGCTGGAAACACAAACTGTGGCTTACGCAAACAATCTCGCTGTTCTGGTCAGCGGCAGAACAGAGGTAGATTGGAGGAGAAAGGCAATACTGCCTTAGCCACGGTTGGATCATGGATGCAAGAACATGGTCTAGAATTAGCACCACAGGAGTGTGTGTATGTTATGCTCGCTGGTAGATGGACAGTTGGTAGAATCAATTGGGGTTGGTGGACAGCCTCTTAGAGTAAAAATAAGATAAATTTTCTGTGCACAGACAGACAAGGCCTGTAAGTTTAGCCTACATGTTGTGGATAGATGCCAAAACACAGAGAAAAACTGAAGATGTTAAATACGCTAATGCCGACCCAAATGGCCCCAAGGGCATCTAGGCACAGACTGATTATGTCAACGGTCATGTCTGCCCTACTTTATGCTGCCCCAGTTTGGAGTGGCAAATTTTAAAAGGAATCTGACAAGACTTCAAGGAGTACATCGGCACATGTTGGATGTTGTCTCTTTTTACCGTACATTATCATACGAGGCAGCATGTGTGCTGGCATCTGTTTTACTATGTCTGTTTTATTATGGCTGCTTGGACGAAAAGGTTGAGAACTGATTTAGATACCTGGATATCAAGGAAGCATGGAGAGGTTAACCACTTCATTACACAGATGTTCACTGGACATGGTGCCTTTGAATTTTATCTCCACAGATTTGACAGGTGTGACTCCCCCTGCTATATGTTATGTAGTGGGGTGGATACCATGCAAAGAATGGCACTCTTGGTGTAACAAGCTAGTATAGAGACATTAAGCGTGGAAGGGCTAGTACCATTTATTCTGGCCACTGAAAATAATTGGAAGGCATTTGAAAAATGCTAAAACTAAGGCGACGTAATTGTGACAAAATACTTCAGCAGAAAAATAAAGATGACAGTAGGAGGGAAAATCACAGGTGCGTTGTTCATCATGGGTTAGCTGATAGAGGAAGGGCAGGTAGCTCTGATAGGGGACAGCTCGCTGAGGTGGGCTGTCTCTTATGAGTGATTGGAGATCCCGGGGGATATTTAGGATCAGAGAAGACTGAGACCAGGTCATATACTGATTCCATGAAAAGTCCTGAGACCAGGTGAAGAATTGGACTGGAGAGCAAATGGGTGAAAGACAGCCATCTATGAAGCCATCATTCATCTGCACTTGTGCAGATGGGTGATGGTGATGAGGCACAGAGACTCTTGACCTCCCAAGCTCAAAAGCCAGCCCTGAGGTTGTGCTATGCTTGACTGCTGATCTGACCTTGGGTGGGAAGAAATGGTGAACTACGAGTTTTTAGTCAATAGGGTACGGGCACACATAGGTTCTAAATAACATCTAGCCAAAACCATGCTAGTTTGACACTCCCCCAATAGTAGGAGGTACGTAAATGGTATTTCTCCACAACAGATTAAAAAAATAAAAAAACGATCTGATGAGTAGATATAGATTAGAAAGACACTTTGTATGAAAAAACATGTATTGAAATCAGGCAGAACAAGTACAGATTAACAGAGGATCTTTCCAACATGTGGAAGAAATCTGTGGTTGTGCAGAGGTGCATCCTCTCATGTGTCTCTTATTTAACCTTTCAGGAAGCTCAAGATGACTCTGAGAGGCATCAAATTTTAATGCCATATCGATCAATAATAGACATTACACAGTATAGTACAATAGTTGATGCAGGTTTTGCTCTTTACACAAATGGTCTTCAGCAACTTCTAAAATAAGTATGTAACTCTTTATAAGCCCTAACCGTTAAACAATAGAAAAAACATGCTATTTTTACACAGAAATTACCATAATTCCTATAAGAATTCTTTAAATATGTTATAATTTATAAGAATAATGCAGAAAATAATATAAATTAATAATGTCAGTAAACAAATCTTAATTACAGATTTTACAGACAGAGAACTATCTTCATTTGAAAAAAGCTAGTAACATGATAAAGAAGTTAGTTTCAGTTTTAAGAAAGTAGTGTTTTAATAACTGGTCAGCAATAAAGAGTAATGTGAATCCATTTCCAAATAAACATAAGTTTGTGATTTACCTTTAACAATGATTTTACGATGACATGCACCACAATACTGTTCATCTGTAACAAAATTAATCAATAAATTGTGTAAACCTGAAATAGTTTTGAAGTTTAAAAAAGGGGCTTAAAATATATATTTATTATTTCTAAATTACATAAAGAATTAATGTTACTGAATGAATAAATAAATATAATTTCAATAAATAATGTTAACGAATTATATTGTTAATGGCAATAATACCATTTTTTTAATCGCTGAAAACAAAAGCAAAAGAGCATATACTTTATTAATTACATGTAATTTGTAAGTATTCACAATTTATGGTATTAAGTTTATATTATTGAGTTCATGTAACATAAAAATTAAAAAAGAAAAAATTGTTAAATTGGCAAAAAAACCTGGCTGTAGAAACCCCAAATTTCAAAAGACTTTTACTAAATGATCATTTTATCAAATTTAACCGTAACTGGTAGGTTTAGACAGAAAAGATATAAATGATAATAGTAATATATAAATGGATAATATTAATAAGTACATTATTAATATTAATGTGACATTAAAAAAACTATTGTTTTCAACAAATTAATGTTAACAATAATTAAAAATGCTATACTCTAAAAGAATTCAAATTTTAAAAATTATTAAATTTTTTTATCACGGAATTAATTAAGGATGTAGATTGTATTATGTGTGTTTTGAAAGCCATAACTGAAATTAATTATTATTATAATAAAATGAAGTTAAATAATACTTTACATTATTAAATAAAAGGATTATTACAAGGTAATTAGAAAACATTTACATATAATTTTGTAGATAAGAAAAAACTGCCAATGGAAATATGAATATAATTAATAAAATCAAAATAAATGTTAATAGTTATGAAAATTATTTAGTTACGAACTAGCTGTTTTATACATAATTTATTCAACATGAAATACGTGTACATTAATTAAAAATAAAAACAAAAAACAATTTATAAAAATTCAGTAGTCAAGGTAGTAATCTGATTAAAATAGTGAAAAATCAAAAAATAAAACTAATTCAAAGAAAACCTATAAGATCCTATACATAAATATGAAACGGTTAACATTTATATTCAGTTAGCAGATGAAGTTCAAAATTATATACTTATTATAAATAGATAACTTTTTATCTTTCATCCATGAAATAATTTTACTGTGAAATTAATTTTTTTATTGTAACTCACTTTTCGCAATAAACCCCACTATTTGATAACTGATCAGCCAAGTTATCAAATGGAATCTTGAAATTCCTAACTGTGGTTGTATGTGAATAACTATCCAGAAATTTCCTGTTCTTCAACTGCAAATGATCAGTAACAATTTATTTTTTTTTAAACAATATCTTGTTGAAAATATTATCTCCTACCTATAATGCTAAAATCTTAAGTAATTAAAAACATTTATTTTTCTATTGCCAACATTATAAACATAAACTCTAACTTTTTGAATTTTTACAAAGGGCTTCAAAAAAAGATTTATATTACCTTGTATTGTTTACCTATCATGTTTGTGTAACCCGCTGTTATAAATTACCACGTAAATTATTATTGTATCTATCATGTTTGTGTAACCCACTGTTATAAATTACCAAGTAAATTATTATTATTGTATCAGCAATCACTTATTGTAGTATCACACAGTAATTTTTCTTTCTTCCAATATCATGTCATATTTATTGTGCTGTGTAAAAAGAAAACAGCAATGAATAGCATAACTTTCCTGGTTATGCCAATCAGCATTCTAGGCTATGCTGGTAAAGTTATGCAATTCATTTTTAAAATACATAATAAAAAAAAATTAATAAAATAACTATTTTAATGTTACTGATTTAAAAAAAAATGACTAAATACAAAATTACTTATTTAATTATATTTAAATCGTTTAATTTATGAAGCCAAGATGCTCAACAAAATTACTTATTTAATTATATTTAAATCGTTTAATTTATGAAGCCAAGATGCTCAACAAAATTTTTAATAATAGTTCTTGTATTAAGTACTGTTTACCTGTCTTAGCTTCATTTTTTTATTACATGTTGATGTGTTCTGGAAGATCTCCATTGTCAGAACTTATTGAAGTAGCAGTACATATAGTAAAAGAATGAAGCTAAGAAAGATAAACAGTACTCAACATAGAAATCATAGTGTTCTTAGCAAAAAATATAATAATAGTCCCTAAAGTTCAAATAGTTACTAAGTGGTGAGTGGTGATAATAATTTTAAAAGTACTTTTTAAAATTGTTAAAAAATGCAAAGATACAGCTGCAATTCAAAGCCGTAATAAATAAATAAAGTTGTAATTTTCTAGGAAGGGGTGAAAATTTTTGGCTAATTTTTTTCATGTAATACTAAGGAGTAAGGGCATTGCATTTAAACCTAATGGATCACTTGCAATATGGATTTAAATTTAAAATAAATTAATTTTTTTCTTTTTAAATTAAAGAATATTTTTTGTTGCCAGACTGTTGGAGTAGGATGGGAAAACAATTTTTATATCGGTTTGAAGACCTATTGATATAGAAAACATAGATGCAAAAAACTCTCATTAAATCCTTTTCTGAATCAAGAATAGAAAAAAAGAAGAAAACTATGCATTCTTTTTTTGGGGAAGAGGTGAATATTAAATAAACATTTTTTTATAATTTGTATGGTTATAAAAAAAAAGTCAACTTTTGTATCAAAGGTTTTTTGCTAAAGTGCTCCAGTAAAGATTTGAAATTTTATTTTAGCCAAAACTCCCATTTTTCCAATTTTTGCAAAAATTTAATATATTATTTCCACCTGAAGATAGTACCAGTCTAACCAGTTAAAGACAATTGGTCAATGGAGAACAGAATTTTAAAACCAACATACATATTCATTTCTCTTTGCATTATCTGCAATTATTTAAATCAATTTTTTTTTAAAAAGTCTCCATAAATATAAAATTAAAAAAAAGACAAATTTCTTAAATTTTTTTTTGACTGGTCTATATACTTTACTATTATAGCTGTAGCTCTGCTACAGCAGCATATACAGCTGGGAAAGTAAAAGAAGTAATTACTCAATCCTGGATACACAACCAGTCCCTGTGGTGAAAAATGTCACTTTTGGGGTTGAATGTCCCTTTTTTCAGTGGGTTAGGCAAGCTTATATGCTACTGTATACTGGCTCAAGGAAGAGACTAATGGGTATGGGATTCTTTTAATCTTGAAGAAGGCTGTCATTTTTCATTTTTAGGAGAGACTTACAGTACAAAATGAACTCATACATGTATTCAATATTTCATTATACATTCTTTTAACTATTAAGGTATACTGAAAATATTATTTTATGAATTTACTGAAGGAAGAAAATAATTTTTTCCTGTATTTAAATTAATTAATTATGAGATGAAATGTTAACAACAAGCTTCAAGAAAAATGTTAATTCGGATTTAAATCTGGAAACTTTCTCTGTTAAATTTAACTTAATGGCTAGTTAAAAAATATATTATTAAACAAACTGGTCCTTTGTATTAATAATAAACTGAAGAAAGAATGACTGACCTAAATAATTTTTCAAAACTTCTAAGTCGACTTAATTATATGTGTTATAATTTTGAATATGTAGTTCATCCCTGATGAATATACAGGGTCATTCACAGGAACCGGATGTTTTAAAAATAATCATAAAAAATTGAATATTTACTTTAAAAAAGTTTTATTGGTACTGAACACTTGTTAAATCAAAGCATTTGTTACTTACTCATGAACGAAAAATTATGTCCGGCAAGTGATGTCCATTTTGGGCAATACATTGTTGTAGCCTTTCACGGTAACCGGCCTCAATTCTTTGCAGCATGTCTACATCAATCTGGGTGACGTGATGACGAATTGCGATCTTTAGGTCCTCCAATGTACGCGGTTTATTGCCGTACACACGCGATTTCAGAAACCCCCACAGAATAAAAATCACAACTACTCAAGTCGGGGGGCCAAGGAATGTCGCCGAATCTGGAAACGATCCGTCCCGATCGTTTTCCAGATTCCAGAACGTCTTTCTGCCCAATACCGGCAATTCTGTTTGTTCACGAAGCCATTCAGATGAAAATGGGCTTTGTCACCCATTAACAATAACAAATTTTCATTTTCTTCAAAAATGGTAAGCATTTGTCGACAAAATTGTAATCGCTGCTTGAAATCTTGCTCGTTTAACTGCTGCACGACAGCTATCTTGTAAGGATGGAAATGCAGGTCTGTATGCAGAATTCGTCTTACCGTACTTGTGCTCATTTGAAGTGCTGCTGAATGCCTCTGAATAGAGCGGTGTGGGCTTCTGACAATGGCTTCCTTTACTCGTTCAATGTTTTCTGGAGTGCTAGCAGTTTGTCGGGGACCCGGTAGTTTTTTCTTCAATATTGAACCACTTGTTCAAAGGTTGTTTACCCATCGCAATATTGTGTTACGAGAAGGGACACTGGCATTACGATGAATGTTAAACTGACGGCGGAAATCTCGCTGAACAGCAGTTACGGATTCGTCATTTCACACAAAACTGTCATACGCGTACAGGCGTTGGTCTAGCGTCCACGGCTCCATCTCAAAGACTAAAATGTAAATGCTATGAACAAAGGAAACGTCAGACACCAGCCACGTGCCCCTCCCACCACGAACGCCCGAGTACAACCCACTTCAAAAATATTCGGTTCCCGTGAATTACTTAAGTACACAGTACTTAAAGTACTGTGAAAATAAAATGGTAATCACAATGTTGGAATGCAAGAGCATTTGGTTAGAAGAAAAAGATGAATTTTGGGCCAAGAGAGGTTATAAGAAATGTGCTATAATACTACTAAAAGGCTATGTATACAGACAGCAATAATAAGATAGTTGCACTTCTTTATGCATCCATCTATCACATATTTTAAATAAGCTGAAGGGCTCATTACAGTCATCATAAATCAGATGTCTACTATAATTTGTATCTGAAAATCAAATAATAACGTTTTTATTTGGTCAATCTTGTTTCCATTACTAATTTCAGAAATTAAATTTTTGAATAGGATTAAATACTCTAAATGATTAATTTCAAAACTCACAAAAAAATTACTGGTTTAAAGTTTTTAATTTCATTTTTTTAAGTGCATAAGAAGCATGAATGATCTGAATAGTCACAGATTCGCATATTTGGTATCCAGGTCATTCCACATCAAATCAACAAAAATAAATGTACTTCTCAGATTCATGCCCAATAATTCAAATAAAATTTACAGGTTCATTCTTGCTTCCTCTACCCATGAAGTGATGCAAAAAAATATTTTTTTCAGATTTTGCAGTCACTAAGTTTTTGTGTAGGACCCCATAAAAAATAAAATTGCAAAATGCAAGGTTTGGGTAATCACAAAAGAATAAATCTCTCAGCTCCTATAAGGGATAGAGAGCACATTTTGGTGTCAATTTAAAGCTCTTGGAATGGGCTTTAATATGATGTCATTTGGTAAGGTTTTGTGATATTAATAGTTCAAGGTTATCAAAAACATTATTTGACCTTGAATATATCCAAAAGTGTATTTTTTTAAATTTGAAAAAATATATTCTTGCTTCCTAATGTGTTGTATATCTGGTAAATATTTCATAATGGGACTGCAATGGGATCATATTAAGAAATAATTTTGTAATAATTAGGTACAGCAGTATATTCCAATTGTTCCCCCATGTGTCAATTGCTAATTGAGATTCAATCAATGAAAACCTTCCCCTTCCAGTCTTCCAGACTGCGTCACTCGATGAGGCTGAAGAGTAGCATGTCCTAGTGATGCATTCCTAGTGCCAGTAAAAGAATGTATATGTTTCATCCTGTTGAGACAGGTAAAGTAAGTCTGGATCATCTCTTTGAACAGAAAGTTCAGTGCTGTATTCCCCAAAAGGATTGATCATATCTATAAAGTGATCAAAAAAATATTTTTTTTCAATATTTTAGTCACTCTTTGTTAAATTTTTTTACCTCCAGGACCACCATTAGGTACTACTTCAGAGGATGAGATGAATGACAATTTTTGTAGCATGTAAAAATGCTATGCCGAGATTGGCACTATTTGTTAACTGAGCTTGACTTTCTCTACAAGTTTGGAGTTTTATGATTAAGTCATCACCGCCTTGGTCCAGAATACAGTGATAAGCATGGAACCATCAACTTCTACAGCTTCAAGTACAATGTACTGTTGCAATCCATTTGAAAAGTCAAGTCAAAATTTCTATAAGAAAAACCTGAGAAGTGTAAGCAAAAACTTGGTGCAAACATTTACTTTTCTAAACAAGATTACAAAATTGTTGATACTTGCCGCAAACAGTTAGAAGCATCTGCTAAAAACAATGCTGAAGAATCTATTTCTGATAAAGAATTTCAACAATTAGATCCTTTGTGTTCCCTAGAAAAAGATGAAACTATAAATACTCTGAACAAAAGTTTGATTGTTTTAAATGAATCACTTATTCAGAAAAAACAACTATGTGAGAGAAAATACCCTCAGGAAAAGCTTAAGTAGCAGTAAAGTGTAGTAAAAGAGCAGCAGTAGTGTTCAAAAGCAAAATATTAAACATGGATTCAGATTCTGAATAAGCTATTCCTCTCGCCTGTGGCTGTAAAATTATCAACCAATTGAAGGAAAAATTTACTACTATAAGAACATTTTATACTTAAAAAAATTATACTTATAAAAAAAAATGTATACTTATAATCATGATAAGAACATCAGGATGCAAATATTGACAATACCCCCTAAAAGCTAGAATTCAAATATATTCAAGATGAATTTGGAGTATCAAACTATACTGCAAGGAAAGCTAAATGCCTGGTTAAAGAAAAAGATGTCATGTCATGTTCTATCCTAAACCTGGTAGAACTTTAGATTTTAAAACAACAGAAAAAGTAAACTGATCTGTATGAGAGTGAGGAAATAAATCGAATGATGCCCGGAAAAAAAGATCTTATTTCTCTTAAGATAAATGGAAGACAAGAGCATGTTCAGAAAAAATTAATTCTGTGTAATCTACGTGGAGCTTTTGCATTGTTTAAACAGAGGTATCCACTGCTGAAAATAAGATTTTCAAAGTTATGTGAACTCAGGCCTAAGTACTGTGTTCATGCAGGTGTAAGTTGAACCCAGTGTTTGTGTACGTACAATGCACCAAACACAAAACTTATTGTTATGCATTGTAGAATGCAAGAACTGATAGAAGGTGACAGACTAATTAAGTCTTTCAAAGATATTGTGATGTATGTGGTGTGTGCTAATCCAACTGAAGCTTGTTACTTTGGAAATTGCAAAAATTGTCCTGGGAAGTTAAGGGAAGTATTGAGAAATTTTTTGAGCTGAACTACATTGAAAACATCATCTACAAACAGTAGATACAAGTTGAAAGAATGAGATGTTTTTGATATGAAGAACATCTTTTGAAACAATAGTCAAACCTACTGAAGAATTTATTAGTATACTTTTTGAAAACCTTCCGAAACTTCTTCAATACTCATTTCTTACTAGTCAACAGTCCAGTTACCTCACCTATCTGAAGCAATCTCTGAAAGAAAGTGAATATCTTGTAATCTGTGAGTGCTGAGAATTATTCATTCATTCTCCAGGATGCAGCCCAAGGCTTCCAGTGGAACAATGCACAGGCAACAGTTCACCCCTTCACAATCTATTTCCAAGATCCAACAACAAAAACATTGATGCATACATCTCTTGTCATAACTTCTGACAGTCTCATAATGAAAAAACAGCAGTGCACCTTTTTCAGAAATATTTAATTGGTTTCATGCAGTCTCATTTTACCACAAAACCAAGCCTGATCTATTACTAAAGTGATGATGCTGCCTCTCAGTACAAAAACAGACTCAATTTTCTCAACTTCTGTTACCATCAACCAGACTTTGGGATCAAAGCAGAGGAATTTTTTGCCACATCTCATGGCAAAAGTGTATGTGATGGTATGGGAGGGACTGTTCAAAAACTTGTAGCTAGAGCAAGTCTTCAAATGACCTAGATGACCAGATCAGTTGTACGGCTGGGCAAATGGATATATTGAGTCAATACATTTCCATTACAGTACAATTGAACAGCATAAAAGAGAAAAAGAGACTTTGAAGAGTAGGACAATGACAGCAAGAACTATACCAGGTACTCAGAAACTCTACTCTTTTGTTCCACTGAATAAGAAATAGGTACAAGTGAGGATGTTTTCATTTTCTAACAAACAGTAGCAAGCACAACAAATATTGAGGATGATCTTGGATCATCTTGGCTGGTTTTTTATCTGTACATATGATGTAAATTACTAGTGGTTGGGGTATGTTGGAGTATGTTCCAGACTCAAATGAGAAAAATCAAACGGTGAAGATGAAGTTCTTAAAATCACATGGATCTTCACCTTCCTTCCACTACCCAGACTTTGAGGATGTTCTTAATGTACAAAGGAGTGATGTTATTTCAAAAGTAGATCCCAGGGTAAATCCAACAGGAAGAGTTTATAACCTCTCAAAGCAAGAAGTGGACAATGCTAACCAGAAGTTGTAAAAAGAAGTGTACACTGTGTAATTCTCCTGTAAATATAATAATAATTATAGCTATACGAATTGCAGTAAGTGGTGAGTACATACAAGTTCATTATTTTATTTCACCATGATCATATTGCAATCCCATTATGAAATGTTTACCACGTGTACAACAAATTAGGAAGCAAAAAATAAATTTTTTTTTTCCAAATTTAAAAATACACTTTTGGAAATATTCAAGGTCAAATAAATGTTTTGGTTACCTTGAATTATTAATGTCAGAAAATCTTGCCAAGTGATATATGACATGAAAGCCCATTACAAAAGCTTTAGAATGACAGAAAACTGAGCTCTCTAGCTGTTATAGGAGCTGAGAAAACTAATTTTTTGTAATTACCTGAACTTTGCTTTTGCCAATTTTTTCACTTTTTAACAGGGTCCTACACAAAAAAACTGAGACTGAAAAAAATTTTTTTTGCATCACTTTATACATAAGATTAATCCCGTGAAATTGATGAAGATAGAGTTGTGAAGTTAGTTGATTTGACATGAAATGAACCATCCACTATAATTAGTCAGATCAACTAGGATGTTATATAAATTAGAATGCCTTAATAAAACATGGAGAAGCTAAATATACTGAATAAATAATAAATACAACAATAAAGTATGAATATTAATACCATCAATGCAAGTACCACGTTGCTGCATCAGCACTAATCTTTCATGAAGATTGAAGTAATCAGATACTAAGATTTTTTTACAACCTTCTTGAACTGAAACCTGTAACATAAAAATGAATCATTGAATACCATGATTTATTTACTTTTTATTTATTTATTGTGAAATAGTTTCTACAAGTAACAGTCTATATATAACATAAATCTTTTAGGATATAAAAATCAGCATCTTAACTACATTATTAGTCATCTTATAGTCAGCGATATTCTATAAAAACTACAAACACACTTTAAGTAACAATTACCCCAGAGATAAAGCTTTAAACTATACTATAACATTAGCTAGTGAAAATTATCAAGATTATAATACTCAGCTTCTTCTAGCTGACTCCAGCAAAGTCTTATCTATCCAATATGAGTCCCCATACTGTTTTTATCAAATATTTTACACTGAACAAATATGGATCATTCACAGAATTAATTTAGAAATTTTATTCTTAAGTAGATCAACATAATCACAGCTATTTAAAACAATGAATGGAATAAATATCATTGCAGCTGCAACTATATTAATATTATCTTCTTTAAGATAATATTACTATATTAATATTATCTTTTTTAAGTAGCATATTTATTTAAATAAACCCTGCCACTGCATAAGACTTGCAGGCTTGTTTTAAAATTAATAGGAAAGAAAAAAAATTGTTTCATTCTATGTATTTTGTTACAGAATAAAGAACTACTAATGAGACATAATAGTATTAACCCATAATGTACAAGATGGTGTCATATCTGACATGTGCTTCACTATTTTTGCTCTACCAAAATGCCATCACATCATAATAAGCTTGTACCTTTCCTTATACTCTACCTCTAGAGGCAGAGGCAGACATTATAATGAAATTCATCTTTCTTTAAGTGCTGTATCTGTTTTTTTTTTATTTATAATCTTTCATAGTTACAGTAGTATGTGATACTGGCTTGTAAAATAATATTTTTTTTTTTGTAAATACCATTTTTGTTTTGTGTTTTGTTTGTGAGCTTTTTTCCTATTTTTGAATCAGTGTTTTTTTGAAATGGAAAAGCAATTTGTGTTGATGGAAGACAATTTAAGGGAATTTAGCTCTTAAGGGAAAGGAAGAATAAGAACTTGGTGAGAATACAGATTTTTCATGTAGTAAATGTGAGGATGATATGATGTTGAATGACAATAATGTGAATCATATTTTCAATGCCAATGATAATCTTCAGGTGAAAACATGCTAATTACTCTAATTAAAAAATAAATCCATGCTAATTTTAAGATTGCTATTTCTAAATATGTGAGTGGACATTTCAAATGTAAAATTTAATGATACACTGTTTTTAATCAAATATATACATAATTTATTCAGTAATAATTATTCAATCATTATAATGATTCAATAAGATCCATATCCTGAAATTTTGAATATGAAGTCATGAAAAACGCTGCAAGGCATATGTAAATGAATACAGTATTTTTACTTTAAAAAAATTAATTTATATCTTTCTGTCCACTAAAAAGAGTACACTAAATAATCTGCATTTATATTTGTTTGACTGGCTGTTTAGACTAACTGCTGGTTCATCTGATCACAATGAAACATTTTTCACAATCATTAATATTTTATCTCATAAATATGAACTGAAGATGAGTTTAATTTGGCCAGAGTTTACAGGTGCAAAAGGTGATGGTAGTGGTGGTTGTGGTGATGACCATGAAAAAAAAAGAAAAAAAAAGATGACAATGACACCACAATATAATAATAGTCGTGGATACTTTTTTTTCTAAAATATGCATTTTAAAAAGGAATTAAAATTTATGTTTGCTCTTTCCATCAAAAACCAACTCTATTGTATTTATACAGCAATTTTTGTATTTATATCCAAAACGCTTTTACATTTCCTATTTTAATTTCACGTTTCCAAGATACATTCAGAACTCAATTTTCTCTTTAAATATAATGTCTTGGCTAATCTAAGACAAGTAGGATACCCTTCTCAGTTATACAGCTCATTTACAATATTGTATTGATTGAATTCAAGTATTCCAATGAATCATTGCTTATAAGACTTGAAATAAAGGCATGAAAAATTATTATGCTGATTTTAATACGTTCACTAATACTCTAATGAATTTTCTGCTTTCATGAACAGTAGGCTCAGAAAAACATTATTACCAGTTTGATTTATATTAATCAACCAATAAATAAGTATGTAACAAAAGAAAAATCAACTGTGGAGATAAAACAAAAATTAAAATAAAACAAAATGTAGTCTTTTATTGTTGAAAGTGAAAACAACTGCATTTATTTTCAATCGAAAGAGTAAATAAGTCAATATTTTGTAGATATGCAGTTTTTCCAAGAGAGGAGTAATACAGCTAGTTTTTTTGTTTTTCTTTTTAAACCTCCGGGACCACCGTTAGGTATTGCTTCAGAGGATGGGAAGAATGACAATTTTTGTAGCATGTGAAAATGCCATGCCTAACTGGGATTTGAACCTGGAACCTCTGGATGAAAGGCTAAGATGCTACCACTCACGCCATGAAGGCCGGCACATACTGCTAGTTGGACAGAAATAACTATACCATTATTTGATATGCATGCTTGAATATTTCCTGTATAACAAAGATGTTATACATAAGTAATACAATAAAAACTATTCTAGCAGATAAGAGATACTGTGAATGTGTTAATACTCACAGTCATTATCACCATTAACAGAATGTGGAAATTTCTTAAGACAAATAAACTAGGGTAATTCAGTATACTTTTTAAGCATGGTTGAAGTGCAGATCATCCCCTCACCCAATTTAAAGTCAGATTATCTTCCTAACCTGCTTCCTTAATGTTCCAACATATACGCCAGAATACATATTTTTATGAATACACATTGTTAAAATCAACCTTTCCATACAAAATCATGCCAATTGTAATGTACAGAATGTTATTCAAATCCTGAATGACAAGTCAGAAATCAGCAGATTCCATAAATTGAAACGTTCTGATATTTAATGTGCAGGTGTATAGTATTCTGCTAATGAATGAAGAGCAAGTGAAACATTAATAATGACATAATGACAACTGCCCAGGTGAACTTATGCCAACTGCCAGGTAACATTATTTGTCACACAAGACTAGAAGTATACAGTTAACCATAATGTCTTGATAGAGAGACACATAACTTTCAATGAATAGCATGTTTTCCCAAATGTTTCTCAATCTTCATGAAATTATATCTGAACATCTGCGATATAACAAAATTTACACACAATGGGTTTCACAGCAGCTGATAGAGCATTAGCCAGTTGGTTAAATGGACTGGCAATAAAAGTCTATTAAACAGGATTTGAAGCTTGTAAACAGATACAATAAATGCTTAAATGTAGGAGGTGATTGTATAAAGAAATACATTTAGATACTATGAAATTGAATAATAGAGTGTTTTCTTAACTTTTTTACTGTTATGCAATCTATTTTTTTTATTATCCTTGTAAATGAATACCATTTTGGAAACAATAAAATGAAATTGAATAAATTAATTGATAAGAGTTAAAAAAATATCCCCAAAACCATCAGTATTTATAATGTTAGACCTATCTAATATCATACTTCTCCCAAATGTTTATCTACTAGTGAAATTAAATATGAAATGGTTCTCAACCCAAAAACCGAACGTAAATTCCTATTTTACATAAAAAATTTTAAAATAGTCATCATAGTTTTTTGAACAAAGATATAAATTTTACTTTTTATAAATGAAAACACAAAATAAATATAAATAAATGAAAATGTATGAACTCAAATTATAGTTTGATTGTAATTTATAAAAAAAAAAAATTGTCTTGAAAAGAAACTCATTCTTTATTATTATTTCAATCATAAACATTACCTGTAAATTGTAGTCTTGCATCATTTTAACTAATGAATTCTTCAGCCCAGGGATTTTCAAACTACCATCTATCCTTTGAATGAGAATTCTTGGATCAATATAAGTTCCAATCCTTTGTAGCAGGAATGTAATGAAGTCTGGAAAAATATATTTGAAATTTCTAATGCTTTATAATAATAGCATTTATACAGAGTGATATTTATGTATGGAAATATCTTTACACTGTATATCTGAGAGGTATGTTTTTGTCCACATCTTGGATCCGTCATTTTCTATCAAACTTAATTTCTTAAAATAGGAAGGTGGATATGACAATGATTTTGATTTAATTTTACAAGAAAACAATGGTGAAATCTGTTTTTCTGTTAAAGCCTTCATTATCAAGTTATGAGCATTCAAGTTGCAATGACAGAAAAATCGTGTTAATAAAATGAGCTAAAACGCGCTGCATGAACAATTTCATTGCATTTTACATTCATAATGCATACAAACTTTAAACAAGAGTTATAATACTGATAATAATAAACAATAACTAATAATTAAAAACACAACAAATTAAACAGCTGTATCAATTGAAATTATTTTCTAAATAAAAATTAACTTCCAGTGTTAATATCAGCTGATATTTGTTACTAATAAGAAATGAAACAAATCAGCTGGAAATACTTACTACAAATTTAGTTGAGTAAATCAACTATTAATTTAAAACATTAGAGTTTGTTATTACAAACTTTGTAACTTATTAACTCCTTATTTCATCTTTTTACTTCAACATACTTGTAATGGTAAAATTGGATAGTACTAAAAATAATTAAGTTGTAGGTCTAATAGTTCAAATCTGTTTAGTTTTATTAAGTATTAAATCTTTAAAAAACAATGCCTTCTTTAAGTGAAACTGAAAGAATAACTCTGTTGATTATGTACAGATATAGTGTCACAGTTCAGCCTTTATAAAAGAAATGTGATTTATTTAATAACAGATTTCCAGAGAACCAATAAGTAAATAGATTGTGATCACAACAGTACAGTGATTTGAAGAAAGCAGTACTGTAAAAAATCATCCACACACCAGTAGACCAAAAACTGTCACAACTGATGCAAAGTCATTAGATGTATTGCAGACCTTTGTTGAAGACCTTCATTTATCAATTCAGAAAGCTGTTGTCCAACATGACATCAGTTTTTTCGGTTCAAAAATTCTTAAAACAAATAAATTCTACCCTTATAAGCTACACCTGGTGCAAGAACTTTCAGAACATGATTTTGACTGCCGAGTTGAGTATTGTGATACTATAATGCAAAAATTAAATAAATTTTTCTAATTCAATATTTACTGATGAAGCAATTTTATGTTTAATGGCCATTTGAATAAGCAAAACTGTCAATACTGGAGTGATAATAATCCCAGATGGATGTTGGAAGCTCATACACAGCAACCTCCGAAAATGAATGTTTGGGTGGGAATTGTTGGTCATTGTACTGTTAGGCCTTTTATTTTAAATACCAATCTTACAGGAGATGCTTACTGGAACTTGTCAGCCAATAGGATTTCACCAAAGAAGAAGTGCACAAGAAGAAGAGGTACTTTTTAGCATGTGCGGTGGTGTGCCACAAGGCTCAGTGGTTGGTCCATTTTTATGGGTCCTGGCCTTTGATGGAGTCCTCCAGCAGACATACCCTGAAGGGGTTCAGCTTTTGGCTTACACTGACGACTTGGCAGTACTCATTCAGGCCAAAACAATTGATGAGATAAAGGATAAGGCAAATTCAGCACTTGAAATAGTCGGTAGATGGCTGCATTCAAGAGGACTACAGCTCTCGGTGGATAAGTGCAAATATATCAAATTTACTGGTAGAAGGGTGTTGGAACCAGTGGATGTATATATAGAAGATAATAACATTGCTGAAGTTCAGGTATTGAGATACTTGGGAGTTACTCTGCAAAGAAATTGTCGTTTCACTGAACATGTATTGAAAGTCTGTCATAGCGCAGAGAAAACGATTAAAAGCTTGAACGTTATTATGTCAAAGCACAGAGCTCCTAGGGTATCGAAAAGGAGACTACTTGCGACAACCGTAGTCTCATCGATTTTGTATGCGGTTCCTGCATGGTGGCCTGCTATGACTATTAACAGGAACAAGGACAGATTAAAAAAGATACACACGAGGGTATTGCTTGGAGTAGCATCCGCTTACAGAACGGTCTCGTATGAGGCCCTCTGTGTGCTTTCTGGTGTGCCCCCTATTGATCTCATTGCTAGACACAGGGTTAAGAGGTTTTTAGGACGTGTGGATAATGAAGTCAGACAAGATATTAATAATATATGGCAGGAAAGATGGCTGCAGGCTGGGGTAACCAGATGGACCAGATCCTTGATTCCTGATATAGTTAGATGGACAGGCAGACGCCACGGAGAAATAGATTACCACGTCACACAGTTTTTAACTGGCCATGGGTGCTTTAATGAATACCTCCACAAAGTTGGCAAAAGAGATCAACCTACGTGCATGTATTGTAACGAACGTGACGATGTAGAGCATACTTTCCTCAATTACCAAAAATGGCAAATGCTAAGACACAATGCTGGTATTGACGGAAAGACTCCGAGAGAGATAATAGATCATATGCTCAGTAGGGTAGAGAATTGGAGAAAGGTTGTAGAGTTCATAAGGTCAGTCCTTAAACAAAAAAATTATAGATGAAAGGAATATGGGATTGTAGTTTGGGTGGACAGCCTCAGCGGTGAGAGCCAGCATGCTGAGGTGTGCTGGTTTCGATGAGCCGCTGAGGACTCCTTGGGTTGACTGTTAGGTTTTCTTAACTAAGTTAAAAAAGGGAAAAAAAAATCTCAAAAGAGCCAACCGGTAGGCCTGACCTGCCATGCCGGTATATAGTCGGTAGGTGGGGAGGGCCTATTAGAGTAACGGACACTCCCTTGGGTGGCGTAATACCATCAAGTCGGTCTGGCCCAGGGGAGTAGAATTAAATAATAACTTATGGTTTCAGAGAGATGTGACACCACCTCATTATTTTCTAAGGGCACGGCAAATTTTAAATGAACAATTTCTAAATCGCTGGATAGGTGATAGAGGCTGATAGAATGGCCTGTCACGTACCCAGACTGGTCTCCTCTGGATTACTTTTTTTGGGAGTACCTGAAATATTCACAAAACAAAACAAAACTTGCAGACACTGACAAATTGAAAAGAAGAAGAACTGATGAATCTGCTTGTGTACTACCAGACATGATACAACAAGTTATAAAAAAATATTACTTGAGATTAGCTCACTGCCAAACTGTAGAGGGGAAGCATTCTGGACATTTATTGTAGAATGGTATGCTTTCAAAATTTATTTCATTAGTAATTTAAAATTGAAAACATTTACTTAAAATTTTAAAATAAATGCTGTAATATTAAAAGTAAATCATATCAGTTTATACAGACATTTAATTTGTTGTTTGTTAATTATTAGTTATTATTTATTATTATCAATATTATAGCCCTGTTTAATGTTCATTATTTAAACATTATGAATGTAAAGTGTAATAAAATTGTTCATGCAGTGCGTTTTACCTCATTTACCGTTACCAAGATTTTTCTGTCATTGCAACTTTGAATGCTTATAACTTGATAACAAAGGCATTAACAGAAAAACTGGTTTCACAGTTATTTTTCTTGTAAAATTTTAAATTGAAATCATGTGTCATATGTCCACCTTCCAATTTAAAAAAATTAAGTTTGATTCAATATGACAGATCCAAGATGGCAAAAAAAAATTAAAAACCCACCATAATGCAGATTTTTTTTAACTATGTACAACCTCATTTCTTTCTCCCTCCAAATACCTCTCAAATATGCAGTATAAAGCTGTTTCCAAACTTAATCATCATCCGGTATACATCAGTTAACAATATGCATTAATTTAATCAATGCTAATTTTTGTGGTTTTATAAGCTACTATACTTTAAAAAAAGCCGACAACACAGTTGTAGGACTTTCCTGTCATGCGGCTAAAGCTGTGTTCTGGGAAGATGCTACAACTGTGGTTGTTTCTGATGCGTAGCTTACTCACACATGCACACACAACTTAAAATATTTATCATTTTATTTGAATGCAATATTTTTTTTCATTTATTTAATTCAATGATTCTAACTAAAGCGCGCACATATTGTATTTAATTCGCACGGGTGTGGCAGTACTACTGGTGACAGTCAGTACTAACTAAACTAATGTAATTTCACAACTTATTTCACTTGTACGGTTGGCAGACTGATGTAGCTGCAAGGCTTAACGCACCAGGTACTGAGTCAACTGGGTGATTGAGTTCAAGACCCAGCCAAAAGTTACTTTTAAGTAATTACTTAAAAGAAAAGCGTAGAAAAGTAGTTACTTTTCTACGCTTTAAATATTATTCATTTATTTAATTCTACCACTCACCTGTGACATCACAACATAGCAAACGATGACAACAGCTGTATGTCAGTGCTACCAAACTTTGAAATATTAACTAAAGTGTAAAAAATAATTTGGTTGGCAACTCTTACGAAATTCAAATTTCCCAGTCCAAGAGGATGAGGGAAAAGGGAAATTTCCCACAGGAAAAAAGGAAATTCCGAGAAGGTGAACTGCAAAACTAGTGCTCCTTGTGGTGACAGCGGGTACTATTGATGAATTTGCATCAATAGTAAAACCAATAGTACTCCTGGCATAAATCATAATCATAAATCAAAAGTACCTCTGGCAAACTTAGCCACTAGTTTAGAGCATTTTTTATGGTCGAGTGCGATTTTGCAAAAAGTTTTTTTTTGCAAATATTGGGAACAAATGAAAATTTTTTTAATTGTTAATAAATGTGCCTAAGAAATATATGACTTGAATTAGGCAAAATCTTGAGATACTGAGCGTGACCTTTCTCTACAACCTCACCCCCTTGACTTTTTAAGTTGAAAATTTAACATCAATGCCTTGTATATAGAAGTATTCAGACAAGTTTGGTCAAAATCGGTCTAATATATTCTGGATATATTAAGAGATTTAGAGGTCATCATAGAACACACGCACACATGCATGCACACACATACATTAACATCTGGAAAACTTCCATCCACTTTTTTGGTTTTTTGGATTCCTTAGGTGTCAAAAAAACATCAAGACCCTTCTAGAGCTATAGCTCTACCTAGACGGGGAAGTAACTTAAATATTATACTGTAATTTTATAAAAACGCCTCTTTTCTTCTAATATCAGTAAATGCAATGTTTAATCGCACATTAAAAAAAAAATTAACAAAAAATTCTATGACAGCATAAATAACTTCTTTTCTTGCTGTTTTTTTAGAAGGTGTACACAGAAATTTCTATCACTGTTTTAGTAATAAATAACCAATGTTTTAATAATAATATTTTTAAAGAAATATTTTTATTACTTAAATAACAAATGTGTTCTACTTTATTAATACTTTACTTTAAACTACAGTCACATGCTGTTGCTTACTATCAGCAAGCACGACGCTAGCCAATAGGTGTCAGGGAACTTGCAGTCCACCTAAACGCCTACACATGAGTTCTTCCTACCACGACAACTGACTGTGCAACAGCCCTACCACAGCAGCTTGTACCACACATACCTCATGCAGGCAGCTTTATAAACAGCAACATGAAAATTTGAGAGCACTTTAACTCTTGGACCATCACCAGGAAAAAGTCCCCTGGCAAGTTCAACATGGCATCTTGCAATGGATGTAGATATCCTGCTGTTACAGCAGGCCTGGCCAGCCCGGCATGAAGCCTATTAGTACCAGGAGACATATTAGTGACGATGGAGTCGGATGAGCTCCACTCAGGGAAAACCACTTCAGCTACAAAGGCAGAGGACGATTGATGCTAATTCAACACTCCAAGGCTCAAAGCTCTGGGTGCCACCATTATAGCGGATGCTGTAATTGGGGACCCAACTGCTAAGAGAAAGCTCAGTCTGATTCCAACGGACGAGCCACAACTCCCCAACTACCAACCATCAAGTCAACCCACGTTGTCAGAGTCCAGCAATCAGAGTCAACAGCCCTTCTCAGGGATCCCTCATATACAAATGGTGCCACATCTCAACAAAGCAATTCAGCAACAAAATACATTTTACTTTAAAACTGGGTTTCCTTTTTGGAGGAATGAATCTAAATAACGTCTAACTCATTCCAAAATCACAATATTATTAGTGAATTAGCAAATTTTATTTTCTGTCTCTGAATTGTCACTTTCCTCTCAAATTTTATATTTAATAACACAAAAAATGAGTAGTAATAAGGCAACTGTGAAATAAAATATAACAGATAAATCAGTAACCAACTAGTAAATAGGATTATTTCCTAAAACACTGTCTATATAAAAATAAATAAGCATGAAATTATACAAAATAAAAGCCAATTTCTTATACTCTTCTGCATTACATTCTTACATATAGTCAAGCTTTTCCACCGTCCAGTCATCTTCATCCCAACCACACCCACCCTCCTCTTCAGACCTTTCAACTGTTTAGCAATAAGAATGCACAGTATAAGTCAAAAAAGTGAATATATTATATCAATTTACTATTAAAAAAAAAAAAAAAAATTTCTGTCTATTTTATAATATCACATTTTCAACTTTTTACAAATTTTTTTTTTTAAATTTGCGATTTGCGAAAAATCTTGACAAGATGGAAAAAATGAAGGTTATTTTTGGATTCAGGCCTAATAAATACTTAGGAATCAATTACCAAAAGTTAAAAAACATTCCACAACACAAATTTTGCAGGCTTGTGTAATTTGTAATTTAATAATTTTTTTAATAATTTTCAATTTTACTTTTTTGAGATTGATAAGCAGCAATTAAGAGCGATCAACAGTTTTCAAATCACGAGTTTTTGAATTCCCTACTAGAATAAGAGATTCATGTTTTCCATAAATCAAAGGGATTTATGTTTTCCAAATGCATTACAGCATCCTTTCTTAATCCTTTCTTTATTAATTTTTAGCCTTTTACAGAATCATCAGTTTATAAGAAGCTATCATGTTAAGTAGCTTCCATAACAAAATCTGGTTTTGTTGGCATTATAAATTGAATCAAATCAAATTGTTAACTTCTCAAATGAAAAAATAATTTCTCCAATTAACTTTTAATATATAAGTCTACACCTAGACTAACATAAACCATAATGGGTTTTCTACAGTTCTAACCAACCCTGGCTAACATTAACAACTAGATACTTGTCTGGCAATTTTTGTTTCAGGTTAATGCTTTTCTGCAGTATTGGGTCTGAAATCCAAGCACTAAATTCTCTTTCCACACTAAATCATAGGAATAATGATGCATCATCTGTGGATTCATTTCTTTTTTTTTATTGTTGCTCAAATTTCTAAAATATTTTTAGTTATTATTTTGAAACAAAAGTTTTCAAATTTCTTTTTCCAGTCAAATATGGTTGAAGTTTCAATGCCAAACTCTATAATAATATTATTTAATATTTATAAATCAAGACTGATGTGTTTATCAAAGTAAAGTAAAAAGTAATTAAATCACACATACCAGGTTTATCCAATGATTGATTAATAAGATCTTCCCATAAATCGGCATCATCATGCTCTTTGCAAAATACTATAGCCTGTTCTATATCATTCAGTTTCTTGATTATTAAATTAAGAGCTTCTTTTGTGTTACCAATTCTTCCTATAAAAACAAACAAATAAAACTTTCAAATTGTAAGATGTTTTAATTTAATGACAGTAATAGAAAGCTATATTAAATTCAACATAAAAAATCAAACATTTACATAAAATTAAATTATGAAACTTAAGAAATCCATGCTTAGCTGGATTGTTCTTAAACAATTGCATTATAAAGGTGTGAAATTTAATGTCTTAATCATAAATTAATTATTTAATACAAATGTATAGGAAGCCCAAACATATCAACTGCAATGTAACATGTGAAGTTTTCCCACAAAAGCAGTACATGCAGCACCAAATATAAAAATTTATCAAAAAAAATCACAAATCCTACGATTGCTATTTTATACCTATAAAGATAAATTCTCTACCTTAAAAAAGTAATATTTTTTAAAGGTACAGTGGTTGTTAAAAAATTTTTTTTAATAATTTAAACATAACAATCATTCATATTATCTTTTCTCTTCATCCAAACATTATTAGCACAGGCTGCAGAATATGAATCTTCACTTTATTCTATTTCTCCATCATTTCTCTTCCAAAAAATTTTTCAGCACAACTCTCTTTTTCATTTCAGGTCTTCATTTACGCTACCATTTCTTTCT
Source organism: Lycorma delicatula (assembly GCF_047948215.1). NCBI lineage: Eukaryota > Metazoa > Arthropoda > Insecta > Hemiptera > Fulgoridae > Lycorma > Lycorma delicatula. Next base: position 163,524,534 of record NC_134455.1, on the reverse strand, counting down.
TGATTTTCCTCTAAATCTTCTACCAATTGTATCTAAAGTAAAATGTTCTTTATCAACTCTTCCTCATGGCATTCTCTGTAGAATTGACCAGATTATCTTAGTTTATCTTAGAATTAAACAAAAATATTACACAAATATTTGGTAATTAATTAATACTTTTAATATTTTTTTTTATTTTATTCTATATTGTTTTTATTTATTAATTATTTTCAAATAATTATTTTACAAAATAGTTATTTTTATATTAATAGACTATAATTTTCTTTTTTTTAAATTTTGTATTTGTAATCCTGCTCTGATTAACTTTATCCATGGTTTCCTTAGATCCTTCCAGGCAAATGATGAAGCAGCTCCTTTTTGTTATTTGTAGAATAGCAAACCTGCCAATTCTGTTGCAATTATGTAATATACAACTATTATGATATGAATAACATTTTCAACTTTTTTTGTTTTGAATTACTTCTGTATGGATGTGAAACATGGACATAAAGAAAAAAGGTAAAAAAAGCAATGAAGGCATTTGAAATCAAGGCATGTAGAAGAAAAGAAATTTTAATGGACAAAATGAATGAAAAATAAAGAACTAATGACTATAATCAATAAAAATAAAACCTTAAAAGAATAATTTATAATTAATTCAGAATAATTTATAATAGTTAAGCTAACTTATTGGGACATATCATGGAAAGGAATGGTTGATTTAAATATTAAAGTATTTTTAAAATAATGTTTGTCACAAACATTATTAAAAGATAAAAGATATTTTCTTTTTCAATTTAACTAGTATTGTTGAAAAAATTCACAACAGATAAACTGATGAAAGTTATTTATCCTGTTAGAAAATATTTAAAGATGAAAATTAGTAGCAAATGTTCTATTTTTATGCCAAGTTAAATAAATTTTATGTATAAATTTTAAAACAGTTTTATGTACAATTTTTTAAACATTTTTTTTTTAATAATTGGCTTTTTAAAAAACACAATATAGGTAAGATAAGATTTTGATGTAGTTCAATAATTTGAATTGAATAAAATAAATTAATAGCATGTTAAGATTTTTTTTATAATTTGATAAGAAAGAAATGTCAATGCTTCTAAATAAATTATAAAATGTTTATTTTATTTTATTAGTGAAAAAAAAAGTTGTCAGGTTATATAAATAAGTTATTCCTCTGCTGGCCTCTGCTGGCCTCTGTGGCGCAAGTGGTAGCATCTTGGAGGTCTTGGTTCATCTGGAGGTCCCGGGTTCAAATTCCAGTCAGGTATGGCATTTTCACACGCTACTTATCAAAAAAAAGTTATTCCTCTAGTAATATAATTTTTAATAATTAAAATTGTTTGTTGGGATTCAGTTTTTAGTAGAGTTGTATTTTAAAGAAATAACTTTTTATAGGTAACTTTTTGGTCACAATGTTATTTTATATTAATGGCATTTTTTTTTTTAAGTCATTGATGAAAGATGTTTCAATACAAATTAAGAAGATGTTACGGAGTAGTTAGTTAATGTAAAATATACAAAATTGTTAAGACTGTATTTAGTGAAAGAGAAAATAATGAAACTTTTACTGACCCAACAAATATACCATTTCTGGATGATAACCACGCTCTTTGCAGATATTTAATGCTTCTTGTATAGGATAATGATCACTCCGTCTAAGAAGTGGCAGTAACTTTTCTCTAGCAAAATCTGCATACAATTTTACTAAGGTCCCATGATACTTTCTAGAGAGGACTTTTTTATCCCATCTTTCCTCCAAAGCATCCAAATACTGAAAGAAGTTCATACAATTCAATAACCACCAGAACTTTTAATAAACAAGAAAAAAAATCACTAAAAAACCAATGATTACCAAGAAACATTATTTATGAACTCATGTTTAGTATTTTTAAAACAATATTTGTAGTAGATATATTACTTTTTTCTATGTGACTATTTTTCTGAAAAAAAAATTGTTAACTTAACTATGGCTGAAATAAAATCATGTTAGATAAACAGATATAAGTTATTTGTTGTAAACATTGATGTTTATAACTATTAGATAGATAATAGATCACTCATATAGATAGATATATTAAACATATGGGATTTGTAAATAAAATAATGAGATTGGTTGGTTCAGAAAACTTTTTATTTGCAATCCAATTATACATGGACTCACCTTCAAAATAGTTCCCTTGGGAAGCCATGCAACACTTCAAACGGTTTTCTCACTCTTCGTAGCAGTGTTGGAACTCAGAAACTGAAATATCCTTCAGATAGTCAATTAAATTTTTTTAAAATGTTTTCTACTGTTCCAAAACAGTACAATTGAAAGTGAACAATGAACAATTGAAAAACACCTCAAAAGGTGTTTTTAAGTCAGGAAAAAGACACAGAGACTCAAGTCAGGTGAATAAGGTGGTTGAGGATCTACAGGATTGTTCTTCTTTCCTAAAAACTCATTAATTGAGAGTGCAGTTTGGCAAGGTACATTGTGATGATATGACATCCACGTGTCTTTGGTGTCTGGTCTCATGTGGGCAACTCTTTTCTGCAGTCTTTCAAGGATTTCTCGATAAACATATTGATTAACATATTGAGTCTGTCCTGTAGGCACAAACTCCTTATGGACAATGCTATTACTATCAAAGAAACAAATTAGCATGGTTTTGATTTGCTCATTTTTGCTTTTCTGGGATGTGGTGAGTTTGAAGTGAGCCACTCCTTGCTCTGGCGTTTTGTTTCTGGGTCGTACTCAAATATCCAAGATTCATCACCAGTAATAACATTTTCTTAGAAAATCAGGATCAGTTTCAATTTGCCCTAGAAGACTGCGGCACACTTCCACCCTGTTGTTTTTCTGTTCAACAGTAAGGTTTTTTGGGACCAATTTTGGACAAACAATTTTCACGTCCAATTCATTTGTCAAAATGTGATAGACTGTGGTATAGTTCAAATTCAATTGTTCTGCAATCATTCTGACAGTTTATCACCTGAAAACCACCTACAGTTAACCACCTAAACCTGACAGCAAATCAGAAATCAGAATTGCTTTCATCAATTAATGAATAATATTCAATATCACAAAGCAAGAGAAGAAAAAATTGATCCAGAATTTTTTTTATAAAGTTTTTCTCACAAATTAATTTTTTAAACTATTTTTTTTTTCTTGTGTATGTGTAAATTTACTTGTAATTTTTTACAATATGTGTACTGTTTTTGGACTTTACAGAACCTGTTGTGTGCAATACAATAAAATAAATAATTTCTATAGTATTTATCGGTAAATACTGAAACAAAATAATTTCAGGGATATATCAAAATTGCCCAAGAATTTTATTTACTGATATATCAGGAAATAATTGCAATTAAAATCAAAATTCATAAATAACTTATGCTTAATTCTCTTAGACTTAAAAAGCTATTAAATTGTCTTACCATGATATTTAAAGTAAACTTCTGAATTGTATTTCAACAAATTAAACTAGTGCAAATACATAAATAAAAACAATAACAAACTTACAATAAATAAGTACATCTTATTGTGCTCTAGCTGTTTTATAACCACATCAGGTGAAACATGTTCCTTTTCTATCAACATTGATATAGCTTTTGTAGCATCTAATTCCATTAAACCTTCAATTTTATCATGAATAACATCATAAAGTTTATGCTTATGTATCAATTCAAACACTCCAGTATGATGCAACCTGTACAAATAGTAATTAAACTGAATTTAAAAATAGAAGTTAATTTAAATCTAAACAGCAAAAAAATTAAATACCTGCTATTTCAAATAACAATAATTCAAAGTATGATTGCTGATGTATATTTAGGTATCCAGAAGTTTAAATTATTATTGCTTATAGTAATTTATTTTATTTAATTGTACCTTGATAAATTTTACTCTAATTGTGCCAGGGTCATTCAATAAGAGACAAATGCACATATTTAGAAAAAATCCAAACAAGGATATTTTTAATTTACAGAGTGACATTCATGATCAATTAAAAAAACAAGTAATAACTATATATAAAAAACTATTATCACTTAAGTTTCAGGCCGACTTGAAAAAAATTGTGGACATACATGCAAAACATACAATAGTACTGTATATAGCATTACATTACATAAATATTACAGAATCTATGATAATAATGTTATACAAATATTGAATATTAATATAAACAAAAAAAGAAGTTTAAAATGATATATGGTTCAAAATTACAGCACCAATGAAGTAAATAACACCTACCAGCTACATTTGGTTTCATATTATGAAAAATTTGATCAGTAAATAATTTCATTTCAAGTTTATTGTTAGTATCTACTAGCATTATCTGATGTCAAAGTTAATAAAATTAATGAAACATACAATAAAACTTACTTGAGATACATTGCCAATGCTTTAGCATATTGTCCTTCATGTGAATACAGAATAGCAAGAGCTTCAAGAAATAGAGTTCTATTATCTGATTCTCCAACAAGGTACAGTTCCATTACAGCATTTACAACAGCTGGAACATTGTAAAGCTTTGGAGACCATTTCTTCACTACATCAAGAAAGCCCTGAACAAGGACAAATAATACCAATAAATTCATAACTTAAATTTAAGATTTCTAGGAATCATACATGCTTACTAATAAAACTGAAAAAATCAACAATCACTAAGGATAAAAAGGTCCAAAAAAAAAATTAACGCAGGAATGAAATCCTGATAATAACGTAGCTTAAATGCATGAGAAAATTATTAAGACACATAGTAGAAAATGAAAGGGGAAATTAAAATGAAAAATCAAGAAAAGAACAGTTAATTTTACCAGAAGGGATATAACCTCTAGGAGTTTGTGATAATGCAAAAATATTTTTTGATATCTGAACTAGAATGATTTTAGTTACTCAGATACAGCATAAACTACATTTTCAAGGAACTTCTCATCAAATGTAAAGAAATTACTGAGCAAATATGGCCTCTGTGGCACAAGTGGTAGTGTCTCAGTCTTTCATCTGGAGGTCCTGGGTTTGAATTCTGGTCAGGCACAGCATTTTTCATATGCTACATATCCATATCCCATGCACAAGCTTTGGTTGTGATTTTACATCAGTTTGTTAAATTCAAAACTCATTAACATTAACCACAACCTAAGTACTAATTATTATAATCATTTATGAGCACATAGGATCACTTTAATCAATCCACTAACCAAGTCCCTTTGATGGGACTGTTTGGGTCTTGCTACCCACCCAGTACTTTTTCATACATTCTGATCTTTGTGCCCTTTCTAGTGTTAAAAATGTTCATGTGGAGAGTATTTTTTTTTTGTGAGTGTAAAGCGAGTGTTTTTGTTCTTGATTTTCTTGTTTAATTTTATCTTTTCTGTGATGTCTTCTGGTGTAAGGTCAATTTCCTTCAAATCCTCTCATATTTCTCTGATCCGTCTGCATCCTGTCTTGGTGTTTTTCAAGTCACGATGGTACTGTACTAGCTGTTTCAGAACTCTTGAATCTTGCATCCTCATAATATTTCCAAAAAATCCTAGTCTACTCTTATGCATGGTATCAGTGAAGAGTTCTAACTCTTTGTACATGACTTTGTAAAGCACAATCTGCCACTGCTTGTCTTTCTGGTACTTTTTACTGATGCAGGTTCTTTTATTCTTCTTTTGATTTTCTGAGTCTGTCTCTGATTGTTTGTTCAGGTGGAAGAGTGTTTCTGCTGCATAAATGACTTCTACTTTTTATTCTTATTTGGATTGAGGTTTTTTTGTTTAGCTTGTTGTTATTTTTTCTCCAAGGTATTTAAATTGGGTTACTATTTTGATTTTATTACTGTTTATGTTTACTTCTTTTAATCACATTGGTTTTTGGAGCAAAATTTCTGTCATTTCAAATGATATTTTGAGGCCAAATTTAATTTTCAATGTTTTGAAGTTCTAATATCTGTGGTTTAGCTTCATTAATGTCATTTTCTAGCAGTGTCAAGTCGTCAGCAAAACCCAAGACAGTTTGTTTTGACTTTTTGGCCTGCTTGTACTTTTAGAAGGGCATTTTTTAATCCATTCCCTCACCATCTCTACAGTGCAGTTGAATAACAGTGGTGAGAGCCCATCAAACCCACAGGGTTGGTCTAGTATGAACGTGTCATCCCAAATCAGGTGATTTGGAAGTCCAGCGTTCCAACATTCAAGTCCTAGTAAAGGCAGTTACTTTTATACAGATTTGAATACTAGATCGTGGATACCAGTGTTCTTTAGTGGTTGGGTTTCAATTAACCACACATCTCAGGAATGGTCGAACTGAGACTGTACAAGACTACACTTCATTTACACTCATACATATTATCCTAATTCATCCTATGAAGTAATACCTGAATGGTAATTTCCAGTGGCTAAACAGGAAAAAGAAAGGTGAGAGCCCATCCTGTTTTGACCTCAAATGGTTCCGAAAGCCTGCCTCTGAATTTTACTTTCGACTTAGTGTTTGTGAGTCAGTTTTATCATGTTTATTAATTTGGGATGTAGTCTGAGGTCTCTTAGAATTTTTTCTAGGGATTCTCTGTGGAAGCAGTCATAAGCTTTCTTGAAATCTACAAATGTTATCACCATGTCTGTGTTTCTTTTCCTATTGTAATCCATTATTAGCTTGAGACTCATGATCTCGTCTGGAGAGCTCCTTCAGGGCCTGAAACCTCCGGTATTCTCCTAGTTCTTTGTTGAGTTGTGACCCGATCCTGTTGAGGATGACTCTTGAAAGAATTTTGTACATTATATCTAGGAGTAAGATTTCCCTGTAATTGTTAGGGTCTATTTTGTCACCTTTTTTGTGTAGTGGATTGATAAAGGCTGTCATCCAGTGTTCTAGTAGTTAGTTCTGTGATCCAGATGTTGACATGCTGTTGATGAAGAGCAATTTTTGCTGATCTTCCTGCTGCTTTGTAATTCTTCACTTCACCCAGTGCTTTGCTTGGTAGACTTCTTTTATTGTGGTAGGACTGATGTTTTCTGGGATGTTGGTGTTAATGATTAGATGTTCTGTCAGTTCTTCGTAATTAGATAGATTCGCAAATAGATTTTTAAAGGTTCTATAGTAGTCTCTACTGTGTTTTATTGAATTCTTTTTCTATTGACTTCAGTGTGTCTTTATGGTGCTGTCATTTTATTCTCCTTAAGGTTCAGGCTGTTGCTTTTCTTTGTTTTACTAGTTTTTGGAAGGATGTATCTGATTTTTGGGATTGGTAAAATAATCATGCTTGATGTCTTTTCTCCACTGTTTTGTCACATTCGCTGTTCCAAAGTTGATGTTTTTTATGAGATTTTATTGGGACTAATTCTTCATGATTTGTTTAAGGTTACTGACTAGATCTTCCAGTTTATCTGTTATTATTATTTTTTCCGTTGCTTTTTGGTAATTTTCATTCTTGTTTGGTTGGGTAGGGTCTATTATTCTTTTAGTTTTAGGGGCTTGGTTTTGTTGCTTTCTTTGAAGAGTAAATTAATTTTAATTTTGACTACATAGTGATCTGAGCCTGTACCTCAGAGAACTTGTATCTTGTACATCTCCTTGTGGTGGTGTTTGTCCATGAAGACATAATCTAGTTGCCATTCTCCTTTAGTGTAGTCAGGGTGTTTCCAGATTTTGAGTGTTTTTTAGGTTTCCGCAGAGATCAATGAGTATCTGTCCAGTTTTGTTTGTTTTATTTTAGGTTCTTGTGTTTGATTTCATTTTCTGATGATGTCACAGTATTTTCTTTATCTGCCTAGTTGAGTGTTGAAGTCTCCAATTAATTGTTTAACATGGTTTTTGGAGATGTTATTTATAGTCAGATCAAGTAGATCCCAGATCTCTTCTATTTCTTTACAGTCTTTTAGAGAGTTATTTTTATTATCAGTGGATGCATGGGTGTTTATTATAATGTAGATTTTATTAGATGCTTTTAGGGTGAGTATTCATATTTTTGGGGATTGTGACTTGAATTCTTATAAGGAGTTAATTATTTTGAGGCTGACTAAAATGCCTGTTCCAAACTGTTAAGACGTTTTCACCATTCTTTTCCCAGGTATACCTTTGTACAGCCTATACAGATTAGCTTCCATGGCATCCTGATTGGTATTTCTTATTTCATGCTGAACCATGATGAGAATTTTGTGAAGCCTCTACCTGGCAGTGGACATGAACAGTTGTGTTGTGCTTTGCATACACAGGAAACCAATAAGGACGCTGCTACCTGGCTGAACTAGTTCTACTCTACGATGACTTTACTCTATGGTTCAGTCTACAGTGACATAGACAATATTCTACAAATAGATAAGTTATAACCAGTGTTATAACCTTTTTTAAAAATCTATTTAATTACTATTTAACCTACTTTTATTTTAAATACTGTTCAATTTTTTTTCGTTTTTTTTTTAACTAGTGTTTAATATTAGTTAAATCTGTAAATTTTAATATTTTGATTTAAATCTTACAACAAAGTAATTCTATTATTACAGAACTTATTTTATTCAATGCTGAGCATTAACTAGTGTCTAGTAGTAATTAAATTAATTTTTCTTAAATATAAAACATCTGTACATAGATAGAGACTTTTCAGGTATAATCACGGCCTTATATTTGCAATATACGCTAATGTAAGCCATCATTTATTTAATCTTTAATTGTTTTAATTAAGTGAATTTATTTCTAAAGCGAATCCAATTTTAAAGTAGTTTTAAATTTAAGTTAAGTTAATGGTGAATAGTCGCCCACCTCTTCCTCATTCTCTCTCCCCAGAACCTTCCAAAAGAGAAGTTCTAAGCATGAGAGCCCAAAAGAGGATCAATCGCAAGATGTTGGTAGCCTTGGACAATGAGTCCACGAAGCCAGCCACACCTAATGGTGGTCTGGTAACGGCAGCCGCCACCAAGGTTGTAGGAAAAAACCTCCGGTCGTGAAGCAGGAGAAAATCCTGCCGATCATGTTGGACTGCCCTAGGGCGTGGGGCTCACATTGCTAAGAGCCATATCCATATCTGCCATAGTCCGGGGGGCACCTGGTCACAAAGAGCACAGGGCTTTCAGTAAGGCTGCAGTTAAGCAGTGAAGGTGATTTCCAGTAAGTGCAGAGCTTTCTGCACTAGAAGGGCATCGTCTTTAACACATATCAGTTCCCTAAGGAGAGGGAGCTTAAAGTCGTGGTCCGGGGCATCCCCTTTGGGACCACTTGTAACAAAGTGAGCGAGGATCTTTTCTCACTTGGCTTCGACGTGGCATCGATCAAAGATTTGACCGCAGGGGATGGTAGAGAAACCTCTACATGCCTTATGGCACAGAGAACGCCAGCCTCCAGGGGCATCTACGATCTGGACAACCTGTTTCATTGCAAATAACAGTGACTGCATTTGTGTCATGAGGGCCCCCCCTTCAATGCCACAGATGCCAAAAAGTTTGGCCACTTGTCGAACTATTGCCGCAGGGCAAAGCTCTGGGTAAAATGTGGTGGTGACCATGAAATGGCATCTTACCTTAAAATGCACGAACAGCCCACCTCATGTGCCACCTACAAGGGGCCACACCCAGCCAATTACAGGGGATGTCCTTATTATAAGGAACAACTGACCACACAGAAGGGCACCCTTCGAAAATGCATAGTCACTGATAGGCATAGCTGGGCGCAGGTTGCCAGTGGGGTAAAACCAAACCCCCAGCTTCAAGTGGCTATGCCCGTGGCCATAGCGGCAGTGGGAAATGAAAAGCCACAATTTCCCACACTACAAAAGCCCCAACAGGCTCTGGCGACAAACAAGGTCGAGGCTGTAAACCTGGCTAAACCCAAATCCAAGACTGTCCCACGAGTGACAAAAGAAACCAGCAATGGGTGATCACCAAGCCTCAACCTGCAAGAGCTCCTGAGGCTCTGTGCCCACCAAAGGTAACATCAAATACACCCACCTATCCCATAGGAAAAAAGCCATAGGCCGCGCCCTTGAAGGAGAGCACCAGGAATGACTTCCCATTAAGGATGTCAATAAAATAAGTCCTGCTCGAGATTTTGGCAGTACTGCCCCTCTTGTTGCAGGTGGAATCTATAAGGGACCTACTCCAGTTCCTGATTAAATGCCTTACGAGCTTACTTACCCGGTACGGTTAAGTAAACTTGCGGCTGCTGCAATGGAACACACATTCTGTAGCAGGCAAGATGGTGGAGCTATACCATCTGGCCGAAGACCTACAAATTGATGTGATACTGTTAGCAGAAACGCATCTCATCAAACCAGACAAATCACTGAGCCTTTGGAACTATTTTACCTACAGAATCAATAGGGTAGTGCCACGCGAAAGCCACATCAGTGGCAGAATGGCTATCTTAGTCCACAGATGAATCATGCATACATGGGTTGGGGTCTAAATAGTCATCATGGAACAAACCTGTATACATGTGCAACATCTAGGCACAGTAAACAGACTGGTCTGGACATATAACAGGCAGAACTCAGCGGTACCCGGTGCTGACCTGGTTGTCATGCTGGAAAATATAGGATGTGCCCATGATACTCATGGGCGACCTCAATTCTAAGCACATGTCTTGGAATAGCAACTTAATAAATTCTAATTCTAATTCTAATTCTGGTGTTGGCAGTACCAACACCATTTGTGATAGAATAAATCGAGGACCATTCTCCAGTTTTACTGGAGTTGGGCCTAATAAGGGCTGAGCAAGACCCCCATCAATATCCCGTAAATCAGTGAACTAGAGAAAGTTCTATGAGGGTCTCCAATGGAATTATTGGCTGGTAGTTTTAGAACTCCTGACCCACCGGAGGAAATCAACAACAAGGTCGATCGCATCACGAAGCATGAGAAGACCGCACGGCTTTTCCGTAATGAACTCCCACCTGACACCTTCAAAGCAATATTGGAGAAGCGCCAGCTGAGGAGGAGATACTGCCTCACCCTGTCCCCCAATGAAAGTGAACATTTTACAGATAAACAGACAGGGTGGAATTACTACTGACAAAACATCATGAAGAATCTTGGAGAGATTACTTTGTCTCGATATCGGACATCTCTTCGGTGTTCAAGTTGAATAAATGGCTATGCAAAGGAAAGAAGCCTTGCCACCCAGTGCTTGGATGAGTTTCTTGGCTTATTCCAAGCAGAGGTCTTCACAGACACTCTGGAGGTACAGTTCACTCCAAACCCCGCCAGCCCAAAAAATGACCATGCAACCAATGTCTTTTCTCGCAGACTACTTTGCTCAGGCAGAGGATGCCCCCTGCGAAATAGACTGTGTCACTGAAGCAGAAGTGACCGTGGCTATCAAGGCTACAAGCCCCGATAAGTCTCCAGGGGTGAACAGGATCAAGGCCCAAGCGTACCGGAACATTCCCTCATTCTCATAGCGACCATGGCCACCCTTTTTACATCCATTTTGTACATAGGGTATTTTCCAGATTGAAACAGGTAGAACAGCAAAAGTGGTATGCCTGCCCAAGCCAGAGAATAGTTTACTTTTCCTGCAGAAATACAAACTGATCTCTTTTCTACCTGTATTGTTGAAGCTGTTCGAAAGAGATATCCTCGAACGACTTCGGCGATGCTTGGGGCCAGAGGTTTGGCCTGAGCAGTTAGGGTTCAGAGAGGACCACTCAACGACCCTTCTCCTAGTTCGACTGGTGAACAGCCTTGACCGCAGTCGTATTCTTGGATGTGGCTAAAGCTTTCAATAAAGTTTAGCATGACTGCCTACTATATAAACTCGCTCACATAATTCCTGGCCATCATGTCAAGCTACTGGGAAGACAGTTTGCAGTACGCATTGGGGGTTCTTTATCATCTACTAGGGTAATAACCGCCAAAGTTCCCCAGGGGACAGTCCTTTCACCATTTCTGTACATTGCAAATACAAATGATATATTGTTGAAGGAAGGCATTAGCAACGCTTTATATGACAAAAACACGGCATACTATTATGAATCCTGAAACGTAGATTACATGGTTGAGAGACTCCAACGGCAGCTGGATTTAGTGAAGCAGTGGCTTAATACGTGGAGAATCAGGGTCAATAGGGAAAATTCCATGGCCATGTTATTCACATACAAGAGATGCACTCTGGCCAGACAGCTGGAAATCTCAGGGGAAAAAATACCCTTTGGGACAAAAGTTAAGAATCTAGGAGTAGTCCTGGATAAATGGCTTACCTTAAGGGAACATGTGAAGTATGCGACCCAGAGGGCAAAGGTTGCCAGGGTTCCTTATACCCAGTGCTAAACTGAGCCAGGCCCATTCCGCTGGCGACTAAAATACTTTATATCAAGTCTTGCCAATTCTGACATATGCCTACCGAGCATGGGAGTAAAAACTGGAGGCATGGGGCGAAAAAGCTGGAGGTTGTCCAAAACATGGCGTTGCGAATGATTTTCAGAGTGCTGTGGTTTGTCAGAAACACCACACTTCATGACACAGGTATAAAAACCGTGTAAGAGGTGGGCATAGCACAGGCATACAGACTGTTTGGAAGAGTGGCCATGTCCAAGCACAGCCATCTCAGGGACATCTGCCGAGAGGACACTACACTGCAGGGTGCAAGGAAAAGGCCTCACACCGTGTTAAATGGACCACCATGAAAAGGCACGATGAGGGCTGAGTATGAAAAACTAGGCCAGGAGCCTTTATATGGGTGATCCAACAGGGAACCCCTAGAAATGATTGCGAGCCTTTACAGTCATTAAAAAGAGACATCTGCGTAAATTTATATACTGAGTGTAAGGTTTCCACAGTTCTTATAAGCCTGTACATGTGTTTTTTTTCATATACTTGTGCGAGTGATTAACTGTGTTATGTTGCACTCCACAGGTGACCTCAAAAGGAATACGTCAAGAAGCTGCTACCTGACTAAACCCTTTTTATTCACTTTTATCCCTTTCATCTGAATAAATTTTTGAACCAAAATTAATATAGAAAGACAGTCGGCAGGCAAGTTCCCCGCACATAAGTCTATGAACAAAAACGGAACCCGCTTAATCGAACTCTGTCAAAACAATTTAAAAATCATGTCTATCTCCCTCAGGAAAAAACCAAAGAAACAAAAAACTTGGCGATCCCCCATTCACCAATTAGGAGAATATCAGATTGACCACGTTGCAATAACCTATGACCTTCATAAGGAAATAGATGACGTTCAGGTATGAAAAGGAGCAAACATTTATTCAGATCACTACCTGACAAGAATGAAGATTAAATTTACTCCTAGACGTAAACATACCAGGAAACAATTGATAATCTCAAGATTTGATGTAAAGAAGATTAAAGGATTAAAAATCACGGAGAAATGGGAGGAACAACCTGCAGAAAATTGGCAGGAATTTAGGTTTAAAATTATTCAAACAGCTAGAGAGCAGATTTCCCTTAAAAAAAACCTAAACATCCGTGATGGAATCAAGAATGTGAAATAACCCTAGAAAAAAGAAAGATAGATTTAACGACTACAATACAAATAAAACAGAGGAAACAAGAGAAATTCCTAAAAATTTGAAGGGAAACAAACAAATTATACAACAAACCCAAAGAAAATGCGTCAATGACCAGAGATGCGATAGAAGCAAATCTTAGAAATTACAACACACGCGATTTTTATAAGACATTTACTTCACAAATCAAAGGGTACACCCCACATAAACTCTGCTGCAAGAGACAAAACGGTAAACTGGCTCTCACAAACAAAGGAAATTGTCAGGAACTTGCAGTATATTTTGAAAAACTGTTAAACTACCTCGAACCGAAAGAAAGACACCAAGTATCACAGAGAAAGTTTCCCTTGCCCCAAATCATTGAAATTTTATGCCATATTCAAAAACTCAAAGACAATAAGGCCCAAGAAGATGGAATAATAGCCGAACTCCTGAAGAATTTAGTACCCAATTCTCTTAAGGAAATCATAAAAATTATTCAAGACATCTGGCAAACAGAAAAGATCTCAGAAGACTGAAAAACTGCTTTAATTCACCCATTATATAAGAAGGGCGACAGGACAGATGTATACAATTAAAGAGGAATTTCCTTTTACCGGTCACATACAAAATCCTATCATCCTGCCTCTTAACTAGAACACAAGAACAGCAGGAACCATACCTATCTGAATATCAAGCAGGCCTTTAGACCTAACAGGTCATGCCCAGAACAGATCTTCAGCCTGAAAACAATAATCAAAATTAAAAAAAAACAGAAGCAAACCCATGATCTGCATATTTGTAGATTTCAAAAAAGCCTACGACTCCATAGACAGAAATCTCTTTTACAAATTCTAAAAGAGAAAGGACTAGATCAGAAAACTCGGAGATTAATAGAACAAACATTAACTGGAACTAAATCTAAAATAAAATTTATGGGCGAAATCTCAGAACCCTTTGAAATTAAGAAGGGAGTGAAACAAGGGGATGGACTCTCTCTTCTGCTATTTAACATCACATTGGACAAACTGATGAAAGAGTGGGAAGATACACTCAAACAACAAAAATACTGGAAATCAATTTCATTGGGATTTGTGAAATTAAATTTAAGTATCCCTTACCTGGCATTTGCAGATGATTTGTCAATCCTTGTGGAAGATGAACGGACTGCAATAAAACAAATAGAAACACTCAAGGAATGTGCAGAAAAAGTGGGACTACAAATTTCGTTTGAAAAAACAGTATTCATCTGCTCCAGAATAGAAATCCCAAATTTAAACACAAAATATGGAGTAATAAATAAAGTCCCTCGCTTTAAAAAATACCTTGGAGAATTTATTATGCTGAACAGCTCTGAGAAACCAAGACAATTCGACCATCTGCAGAAGGTCAGGAAAGCTCTAGGTTCAGTGTAAAATCTCTATAAGAAATCTCTCTCATGCCAAACAAAAATTCGGCATTACAACACAGTTATTAAACCCACAGCATTATATGCTAAAAGGAGAACCGAAATAAAAGAAATAAGGAAACAGGAAAGGAAGATTATAAGGAAATTACTGGAACCGAGACAAACTGAAGGATACAGATTACAACTGTACAAAATTGTTGAAACATACTCTAATATCGAAACTGACATAAGGAAAAGACAAATGAAATTCTTCAGACACCTTTGCAGGCTGCCGGAAAACCAACTGACCAAATGAATAATCACGTACTTAACATCATTGAAAGTTGCAATCCCCTGGCTCGCAGAAACAAGAAAATATTTGGCAGAAACAAGAAAATATTTGAATACGCCGGAATTACAGTGGAGGGGATCTTAAGACAGAAACACATATAAAAATTAAATAGATAAATGGGAATTTAAACCAGAAGTGCCGAAGCCTAAACAACATCGTCTGAAATGGTCTGAAGTATGGATCAAGGCCTTTTCCAAAAGAATGAAAGAATTTTGGAGGGAAAAGAAGAATGCCAAGCGAAAGAAATATGAATCATGAATGCTTAACGTCTTCAATTGGGAAGTTCTCGACTTATAATTATAATAATAATAATAATAATAATATTGTAACTAGCTTAATAAAAATTAAACATTTGGTTATGTATCGTGCTCCTCAGATGACCTAAACAGGAAACCAGTAGGACGCCACTACCTGACCAAATCCTTTTTATTCACTTTTATCCAGTTCATTGAAATAAATACTTGAACCAGTATTAATTTAATCTACCCCATTGTAATACCTTACAATACTGTATATATAGATAACCTATTTTAATATTCTTTATTATTACAGGTAACATGTACTATTTGACTAGTGTTCACTATTAGTAAACACTTAACTCTTCAACAAGATAAATTAAATAAAAAATTTGTTGTTAACCTTTATTTAAAATAATCTACTGAATCTGTATTTAAGTCAATACTATCTTAATTAATATTTCTCAATATTACAGAATTTTGTTTTTTGTGCATGGGAATGCAAAGCATGATTTTGCCAAAGCATCCATAGCATGAGGTGTACGTACAAGGTTGTAATCATATATATGCTGCCTTATAAGATATAAATCCCCACCAAATTTACATGCTAAATTTTATGAAACCCCAATATGTAGGTAGGTTAAAACATAACACTGTGTTCTTTCGCTTTGGATGTTATGTGTGAGACTTGTCATATTGCCCGTAATGAGGTTTGTTATCGTATGTTCTATAATGCAATATACAACTGCAATGTAGGGGATGCTTTCTTGTTTTGTCTGTTTCAGTTCTGTTGCAGATGAAATAGAACAATGCAATGGTCACACAGTACCCCTAAACCCGTCCTGAACACATGTGTGTCTGGATGATTTTAAAATTAAATTTTTCTCAAAAAGAAACCTTCACTTGATCAAATAAAATGATTCAATCAATTTCACACCCAACATTCACGAACATGAAATTTGTTAAAACAAAACTATAAGATACCTAACCATCCTCCATCCTAATCCAAGAAGAAGACCCAAGAAGACATCCACATTGTGACGTTACTGGTTGCCATATCACCCCCTCTGTTCCAAGCCCTGAGGGGCTTTACCAGAGGTCGTCTTTAGACCCTCTAACTGATTACATCTCACAGTCATCAGCCAGGCCTTGGTTGGGATGCCACTGATGTAAATGCCTCAGCAGACATTTGCATCAGTAAAATACAAATCAAATTTCGCTTTCATGTAGGCCTCAAATAGACATCTTCACATCCAACCTAACATGATTCCTTCAAACTAACTGACCGAAACCGCGGAAGCGTGAACCCTGCGCCTAGTCCAGATTTGACAGCACTGTTCGTGACTGTGAATGCCTCAGAAAATTAACGAGTTGAAAGTTAAATCAGTGCTACACTCATACCAATAAAAATTATGTTTTACGCAACATAGAAATTCAAACCTGTACCATAAGTAGACCAATTTAGGTCACGTAACAAGGGCAATGTAACCTCATTCCGGTCCGTGCAGGAGCTGGAGGACAAATCCTGCAACCCCAACCTAGTCCCATCATGGAGTCTCATGCATCATTTCCAAGTCACAACCAGGACCACCACCAGTGGAGTGAAGCCAAGCACCCTGGTTGCATGAGCTACTATACCCCTGCTGCACAGCCGCCCGCCCCCACCAGCAAGAGTCCCAAATTAAATCACAAACAACACCAATATAACCGTGGCATGATGCCATTGCGCCTACCTCCAACCAATCCAATGCCTAAGCCAGAACCCTATCACGATCAAGAACCAGCGAACAGCAAAAATCGTGGAAGAAAACCCCAGCAGCCATTCGACAGAAAAAAGAAGAGGCTCGCCCTTTTCCGGCCACAGGACTATTCAAGGATTACGGCTGTAAATAATTTACAGCTATTTTACGGAAAGGCAGGCTACAGAAGAAAAGAAAGAAGAATGAAAATCAATCCACCAACACAAAGAGGAATCCGGCACGACAGGGCCCAGCAGAGATGCAGTAACCAAGACAGCCTAAGTGAAGGAAGACTACAAACTCCAACTTTACTTCCCTAACACCACCTCATTCACCTAACTTACAATTATGGCCCCAGCCAGCACATTGTCTCCCTCCAGAAAGGGAAGTGCATTGCTTCCTCCAAACACTAGGGCCCCCTCCCGAAAGGCAAATTCCTGTTAGGTCAAAAGGTACTAGCACCGAAAAGACTTCAGAAGATAGACTGAAGGAGAATCATGCTGCGAGTATGAAGCTCGTATACAGCAGGTCTCCCACGATCTGTCCCGGTCAACTATTTCTCATTGGTCTAAAGGACTGGAACACAAATACCAAATACATCCATAAATAAAAAACATAAAATCTATAACAGCCACGAATTAAATAATAACGCACCTCATAAAAGAAAGACACAGCAGCAAGGAACATTTGTCCAGATTCTGCGATTAGTAGGAAGGGAAAAAACTCCCACTATCTTTGCATTCTGTACAGTTTCGAGAATTTTGTGTTGGTCCATTAGGCCAGTTATTATTTTTAGTTTACTAGTCTGCATGAGCAAGTTTACATTGTGTGTGGAAATGTAGGTAATTTGCTTTGGTTTGATTTTAGACTTTGTATTTTTCTTGTTCATGTGTGTAGTGTTGAAGCGTCCTAATCTTCTGATTGTGTTATCTTCTAAGTGGCAGCCCACTGTATACAAATCCTGCCTTCTCTGAACTCTGGTGTTGCTTGGTTCAGCCGGTGGAGTATTCCTTAAAAGACCTTTCATGGTTGCTGTCAAGGGGTCACCTGTGGTAATTCCTGAGTTACAACTATAGATGTGATCTAGTGAGATGCGATTTGATGATAAATGATGCTGTGAAGTTTTTTAGACTCAGTTCACTGGACAAATTTCTCCTACTTTTTCTGGATATATCAGGCACACTTCGTGGAGGATCAATCCAACTTTTGTTAAAGTTGTTATTTTAGAGAAATGTTACGTTAAGTCTGATCCTAATTACAACCCTAAGTATTAATATTACAACAAACAGTTTATTTATATCCATTTGCTTCTAATAATGGTAATTTGTTACCTGCAAATGATCTATCATCAATCAATTATGATAAAACCAAATATGTGATATATTTAAACTTTCAGAGAGATTCGACATATATTTTATCCTTATATTTATACATCACAATAGCAATATTTACCACTGGATCCATTTTGAGGTACTCATACAACACCATTTCATATATTTGAGGATCCAAATGATGGTCATTATCTCGAGGTAAATATGGACTGACAGCTCTTAATTGGTGTACTCGAGCAAACTTGAACACTTCCTCTTCCCACAGCTGTTTGTCTTTACCTATTTAAATAAAAATTACAAAAAAACTGTAATATAAATAATACTGTAATAAAATGGACACACTTATTTATATCAAAAATAAAATAATGCCATTTCACTCACAAAAAAAACCTTAAAATATTATGATTCTTTCCATTATACACACAAATCCACTCTATATTTTTGTAAAATTGTCTAGTTAAATCAATGAATGCTAGCAAAAAAATATTTATTTGGAACAGTACTGAACCTTCATAAATTAAAACAATTTCACTCACGCGTGTGTACAAGCACACACACACACATATATATATATATATATATTGTTGCCACATGCTTTGCTTCATGTTGATGGGCACACTACTAGCAGAAGACGCAATGCCATGGGGAGCTGCAGTTCACATATTCACATGCACACACGCTCCCTTCATCAACCCAGCCATCCTCTGCTGAATGCGTAGCACCCCACCATAAGCCGATGCTATAAGTAGCACCAGCCTGCTGCTATAAGTAGCAGCAGAAAGGCAAAGATATTCACTCTCAAACCACTATCAGGGAAATAACAAGCAGAAAGAAGTTTCCTGGCTGGCTCAATGTGACACCTCCTGGCAGATGTCAACATCGCCAGAGCATCAGCTCCGGCCAGTCCACAGAGCGAGTTGCAGGGTGTGGACAGCACATTTCCATCCAACCCTACCAGATGTCTGGCAGGCTGGGATGTGCCATCACAGTAATCCGGCAACAACATATATGTACATGTGTTTATATATATAACATAGATAATAACAAACAGAAAGATAATGACTCATCCTCTCCGGTTTAGAAGTTGCGTGAACAGTTTATTAAAGATCTCAATAAAAGTATACTTTTTATTAAAACTGTTTATTTGAAAAATATGAGTAAATATGAAATGACAAATAGCAGGTGCATTATTTAACTTGTTCATAGTTTATCACATTATTATAGTCTCATCACTATAGCCAACTAGACCTGCAATTATGGAATGACCTGGATTTTCATGGAAATTTAATTGATAATTTTCTGATGTTTAATTACCCATTTATTATATGTTGTATAAATGCACCCCATATTAAGCCAGTATAGCATGATGGGCAGCAACTTTATTAATCATAATTCAGGAATCTATCAAAAGTTTTAATAAACCTGCCTTTACCATAAGATTTAAATTTATATGTCTGTTATTAAAATATTTTTTACTTACAATTACTTAAAATTAGTTATTTTGTAAATATAAATTTAATATTGAAATTGTATAAGTAAGAAGGAAATAAATAAAAAAATAAAATACACTAGACTATTTGTCAATTATATTGTCATTTTATACAATTATCAAATAATATTTTTATTATTTTTTGAAACTAAACAGAAAGGGATGGAGATTATATACTCCCCAGTTTTTTAGTTTTTTAAACAACCCATCAAAGAAAATGTTTTTAAAAACTGCTATGATTAAACAAATTCTATCTATTAAAAAGTAAAAAGAGAAAGAAAAGGGCAAGAGGAGTTGGGAAAAAATTTTATTCACAATTATTTCTGATATACTCTTATAATTTATTTTATGACAGCATAAAACTATTCATTATCCAACAAACATCTTATGAATTTTATCTAATAATTACAAATTTGTAAGATAACTTACCAAGTATTTTGCTGCATAGTTTTGCTGCTGGCTGATATTTTTTTAATGATAAAAGATGATCTAAGTATGTTCGACCTACACTAAGCATTGAGTGTCTTCTTAATTCTTTATTTCCATTACTTACTGCTTCCATAGCCATTTCAAATTTACTGAAAAATAAATTAGTGTATCAAGCATGTTTTACCTAAATCTGTCACACTGTACAATTTTATACTGACACTGGTTGTTTGGGCAGAAAACCTAATGTAAGGAATACTTTTCTAATTTTTTGGTAGAAACTTTAGTAAAAAAAAAAATTTTCCATAGATACAAATTACATCAAAGCTTACAAAATTAAAAAAAATAAAATTATCTTTAGATTCATTGCTATGTGAAAAATGTATAGTAAAATATAAATGAATAATTTTATTTTAATAATAAGTTGCTAAGAATATGACAAGTGTTCACTAAGTGATATGTGACTTGCAAATACAAAGACTACATACTAGATATCAATGTTACAAAACTATGTCTTACATTTTTTGATATACATCTTTAATGACAATCTTTTTTTAGGGGGATTTTAACTGACTTTAGATTCAAATAAATTTTTTTTCTTTTTTTTTGTTTAACCTCTGGGACCACCACAGAGGATGAGATGAATGATTTGTAGTGTGTGTGAAAATGCCATGCCTGACTGGGATTCAAACCCAGGACCTCCGGATGAAAGGCCAAGATGCTCCTTCTTGCACCACAGGGGCCAGCTTCAAATAAAATTTGGATGTTAATTAATGTCCTTAGTCATTGGCAAAACTATTATCACCAATGCCTATGATGTTAATTAATTCCTTGTTTTAAATTGTGGTTTCTTCTGTGATTTTTTAAAAATTGTTATTTATCTTAAGCAATCTTTTGTAAACAAATGAAGATTGACTTCTAGAGACCTTTTTGTTTTGTAAGAAAAAATAAAACAAATTTTGTGAGTTATAATAATAATTTAGTAGATGTGTTTATTCTAATTTTATGCATACTATCCAATAAATAGCATAATTATTAATTTTAAAAAGTAATCTATCTTTTAGAATGCTTGTAAGGCTTTGAATTTATACTTAAAACTTACGGTATGCATTAGAATTTTTTTTAATTCTGAATATATTTTGTAATAAAAGTTTAAATTCCAAACAAAAATTTCTAAATCTAGTAAAACACTTTGTTTTGTACTATAATACTACGTTCATAAAGCCTAAATTTACAGATAAAAATAAATCAATAATAAAAGTAATTATTATAATAAAACTGTGAGTCCTACTCCTAAAACAAAATTATATGAAAATAAAAAATGCAACATGCAAAGAATGATAAAACTAATTAAATATCTCTCAATAATCCCTAGAATAATAAAAATGTATCATTATTTTTGAAGCTTTTTTTGAGCAGGCAGTCAGATATATTATTTGAGCTTTATTACAGATATTAATTTGCATGTTGGAAGTCATAGGCTTATTGAATTTACTAACTAAATTTTTTTCTGATGGGAAATTCAAAATTACTTTTAGATTACATCAAATTTGCAACATTCTATGCCTTATTTTATTTACATGCTTTATACATAATAAAAAGTAAAACAAAATGTTGCAACAGGTTGAATTGCTTATTATTAAAAAAATCATTATGAGTTAGACTGCTAGTAATACTTTAATGCACTGACCAAATGAAATAAGCTCTTAAAACTTTATTACTACAATACAATATAGCACTACTACTTCATACCAAATTAAGGAAAATCAAATAAATAGAATTATGAAACAAGAAAACAGATATAAAAACTAAACAGTACAGTATATATTTTTTTATTAACAAAAAAATATTCATATCAACACTACCAACACTTACACATGCTAGTACAAAAGAACTAGACATAGCAGGAGGTTTTTTTTAAAAGGAACAAAAATATTTCACAGAAGTATTATTTTTTGATGACAACAGAGTGTGAGGGAGAGTCTGTTCGCTAACAAAGACTAAATTCACTGTGTAACAAAACAGACCCTTCATAATTGACTAGGTATAGACAAATGTTTTAGAAATTATGATTAACAAACAAAAATGTAAATATTCCAAATTTGTGAATTTTAATAAATATTTGCAATCATTACTAACAGCAACTGTGAACATTAATTTATATAGCATGGGTCACATTAATATTAAAATATCAAGTTACAATCTCTCTCTTCACCTGTCTATGCCAAATTCTGATTAAACAATTTCATAAATGATAATCTGATTATGAATTTCTAAGCAAAATCAATTTGTTGTAAGGATAATTTCTAATGCTAAATGCATTGAATGCATTTTGCATTATTTAAAATAATACATGTTGGATATTTGAAATGTATTCAAAAAATATTTACCAATGTTGAAGAAGCCAATCTACTCTGTCATCTGCATTATATGGACTAGCAACCACAATATCTTTAGGGCTGACAACTACATACCTATTCTCTTCCAGAAGGCACTCTGAAATTATAATAAATGCCAATATGAAAATAAATATAAATGTATAAATAATAATATAATATGTACACTAGGCCTACAATGTAAGCCTATATGAATCATTTGTTTCAACACGATTGTAAAGAACAAAAATACTTATTCAGCAAATTTAAAAAATATAACAAAATGACATTATGTATACTTTCATTTATAAATGTAAATATAGATTCCTAAATTTCCAAACACACAATTAAATTCATTTATCAAAACAAAAACTAAAGTAAACATATAAAAAAAAAAATCATTTTATTGAGAAAATCTATAATTTCAGACTATTTTAACATATGAGGCATATTTATAAAATAAGGGCCGTCGACTTATATTTAAATATTAGTGGGTCTGAACACCATTTCACGCATGCAGGGCCATCTATCATCTATTTATGAAGCCACTACAGTTGTTGTTTTGATTCAGTAGCCGTTTGCCGGTGAATGCAGATCGCAATGTCTGCGACAATCGTTCCTCCCACCAGTTGTGAAGTGCATGCTGTGATTTGATTTTTGTGTGCAAAAGGATCTTCAGCTGCTGAAATTCATCAGGAGTTGTTCCTAGTATGTGGACTTACAGTAATGAGTGAAGGAAAGATTAAACAATAGTGTCGAGACTTTAAAAATGGCCGCACAATTGTGCGTGATGAAGAGCAGAGTGGCAGGCCCAGTATTCAGACCTACAAATCATTGAACAAGTGAACCAAAAGCTGCGATTTGATTGGCGATTGACAATTAGTGTGCTGGCTGATGAATTTCCGCATGTTAGACGCACCTCTACCTACACAATTGTCACAAAAAAAACTTGAATATCACAAATTGTATGCAAGATGTGTACCAAAAATGCTCACTGACCAACACAAAGAACAAAGAATGCGCAGTGGACGATTGTTTTCGGACACTATCGACAAGATAGAGATGATCTGTTTTCTCACATTGTTACATACGACAAGACATGGATATCCTACACCAACACAGAATTGAAACAACAGTCAATGCAGTGGCACCATTCAAGTACCCCAAAACCGAAAAAGTTTAAGCAATATCCATACTCAAGTCGAAAAATGTTGGCTACCATTTTTGTGACAAAAAGGGCGTAATTTTGGTTGATTTCATAAAACATGGATCAACAATTACAAGTGACATGTACTGCAAAACACTCACTGAACTGAGGCCTGCAATCCAGAACCAAAATCGATGACGTGGGAAACTTTTGTCTGGCGTAATCCTCCTTCACGACAATGCACATTCTCACATCCTTAACCAAGAAGATTCAAGATTTTTGTTAGGAACTTTTTGACCATCCCCCATATAGTCCCGATCTTGCACCTAGGGACTACTTCCTCTTCTTGCATTTGAAAACGTGACTTGGAGGACAACGATTTGAAAACGAAAAAGGAACTCAAGACTGACATTGTCAACTGGTTCAATTCCCAGGCAGAAAACTTCTAGGCACAGGGGTTAAAGAAACTAGTGCAGCATTAAAAAAAGTTCTTAGAACTGAATGGCAATTATGTGGAAAAGTGAAATAGATAAATAATAAACTTAAACTGCAAGTAAAAATCTTTTCCCACAAGTTATTTTTTTTTTAATGACCAAATGGCCCTTACTTTATGAATATGCTTTGTATTTGCCAAGTTTATTGATATGTTTCTATCAGTTATGCATTGTAAATATATTTTTGATTTTTTTAAAGAGAAAAAAGTTTACATTAAGCTTCATTACTAATTAGATAATCATTACTATCATACTATTTAACATTACTATCTCAGAATTCAACTTTTTCTGACAACATTCCAATTCTCTAACGTCTTTCATAATAGTTTCCTTAGAACCTGTACGAGGGGGATCAAAAAGTTTCAAGACTAGCCTATTTAAAAGAAACTGCTTTATCTATGTGTACACACTGTCACTTTCAAAGTAGACCCCTTACAGAGCAATACAACCCACCAATCTTGCCACTTCTGGAATGTGTCCTGGAAGTCCACTTCTCGAAGCATGGCAAGTGCCTTCTGCGATTTGCACTATATCTCCATAATGGTGTCAAAATGGTGCCCTTTAAGCTGGATTTTCAACTGCGGGAAGATAGCAAAGTCTGCAGAAGCCAAATCTGGACAGTATGGCACATGCAGAAGCGAGATGTTGTGTCTTGTGAGAAACTCATGGTGACAGGGTGCACTGTCATCATGGAGCATCCAGTTTTTCATGCACCACAGCTCTGGTCGCTTTGCTGAATGTTCTCCCTTCAGTCGCATTAAAACCTGGAAGAAGAACTCGCTATTGACAAGCTAACGACCACTGGGAATGAATTATCAATGCACAATGCTACAGTGTTGAGTTCGTCATAGGTCTTTCTGATATTTTATCATCTTCAGTGATGTTCTTCCATTTTTAAGCATGCATTCCACACAAAACACCTTGCATACTCATGGCAGTATTGACATAAACTTGCTGTATCATATGCAACATCTTGGTAATATATTTGCCGAGTTTCACACAAAATTACACGTTGGCTCTTTGTTCAAGCTTACTGTTCATGTTGAAATTGCAAAAGTGGTAACAAACATTGTCACAATAGCACCAGCTACAATACTACGGTCACAAGCTGCACAACTGCCGATGCACACATTACAATGTCTCTCGGTACATTGACTTATGATGGTCGGTACTCCCAGTGACTGTGCACGCAGCCTTCTGCTGAAACATTTGTTGGCGTTACAGACCTAGTCCCAAAATGTTTTGATACCTTATAATACTTAATGTTACACTTTAAAATAAAAGAAAACACAAATATTTTTTCCTACCTTTTTGTTCCTTTTTTTTTATTTTACCTTTGCTACCAATAAAGTATACGTTTAATTTAGTAATTATTTATCATATGTAGTTAATTTGTACATTTATGTTCATGAATTATATATAATTGTGATTTTTTTTTGTAGTACTACTAATCACCGATTTAATATTGTTAACTGTTGATAAAGCTCTTTTTACTAAAGCCCTTACTTAATCAATTAAATAAATAAAAATTAACATATAAAACTGTATGGAAGTAAAAAAAAAAAAAAAATTAACATGATAGCACACTATTTAATAAAAAACTGACTGGATAATGTAATCATTATACAATCAATCGATCATATATGTAATCCACATATACGATCAATGAATTGATTAATCGGTAATGTAATCAGTATATGAATCATAAACTGATTGATTCAGTGATAAAACTGACACTACAAGTAAGAATAAATACCATTACTAACTTAGAACTATTCTATTTAGACTAAGAAAGGTTATACTATTTGCTGAGAATATAGTGGCCAATATTTCTATTAACCTCATTTTCTATTAGATATAATTTTTTACTACCTTTTGCCTCTCAAGTCTCCAAAATCCTGTTTTATATCAAGATAATTTAACTCGTTAACTTTTGATACAAATTACATCTTACAAAAATAATAAAGTAGCAATTAATGAAGATAAAATTAACACAATTCTTTTAGAAGGGGTATTCCATTTAAATTCAACAAATTTTTGAAAATCTTATTGCATCTCTATTTTTGATTTTGATGATATTTGGTATATGATAACTACTCACCTTGCAGTGGCCAAAAAAATATTTTTTTATATTTTTTAAAAAACCTTTTCTTGCGTAATAGACTACTTTTTAAATCAACAACAAGTAAAAACAGGGATTTTATCACTTTTTCCTTGAGCTGTAACATTCTTATTTTACACCATACAGAGCTCAAAGATGGAGCTTCATCTTAGTGTACTCAAAATTCATTCTGTTACACAATCAAATCTTGTAATATTTGCTGAAGTTATGCTTACAAATTGTTGTTTTTTTTTTCAAATTTTGGGCCCAAAATAAACAATGAAGGGCTTAGGTAACATGCCCGTTTTTTACCCTTTAACTCTTATGGACTAGCACTACTTAAAATTGCCGCCAAATCGTAAGATTTTGAAAATGTCTCATTTTTGGGGCCAAAACCATGTGGGACAGATGGTAAAAGTCTGAAATTTTTATGTACTTAGTGCTGTAAAAATTACTTTTTAAAAATACTTTTTTAAATACTTTTTCTGTAATTTAAAACCACATAAAATTCATTTTGTTAGTCAAAGGGATTGATAAGTAATGAAGCCATCAAAATTGCTGAAAACCTTGTTCCTTCTGACTGCAAACAACGTATCCAAAAATACTGATGTAATGTTTTTTGCAGATTATAAAAATTACAACTAAACTCATTAGAATGAATAAATTGATAATTACAAAAATTGATAGTCAAAATTTATTTGATAGTCAAAAATTGACTATTAAATAAATAATCAATTACAAAATTATAAACAATTTTTTATAACAAGTTGTTCAATTCACTTTTACCTTATTTTACTCCTGCTAATGGAAGTTATGAATAAATCTTGCACTTTTTGATAACAAACTTAATTAACATAACTTAGTGCTCCTGCATGTGTTTTATTTGTGTACTGTGCATTTAAACCCCAATCTACATTTCATTATCACCAAATTATGGTCGCTATCAATGTCTGCTCCAGGGTAAGTTTTGCAGTCAACGAGTTGATTTCTAAATCTTTGCTTAACCATGATATAATCTATCTGATACCTTCCAGTATCGCCTGGCTTTTTCCAAGTGTATATTCTTCTATTATGATTTTTAAATTGGGTGTTGGCAATTACTAAATTATACTTCGTGCAAAATTCTATAAGTCGGTCCCCTCTTTCATTCCTTTTGCCCAGCCCGTATTCACCCACTATATTTCCTTCCTTGCCTTCTCCAATGCTTGCATTCCAATCTCCAACTATTATTAAATTTTCATCTCCTTTTACGTGTTTAATTGCTTCATCAATCTCTTCGTATACACACTCTACCCCATCATCATCATGGGCGCTTGTAGGCATATAGACGTTAACAATCGTTGTCGGTTTAGGTTTTGATTTTATCCTTATTACAATGATTCTATCGCTATGCGTTTTGAAATACTCCACTCTCCTCCCTATCTTCTTGTTCATCACGAAACCTACTCCTGCCTGCCCATTATTTGATGCTGAGTTAATTACTCTAAAATCACCTGACCAAAAGTCGCCTTCCTCTTCCCACCGAACCTCACTAATTCCTACTATATCCACATTTGTCCTACCCATTTCCCTTTTTAAATTTTCTAGCCTACCAACCTTTTTCAAGCTTCTAACATTCCACGCTCCGACTCGTAGAATGTTATTTTTTAATTTTCTGGTGACCCCTTCCTTAGTAGTCCCCACCCGGAGATCCGAACAGGGGACTATTTTACCTCCGGAATATTTTACCAAGGAAGGCGCCTCCATTATTGCTATGTGAAAATGCAGAGAGCCACATTTTCTTGGAAAAAAGCAGCTGTAGTTTTCCATTGCTTTCAGCTGCGCAGTACTCAGAGGACTGAGTGATGTTGATACGGCCGTTTAAGTCGTCCTGACTCACGCCCCTAACAACTACTGAAAGAGCTGCTGCCCTCTTTCAGGAATCATTCCTTAGTCTGGCTCTCAACAGATACCTCTCCGATATGGTTGCACCTTCGGTCCAGCTACTCTATATCCCTGAGCACTCAAGCCCCCTCACCAACGGCAAGGTCTCATGATTCATAGAGGAGTTTAAAAACCTGAAGAAAAGGTGTCAGATGAATCGGTGGAATTTAGAGAAGCTTGAGGAAGAGGAGGTAAAGAAGATTTTTGAGGAGGACATCGCAAGAGGTCTGAGTAAAAAAGATAAGGTAGAAAATGTAGAAGAAGAATGGGAGAATGTTAAAAAGGAAATTCTTAAATCAGCAGAAGCAAACTTAGGCGGAATAAAGAGAACCGGTAGAAAACCTTGGGTTTCAGACGATATATTGCAGCTGATGGATGAACGTAGAAAATATAAGAATGCTAGTGATGAAGAAAGTAAAAGGAACTATCGGAAATTAAGAAATGCTATAAACAGGAAGTGCAAACTGGTGAAAGAAGAGTGGATTAAAGAAAAGTGTTCAGAAGTGGAAAGAGAAATGAACATTGGTAAAATAGATGGAGCATACAGGAAAATTAAGGAAAATTTTGGGGTACATAAATTAAAATCTAATAATGTGTTAAACAAAGATGGTACACCAATATATAATACGAAAGGTAAAGTCGATAGATGGGTGGAATATATTGAAGAGTTATACGGAGGAAATGAATTAGAAAATGGTGTTATAGAGGAAGAAGAGGAAGTTGAAGAGGATGAAATGGGAGAAACAATACTGAGATCTGAATTTAAGAGAGCATTAAAAGATTTAAATGGCAGAAAGGCTCCTGGAATAGACGGAATACCTGTAGAATTACTGCGCAGTGCAGGTGAGGAAGCGATTGATAGATTTTACAAACTGGTGTGCAATATTTATGAAAATGGGGAATTTCCATCAGACTTCAAAAAAAGTATTATAGTTATGATACCAAAGAAAGCAGGGGCAGATAAATGTGAAGAATACAGAACAATTAGTTTAACTAGTCATGCATCAAAAATCTTAACTAGAATTTTATACAGAAGAATTGAGAGGAGAGTGGAAGAAGTGTTAGGAGAAGACCAATTTGGTTTCAGGAAAAGTATAGGGACAAGGGAAGCAATTTTAGGCCTCAGATTAATAGTAGAAGGAAGATTAAAGAAAAACAAACCAACATACTTGGCGTTTATAGACCTAGAAAAGGCTTTTGATAACGTAGACTGGAATAAAATGTTCAGCATTTTAAAAAAATTAGGGTTCAAATACAGAGATAGAAGAACAATTGCTAACATGTACAGGAACCAAACAGCAACAATAACAATTGAAGAACATAAGAAAGAAGCCCTAATAAGAAAGGGAGTCCAACAAGGATGTTCCCTATCTCCGTTACTTTTTAATCTTTACATGGAACTAGCAGTTAATGATGTTAAAGAACAATTTAGATTTGGAGTAACAGTACAAGGTGAAAACATAAAGATGCTACGATTTGCTGCTAAGATTTTTGAAAGTGTATGTTTGGAGTGTCGCTTTATATGGAAGTGAAACTTGGACAGTCGGAGTATCTGAGAAGAAAAGATTAGAAGCTTTTGAAATGTGGTGCTATAGGAGAATGTTAAAAATCAGATGGGTGGATAAAGTGACAAATGAAGAGGTATTGCGGCAAATAGATGAAGAAAGAAGCATTTGGAAAAATATAGTTAAAAGAAGAGACAGACTTATAGGCCACATACTAAGGCATCCTGGAATAGTCGCTTTAATATTGGAAGGACAGGTAGAAGGGAAAAATTGTGTAGGCAGGCCACGTTTGGAGTATGTAAAACAAATTGTTGGGGATGTAGGATGTAGAGGGTATACTGAAATGAAACGACTAGCACTAGATAGGGAATCTTGGAGAGCTGCATCAAACCAGTCAAATGACTGAAGACAAAAAAAAAAAAAACTGTGCATTTGTGTATTTGCCATTTTTTATTGGTGTAATGTTGTGGCCTCTTCCAGTAGTTGATAGAAAAAGCTTATAAGGCATGGGAATCTTTAAAATATTTTCCAGTTGAACCCATGTTTGATTATCCCTCAATGATTTCTTGAATAAGGTACCAGGATCCTGCAGATGGAAAAACTATATTTGATATTCCTCTTCATTTTCATGTAGTTTAACTTCAATAACTTCGCCTAACCACCACCTGCCATTGTATATGCAGCAGATATAATTTATACATTTTGGCTTTGGTAAACCTATAAAACAATCAGAAACATTAATGTTCTTGTGTACAGATTCTAATGTAAATGTTTCTGATTCAGAGGTTGCCTGGATTTTCAGAATGCATTTCTTCTGACTTGATGGAACATAACCGTGAAATGTTCTTGCTTCTGGGACTGTTGTGATTATATGATAACAAGAATTGAGGTGTTCTTCAGTCTCTTGAACATTTTTATTATGGTAAAAAATAAATGTTATATTGTTAATATTGTCTTTGTAGTAATTGTACATTTCAGAAGATGTAACAATTTGATTGTTGACTTCCTTTGAAGGCTTGCTTTAGTCACAGTCCTTTTTATAGTTCTACCAATACCATCACATAGTCCTTTTCCATGGTATGAGTCAAAAAAATGCCATTCATCTGCAATTTCAAAATCTTCTTGGTGGTAGCACAAATTTATGAAATTTATTTTTATTTTTATACTGGGTTGGGGAGCCATCAGAAGAAAAATAAAAAATTGTTTAACTTGTGGTAACAGTGTTACTTTCTTTTGGAAGCAAAGAACAATCTTGTATGTAGTATGTGCTTAAGTACTCATGTTAAGTACTCATTAATCATACAGCAGCTTTGGCTTTGTAATTTTCCTTCTTATTTAAAATATATGAGAAATGGTTGTATTGTGACATATGTTTTTGACCAGTGATAACTGGACTTCATCCTGTATCACAAACAGAAACTTTTGTCAGAAGTCTCCCACTATAATACACTCACCATCCAACAAGTTTTCCTTTTTAATGTTGAGGAGATTAGCTTGTTTCTTTGCAACAAAATGATGCCTTTTTAGATCATTCAAATTTTCAGTAAGTTTATCTAAGTACTCTTGAAATGGAAGAATTTGAGTAGTTAGTTCACAACAGTCAACAGAAACCCACTGTTTGAAGATAATTTCAGAATCAAAATCATCCCAGCTCTCTTGCAGTAATCTGAGCACTTGATTAGTGCCTGGACATTTTCCCCACTGAGACATCATGCAGATTTCATTTTCTATATCACATACCATGGTTGAAAGGAGAATTTTATAATTAAATTTCATTTTTAGAGTAGATAACATGAGTTTTAAATTTTGGTGAGACACGCACGCACACACACACACACAGAGTGAGTACCTGATCCACCAGCCAGAACACAAAATTTAGGTCTTAAATCAAAAAAATTTTGAAAAACCGATTTTTAAATTATTTTTTTTCTTTAAAGGCTGTGTACAATTCTTTTAAGTTACATAAGATAAGCCTTTGTTGAATGTTGGTTTCTTTCAGTCAACTTATCTTACAGAGACACAATCCCTTCTTATCTGGCATCATTTGGCTGTGCTCATCATTCTGGCAAAAACCTTGCCCACATTTAATAACATTTTCATCAATTGTGACTGGGTTTCTTTTCGCCAATTTGTGGAAAAATTCCACTTGTTTTAACTAATTGTTTGGATTGACAAGTTTAAACACTGAGTTTAATGTTAGACTCATTTTGAATTTTCTGAATCCTCCAGCTGCTTGGTAATAAACTTAAAATATTAATTTTTTTCCGGGTTGATGTAACTGTTTTCATTTTATCCTTTATTTTAATGATTAATTCTTCATATTACCTACCTAAATCAGCATATTTTTTTTAGAACTAAACAGGTTTCTTTGGTAGAAATATTTAAATCAAAGGAATCGATTAATTTACTGGTAACTGACATGGCTATTTTTGTAACTTTATTTTTTAAATTGGTTTCTTTGTGCTGCTCATTAATTTTTGAACCTTAATGAGGGAAATGCCAAGTGCTGAACAAGCTTTATAACAACTCGACTATAACACATTAAGGTTCAAATATTTTGACATTCCGGTTCGCTTTTTGTATCATCTTGTTGTTTTTGTATTTTGTTTAAGCATTTTGTACAGAGTGGTCTGCCTGGAATTAATTTTAAAATTGCATTGCTTGTTGAAATTGTCAAAGATATTTCTATGAGAAATTTCTTAACTGGTTTAGTGTGACAGCTAAATGGGTCAGAACAACTTTTCCCATTAATATGAAAATATTTATCTAAATATTCGGTCTTATAAAAAGTATAAATATTTTTTTTGTTTCAATTCATCTACTTCCTAAAGATATCAGTCTTATTTGCTGTCCAGTAAACTGTAAAATATCATGCAATACTAAATATCTACTGTAAGTCAATTTGTGACAGCTTAAGTGTTAATGCCAATTGAACACACCACAATCCGTTTTTATAAAATGCAAGGGTTCTTACAATAACAATACAGTTAGTATAAATTATAAAACTACCAATTGCACATCACTTTGTCTTATCCCAATTTCTCTAGAGCTAAAATAAAAATTTCTCTAATTAATAAAATTGAAATTAAAGATATCGCATAAAAGAGGTCAATGCTAATAAAATTACTGTATAAACAAGTGTACATTACCTATTCACAGTATTAACACCAGCAACAATACAACATATCACATTGAAATCAAAACAATAACTGAACCTTCAACAATGTTTACATTCAGGATTATGCAAACATTCATGTCCATGCATGTCTATTCACTATCATGTTTAAATATGAGTTTGTGTGTGTGTCATACTTTAAGTAACAAACTATCTAGAATTTAAGCTATCTCATTATGGACATATCAAAATATTTTGTTTAGTAGGCCAACATTATTATCTGAAAAAATACATGCTGTGAATTTTTTGGATACATTGTTCACGGTTGGAAGGGACAGTGTTTTTAGTGGTTTTGATGGCTTCATTACTCATCAACCCCTTTGAGTAACAAAATGAATTTTATATGGTTTTAAAGTACAGAAAAATTACTTACTGCTGTTAATATTTCATATTTTTGCCACCTGTCCCACATTTGGTTTTGGGCCCCAAAAATGAGACATTTTCAAAATCTTACGATTTGGCTTCCATTTTAAGTAGTGCTAGTCCATAAGAGTTAAAGGGTAAAAAACGGGCATGTTACCTAAGCCCTTCATTGTTTATTTTGGCCCAAAATTTGAAAAAAAACAACAATTTGTAAGCATAACTTCAGCAAATATTACAAGATTTGATTGTGTAACAGAATGAATTTTGAGTACACTAAGATGAAGCTCCATCTTTGAGCTCTGTATGGTGTAAAATAAGAATGTTACAGCTCAAGGAAAAAGTGATAAAATCCCTGTTTTTACTTGTTGTTGATTTAAAAAGTAGTCTATTACGCAAGAAAAGGTTTTTTAAAAATATAAAAAAATATTTTTTTTTGCCACTGCAAGGTGAGTAGTTATCAAATACCAAATATCATCAAAATCAAAAATAGAGATGCATAAGATTTTCAAAAATTTGTTGAATTTAAATGGAATACCCCTTTTATAAGAATTGTGTTAATTTTAGCTTCATTAATTGCTACTTTATTATTTTTGTAAGATGTAATTTGTATCTAAAGTTATCAAGTTAAATTATCTTGATATAAAACAGGATTTGGGGAATACCCCTTCTATAAGAATTGTGTTAATTTTATCTTCATTAATTGCTACTTTATTATTTTTGTAAGATGTAATTTGTATCTAAAGTTAACGAGTTAAATTATCTTGATATAAAACAGGATTTTGGAGACTAACATGTTGGCAAGTTAAAAAATAGTCTGTTACGCAAGAAAAGGATTTTTTTTAAATAAAAAAAATATTTTTTGCCCACTACAAGGTGGGTAGTTATCATATACCAAATATCATCAAAATCAAAAATAGTGATGCAATAAAATTTTTGAAGATTTGTTGAATTAAAATGGAATATCCCACAAGGGTAAAAAATAAATACTTAAAAAAAAAAAAACATTATGCATGAATGATTATTACACATGCATTCACAGACGTACACATCAATGTCTCCAAGTTGTTATTATTTTGAAATGAACACATCATTACATCTTTCCTTCTCAAGTACAGTTTTACTGTTTACAACTAACAAATCACAATAAAAAAATCAAAATTAAGTAAATATTTATAATTATCAATAAAGTGTAGACTTTATAGTTGATCTTTTACATTTATTTATTATTTTGTTTTTAACATTACACTATATCATAAAATAGAAAGTCATCCAGTAATAATGGCTAACAACTGTTAATAGATTTGAAACAAGACTAAACTATTATGAAATATATCAAAACCAACCATTTCAAATTGAAGTAAGACCAATACAGCACCATACGACAAATAATCCACAAAATAATTAAACATGAAACAAGCTAAACTTAAGACTGTTAATTGAAATATATCATAATGAAAATAATTACGAAGATAGAAAAAGATTACTTTATGGTCTTTTGTATAAGTAACAGTACAATGGTATTTTTTTAAATTTTTAATTGTTGAAAACATGGCTTTATATTACAAAATATATCACAATAAGGTTCTTGAATCATATTATTACAACATATCCTAGAAAAGACAATTAAAAAAGCTAGTTCCTCACCAAGATGATAATCATTTGCAGTATACTCCTGGTACCCACGCAGTGATAAGCTATCAGTAGAAATATCAATATAGTCCTGCGCCCTTGGCTCAATTACATGTAACTGAGGTCGTTGTGGCACATCCTGTTCTTTACAATAACCAAGGACAACAAGTTGACTGCTAAGTGGGGCAACACCAGATACGAAAAAATCAGTTTGGAATGTGCTAACTACAAAAAAGAAAAACAAACATAACACCTACTCGTTTCGTTTCAAACATCAACATCATATTAGTAATAAGATTGCATTACTCAGTGAAAATAATGAACTCAATTTTCACTGACTATAATTCTATCTTCTGCTTTCACATGCAGCTGAAAAACAAAACAATTACTAAATCAAATTAACTTCATTCACTTCGTGACTAACTAATATTTCTTCAGTATAGTCTCAAAGAACTCAATAATTTTAAATTAGGTTCCCAAAACCCAGCAAACATTTACTTAAAAAAAAAGAAGTGAATAAACATGATAAGAAACCATAAATAGGGAAGTTAAACACACCAAATATTGAAATTTCAGGATATAAAATATGGCAAACACACTAAACAACTGCAGACTTGGTTAAGTAATGTACACATTACTTTGTTACCTCCAAGGGAAGCAAAAATAATTTTTTTCATCCAGAAAGATATATTATATTGATCAATTTATAAAATTCATTTCCTTGAATCTTATTTTGCCAGCAATGTGCTGAAAGAATACAAAAAGGTAAATTAGCTTTAAAATGAATGTCTCTTTCATTCTAATTTTATGGAAACTAAACAAAAATATACTGCCTCATTTAAATTAGATTTTAAACTTGGATTCATCAGCTTACAGATTGTGTAAACAGATCATGAATAAGATATTTAAAACAATGACGGGTTCCACTGCAGTTGTAGTAAAATAGATTTACAGTATCTACAATCTATCTGGAAAAACTGAAATTAAGGTTTCATTACCATTTATATAAATTTCTTCCAATTAAAGGGAAAACATACTTAAAATGTCATATTAATAAATGAATAAATACTATAATAAATATAATTAATATTAATAAATTAATATTTTGAATTGACTGTTCAAGCACTGTTCTTGTCTCAACAACAATATGTTTAAACGATTAAATAAGAAAATAGTTTGACAATAGTTCATTTGGATCATGTTTAGAAACAATCAAAACATTGCTTAAAATCAGCATATATTTTTATAAAGATATAAATTTATAAACATATAAAAATCAGTAAAATTGATGAAAACAGTAGAGACACAAGGAAAAATTCAAAGATAAATATTTCAATTAAACTATCATCAAAAGATTCAGAGAAATTAACAAAGGTAAAAAATAAATAAAAATGTGTAAAAGAAACTGGAATAAATTAAAATCTGTTAAAAATAAATAAGTAAAACAAAAACTACAAAAATATTTTCTACCTGCATTTGTTTAAAACAATAAAAACTGTTAACTTTAATATGATGCAACATCAATCACTTTGGGCAATCTAAGATAAGCGAAATGTTAATTTAAACCATGTCTCCTAAATAACTAAAAACACCCTCCTCTCTTGTTAGAGACTTGTTAAACTCCCTCTTGTTGGAGTTCTTACAAATTTATAAAAAATATGGGAGTAGGAATAAATGATATACCATCGTAATTACTGTTGATTCCTGTTTATCAGGAATCAACAGTATTTATATGTTGTTCCTGTTTGTCAGGGGACAAAACTGATCAGTATATAGAATTTATGAAACTGCAAAAAAATAAATGGATGTTATAAAAAGTGTTATTGTTAATAGATCAATGAAAACAGAAGCAGAAAAGTGTGAGGACTATTGCACTAACAATTTCATTGAAAATACCTACTAAAATAATAAAAATGTTTCCTGAAAACAATAAATTAAAAAAAATTAAAATATTTTTCATACCAATATACAGTAATTAACACGAAAAACTAAAAAATAAGACTGTAAAACATTCAGCTTTGAGGGTTGCCTAAGAGTTTTGTTTCTCATTATAACCGATATCTCTAGTCAATAGACTTAAAAAAAATGAAGACAAAAGAAAACAGAAAAAATAGACTAGATTTTGAAACAAAATGATATGCACAGTAAAACCTTTTTCTAACACACCCTCTTGACAAAGTGGAAAAATGTGGAGGTAGAAAAAAATTCTACGTCCCCATCACTTCAAAACATAGACATATAAAGTGGAAACCCATTCTACTTTTTTTTTAAAAGAATTTTAATAAACCAGAAACAAACAAAAAATAGTTTACTGTAGATCTGCATTGAACTGGGAGGATTAATTTAAGTTACATTGATGAGAAATAATACTTTCCCAGCCTTCTGAACATAATTGGTTTACAGTTGATTAATTTTTTTTATACATAAAATTCCAAAATGAATCATCACTGATTATAAAATAGGTTTTTTTCTATTTTAATCTGATATTGGAATGCTACCTTGAAAAAAAATGGTAAGATGAAATTATTTAACAGCAGGTAAAAAAACTCAATTATACTGTACCTGGTAGCTGTTAGATAGAGTTTCTATTTCTGCTGTTATATGTGCTTGTGATATCCTTTACTTAGATAAAATTAAAATTTAAAATTAATACAGTGCAAAAGTATTATAAAAACAAAGTTAATGTTGATTGCAAATTCTTTTGCAATTTCATAAATTTGAACTTTTAACTAATAAAGTTAAGGTAGTAAAACACTACAATAAATACAAACAACAGTTCATTTAACAGTAGGTTTCACCACATTACCAATGTGATAAAACACAAATTTACAGTATAATAAAAGAATATATAAAATAATTTGTGAATGTTAGAACAAAAGGACACAGTAAATAAATGGTTTTTGATAATGAGAAAGTGCGATGTTTGGAAATGGTTCACAAATGCACTAGTGGGGAAGAAATCAATTAAAATATCTTGCTAGTTTGAATATTTCAAAAGTGACAAAAAATATATGAAATCAAGATTGTAAAGAGACTGGTGATGATAGATTCAATGTCAGTAGTAGAAAAGAAGAGCAAACTATAGTTAAACATGTGATACAAAGGACAACATAAATGTGATAAAACTAGTTTCTTTTCAGATTACTGCAATCAAAATCATCTGCTGAAAATGGTAATAAATATATTTTAATAGTTTAACCGAACTTTTATACGTGCCTGAAAGCGGTGGGACTGCAGCATCGCTGTAGTGGGAGAGTTGTGCAGTCAGCAGGCTTGGTGGAGAGGAACACTTGTGTGCAAGCACATAGGTGGACTGTAAACTTTACCGAATAGTGTTGTGCTCACCGATTATAAGCACAGAATGTAACAACAATATATATATATATATATATATATATATATTACATGCAGTTTATGCATATGCTGTCTGATAATTTTTTACCTGTTTTCATAGATAATTTTTGCAACCCACTTTAACAATTACAGTCATATTTCATGCTGTTTATCGACCTATATGTTCACAATAATAGGCTTAAAATTTTATCTGATAAAACTATTTATCTGATTCACAGAACTATTAATGACTAATAACTTTAAATGGCCAGAATTTTGGGTTTTCAAAGATAACATTTTTAACTTATTTATTTTATAGCAGATCTTTTTTTGGGAATATTAAAATTTAAAAATTGTAAACTGTATACATCTGATGGTCATGTGCATCAAAATTCATTAAAATATTTCTATCAGTAATTATGATATACAACATTTATTGAAAAAAAAAAAAACAGGAAGTGGTGGGCAGAGGGAAAATAAAACAAAATAGGGCACTAGTCCACATGATTTCTTTTATTATTTATTTCCATATCCTGAATCAGATCCTTAAATTTGGCCATCTGTAAATAAATAAATGGTTCTAAAATTGAACAATACTTTTTCTGATAATTACCTGGTTCAACAAGAAATTCAGAAACATTTTTTGCAATTGCAATTTCAGCAGGAGATCGTCTATGTATTCGACAGATACGTATTGTATCAACCCAACCTACAAGCAATGTTTCTTTATCTTTCCAGCATAGATTGCAGCGATATTTTTCTACACTGCAACACCATTTAAATTTTCACTTAAAATTTAAAAACAAGAAACAAATGTAAGAAAAATTTAAATATAAAATCAGTTACATACTAACTTTTTACACTGACAAAAAATTATTTACAATACTTATAAAATAGATAGATCAGTACTTAAATTCAATTCTTCTAGTGAAAATGGTGAGAAAAGTACTATAATGCTTTCCATGCAATTGAAATTAAAGTTATCATAGTCAAAACTGGTTGTAACAACTTATTGTAATAGCAACAACTTTATGTTCACACTAACAAGAATTTATTAAGAATTGTTGTCTGGCTAAACTCACATCATAAAAACACAATACAAAGTAAATAATGGTTTTTATTTAACTCTATTGTCACAAAATAAAAAAATAAACTTACATAAAAAATAAACAAATAAAACTGACTACTGAGTAAAACCTCACATTACAGTCAATCCTTGACTATTTAATTTCATTATACTAAAAGAAAAGTTAAAAAAACTTATCATAAAAAAGGAATAAAAGAATAACAGCAAATTATTTTTGAAGTATGGCTTTCTAGGGTAAAAGTGACTGCAAATTAAATCACAACTGATTACGGGATGTTTACCCAGTACAAAAAATAATCTTACTATATTAGTAATATCTTAACTGTCAGAATAAAGCCATTGGTTAGCTATAGCATTCCATGTGAAGATTGATATGAATAAATAAATAACTTTTTGATTCTGATTGTACTTAGAATTCTACTCCACAGTTCAAAAAGGAAGTACCTCAACATCTGCCTGGCTGCATTAAGGGACACATAGTAAAAACTTGATCAGAGCAACATAAAAACAAACATTACAAAATAAAAGATATATGTGGTTTAAGTCCATATCAACAATAAAAACATATACATGATACATATACCATATACCTTAACATATTTGAAATGATAGATTGTTATTTTTATTGTTATAGATTGTTATTGTATATACATATATACATGATATAAAATTGAAGTAAATATGTGAATATATATCAAGTATACAAAATAATTAAAAAAATTACTCACAATTCAGAAGGCATTAATGAAAATTATTTGAGAAAATATTTTTTGTACTCTTAAGAGAGGGATAGAGAAAATTCAGGATTTAAAAGAAAGATGTTTTAATTACTATTATTTACAAATTCGTGACAGAATAATATTTTTCCTCCAAAAGAAAACTGTTTAATTGTGTTTTAAATAAATTGGTGGTAAGATTAAAATAATTATGATTATTTATTGGTTGTAATTTGGTAATTTATTAAAAATGGAAATTATTATATGGCCCTTACTCATTAGCCCAAGTATTATGTTGATGTTGAGTTACAAGTTATTATTCTTTTATTAAAGATTGCACAACCTATATTATATTTTAACACAAAAATATCGTACTGTCAGGGACTCCTTGTTCCTAACTAACACTGCAGTTATGTTATTTTTGACATATACTGGTCTGTTGATTCATGGAATGAGAAGTTACCTTTACTCATTACATAAACAAGAGATAAAACTGTCTATTTGTACCAAATCAAGAAAGTTACACTAAATAGCAGCTGGAGACTTCCAAAAAACCAACTAAAAAGCAATATCATAAGCACTGTTTCCAAAAGACCAAAATCACTGACTGATGACTACTGAGAAGGTACTACAACAAAATTCCCAAATTTGTTTTTTGTTTAGATATTTTTGTAATGTAAAATGTGTTTTAGTGTTTAAGGTGAAAACAGTAAAAACACATTCCTTAACGAATTTAATAGTGCACTGGA
The DNA here is from genome assembly GCF_047948215.1 of Lycorma delicatula. Classification (NCBI taxonomy): domain Eukaryota; kingdom Metazoa; phylum Arthropoda; class Insecta; order Hemiptera; family Fulgoridae; genus Lycorma; species Lycorma delicatula. The sequence continues at coordinate 163,483,574 of NC_134455.1, read as the reverse complement.
AAAGACCAACATTGTACAACATATAATACTAATAGTAGTAGAATGATCTCCAGGACAAGCATTAGGCAGTAAAATATTATATATAATACATTACCACTAAGAGGCAAACTAGAAATGCTTGACATCAGCATAGAGGGAAGACCAAGAGTTAAATCAGTTAGTCGACAACAAGAGCTTGGTAATGGACCCATTTCTTCATTACTCACTGCATAAGAACGATAATTGCCATAGTTTAGAAATGGAAAATTTTATTAAAAATAGTTATCCATACATTGTTCTGGCTAATACCAAGGAAACTTTGATCAAAATTTCATAAAAATCAGAAAATATATTTGATCATAAATAAAATTTCTATAATGCTTTTTTTTGTATTGAGTACAATTATCTACCTTTCTTAGCTTTCTCATAATTAAACTCATATGTTAATCCATTTCAGATGTACTCAATCTTCAAAAGTCACTGTACAACTCCAGTACAGTGAGTTTTGAAAATAGAGTGCATCTAAAATGCATCAACATATGATTTAATTATATGATGAAGCTAAAAAAGGTAGATAATTGTACTCAATTCAAAAATGATGACTATCTTAGCAGAAAAAATATATAAATAAGAGGTCTGTTCACAAAATAACTGGACTTTATTTTTTAATTTTTATTATTAATTTTACAGATTATTGATCCTTTTTCCCCTTCAAATTACTACCCTACTCTATTCACACACTTTTCCCAGTTATGTTTCCACTTCATGAAGCAGTCGTGGATAGCTTTATTTGAAATGGCCTATAAGATCCATGATGAATTTGCTCTAATGTCATCACCAGTAGTCTCAAAACAGCATCCTTTCATCACTGATTTTAATTTCAGAAATAACAAGGAGCCAAGTTTGGCAAAGAAGGGAGATTGAGGGAGAACAGTCATCTGATTTTTGGCACAAAACTGACGAACTGACAAAGCCGAGTGTGCAGGTGCATTGTTGTGGTGAAGGAGCCATGAGTTGTCGCACCATAACTGTGGTCTATTTTTGCTGATTTTTTTCATGTAACTGTTGTAAAATGCCTTGATAGTATGCACAATTACTGTTTCACCTAGGGGCAAGAATTCAAAATGCATAATTCCATTAAAATCAAAATCAAATAGATAGCATTACTTTGACAGTGGATTGAGACCGACATGTTTTCTTGGGATGCGGAGATCATTTGCCATCCATTGTGATGACTGAACTTTTATCTCAATATTGTAGCCATAAACCAAGCTTTTGTCTCCATTACGATCCTTTGTATGAATTGTTTTATTGCCATTGGCTTGTTCAAGAAGTTGCTGACAAACATCCCCTTGATGTTCTTTCTGCTCTTTGGCCATCAAAGAAGGAACAAACTTTGCTGCAACTCGATGCATGTTCAATTTTTCAGTTAAAATGTCATGGCATGATCCAATTGAAATGCTACTTCTTCTGCAAGTTCCTGACAGTCAATTGGTGATCTGCACTCACCAGATCATGGATTTTCTGAACATGAGTTTCACCAGTTGAAGTCGAAGGCCTTCCTGGTCGAGGGTCATTTTCAATTGACTAACGACCACTTTTAAATTGTGAAAGCCATTCATAATATTACATATGAACTAGAGCATCATGTCCATAAGCTTGCTACAAAAATCGAAACGTTTCTGTGAAAGTTTTCCCCAGTCACACAAAATTTTACATTGTATCATTGCTTCCAAAAATTACAAAAACTGCTATTAACATTTAAACAAGTTGCACTCAAATAACAATAACGCGAAAACTAAACAAGATATGAACAATCCAAAAACATGTATTTACAGAGGAGGTTATGCAGAGATAATGCTGCCAACTGGACATCACTAAATATCTTTGCTGCTGCATAATTAAAAATGTTCGGTTATTTCTGAACAGATTTTGTATACAATAACAATTTCTACAATGTTGCGGTACGGTAATTTTTTTCTTTAAAATCTAAAAAAGGTTTTTGTAACAGTTAATTAATGAATGTATGAATAATTATTGTAATTTATTTTTGAAAACCAGAAGCAAGGTAATGTTTACAAAAAAATTTACACAATACTGTTAAATTGGATCGGTTGGTTGCATACATCATTCTTTATAATATGGCATTGCACGGTATACTAGTTTTCTTTACTATTTAAAGGAATAAGTTACTTAACCTTTTCCCATCACAATGATCCGCGGTTGATTAGCGGTCCGCGAAAATATGTTGGTACCTGATTGCCTCCCTTCATAGTCTTATGCTACCCTCTTGTGAAAAAAATGTCAAAAAATTACAGTATTAAAGAGATTTAACAGATTCTAACAAAAAAAAAACCGTTACGATTGGATATTTTTTATGCCTGTAACAACAAAAAAATTGAAATGGTACAAAAATTACGATAATTTAATTGTAGAATTTTTTTGCGCATTTCTACCACGTTTTTTATTAGCGAAATATTTTTTTTCTTTGTGTTGATGAAACATAGTTTGCTAATTTTAAAAATAATACTTTCAAGCAAATCGATTGAAAATTCGGCAAAATATGATGAAAAACTCATGTCATTAATCACAGATTAGTAATATATGTTAGTATAAGTGAAAGTAGATTCAGAAAACTATGTTTTATAAAAATCCCCACCACTCAAAAGGCTATTCAGATTGACAAAAAACCATTTTTACTGTATACTGTTATTCATTACGAATCGATGTGTGTTACATGTTTACCGATATCATTTGTCAGAAAAGATATTTATAGACCTCAAGTAAAAGTGACGTATTTATGACCACAAATTCCTTTTTTTTGTGTGCCGTATATCATTATTTATTACGTGTTTCAATACATCGATATGTTGCTAGTAAGATAAGCTATTTTTGTAAATAATAAATAAATCCGTAATCCTTATAGCAATTATAATACACAAATCACACACACACACACACAAGCACATTTCTGAGAAAAATATGGTCATATTCTTTCTGGTCTAAATAAAACATTTTACATCGTATAAACGTCGTTCAAATTGTGTGATAAAACTGATTCCTTTGTGAATATAAAAAAAAATAACTGACTTAGATCCCATATAAAATGATTTTGTAACAGCGTTTTAAAACTGAGCCGCACATAACCAGTTCTAAGGCTACATGATCTGAAAAGGTTAATAAGCATTATTTAATCTGATTGAGATAAGTAGTGTATGAATTTTCTTAAATTTATTATTCTATCACATTTACTTGCATAACATTTTTTAATGCTACTGTTTGTGGTTAGTTATTGTAGTTTTTTATTATTATATTGTTTTAATTCTCAAACTAAACCAATAATTTTGATCATAATGAAAACTTACTGTTATTTCAACTGAAACAAGACGGAAACCATTACACAAACAGACAAAGGAGAATTTTAGTAAAAAGTAGCCACAATTCAGTGCAGCTACCTTTCAGGTGGCCTGAAAGGTAGCTGCTACCCCTAGTCCAGTCTCAGAATGGATGAAACTATAAGTTAATTTTTTATTTGAAAAAGTCTTACAATTAACCAAAATCTAGATGATGAACAATAATTCTTCTTCAATATAACAATTAAACAAAACACTTTTCGATTGGTTCATCCATCACGAGATAAAACAGTACTGTTTTCAGGATCAATTTTACAAAACAAAGCCAATGCTTTATAACTACAATAACTTTATTTAGAGTTCTAAAGAAGATAACTAAGATAGAAAGAAAGATAGAAAATTGTATAATAGATGATGTAACATTAGACTGGTGCCTGTCAGAAAAGAAACCTAATAGTGCACATGAAAGAAAGATGTTACAGAATATGTTTTCAAGAAATTATTAAAAAAAAAATTTAAAAGATTAGCAACTTAGCACTGATGAAACAAGCTTTATTTTAAAATGTAATCATTTAATATATTAACTGTTAAATTAAAGCCAGCTGCACCTAGATTTCAGTGATAAAAGGAAAGAATTAACATTTTAGGAACCTGTTAACTTCTTTTAATGCCTACTGAAAAATTAAAAAATCCAAAAACAATTAAAAATATTTCTATTTCTCTTTTATCAAAGATGTAAAATAGCAGTTGTATGTCAACAGTTTTAGAAAAAGAAATTAAATATAGTGAAGTGTACAATGTACATTTAAGTGCAATATAATTTTATGTATTAAATGATTTTTACAGTTGTGTAATTTAAAAATTTCTAATACAGTACATTCACGTTTCATACAAAACTCATATTAATTCACTTTTGGAAAGGTTTGCTTATCTGGAAACAGATCAGCCCCTTTATTCTGGTAAACGAGTTCTGGTAACCGCATTTTACTTTCCAATAGAAAATAAAATTAGACTGTACAGATTTGAAGGATTTATATTGCAAGTATAAAAGTAATTGTTATTAACTGTTAACTCTATAGGCTCTTTAATAAAATTAATAAAGATTATAACAGGAAAGTTATAATTACATAGATACTGTTGAACATACTATCCTCCTTACCAGACTGCAGTCAGGTGATAATTTGTATTGAAAAAAAATCAGTGAATACTATGTACAGCCAATTTGGACTATTTCTTCATTTGTTTCTAAATCTTCATATCTATATTCTGTATTTACTTTCTTTAAACAATTTTTTTTAAGAGAAAACATCATGCAGGTATCAGATTTAAACATTTTTACAGATCCTCACCATTGTGAGGCTACCTGAGTCTAAAAAGGCAATTTTACAAAATGTCAGTATGTGTGACCATCTTTGTTATCCACCCTTAAAATCTAAATTAATGGATCGATTCATTACAATTTTGTATATATAACCACAGTGACCTGCTGAGTATACCAATTTTATGTGTTGCAGCCTGAAATATTGGATTAAATTACCAGTAAAATCAACAAAAGGGTAATTCTTCTTGAAAATACCTTATTTAAATTAAACCTGAACATTTACCAAAATAAGTCTTCTATAATCTATATCTAATTATAATTAGTCTTTTGTTTTTACTTTTTAATTTTCAATGTGAAGATGTATTAAATCAGAAAATTTAAATGAATTAAGCATTATAAAAACAAATTCCTTACAAATTTTTTCTGTATTCTATATAATTTTTGAGAAATGAAGATTGAATCAGCATTTTAAAAATGATTTGTTTTTAATGAAATAATTTGTTTGAAAGTTTAAAAATTTCATATCTAATTCCAGTATGATCATCATACATGAATAATGTCAATCTAAATATTGTAGGATTTTATAACACATTTATTAATTACTTATTATAAATTTAGAATAATAATAAAACGATAACATATCAACTGGAAAGTTTGAGAAGAATTTTTGTAATTGCAGTTATTTTTGTTGTTAAGTACACTGTCTAAATACACACTGACTCATTAAGTTTTCAACTTATCTAAGAAATTATCTGTCACAAATATAGTCCACAGTCAACTTGAATTCTTATGATTGAATTATCTGGACTACAATAATGATATTATTTGAATTATCAAAATTTAATGGTTACACTTTTTCCAACTGGTTTTTCAACTACTACAACAATTGATCAGCCAGAATGCTGACTAATAATAAAGCTATTAGTTAAATTGGTTGATTTTCAGTAAAATATACATAACACTGGAATAGAGAATTTTTTTTTTTTTTTACCTTTTACTATTTTTTCTTAAGAAAAAATTTATAAGTACTAGATAGAGAAAAAAATTATCAGCATTATCATATTTCTTTGTTAATAAAAACAAAAAACAATAATGTACAACAAAATACATGCAAAGATAATTATATAATTAATTACTTCGTGTTCCTACTCCATTTTATCAAACCTAGTGAACATCGTGCATTGAAATCATATATACGAACACCAACATGAGTTGTCCATGCCAATAATAAGCCATTAGGGCTCCATCTTACACTTTGAACACCTCCTTCAACTCTAACATCACTCAGTACAGTAGAACGCATCCTGGATAAAAAACTTTTTTCATACAAAACTAGCTTTTCATCACCTGAAACAATTATAAAATATAAACAACAAATCAACAAAAAATTGATAAGATCTTTAAAACCTGTCAACTGCCAACTCTCTGGTGACTGACTTAATTATAATAATAAAATGGTTGGCCATTGCTGATCGGTGTCTGCAATTATGGGAATGACTTCTGACAACAATCAGTATCTGCAGTCATAGGAAATAATCTTTTACGCTGAATTAAATTTTACATTGAATATATTTCTTTAATTGTATATATGGTTATTTAATACTGGCTCATATACAAGCAGAGCTTGTGTCAAGATTTATTTGAATAAGTGCAAAATATTTATGAGCAATATATATTTATGAGCAAATGTATATGTTCAGATATATAATAAAAACAATTATTTAAAAAATTACTAAATAGAAAATATACGTAACTCATTTGTTTGCATTATTGAACCACCAAACATACACCTGATTCATACACTCCATATAAATATATTGTAAATTATAGAGTAAAATCAATGATATATTTATTACAAGAAAAAACATGTCTTTGACAAAGGAAATATATTCATTATCCAATTGTGTTAAATCTGAATGCTGGATATTTATTATTCAGAAAGAAAATGTGAAAAAAATGTTGGTTTAAAGGGGACAATGTAGCAAAATTTCTTGAATATAAAAATCTGTGACAAACTGTAATAAAAAAATACTCTAGAAGAACAGAGAAAAACTTTGATTCTGGAACAGTCTCTGTAAGAGATAATTCCAAAATTCCATCATATTGTTAAACATATTTTGTATTTATTCAATAAAGTGAATTTTATGACCTCATACATATATCCAGATGCATTAAAATTTCAAGATTGGATTAATGTTGAAATACTGCCAACATTACAATGTGATGGTAATTTTGTTATGTCAAATACTATGGATATATTATTACAGCAACTGATTTATTAATTTTTTTTTAGAAAACTGACAAAAAGACATTCTGATGGTGCACCTATAGAAAACATGATTAAATTTTGTGATAAGACCACCAAGGTGGAAAGCAAGGTGACCATGATGACAGGCGACATCTGACGAGACATATGTTCAGTCTATTTAAGACAATCCTTGAAACAGACAACAAGACTGAAAAATGTATACAAACTGTTGCGATGTCAAAAAAGAATTACAAAAAAGGCACTGAAAAAATACAACACAGACCAATATGAATTTGTCATGTTCAGAGAGAACATGCAGATGGCATGAAAATCTTGCCCAAAAACAAACAGATCTTACAATTTAAAAAGATTCAGTACATTTTGTAAGACAATAACAAAATAAGAACTGTTTTCAATCATACTTCACAGAAAAAACTAACTTTAACATACGTTTTACACAAAAAACTTTTTTTTGGGGACTCGTAAATTTGTAACATTAATTTTATAAATACAGGTATTTAAATCTAAAGAAATAAATTAAAATCCACAATTAAGTAGAATAGTTATTACTTAATTTTAATTTGCTATTTACACTTAATAATTACTTATATACATTAACAAGTTAAATTTAAATGTTAATTACTTATATTTTAGTTAAAGTATGAAATTGAATCTTTGAACTAAATTCCTAAATTTTGTGAACTGTTAACTATTTTCTGTAAGATTTATATTTGTTTTTTATAGAAAAAATGTATATTTATTGTAGTTTTGTTTTGCCATAAAAATCAGAAAACTGTTTAGTAGAGAGCATGAAATCTGAAGCTTGTAGTCAAGCAACTAATATGCTGTATATCGATTCCACAAACATTTCTCATATCGATGTTAACAAATTGGAAAACTAAATCTGTTCATGATTCAATCTCAATTTCAATCATGTTACCAATTTATATTAAAAGTAAATCTTATTTAACAAAGAAATTGTAATCTCAAATTAATGTTAAGTATAATTTAATAATTTATTTTATAATATTAATTACAATTAAAATAAAATTATCCTGAATTATTTCACTTTATATTGTTTGAAAATGTTGTAGGTATTGCTAAACCTACATTATGATAATGTATGGCCCAGCAATTAAAAATTACAAATGATATGGATACATATGTTGACAAAATTGATAAATGTAGTCATCACTTTCTTCTAAATGATATAATTGTTTAAGTATGAGTTATTGTAATAAATCAATCATTCTAGTTAGCTGAATAACAATAAAGACATACATCAATAGTAAGTATTATATACAAAATAAAAACAAGTATTATATTTAATCAATTTATAAAATGCATTTAAGTTGAAAGCTTTGTGTAATAATAATGTTCAGTCATTTTTGTTCATCTTTTAAGTGCATTTTGCCAGTGCTGTGTTTTGCGTGTGTATATAGTACACAAGTACGTAAATTTTATTTGATTTGTAGTTGCAAAGAGGAGGAATGAACTTAAATCCACTGTGACTCATAAAATATTAAGTTTGTAAGCTTGGGAGTTAATCAATAATATGTGCAAATCCATGAAAGAAGAACCAAGTGAATTTGAAAAGTCGGGAAATGACAACAAGCATATTATTCCAATCCAAAGCTGTGAAGAAAGAACAGCAACTGCATGAAAAATATTACGATCAAAAGTTCAAATAGTAAGGAAACTTAATAATAACTTCTATTAACTCCTTTTTCTGTTTCAAAAAGGAGTTATTAGAAAAATTACAAGAAAATCCATCTGAGGCATCTACTTCTTTCATTATGCCGTGAAAATATAAAACCTGGGAGTAACAGACCTAGATGATTTCAGCATCTGTGTAGTGAGAAGAACCATAAACGAACTTCAGTTCAAAGAAAAATATTTGCCCACCATTCCAAAATTGCTGATATGACTTAAAGTTTCAACAGGATTCTCCGTAAGTAAAAGAAGCCTAAAAAGAGTACTACAACAATTGGGTTGCAAATGGGAAAAACTGAAAGTAGGAAACTTGTTATTGATTTCATGACATTAGGATTAAACAAATACAAATAAATATGATCAAAAAAACATTCAGAACTGAAAACAGGCCAATTGTATACCTGAAGTGTTTATTTTGTTCAACGAAATCATGAAGGAATGCTTCAGGCAGAGGACTTCTAACTCAAATTTCTAAAGGCACTAGACTGATTATTATTACATGATGGGGTGAAATGGGATTTGTTCCAGACACATTATTAACCTGGAGAGCAAGTGCAACAACTAACAACTACCATAACACTATGAATGGAAATAATTACTTAAAATGGGCTAAAGAAAGACTAATGAAAAATTTCCTCAAAGATTCTGTAATAATTTTAGACAATGCATCTTATCACCAAACACTGCAAGAAAAATTGCCAACATTCAATACAAGAAAACAGAAAATGGAGGGCTGGTTATGTAATTACTGCATTCTATTCTCATCTACTACGCTGAAAACTCAAATAGATGAGATAATTAAAAGGAACATACAAAGTGTTTATCTTTAATGAACTTGCCAAGAAAACTGGAAGTAAAGTGTTACGACTACCACCCACCGTACCACCCAGATTTAAACCCTGCTGAAGTGGTTTGGTCAGAAGTAAAACAATGCATCAGAAGCCACAAAGTCACTTGTGACTTTAACAATGTTCAACAGATTGCCAAAGATAAATTTTCTAAAATGGACGCTTCACACTGGAAATCTTATTGCGATAAGGTACAAAAAATTAAGAAGAATAGAAGTAAAAAAATTGACAACACTCTACCAAATCTTTTCAAATTGCTTTGGTAAATGATAATGGTAGTGAAAATTATATGGGGAATTCAGAACTTCGGATTTAAATGATGACGTTCAACCACTTTAATTTTTAAAGTGTTGTGTTTATTTTTGTAAAGTTTGTATATTACTTAAATTTGAGTACAACATGCAGTAAGTTCAGTGTTTTATTTTTAAAACAATTTATATAACTTCAGTTAATTACACTTCACTTAATTCATCACTGGATCAGCATAATATTAATGGAAAAACAGGATTTTTTTTGTCAGTTATATAACTACATTGTTATACATACATTGTTATATTGTACAACTATATTGTTATTGTACATTGTCAATTAAAACTGAAGTAATAATATTATTTAATGTTAATTCTTGACATGATTAATATTAACATTAAAATTAATGAAATAATAATACAAACTAGTAGTGCTAATTTTAATTTTAATTAGCAGTCTAATTTTAGTAGTACGAGGGCTGTTTTTTTTCCTCAAAAAAACCACTCCGATAGACTATAAAAAAAGACACACTGAGAAAACTGATTTTATTACTGAAAGTTGAGTAGAATCTAACTTATTTTTCTATGTAATCGCCAAAACAATTGAGGCATTTATCCCATCATGATACTATCTTTCCGATCCCCTCTTCAAAGAAGTTTGCTGCCAGTGTGGTAAGGTATGTCTTAACAGCCTCCTGAAGTTCATTGGTGGCAAAGTGTTGTCCACCCAACCATGCCTTCAATTCTCAAAAGAGGTGAAAATCACTAGGTGCTAAGTCTAGACTATACAGTGGATAGTCAAAAACTTCCCATTTGAATTGTTTAAGAAGGTCTTGCATAGTGCTTGCAAGGTTAGCACAGTGCAGTCATGCATTGTTGTGAATCAAAACCACACTGGATGAGAGGATGTCTCTTTGTTCTAGATCGCTCTGCAAAGGCAACGTAAAGATTCACAACAAACTTCCTTTGTTATTGTTGTCCTCTACTCCATAACGTCTACCAACAAGACACTTTATAGTCCCAAAAAAACTGTAGCCATTGTTTTCCTGTTGCTCAGTGCTTGAACTTTTTTGGCTTCTTTGGGGAAGTATGCATCCACTGCTTAGATTGTTATTTGGTATCTGGATTGTCATACTAGATCCAAGTCTCATCTCCAGTAACAATAGACTTTAAAAACTCTTCTTCCCCCTCATTACCGTAATGCATGAGAAACATTAAGACTGACACTATTTGTTGTGTTTTGTGATAGTCATTCAACATTTTTGGGAACCAACGTGCAGACAGTTTCCAGTATCCTAGGTCTTTATTCACGATTGTGTACAGAGATCACCTTAAAATTTCTGGGATTTCTGCAGAAAGTTCACTTTGTAAACCTCAGTTTGTCGCAGACAAAATCATCAACATGCTCAACCAGGCATAGAGTAGTGACAGACTTGTGTCCTTGCTCACCTTCGTCATGGACGTCTGTTTGCCCTTCTTTAAATTTCCTACACCATTCCCATACACTACCATCACTCATAAGGTTTTCACCATACATGAGGCTCATTCTGTGATGGATTTCAGCAACACTACATCCTTCTGCTTGCAGAAAACATATCACACTTATCACACTTCGCAAATCACACTTGCCAGAAGCATCTATCATAGCGGCCATGTTCTACTGCCCATAGCTTAAGCTACATTTTTTCATCAAAAGAAAAAATAGTTATACTTTATACAAGCATTATTAACTGTGGAATAAGAAGTAATGCCCTAGCAGAATAAAAAAACTCATTATAACAGTGAAGTAAAGAAACTCTTTATAATAGTTTATAAGAAAAAAAATACTAAAGAAAATTACTTTGGGTTTCTGAAGAAACAAGAATATATAAAATGTTAGTTTTATTATTCTAACACAAAAGATTATTAATAAACAATGAAATAATCAACAGGTTCCCTCATTTAAATTTATTTGGGTAGGTATAGTTAAACAATAATTTTTTGAGTTAGATTATTAAGAAACAAAGAAAATAAAGGTCACCACTAACCTGTAACAAAACGACTTCCTGAGTTAGCACGGTAAAAAAAAGGATCAATGGCAACACATCTGACTAGACGGCCTACTGTTATTACTAACGTATCATCTGCATTATCCAAAGCATACACAAATACCTAAAAAAAAATTAAAGCATAATAAATACAAAAACCACAATAAATGGTTTATAAATACATGCAAAAAAAAAAATAATGAAAACACTTTTTATAGAAACTCAGCCAAATCAATCATCAACATCATCATCATAATAAAACTGATCCAAGCACAGCTAGTCACTTAAAATGTAAAACTGACATATATATGATGTAAAATTGTAGCAGAATGACACTGTAAATCATGAAGAAAAAGATGCGAGCCCAATAAATGCAAAATATTTATAGGATGATTTTTCATAAGAAAAAGTAATTTTCATAAGTCATAAATTACAGAAGTAAAAATCAGCATAATTTAAATGAGAAATTACACCTTGTTTAATAAAATAAAGCAAATTAATTAGATCTTCGACCAATCACTAGTTAATTGTTTATGACAAAATTTTATATATATATATATATATATATATATATATATATATATAATACACAATAATTATACATACAGTTAAAAGCTGATAATTCATCATGTTCAGGATTGAGGAGGTGATAATCTAGAGGAACACATACATATCTTGTAGAAATTCTGTCTGGGAAAATAATGAAAATATAATAAACTAGAATTTATGATAAAAAATTAATAATTTATACAGTAATAACTTCAATTAACTCAGCAAGTCATCCTTTTAACAAAAGATTACCTGGGTGCATTTTTTTAATGTACATAATTACAAGAATGATTATTTTTTTAAATGTTTGATTTTTAAAACAAAGTTTTTGAATAATTCTGCAAATGTTATGTTGCACACTATTACAATGGAATTTTAGAATCTGTAGCCCACATTACTCTTCATATTCTTATTTACTATATTTAAACATACTCTTATTTTACATCCAAATGCAATATTACAAAACTTATTCTCCTTACATCAGAAATATTGGATTATAAATGGTAAGAAAATTATTTCTTATATCATTCCTAAGTGTATGATATACTTTCGATATAATGCAAAAAGCCAGGTACAACAGCTTGGTCAATCTTCCAGAGTTATTCCCTCTTGACCATTCTCTACATCTGCTGCAAACTACGGCAGTCCAATTATGATTCGTCATGGCAGGCAGAGGTCTAAGACCTCTCACTACAAAGCTATTGATTTAGAATTAGTTTCTGATCTGACTTCACAGTCATTTATTCCAGCATTTAAAAGATTTATATCACGTAGGGGTATTCCCACTCAAGTCTTTTCTGGTAACGGTTCCAATTTCCATTGCGCCAAAAATATACTTTCTAATTTATATCAATTTTTAATTCAGAAAAACTAAAATCAGACATTCAAGCATTCACAACTACACAAGGTATAACCTGGTCTCTCATTCCTCCCTCTTCACCCCATTTTGTTTAATTTATGGGAAAGCACAATCAAAAGCGTTAAATTTCATAAGTATCATGTAGTTGGACAAACGATCCTTAACTTTGAGGAATTATAAACAGTTTTAATACAAATTGAAGCCTGCCTCAATTCCCATCTTACCTTCACTATTTCAACAGTTGATAGAGATCCAGAACCTCTATCTCCAGGACACTTTTTCATAGGATGTCCGCTCACTTCCTTGCCTGAACCCAGTTACCAAAAAATTAAAATTAATCACTTACACCATTGGCAATTACTTCAAAAATTTGTACAATCTATCTGGAGATGATGGTCTAAGGATTAGTTACATTTACGGAATAAATGGTGTTTTTCATCCCGTAATCCTTGTTGAAGATTTAGTACTAGTTACCAACAAAGATTCTTCACCCATGTATTGGAAACATGTAATTGTCACCAAGGTTTACCCGGGCTCTAACAACCTAGTAAGGGTTGTTGATTTACGTACAGTTAATAGTCCATTAAGAAGACCTGTGCATAAATTATGCCTATTACCAAGCTCAAATGATTGATTTAAATAATATTTTTAAGTAATATTTTTTATTGATTTAATTATTTTCATGCTATTGTTTTTGTAATTTCATTTGATTTATATTCTTATAATATGACTGTTAACATGCTCATAAATATTGTATTAATATTTATAACCTAATATACTTGTATTAATTTAATTATGATTTCACATCTTTATTATATACTGATTTATATATATTACGTGCAATAACAGTAACAGTTTACAAATCTTGAGGATTAGGGTTCCCTAGATTTATTTAATATCTAAAATTGTGAATATAATTTCAAATTATTATGTTAAAATATTCAATTGTATTATTTAAACAAAATACTATTATGAGCTTTTTAATTAATTTATTATACATTTATATGAGTTCCATTAATATCACAACGAATGTAAATACCATTTCAAACAAACATAAATATTAACAATTTAATTATATTATTGTTCATTTACCCACAATTAAACTTGTTTGTTATTCTGTTGATATGCAACATTATGGATTGTAAAATGGATTTAACTTATTGTAATTGCAAAAATCATATTATTCATGTTTTTGTTTGTAATAGTTTCATTTATAATTTTAACTAAAACAAAAAAAACATGATTTTTGCGGGAAATTATGTTAAGACTCAGGTTTCATTTCCAACTTTTTAACTTCTAAAAATAAAAATATTTACTTTTTTCTTACTCTTTATAAATTCTCAACTTTTTTGTTACTCTTATTAAATGAATTTGTCTAATGCTCTATTGTTGGTGAGTCTTATTCCATCCTTTAAAGACTCAACTTATTACGAATGTATAATTAATTAATACAATAATATTATATATATATATATATATATTAACTACAAGTTCAAGGTTTATAATAAAAAAAATTTACATTATAAACTAAATAAAGGACCTTTATTTATTTGAATGAACCAGTGAATAATAAAATATTTAGAATTAAACCTAACCAAGGAGGTATATTATTCGACAAATTATATTATTTCAACGGGTAAGCGGCTTTGTGTTGTAACTTTTTCTTGGTTCCCCACATCTTGTTATTTGATAATTCAATTGTTTTTAACATTAAAAGTTATTTAATTAAAAATATTCCAATTATAAATGGAAGAAATCATTTTGCTAATAAAAATAAAATTTGATGAACACTAGACAAAAAAAAAAACCAATACATGGTAGACTTTTTGAAAATGAGAGATGAATTGCAATAATTATCAGAAGACAATAAATGGCAATATTGAAAATTCTAAATGCATTATTAATTTCGGTTTATTTATTCTTGTATTTTTCTTGCAATGCAAATTTGATTGAATAATTAATTCATAGTTCAGCCAGATACTTCCACATGCCACAATTCTATAGCGGAACAAAACTGTTTCTTTAGGATATCTAATTCTCAGGTGACTTTTAATTTCTGGAAAAAATTAAATTTTTGTTGTAATATAAAATCGATAGAAAATTACTGAGTAATGTAAAATCAATCAGACGTGCACATTACAAACTAAGCAGAAGTGCCTGATTTCCTGAGAGATTGTGTACAGGATGGACATCATTTATCTGGGAGGGGGGTGTCCTCTGATGGAGTCATTTTGTCTCATACTGTTCTTTCTCATACCCCACCTTACCCTTTTCCTTATACTTAATGCTTCTTTCTAATCTTTAGTTCTGTGGAGGTACATCTGACCCTGCTAGGTCCAAGCTGAAGATGTTTATACTTCTAGAGCCAGTGGCGAGAGCACTACCAGCAGATCAATCTGAAGATTCTTGTTTCCTATAAGGTAACTGAAATGCTTATTAGGGAGAGTAAGTCTCCTAATACCTCCTAAAAGACAACATACAATTTTCCTCTTTCGCTTAGGACATGCCGAGATATTTTATAACCCATTTTTGCCTTTAGCAAGAAACTGTTTATAACCTTCCTGTTCAGATTCTCTCCCAAAGTTATCTCTGTCCAAGCAGCTAACATTTCTTTAAATTGTTACTGCATCTACAAATCTTACTTTTCAATAGTCAAATAAGTTTTGTTTATTACACAATTTTTAAAAGTTTTCAGTCATCCCTGAACTATAAAATAACAACAAAGTAAAGAAAACTCTAAAGTTACAAAAGTACATTAAAACACAATATAGCATTTGTTAAGCTTTCCTAAAAGACAATGTGCAATCCTTCTCTTTCCATTGGGACTTGCTAGAATCCCAGCAAGCCCATTGTTGCCTTTTGAAAATCTGTTAAAACCTAAACAGATATAATAATAGAGTTAAGGTAGTTTACCAAATTAAAAAGTGTAATAATAGGTTAAAAGAAAGGCAACTAACTTATTTCTTATGGCCATACAAAACAGAGTATAACAAAAAAAGAAATTACCTTTCCATCATCTGAACATGTAGCAATGTGTTCACCTTTTGCATCCATACTGATCTGATTAACAGCAACTGTATGTGAGTGCATATCAATACTTTGTTGAACTTTGTTACCCTGATGATCTAGCAAATGAACAGAACCCCAGTGAGTACCAACACAAACAAACTGAAAAATTAAAATATTTTAACTTGATTAAAATATTCATAAATTAACTCTATAATAATTTCCATGGATGTAAATTAATGAGTTATCTAGTATAATAATAAATTAAAAAGCTGAAAAACTAAAGGAAAATTAAAATACTAAGTAAATTTACGAGCATCCCAATGTAATTAAATCATATTTGTCATTATAATTTGTTTGTAAATTATAATTTTCTATATCCATCTCACTGTTAGTTTTCATATTAAAAAAATCAACAAAGAAATGTTAAATTAAGTAAAAATTAATATTTACCAAAATGCATCCTGTAGCAGAATTAAATATATCATTAACACTGACAAAAACTACTTAAACTTCAGCCACAATCACAGCTTTGGTTTTTACTATAGCTTTGCAACAAAATTATTCTCTGCATTTTTAATAAAAATTTATTTTAAAAATACTACATCATTTTCATAAAAGCTAAAAAACTGACTATTACACGTTTTATTAAAGTTAAATTTGTCACAGTGATATAGAGTTGTTACAAGAATTAAAAAGAATTTTTTTTTAAAATCAAAATTAGATATAATATTACTTTATTTTCACAAACCTTGTTCACTGCGATCTTTATGTACAATGATAAGGCAGCTTTTCCATACTGATACAATTAACAACATTAATTTTTTTTTTTTTTGTAAATGATTATTCAGCTCAAACTTTAAGCTTATGCGTAAGAATATGGAATGTCAATTTTACAGTATGTGAAAAATGTCATGCCTAACTGGATTTCCTTCTTACCAAAGATAGGTTAGAATTCCTTCTTCTTTTTCAAACATAGGACACCACCACTCTTTTCTAAAGTTTCCTTCAATTTTTGTGCTTTTTGGAAATGGAAATTAGTTTTCTTAAAATTGTAAAAAACAAGTTCTCTTAATGGTTTGATGTTAATTCATAGATGTATAAATTTTACTAGTTGCTGAGCTCATGTTTTCAAAAATTTAAATTGAATCGAGTAATTCTTTAATCACTTTAAATTACTTAAAAGGCACAACAGAAAGTACATTGTATATATTGAGAATTGCACAGACATATACAAAGTGGCAGTATGCCTAGTTGTACTATTTTTTACACAATACCAATTTTACTTTTGATCTAGCGATCAACACCATTATTTGTTTTGTTAAGGGCTCATTAATAAAGCAGAGAAGTCAAAAAGCTTGTTTATCCATTTAACATGGAACAACGATCAGGTGCATATCATGCTTTCAGTGTTAAATCATTTTATAGAAATGGTGACTCTTCGATAACTGTACAAAAGTTATTTCACAACTGGTTCAATATTCCGCATGATGGGCGGGTAATATCAGTTCATGTATTTAACCCATGGGTTAAAAGGTTTGAGGAAACTGGATCCACATTTAATTTAAAACATAAAAGAGCAAAAAATTAGAACACCAGAAAACATTGGTAAAGTCCAAACTGCCACAACAACTATTGTTCTACAATTTAACATGTATTAGCACTGAATATCAGTAAACCATCGATCAATCAAATCATACATAAGGGCTTACATTTTTACTCCTATAAAATTCAAATTCTTCAGAAATTAAAAGATGACGATATGGTTGCTCAATTTATCAGGAAATCAGTTATCAATTTCTTGAATGGTGATGAAAACTCAATCTACCATATGTTTATATCAGATGAAGTCCATTTTCACCTGAAAATGCTACGTAAATAAGCAGAATAGTCGACACCGCAGCCCTGAAAACCTTCTTCATTTACATGAGAAAGCATTGCATAGTCTGAAGGTCACAGTGTGGTGTAGATTTTCATCTACTGGCAGTATTGGACCATTCTTTTACAAAAAAAAATTGGAAAACACTATAACCATTATTGCAGCACATTAAAAAAAACAAGGTCACAACATTTATAAGGTAGGATTAGTACAATTTTCACAAATTACATTGTTTCAGCAATACAATGTGACAAGTCATATTGCACGTTTGTCCATTACTTCTTTACGAGAATTCTTTCCAAACCATATCACATCCGGCTAGATCTGCTGATTTATCCACATGCAACTTTTTTCTGTGGCGTTTGCTGAAGAGCAAAGTGTATGTCGAGCAACATACACCATAATGGAACTAAAATTAAATATTCAGGAAGTTGCACTCACTATACCACCATGTTATGGTGAATAATGGAAAATTTTAGATCAAGACTACAAAAGTGTGTAGGTCGTAATCGTGCACACTTGCCAAGCATTATTTTTAAAAATAGAAAACTATAGAATCATTCAAGTTAAAAAACAGACTTAAGACTTAATTAGTAACAAGACTTTCATTATTATTTTTTTTAAATTAAGACTTAGGAGTTTAAAATTTGTCTGCTTCACCAATGTACCGCAAACAATTGCTTCTGGTCGCCTGCTTTTTATATCCGTATTTTTGGAATGATACAATACTGGTTGCTTAATGAATGTTCATTAAATTCATCAGTGAAAATATTTAAATTTTCATGTTAAATTGATATTTCCTCTGACAGTCACAGGAAAAGGCAGACTTAAAGTATATTCTGTAAAATATAATATAAATATTAACTTAAAAGAATACAGAAAATGATTTAAATGCCCACAATAAAAAAATAATAATAGTAACAAAATACTTATTTACAGTACTGGAATCATTGTGTGCAACAGTATATTATAAAGTACAAAGATGAATGAAAGTTGAAAAACTAGATTTAGTTGAAAAAAAACAAAACAATTTTAAAAAAGGCATTAGCAAAGATTAGGGTGTGTTTACGCCTACTACATAAAAAATCTCAATCACATAAGTAGGTGAAGAAAACCAAAAAGAGTAATAAAAGTGAGGTCAACTATCACAGTGACACTTTCTAACAATTCTGAATGCATTGTTCAGTAGTGAATATTTTCAATAAGGCAAACTTTCTTAGAAGTAATGAAACACGTATGTGGGGCTATCAGAAAAAAATATCTGAAGCTTAAGGGAAAATAAATTTGTTAACCAGTGGTAACCAATGCTGAAAATAATCCACTAAACACAATAATACTAATGAACAGTTTAGAGAAATGAAGATAATAGTTTTTGCATAGGCTGCTTATTTATTTTATCCTGAACCAACAGATATTTTATTTCCCCCCAAAGCCTTCCATCTGGAAAGTCCCGGGTTCAAATCTAGATCAAGTATGGTATTTCCATACGCTACAAGGTTCCAAGGTTCCACTCATATTCCACACACAGTACAAAACTTATCTGATGAATTTACCATTAACAAAAAAAGGAAAATTTACTCTCTCAGAATGTCAAGTTCCATGAAAGACAGATTTCAAAAGAGATGTTTAGAATAATGGAAAAAATGCTTACAACAGGCATACAAGTGGAAGAGAGTACTGTGAGGATATCAAGGCTGAATAGAATGTTGGTGGAAAAGGTTTTGTTAAAAACAATTAAGAATTTACTAGACAAACTTTACAAATTTTAAGCACATAAAAAAATATTACCTTGGGGTGCAAAGCAATACAGCTGGCTGCATCTTTACAAAGAATGTTGGCTAAATCATGAGTCATCCTTGTATATTTTAACCTAGGCTCTACTTCTTCCTCTTCTTCTTCTTCATCATCCTCCTCATCCTCATCTTCATCCTCCTCCTCCTCTTCTTCTTCCTCGTCTTTGCCATTTTTTTTTATTTCTTGAGTCTATAACATTTTTTTGAGAAAGTAAATGTTTTATGTTATCAAAGTACGTAAAGTGAATAGAATTAAGCATACCTGTAATATTCAAAAAATAAATTTTAAGTAAGATAACCCAAAAGTAACTATCTAGAACTGCTTTATTACTTGGTAAAAACTTCAAGGACTACTTTCCTAGTATAAAAATTGATTATATTTGTAGTGTGTTATATTTCATGATCATCATATCAAAATGTAATTACAAAAGAAACCAATAAAGGGTGGTGACAAAGAGAAATAATTAATATAAAAAGACATCAAGAAATAGGAATAATTTTTTTTTGGGAAGGGCGAAAAACATTTTTATGTTATCATCGCCCAGAAAACAAAATATGAAATAGAAATACAAAATCTAATAGAATAACAAAAATTAAAACAAAATAAAAACTTAAAGTAAAAATTTAAAAACAAAGGCAAAACAAAATCTAAAAACACTATAAAAGTATGTAAAATATTAGCACTCCGGAGAAATAAAAACACCTGGTCCAAAACTTCTTTATTATTGCCCAGGATTTGACGAAAATCCCTGGGCAAGTTAAATTTACAATGCAGGGCCGCATAACGTATGCATTCCACACGGATGTCAAGAGGCAGTTGCATTGTATGCATACTGGTGCGTTTACTGCTGACATCAGATACCCATGAGTAGCCCTCGTATGTCCTATCTGCAACCAGGACCACTTTCTCACGACAAATTTTCCTGTATGAGTCCCATGGCAACACAGAACTTTTAATGTGCCAAAGTTTGTAATCTACAGTAGCTGTCAAGTTATCTTGCCACTTTGCGCGAAGAGTGAGTTTCACATAGCTAATAATCGGATGCAGTAACACAGGTAGTGAAGGATGGTTGACTACATGCATCTTTAGCAGCAGAATTTGCATGTTCATTACCCAGAATCTCCACATGACTAGGGATCCAGTAGAAACTCACTTGTGTGTTGCGATGGTTCAACTCGGCAATTGCGCTTTAGATTTTGGTGATGATAGGATATCTGGAATAAAAATTGTCTAAGGCTTGGAGAGCACTAATGAGCTGCTACAAATAAGGATATGATGGTACTAGGGATAATTATACTCAAAGCCTTATTTATAGCGTATAATTTAGCAGTAGATACTTGTAATACCATGTAGACCAAACATATAGGTTCAGCCATTAACAATAAATGTGCATCCAACAGTATTGTTCTGTTTCGATCCATCCATATATACTACTGCATCTGGGTCTGTCTTGGAGAGAATATCGTGAAACATTTAGTCAAAGAAAATAGGTAGTGTTGATTCAGTTTTGTACATTGCGAGGTCAAACATAAAATTTATAATGTTAATTTTCCAAGGAGGATATGAACACGGATAAACTGGAAAAATAGAAGGCGCATCAACAATTATAAGGTGCAGTAAATGTCAGGCACAAATGGGAAAAAATGTTGAACTTTAATACATATACTTCTAAATTATTTAAAATAATAATATTATTATTATTAATTTATTCATTGGCTAATACACAAGTTAAAATTAGAAAGAATGTGGTTAAAATAGCCATACTGGAATAAAAAAAAGTCAAAGAAGGATGAACTCTTCTGATATAAGTGTAATCCAACAATGTGTAATATAGAAAAAACATCATTTGAGGCCAAGATTGGAAAAATATGGTTCTCAAAATTGTTATTTATATAATGTTAATATGTATAACATAACTCGTCATATTCTGCAATGTTTTGGGATGATACTGAATTAGTTTTATAAGGATAAACTGATCAATAAATGCTGGGTTAAAGTCACCAGCAGTGATGACAGAACTAAAATCATAATCCTCAGACAATTCACCAAGAACTGAATGGCACTACAATTTTGACCGGAGGCACATCTGGTGAAATGAATACAAGTATAAAAATAAATTCTCAACAGTTATCTTCAGCAGGATAAATATAACAGGTTCCAACTCTTATGAAAACACTGTGATATTACTTACTTTTCACTTTCTAATTTTCTTTAAACTAGTATTTAAAATTCTATCAACTCTGTAAATTAAATAATTAAAGAGACCAAGTCTACAGTAAGAAAGTTTATTTATAAAGTTGGTCTCTGTAAGAATATGATAACAAGTTGCAACAATCTGCCAAACCAAACCTTATGTTAGGTCACAAATACTCTGCTAATACACGCTTAGATTAAAAGGCCAATCTTCCATTATTTTTTATAGTGTCAGATTTATTAAACTTAATGGTCAGGTATTTTTGCCTAACACCACAGTTCTTCAAACTTTTTTTTGAAGTGCTTCAATCTCTGTCTGGGCATTTTTCCTCCAGCTAATCATGTCTAAACTCTCTGCTGGCTGACAATCGTCTGCCAACAGATGTGAATTAGATTAATGGAATTTATGTCACTAGTAATGAAAATCTCAATGATAGTTATAATTTCATCTTTACTTTGTGGAACCATCTTCAGCAGGGGATGTACAGTACATCTCCCTAACCTAATAAAATTACAATTTATCAGTCTTCAGTTTATTGCAAATAGGATCATGTACGAAAGCAGCTATTGTCTATCTTGTTTTAACTCATGTATAGATAACATCCTTCTCACCAAGGAGGAGGACAGACCTCTTGACATGGAGATGATGGTCCGACGGTTTGAAAAGCTAGCCAAGGTACTCAGAAAAAACATGGATAAAAATGTTAAAAGAAGTATAACAGAAATTGATACGGAGTTTACCGCTGCTGTGAAAGACTTACAGAGTCTGGTTTGTACTTCAGCCGGAGCTACTAGGAAGAACCAAATGGTGGCGAGGCAACTAACCAGACATTGGTTGATACTGGGTGCCCTTAGTTGATGGGCTTGATAATGGGGTACCCTCGCACTAACTTGCAGATTTTATTAGAAAGGTTTGGCCGAAAAAGGCCTTTCGTAATACAATGGTTGACATTCCAGACAGAAGAGATGGTACGTTAGGTATAATGGCCATTGTGGATCTCCATGAAGTGATTGAAGGATGGCTGTTTGACAGCTTGGTGTTGAGGCACCCCCAGGTGTCCTGGCTCTTAAACAGACCTGGGCTTAGGGCTGGTATTGTCCTGACTGCCACTTTGGAGGCCAGACTTATTAGTGGGTCTCCTGATGACGTGATGCTGCTGAAGAACAACTTCTACAAAGTTTTTGTAGACTCCAGTAGTGGTGACGACCTGGCGCAGGAACTGATTGACACAATCAATAAAGTAAGAACAAAAAATGGTGGTTACCCGGCATCGATGCAGGCCAAGGTATATGGGCAGAACACTGCAGTATACGTCAGGGAAATATTGGAGTGGGAGGGGAGGAAATCTGGGCAGACATATCATCTGCTCGCGGCTGCTGGCAGACTCCCACAAGCCTGGAAAAGTGATGACCCTGCCGACCAACTGCACAAGACAGAGATGCATGTCATTAAGGCGACTCCAACTACAACATATGTGGACTTGCTATGATCCATTAAAACAAATGTGGCAGTACCAGCTACATCTGAGATATTATCGATACATAAAGCTGGTAGCAGTATGGAGATTAGAGTTAAGGAAGACAGAACTACGGTGGGTGAGTTTTTAATAGGGTGGTCTCCATGGCTCTCAACGAGGGAATCGTCTCAACTAAAACTAGGATGACTACACTGCAGATACATGATTTGGAGCAAGACGCCATCTCTGAAGTTGTACTTCGGGGACTGGGGTAGGTTGTTGAGCCTGTCTACTTAAATGGAATAAGACTGTCCTTCAGAAACATCTTTGGGGAGACTCGAATTGCCACAGCCAACTCCTTGTGGTTGTGGATATCACCTGGAAAGGAAGGGTGAAGATTGGACTGGTGTCCTGTCAGGCTGACGTTGTATAGGTGCCTTTGAAGTGTTATCATTGTTTTTTTTTTAACTAGGGCATGTAGCGAGGAACTGCCATGAAGAAAGCAGGGAAAATACCTGATTTAATTGTGGAGAAGAGGGTCATCATGCTGTTGCGTGTGTAAAAAAAACCACGGTGTTTAACATGCAAAAAGGAAGGACATCGTACCGGAGCTACTTTATGCCCACAGGGAGTTGCAATGCAAAAGAAAACTGCGACCCAGAGGAGGGCTGGGGATCGACAACCCTTCAATGAAGCTGATTCAATTGAATCTGAACCATGCGGCTTTGGCACAGGACATTTTGGTACATATTGTTTGAGATGGGCACTGATATAGCACTCATATCCGAGCCTTATCAACACCACTCTCGAACAGACTGGATAGTATCATTTGATAGAACTATTTGGGTATGTACACCTTCATTGACAGCGGACTCTGTGTGAATGTACATTTGCAAGAACAAAGATTGGCGAAACCTATTTTTACAGCGTATATATGTAGCCGAAAATAAGAATGGACAGATATAAGGAGGCTCAGGCAATCCTTACCGAGGATGTAGCTGTGCATCGCCCGGCATTAGTTACGGGTGATTTTAATGCATGGTCTGCATTGTGGAGCTCTGCCTACACTGATACACATGCTTCTTGAGGCGGTAGCAAGTTTGAACCTGGTGTGTCTTAACACTGGGAATGAATTTACTTATCAGAGAGGCATATATGGGTCTATAGTGGACATCACCTTTGCCAACCCCGCCCTTGCGGCTAAAATTCGAGACTGGTGGATGTGGTAAGGTTATACAGGGAGCGACCACCGGGCTGTCGTTATGACGATTGACGATGGTAGACATCGTGTGATAGGGCGACCCCTGACTCAAGGATGGAGTGTGAAGAGAATGGACCCCCCGTTATTTGTAGAGGCCCTTGATTTGAGAAAGGTTACCCTTGGTAACCTTACAGTGGCAGAAGGAAAGGTTCAATTATTAGTGAATGAATTGATGAAGGCTTGTGATGGTTTCCTTTCCCAAAGGTGTTATAGGGCTGGTCGTCCACCTGTTTATTGGTACAATGAGGAGCTTGCTGGTGCAAACTTATTGAAGAGATTGAAAAGGATCCATGGGAAGACCATACAAGATTATTGTTAAGTATGCAGTGAGACCTAAAGTACCTACTGCTATGAATGTGGAGGCAGCCCAGCACATCATTGATGTATTATTTCCACATGGAGATGAGGGTTCCGGCCACTACCTCAGGTGAGATACTGGATCTACCAATGTTCACGAAGGAAGAACTGATCACGGCGATGGAGCGCGTCCCTCGTGACAAGGGCCTTGGTCCTGATGTTTACCGAACCTTGTGATTAAATTGGCAGTCCGAGCTAATATAGATGTATTTATCGACGTTTATAATACCTGTCTGAGGGAGGGGGTATTCCCTGAAGCATGGAAGGCACAGCATCTTGTATTGTGCCCAAACCTGGACATGAGCTGGCGCTTCCATCGTCTTATCGGCCACTGGCGATAAGAGTGTATGCTTCAGCAAAGGCTGGTTCGTGGAGTGGAGGATGCAGGCGGCTTCTCAGGGAGACAATATGGTTTTCAAGCTAGTAGGTCTACACTTGGATGCGGTGGAGGTGATAGTCTTGTATGTACCTTGCAAAGCGTAAAAATTATTATTGTCTTACTTATGAGGCAGGCCATTGAATTATATAACAGAGAATCGCACGATTGTTAGGAATATTGATCGGGGTGTGCTGCAGGAGTCAGTCCTTGGACCGACCTTATGGAATACGGTATATGAGTCCTTCGAATTTCACTTCCAGAGGACGTTGCTGTGGTCGGCTATGTGGATGACATAGTACTTGCAGTTGGGGCTACTACAAAGAGAGAGATTGTGGATAAAATTCAGGCTTTGTATACTAGGGTCAGCACTTGGATGGAAGTACGGAGTCATGTTATGGAAAGTTGTGAGAGAACGGGGAGGACAATGCATGCAGTTGCCATCTTACTTCTGAGCATCAGGGGGCCTCGAGAACTCAGGAAGAGGTTATTAACAAGTGTGGTGTATTCTTCCCTCTTATATGGGGCAGAGATCTGAGCAGTTGTTCTGAGGTATAAAAGGTATATGGGAATTCTTGCTGCGCTGCATAGGAGATGCTACCTCCGGATTTCGGCAGCTTATCGTACGATCTCAAGAGAGGCTGCAGAGGTTCTGGCTGGTTTTATGCCAATTGACCTGCTAATTGCTCACAGAAGGAAGCATAGAGAATTAAGGATGCTTCCTTCTTCAGAGAAGAAGAGACTGATTGTGGCCAATTTACAAGAGCTGATGAATACTTGGCAAGAACGGTGGGATGCAGGAGAGAAAAATCGGTGGACTTACCGTCTGATTGGGAATGTAAGGAGTTGGTGCAGTAGGACTCATGGATCAATTGATTACAGTCTTACACAATTCCTGGCTGGGCATGGTGTAACAGATTGTATGTGTTTAGGTTTGCTCTTGACCATTCAGACTGCTGTCTGGCCTGCGATGTGGAGAAAACTCTGTACCATGTCTTTTTCTGTTGTACGAGGTTCCAGGATGTACAGAGGTGCATACTGGATGCCCTGGATCTGGTGGACATGTTCAGATCTGAGGATTTTCAGCAGATAATGCTTCAGGGTGTGAAGCAGTAGACTATTTTTGCAAATTATAATAGAAAAGTTTTAGAACTTAGTAAAAACTCATAGGAGACAGCGAGCATTGGCCTGCAAGGGAATGAGGCGTCAGAGGGTGCTGGGTTGGACAGGTCTGTGACTGAGTGCCTTGGGGGCCCTCTTGAGCATGAGGGGGGTTGCTTTGGTGTGGTGAGACCATGGACACCCCGCTCCCGGTGCCTGAGGGCATTGCTCACGTTTTTATTGATTATGGCTGACGGTCATATGGGTAAGTGATAAGTTGGTAAGTAGTTGAGTTGTGTTTGTGTGTGTTGGTGGATTTCCACAATCTCACAATAGGGTGAGATTGTGGAAATTTAGTTAACTTTTCAGTGTACTTCGGTGGATAAGTTATGTCTTGCGGCCATGTCTTTTTTGTTGTACGCTTTTCTTGTGTTGGCTTGATTGTATGAATGTATAAATGTGTGTGGTACATGTTAGGTGTTCTATTTTTCTGAATGTTTTTCTCTTTAGGTATTTGTGGTATGCAGTGTGTGCATGTAGTGGTCTAACATGGATGATGTTTGCTAGTGGAGACCAAATGTGTGTGTGGGCGCTTACCCTCCTCCTGAAGTAATGCTTTATTAGTGGTTTCCCAGGAGGTGGGGTCGCCAGGGGTGGAGGTTTAGCTGGTAGTGCGCAGGAAAACATACGCATTTTCTGTAACAGCTTGCGAAACCTGTTAGCGAGTTCGACAATGCTTCGGCGCCCACAAATGGGGTTCCTCCAACTCAAAAAAAAAAGGTACAAAGCTAGAAACTTAAGTAGCACTGTAAAATATACAATGTTTAGAATGACTAGAATAATCAATATCTGAATTATAAAAATATGTTTTAATATTTGATTTATTAATAGTTGTTTCCTTATGTTTTCAATAATGTGGGTTTGAAGCAAGAAACGTTATTTTTTTAATTCATTACTTTCAGTTTTCATCCTCTCAGTATTGCATCAATATTTCTGACTTTTTTGAGAATGCCAATTTTATAACAATCATCTGTACTCTTAATTCAATTGTATGTTGTAAGTGAGACAAGGCTGCTCCAGGGTAGGGCAAAAAACCCACCGGGTTGGTCTAGTGGTGAACGCGTCTTCCCAAATCAGCTGATTTGGAAGCCGAGAGTTCCAGCGTTCAAGTCCTAGTAAAGCCAGTTATTTTTACACGGATTTGAACACTAGATCATGGATACCGGTGTTCTTTGGTGGTTGGGTTTCAATTAACCACACATCTCAGGAATGGTCGAACTGAGAATGTACAAGACTACACTTCATTTACACTCATACATATCATCCTCATTCATCCTCTGAAGTATTATCTAAACGGTAGTTACCGGAGGATAAAAAGGAAAAGAGAGAGGGTAGGGCAAAAGGTTGGCTCTAGAAGAGCATTATTAAAGTTTCTTGTTTGAATTATGCTGGTATTCAAAATCAGGAAGATTCATGCATGCAGTGCAATACAACTAATACAAAAGGCATCACAAATAACAACCCATACCCCCACCTTCTTCAAACACACTGGACAAAACACTTACATAATTCAATCAATCAATAAATTATGTACACAACACTACCATTTAAATACTACCTACTTAGGACTTGGATATTTTAACAGAATCAAAGAAATAATAATAATACATAATTCAGTGCAAGAATCAGTGGGAAAGACATAGCTAACATTCAACCAGTGCCCCCTTGATGTCCAAATTGAAAATAAAATATACCAACTGAGAACTCACAACCATGGGGGAGTAAATATTACACTTTCAAATTCAATACAAAGTGAGAAATTAGTTGATTTTATACACTGGAATGAATGAATTTTTTTTTAATTTTGTAAAATGTGAAAAAAATATTAACTTATCTAACCAATACAAATATCTAAATGTCATGTTATAAATAAAGGGAAAGATTCAATCACTTTTTTAAGAGTGATTGAATGCTACTTTTAATTTAATTATATTTAACTTTTAATTATCAATAACTTTACTGAAAATATTTTTAAAGAAAAGCATATGCTTCCTTTAGTTGTGCTAAAAATAATGATTCAACAT
This sequence comes from Lycorma delicatula, assembly GCF_047948215.1. NCBI lineage: Eukaryota > Metazoa > Arthropoda > Insecta > Hemiptera > Fulgoridae > Lycorma > Lycorma delicatula. The sequence goes on along the minus strand of NC_134455.1, from coordinate 163,454,921 downwards.
AGCAACCTCACCAACGAACTTCAGCACGAATCAACAATGTGGCCTAAACAATAACTATTTGTTAAAAGCAAATCACTAACAAGTTATGGTATAAGCCACAACTTTTCCCCTCAACTTCAAAATAACAGTGGTACAGATTCTAAGCCATCGAGAATCATCAACTACTGACAAAACTTAACATAGCTATTCAAATCTTATAATGATAAATAATAGACTCATACCATCACCACCTCAAATCCAGTACAGCTTATTTCATACATTTATTCCTGCATAAGGTTAAACCAACCTAGTTTCACTAGTTATATCAAGCATTTATAAAGAAAAAAAGGTTATGGTTTTCCCCCTGAAAGATTAAGGATTTAACTAACACTGGTACTAACACAGTTTCCAGCAGTACGCTCCTGTCTAAAAACTGTTTGATTATCTTAATACTACATCTTCTCCAAACCTCCACAAGACACCAGCAGTTTTAATGAGAAATCCACTTGGAGAACCTTTCCCAAAATAACCATAACCATATATGAGCACAATGTAAATACTCTAGTATACAGGAGTCAACATACGTAATTACACAAATTATAGCAGTATAAACTGAGAATTTTTATTTATTTATTTATTAAACATGTTCTTCAGTATGTTGCAATAAACAGTAATTATTAACAGAATTCATCAATGAATACACCAAAATAGTAAGATTTAATATAAATAGTAAATTAATATAGATTTACATAAAACCTTTCGATAAATTCATCATTAGTTATTAAAATATTATTATATCAGGTAATGCATTCATTACATTTAAAAACTAATAAATCTCATAAGTTCATAGTGATTTTTGTCAATAATTATAAACTGGGAATTATGATGATAGAAATATGAAAATGGTCCTAACACAATTGGAAAACTAGTCCAGTTATAAATAGTAAGAACCAAAAGTTAATCTGAAAAATTGAGTCTTGGAACAGTAACAATTCTAAATTTAAGTCAGATTTAAGAGAAATTATTGGCTGTAAATATTTCAGCTTTTTATATTTTACCTTGTATGTTTTCTCTATTCTGTATTTAAGGTGACAAACCAAAACACACAAAAAAAAAGATTTAGTGTTTAAGTGATCAGAATAAACATTGTAATGTCTTATTAATGTGTAATGTTATGCCTTGTTATTTTTCTACTGAGCTTACTTTTTTATTTTAATATTATCACTAAATAAATAAGAAAGTGCACTTCAAAATAGTGAAAGAGTAGTAGAAGAAATAATATTTTAAGAATAACTAAAAATTAAAAGTTAATCTCTAGTACAAATATTTAGAAATTGAGAAAATAAAATGACTATTTCAAATACAACCATATGAAAAATAACAGAATCAAGCAAAATTTCTATGTACATAAATAAACTGACTTTTCAACACATGAAAGTAAGGTATTTCATAATAAAATGGGGATAACACCACACTGTAAAAACATGTATATTTGGGGATAACACCACACTCTAAGATATTTGCTAGACACTTTTTAAGAAACTTCGAAGAAAGCTTTTTTAGTATAATAGTAAGGAAGAGGAAACACAATACTTATTGTTTTAACAATACAAGAGCGTAAAAGTTAAGCTGCTGTTTTCTTCAGTAACCGAAATAACACATTTTATAGATGCTTACTTTAAAGACGAAATCGATTTGTGTCCATAACAAACACGGTAAGTTAAATAACTCAATTTTATTTCGTTCTGTGTTCAATTACGTTACAACAGTAAGTGGAATATATTAGCTTATTTTCTAGCAATAATAAATAGTGATATTTAAACTCACAGTAGAAATACTTTTATTTTCTGCATCCATTTTGACTGTAATACAAAAGAAAACACTATTATCTTAGCATAAGAGCCTATTTATCAAATTTCAAACAAAACAGTAGATGACTAACCTCACCAGAAATGTCACAATTACGCTACACTTATCGATAAAGAAATTCGATATAAGTTCGACAGCATAACTACTACAGATCGATTTATTCACTTCTATCGATCTTTACAAACTATGATAATTTGCTCGATGCACAAACCTATTACTGTTTTTTTACAGAACAATAAGTTCACTTTCGTAATAATTTTAATTTTACTTACAATTAATAACATAATATAAAAAGTTGGGGCGTTAGGCACTTTCATACGATCAATGCCCTAAATTATTTAATTGTAAATTTTCGATCGCATAGACCTCCAAAACCAAGACGCCAAAATTTTGTTTTCCGCGAAGTATGATTCTGTTTAAAGAAACGCATACGATAATTTATTTTGCTGGGGATGTAAATGTGAACAAGAACATTAATAAGTTATATTTGTATATTGTGAATAGGTTAAAAACATTTGGACTTACATTTTACTGCTACGTCTATGACAAAAGGCAAAACTGATCTTCACTTCCAAACTTGAAAAATGAATATTCAAGAAATTATTAATTTTTTTTAAATGTTCCAAATTCTATAGAAAATATTTTGATGTAAAACTTTTCTGATGTATACTCCACCAACTGAATTTTTAGCTCACGCAAATGCATCTTCATGCTATCCAAACTTAGGTGAATAACAATGTCTTCATCCACATTTTCCACAATATAATCGGAAGTGGATGGAAATATAAATTTTTTCTCTGAAGACGAATAATCCAGATATCAAGCTTCTAAATGAAAGCATGAACTTTGTCAGTAAGGCAGTCAGTAAGCCCACAGCAAAATATACTCATTACTTTATAAAAACACTGAGAGTAGTGTTTGTTTATCCAGAAAAAATATTATTAATTTATTTCGCATTTCCAATAACCGGGTTAACAATTTCCATCACGATAACAATCTGACTTCTGTGTGGAAACAAAGAGATTTTTTCTTACTGCCCATTTCATCTCATAGTTTAGCAAACAGCCAATTCTTTTACAGCTTTACAAAGAATTTGTTTGAGATTTTCCGGCATATGTTTTGTGGCAAGAGCATGTCTTTGAAGGTACAGTGTGTCCATTCCGCCCTTGGTGTAAGATGATCTAATTTTTTCACAAATCCACTGTTCTTTCGTGTTATCACCTTTGTACTACCACTGTACACTGCAATACATTTTGTCTAATCTATTATAGTTTTTAGTAGTTTCATAAAAGACATGACCAGGAATTGATTTCAAAATGTATTTTATTTGATTGATCTGTCCCTATCGCATTCATATCTCGCAAAACATAAGATTTGGGAAATGTTTGCGACACCTGTTGAGCAAATAGAATACTGAAAAATTCACTTGAACTTACTAGCTGAATTATATGATCGCGAACATCGGCAGCCATGTCATCGATTCGCTCTGATACTGTGTCGTTAAAAAGCGGAATCTTTTTGCTTCTTCCACGCCTATTAAAACAATGACCATATCAATTGCAACAGGCAATATGAGGTTTCTGCGATTGTATGGGGATTGGACACTTTAGCTACTCTTAGTGCTACAAGATAAGATGCTTCAAGTGTACTTTTACCAGTACGTCTTGATTTACAAATAGAAGCTTGATGATTTTTCAAAATATGTAATTTTTTTCGAAAAATTCCAAGGGTTTGATTTATGATGCAGATGTTTAATTTCCAAGTGTCGAATTATTTTTTATGGCTTCATGCTTTCACCGCAGAGGCCATTTTTTTCCTGTTTAGCCTTCGGGAATCAACGTCAGGTATTATTACTTCAGAGGATGAATGAGAATGATATGTACGGGTGTAAGTGACGTGTAGTCTTGTACAGTCTCAGGTCAACTATTTCTATATATCAACTATTTCTTCTATATATTTCGACGAAATATATAGAAGAAATCTCTGGTCTGGATGATTATGAAAATGCTTGGAGTATCTGGCCGGTGTGATTCATCCTCTTCGAAAGGATGTAGACGTGGGTGATGATCTTAACGCAAAGAACGTGACATGGGAAGGACATGTCACGGACCATAGAGGGCGGATTCTGGACGAGTATATAGCCGAGTTGGGTTTGGTGGTGGTCAATAATGGGACAGCGCCTACCCTGGAGAGGGTAAATGGATGCTCGTTTGTGGATGTTACGTTTGTCTCGCCGAAGTTGGCAGAGGGCTCGTGGAGTTGGGAGGTGCTAACTGAAGAGGAGTTGTTGAGCGACCATTTCTTGGTTGATTTGAACTTGGGGAGGGTGGGTCTTATAGCGTGGCGGCTGACAACAGGAGATTATGTTCGAAAGAGAACCTAGATAGGCTTAAAAAGTTGGTGAAAGAGCGCCTTGGTCATCTGGAAAACGTCTCCCCAGTTACCTGACGAAGGTGGTATCAAAGGCAACAGAAGAGTCGCTGGACCATAGAAGTCCGCCAAGAAAGAATGTATACTGGTGGATTGCTCGGGTGGTAGAGGCGAGAAGGTGTTGTATTAGGGTCAGGAAACAGCTGCAGCGGGCCAGGAGAAGAGGGTATCGTAAGAACATCCTCTCATGTAGAAAGGAGCTGGCCAAAAAAAGGAGCACTTACAGGAGTGAAATACTAGATAGTAAGAAGAGGAAGTGGAGAGAGCTCCTGGACAGATTGGAGGACGACATATGGGTTGATGCCTTCCAAATCATAACTGGTAGATTTGGTAAGGCGTTACTTGCCAAGGAGGTTCTTAGGAACCAAATTGATATTTTGTTACCTAGGGGTGACCGGCCCATCTATAGAAAGATAGTTGCAGATATCCCTGTATTCACAAAGGGCGAGCTGCGGCAGGGAGGCTGAAAGTTAAAACGAGTCCCGGCCACGACCCGGTTACTAACGAGATTGTGGCTGTAACGGTGAAAGTTGCTGCGGACCAAGTGCTGGCGGCCTTCAACCGAATACTCCCGGATGGTTGTTTGCCACCAGAATGGAAGGAGGCCAGGCTGGTTCTACTGAGGAAAGATGGTGGAGAGGTAGGAGGGCCAGTCGGATACCGACCTTTTTGGCTGTTGAGTTGCCTAAGCAAACTCTTCGAGAGGCTGTTGGCGGAGCCTCTCCGAAATGAAGTAGAACGGAAGGGAGGCGTTAGTGAATGTCAATATGGATTCAGGAGAGGGTGGACAACGGAGGATGCCATAGCTAAGATGATAAGGATTGTTGATGAGGACGCAGCGGGTTCTTGGAGGACGAGGTGCATCCCGGCAGTGTGATGTTGGGTGTCAAGAATGCATTCAACTCACTGCCGTTCGGGTGCATCATGGATGAGTTGATTCGGAGAGATATCAGCTCGTATCTTGTGCGTGTTAGTCATGGAGAGTTAGTCATGCAGAGGGCAAGGAGATTACGACCAGTATGGAGCGCGGTGTTCCGCAGATTCGGTAATTGAACCGATTCTGTAGAACCTGGCATATGATGGCGTCCTCAGGTTGCGTTATCACGTTGGAGTTTCGGTGACCGGTTTTGCCGATGAGGTCTCCATGGTATTAGTCGCCAGAACAGAATAGGAAATAATCAGGAAAAGTGAACGGGCCATTCTATTGTTTGAAAGATAGTGGGCAGACCACGGCCTTAGCCGCACCGCAAAGAAAACGAAACTGCTTGTGATGGCTGGGAGAAGGCGACTCTCCCCATTAGGCTACGGATAAGGGGGGTCGTTATCAAGCCGATCAATAGAGCCAAATACCTGGGGGCTTGGCTTGACAGCCGAAGAGACTTTCAAGATCATGTCAGGGAGGCAGTCGACAAGGCAGGTAGAACAGTGTCAGCTGTCTCAAGGCTCATGAGCAAGGACCGAGCTCATCAAAGAGGAGGATGCTGGCGGCGGTGGCTCGGTCCGTTGCCTTGTATGCCGTTCAGTGTGGAAGAGGACATTGTGCACGAAGGTGGCCGTTCGGAGGCTTACGGGGCTGCAGCGCCGACTGGAAATCGGCGTTTCTAGGGCTTACCGAATGGTCTCTGCAGAGGCAGTTCTGGTGGTTGCCTCGCTCCCTTCTATGGAGCTCTTGACGGAAAAACGGGTGGGAAGAAGAGAAGGGATGACAAAGAGCATGGTCAGGAAGGAGACGACAGAGCCCTGGCAGAAGAGATGGAATGGATCAGAGGTGGGTCTCTGGACGAAGAAGCTAATACCAGATATCAGGCCTTGGCTCAGACGTGAGCACGGGGAACTCACGTTTGAGCTAACTCAATTTTTATCGGAGCATGGTAGCTTTAATAGCTATCTATGCGGCAGGAAGAAACGGTCGTCTGAAAGTTGCCAGTATTGTGGAGAACGGGATACCGCGGAACATTCTATTTTCCAGTGCCCAAGGTGAGAGGAAGGCAGGATGATGATGCGAGCGCTGTTGAGAGTGGTTACCGCAGATAATATAGTGGAGGTAATGCTTCATGTTGAGCCAAACTTATCTATAGTCAGTAAAATAATAGGGAGCATTATCCGAAAGAAGATCCTGGAAGAAGTGGAAGATGGGTGAGGGGTGGAATGCTCCGGCGTCCCACCTTCAATGATTGAACGGAGACTCCCGGGGTCCTTAGGTGGGGAAAAGAAAGACCGAGACCCAGTCTGGGGCCCTTCTGTTTCATCTGTTGATGATTGCCATCGGCTCCAGCACTGTCTTCCTAAAATTGATGAATGGTGTGCACTGAATTATATGAGGGGTAATGCTGGCAAATGCGTTGCGGTCGCTTTTCGTCGCTCTTCTACTTGACTATGCACTCGATGGATCTAAACTAAGGCGTGAGTCATCCATCCGTGACTTGGGGATTACTCTTTCGCACAACTTAACCACTTATATCACATCGATGTTATTACTACCAAGACTTCTCGAATTCTGGGTCTTCTCATCAAAACGTGCAAAATGGGTCTGAGTGTGGAGGCTATGAGGACTGTTTATGCTGCTCTTCAGATTAGTTTGGAGTTTCGGAGTGTTGTTTGGTAACCTCATCAGTTTGGACACATCCAGCATCTCCAGAGGATACATGACAGATTTTTGCGTGTTGTTGAGGGTCTGATTACCGGTCCGTGCCACTGAATATCATGGAGGAGGTCTTGGGGTTGGAACCATTACTTATGAGACGAAGGCTGCATGATGTAATATTTCTCCGTAAAGTTCTTGTCGGCGAAGATGACTGTCCTGAACTGCTTAAGCTGCGTGATTTCAGAATTCCAAGCCGTACTCAATCATCACACCTGTTCACCCGTCGTGTGTTCTACCAGTTACGAGCTTCATAGTATTATTCCGCGATTTCACAAGCGTGTAAACTTGATCTCCACTTCTTTTATGATAATGTCTATCACCTAAAAAAACTATTTATTTCCTTGTAACGTGCTACTATGCTGTTCTCTTTGTGAATTTTTTTTCTTATTTATTGACTATATCTCATCCTTGTTTTTGTGCGTTTGCTTTTCCTATTACTATTATTGTTGCATTGTATTGTTATATTGTATCTTTTGTGAATTGGCGTATGCCGCTGATAAATAAATAAATAAAAACAAATTAAAAGTTAGAAGTTGCAGTATTTTTATCACAATTTTTTAAATAAAAAAATTAGTCAATGTGGCATCTATTACTCACGACTTAAAAGCAGGAGCATAATAAAGGAATCAATGAAACCTGGTATTTATAAACCAAGTTTGTACATAAAATAAAATCTAAATATTTATTCATTAATAAATTTATTTTTTGTCTGTAACAGTATGTACAATCGAAAATCAGAAAAAACCCATATTTTGTACATAAACATGACAATTAACAGACACACAATAGTGAAAATATTCATTTAAGGGGTTACTTGTAAGACGTAAATTTAAACAAACGATCATTTTTTTAAATCAGAAGTATTCTAAATTTATCTAGTATTTACTTAAATCAACATATCTTTATAAAATCAATGGTAGCGTTTGCCTGCGACTTGTAATCCTTCCAGATATAATCACTGGCAGATTTTCTGAATTAGTAAGGTGTGCTCAAATTATGATCCAAATCAAAAGTACTGGGTGATTCAAAAAAGACTTCACAACTTTAAAAGCATATAAAAATTTATTGAGATAGCTTAGATTCGGTTGAGTTCTCATTTTATAGAAAAACACATCAAGTTTTTCATCCAACATTCACTTTGGTTCTATATGGCTTCTATTTATAATCCGACATACATCCCACCTGAAGTCAATTTCATTCCAAATTGTAGTCATCAAGTCAGGTGTTACCTCTGCAGCTGTGGTATGTAATCATTAAGTCTGGGGTTTATTAAAGTTTAAGACTTTTATTTAAAGTGTATGCAGAGTTCACTGAGGGAACTAGGACTAAATTTCGTTGTTGCGATCATCATTTTTGGTGGTATATTGTGTTTATTTTGCCTCGAATTACGAGACATTCATGAAATTGGCTCATAATAAGGAGAACTAGGGGCGGGGTTTGCGCTTCTGCGAGCTCGGTTAGCTAGTTCAGAGGGATACGATGTAGGACATTCAAGATGTCCAGACGAGGGCTACAGCGAAGACAATAAGCTGAGTTATTAAATCACAGATGCAAATGTCTACCGAGACATTTACATCGGTGGCATCCCAACGAGGCCAGGCTTATTACTATGAGATGTAAAAAGTCAGAGGGCGATAGACGACTCCCGTTAAAGCCCAACAGGGCAAGGAATGGGAGGGGGTGTGGCGACCGGAACGTCACTAGGCGACCTGTTTTCCCCTACGGGGTTGGGATGTTGTATATAATCAGACTGTGAGATGTAATCAATTAGAGGGTCAAAGACGACCTCCGGTAAAGCCCCTCTGGGCTTTGGAACGAAGGGGGTGGTGTGGTGACGTCACAAGGTGGGTGTCTTCCCCCTACGGGGTTGTAATGTGGTATTAAATGAAAGAGAGGCAGGAGGATAGTCTGTCCCGTAAGCAGCCAGATGTTGTGTTCGTCAACCTAAAGGAGGGAGCAACTACCAAAACAATTAAGGATATGAAGGACGAGTTTCAGGCCGTCATTCGACATAAGAGGCAGACCTGAGAATTCGTAATGTTAGAGAGACGAATAAGGGTTTAATAGTCATTGCTAACGACAAAGAACCTCTGACTCCGAAAGTTCGACATGAAAGTCGATCCTAAAGGCAAGAGGCGTCCTAAAGTTATTGCTTATAACATAGATCGATGGCTGTCTGAGAAAAAATTAATAGCTCTCATTAGAGAGCAAAATACTCAGATGGATGAGGCTACATTCAAGTCTGAATGTCGATTATTATTTAAATAGGGTAAGCGCGAGGTGGAGCGCTACCATGGGATTATTGTTATTAGTCCTAAACTTTTCGGCAGCTTCACTGCGGAGAATAGGTTGTTTTTAGACTTCTCTTCGTGTAAGGTCAAGGAATATTTAGATGTCCAGAGCTGTTTTAAGTGCTAAGGTTTGATCACAAGGCTAAGTTCTGTGAACATCCTGTAGTTTGCGCTCATTGTGGTGATGAAGGACACATACGAGAGGAGTGTCCAAAGAAGTCGGAGGGTCCGACTTGTGTTAGTTGCAAACGTCTTCGGAAGAATCATTAGCACTCTGTGAACAGTAAAGATTGTGTGTGTTTTCAGAGACCTCTCGATATGTACTATAGTTCTATTTTATTAAATGATTAGTTTTGGTCAGTTGAATGCTCAGGATGCTTATATTGCTCAGGTTGAGTTTGAAAAGATTGCATTACGTAGAGGTTTGGATGTTGTTTTGTTACAACATCCATATACTGTGTCCGGTGATCTGCCAGATTTTTCTCTTTGGAAGAGGTTCTAATGTGGTTCTGAAAGAATATTGGCTGTTTTTTGCGAAGGGAACATGATTGTGTCTTTATTCGACAGCTCTCGGATAATCATCATGTCGTTGTCCGTGTGGATGTTCAGAACTTGCATCTGTATGTTGCTAGTTCATATTTCCAGAATAGAGACACTGCTGATCGTCATCTTGAGGTCTGGGAAAAAATCCTACGATTCTCTGGCGCTGGTCCAATTCTTATAGGTGCGGATGTGAATGCTAAGTCACTCTTGTGGCATAGCGGTATCACCGATGTTGGCGGTTAATTAATAGAGGGTTTTTGGCCCAGTACGAACTACAGGTATATAAAGTACCTGGTGAGTTGCCTACCTATGCAAGTATGGTAGGTGGGCGTCGATTGTTCGTTGGATCGAACATAGATGTTACCGTTGGTAGGTTTATCCCTGCCAGTGTTTGTAATTGGAAGGTAGTTGATGATTGCTCGAGCGATCATCGATTGATTGTCTATGAGATTGCTGGTGACTTGAGTAAGTGCTACCGATTTAACGTTCCGGTTCAGCAGGGTCGTTTCCTGCTCAGGCGTGCGGACTGGAAGAAATTTGTTGATTTACTTTCGACCAGGCTTCGAGTTTTGGATGGGGGTCTGGATGTCTTGGATTTGGAAGATCTGGCAGTTGGTTTGTCGGCGGCTTTTCTTGATGCCGCTGAGTATTCAATTCCCCGAAGTTCCGGTCGAGAGAGGATTGCATCATGGTGGAATAGGGAGCTGTCCGGCAATAAGAGGGCGGTTTTGTCGTTTGCGGAGGAGAGCTTCTCAACATGAAGGTGATCCGGAACGGCGGGCCGTCCTTGTTGCTGAATACAGGACCCTGAGGTATCATTACTTTCTTAAAGTCCGGACTGGGAAAAGAAACAACTAGCGTTCCTTTCTTCATGAGCAGGGGAGCAGAGATCCCTGGGGCATAGTATATAGTCTTGGGACACAAACGACGAAAGGACGTACTTCTGTCTGCTCTCTCGACCAGGTTTGGTGTAAATTCGGATACTTCTGAGATTTTACACAAGTTACTAGACAATTTACTGTCCAATGATAGTGAAGCTGGAGAGACCGTATACCATCTACTGGAGCGGCGAGAGGTCGCTCAGTTCCGCAGAAATGCAGTGTCTTTGGAGATCACCGAGGTACGTCATGCTATTTGTAGTATAGGTAGGGGTAAGGCCCCAGGCTTTGATGGAATAACGGCGGAGCTTCCTGTTTGCTTGGTTGGGTAAAGTGTGAGAGTTGTCTCACGTGTATTTAATAAATTTTTGTTTGGAGGATACTTCCCTATGTGTTGGAAGAAGGGAATTATGAAATTGTTGTTTAAAAGTGGCGACAAGGATCCTGCTGTTAGTTCATTGTATAGGTCGATGACTTCAAAGCTTGAGCTTTGGAGTCATCAAACTTTAGCCCAGAAAAGACCACAATGATGCTTATTAAAGGCCGTTTGGCAATGAGTTGGTGTTTCGATATCAGGCCAGCATATAAAATATTTTCAGGTTCAAAAGAACCTCGGGGTGTTTCTTGAGAAACTGCAATTTAAGAAGCATCTTCAATACGTCGCGGAGAGGGTCGTCGGTATTCGACGTGTGATCAATCCTGATTGTCTTTAACTTTAAGACCATGAGCATTCTGTACAAAGGTGTGTGCGAGGCTATTATGCTATATATGGCGCCTGTTTGGGCGGATAGGCTAAAATATAAAAGTTATCGGGACATATTACTAAGGGCTCAACGACTAATATTGTTAACAGTAACGATTGGTTACCGTACTATTTCATGGGAGGCAGTCTTGGTGATTGCAGGCGTGAAACCGAAAGTCTTGATTGCGTCTGAGAAGCAGAAACGATATATTGTTAAGAAGTCTAATGAGTTGACTTCAGATAAGGTTCGAGAAATTTAACATGGTAATGCCTTGTGGCAGTCCAGATGATGGGCGTTATACGCACGATCTCTCTCCAAATGTTGGTTTGCGGGTCGTCTCTTGGGTGCACCCTAATAAAATGTGACGAAATTTCTTTCCGTCCATGGTGATTTTAGGGACAGACTGAAGAAACTCGTTCTGGTAGATTCTGAGATGTGTTCCGATGTGGACGACACCTACCATGTTTTTTATGAGTGCTCGAACTACAAGTTAATGCGTATGGAGACCATCTGTCGTCTTGATGTTATCGGGTCAGCGTTGGATCTCCGTGTAAGCTGGAGGAGCTGGGCTGAATGGGCAATAGTAGAGTTTTATAGTGTACTTAGCAAAGGAAAGACATGCTGAGGGGATCTAGAGCTCTGCTTGGATTTCTCTTTTATTCCATCTTTGTTGATGTTTTATTTTATAAATTATGTTTTTTTTGTTGTTCTTGTCCTTTGTTTTGTTTCACTGTTGTTATTGCTCCGTGTAATATTTTTATGTTTCATGTTGTGTGTTGAATTCACTTTTAGCTTTTACAAGTAGGTAGTTCAATTCCTTTGTTTAGTTAGGTATTTTCAGTCTTGCTTAAGACTCGGTTGAAATGCGTTTTGTTTTGAGTTCATTAAATAGTAGTACACCGATGGGAATGTCACTTGTGGCATCCTGGCCAAGGTGGACTGGAATATGTCAAAAGCCGAGGTTTTGAATATGACCTCCGGTAAAGCCCATAAGGACTTGGAACGAAGGGGGTGGCAGAGGGTGTCTTCCCCTACAGGGTCAGGATGTGGCATTAATTTGAAGTCTTAGCTCAATAAGATCAGCAGGCAAAGGCTGCTGATCTTAAAATGCTGATAAATATTATCTAAATGTGCTGAGATGGAGTCCCTTTTATGTGCATGGATGAATTTGTAGATCAATAAAATTGTTAAGAGGATTGTTGAATGGTGAGTTTTATAACAAGTTTAAAATGTTTTATCTGTGCTCGAACCTGTGCCAATCACTGATGAAAACTACTTGTTGTAACTGTAGCTGTATGTCTTGACAGAGATAAAAATCTGGTTTAACTCACCTTTTAAACATAAACTTTACATTTATGTACATATTTACATAATCTATAGTGGGAAACAAAATGATAAAAATGATACTTAATTATAAAATAATATTTTTATTAATAGTTGATGATAATAAAAAGCAAATTGGTTAGATTCAGTTCTTATTTTTTTATTAATTTAGTTTAAAGTACTAAATTAATATACATATATGTGTACATAAATTTATCTACATTTTACCCTCAATGAAAGGTAATTCATACTAGATGAATTGCCAGCCTCCATGGGGCGAGTGGTAGCGTCTCGGCCTTTCACCCGAAGGTCCTGGATTCGAATCCGGACAGGCATGGCATTTTTCAAACATGCTACAAAACATTCATCTCATCCTCTGCAGAAAGAATTGCTTGACTGCAGACCCAGAGGTTAAACAAAAAAAAAAGAAAGAAAAAGATAATATCATAAGTGATTGTGTGCTCTAGCAAACCTCTTTACAAATATCTCAATGCAAACTATATTACTTTAGGTCTGAATTAGTTTTTAATTATTTCACTCATTTTCTTACAATTTTCGTAACTTCACATCAAACTGAACAATACGCATTTTAATATATATATAGTTGGGGATCAATCTTCCGGAACGGAAAAAAGTAATTTAGAAATCCTTGGATTTTATTAAGGAATTAGCCTGATATTCAAGTCTCCTCATGGTGTGCTTGAGTAGGAAAGGGACCTAGGACCTCTCTGAACTAAAATGTAAGAACTCCGAGTGTTACTGCTCAGTTTATTGCAAGGGTACAGGAAAACCTGCCCTCCCAAATCAAACTTTAGGCATGATGGAAAAGACAATCAATCTGATAACTACCCCAGGGGGTAATCTTAAAGGCGATTGAATCCCTCACCATACACGGTGCAACTAGGCCTTCAGATTCTGGGAGCCTAGACCCTCATTTTTGAACGTATTGGAGCTTTCTGCAAAATCTTCAAACACACTTACTAGACTAAAAAATAAGACAATACACTTTTTGGCAACATTTAATGTCAACACACTTACACAGACTGGCGAGCTAGACATGAAAAATATACAAACAACAACACTACAAGAACCTTGATTTAGGGAAGAACTTCATATGGACTCAAGAAATTACAGGATTTACAAAGAAAACCAGCCATCAAAAACAGAAGTGGAATAACCATTTTACATAGAACAGCTTTTACAGTAAGCAAAAACATCACAAGCAAAATTAATTTTTCATCTGTATCAGAAATCATTTCAACTAAAAACTATACTTCAGTTCAGGAAATAAAGGATATACCCTTGTAGATGCACACACAACAGTGAATAAGGATAATAGAACTAACCCAGATAAATTAGAAGCTTTTTGGGAACAATTAGAAGAAATTACATCTAAAATTCTACATTGCATCAAAATTTTAGTTGGCGATTTTAATATCCAAGTAAGAAAAGAAAAGGAAATTTAGGAACATAATGGGAGACTATCCAGTCCACAGAAGAACAAAAAAAAACAGAAAAGACTCATTGCCTTCTGCAAAATCTTTGATCTTAAAATGATGACAAGGCATTTTAAAATATGCTCAAGAAGAAGAAGGCACGGGTTCACACCTATTACAAAAATAGAATTTTAAGTAAATCATGTCGCTAAAACCAGAAAAAATCAAAAAGAAATAATGAATACCAGAGTTAAAAAAGATCAGATTCAGATCACTACTTAACAATAATTAAAGTAAAATTTCAATCCAATAAACCCAAATCCAAACAACTTAAAAATCTCAAAATAAATTTAGAAGCCTTCAGCCACAAAAAAAAATTGTATCTAAAAGGAATAAACCAAGCAGAATTACGAACGAACTGGAAAAAGATCCAAGAAATCTAAAAAAAAGGCAACAGAAGGAATTGCAGAACCTAAAAGAAAGCGCAAGCGCTGATGGTGGAACAATAAGTGTGACGAAGCGCTAAATGAAAGGACGAAAGCATGGAAACGATGGACTCTCATAAAATGGAAGAAAATTGGGACAGTTTTACGACACAATGAAAAGACATGGGGAGAACCATCAGAAGAATCAAGAGGCAGCATGATGTAACTAAACTAGAAAAGATGGAAAAAGACTTCAAGCAGTTCAACACTAGGGACTTCTTCAAGACCTTCAAAGAAGAACTCCAAGGATACCAACCAGCAGGACTATGTTTTAAAAAGGATAATGGTAAACAAGCCTTAAATAATAAAGAAAATTGTGATATTCTAGCTAAATATTTTCAAAATCTATTAATCTGTAAAACCCCTAAAGAATTACTAAATTTCGTAACTAATAAGAAACCCAGTCCAGACTTGGATCCCCCTACAGAACAGGAGATAGAACAAATCATTAAGACACTGAAAACCAATAAAGCACCTGGAGAAAATGGAATACTGGAGGAAATATTGAACTGGGCAGAAGGGAAAATAGTAAAGTTACGACAAATCTGCAAAGAAATTTAGAAAACTGAAAAGATCCCGGAAGAATGGAAAAGCGCCCTCATACATCCTCTGCACAAAAAAGCAGACAAAACAGACAGTAATAATTATAGGAAAATCTCCCTTCTACCAGTAGCATACAAAATTTTGTCAAGGGCCCTCCAATATAGAATCAACAAACAAACAAGTCATCTAATCGATGAATACCAGGGAGGATTTAGGAAGGGCAGATCATGTACCGAACAAATTTTCAATCTTAAATTGGAAAAAATCATCAGGGAATGGCGAAAACAACTAAAAAGAGAGAGTATCAAAGAATACAACTCGGACCAAAAAAATGAACCTGACAGTAGACTCCCTGGCATTTGCAGATGACATAGCATTTCTAAGCAAACATAAAAGACGCATAGATAATAACTGAGAAACTGCAGGAAACAGCACAAAAAACTGGACTACAAATTTCATTCGAAAAAATGGAATATAAAGAATGGAAACACAAGAAAAAATATCTAGAAACATGATATGGCAAGATCAATAGGTCAACATCTTCAAGTATCTTGGAGAATAGATTCAACCAAATGGACTCAATAAAATGGAAATACAATCACGGATTAAGAAAATGGAAAAATAAATAAATTAACAATTAATATAATCCACCTTACCAGTATGTTGATGTGTTCTCTAGATCTTTTGGCCTACTTGGAAGCCATCATCAGGAGTTAAAATTAATGCATTTAAAGTCAAAGGATTAAAAAATCAGTTAAAATTTAAAAACAGTCATGACTGTCCAGTCCTACTAGTATACAGTATATTAGTAGGACCAGATATTTTTAACTTTTGACTTTAAATGCATTAATTTTATCTCTTGGCCACCAAGTACGCCAAAAGATCTAGAGGACACATGAACATGAGGTAAGTTGGATTATATTAATTGTTAATTTATTTATTAAACATATCAGTGGTACCATGTTTGAGAAATTAAAATGGAAAAAGCCTTCAAATAATGGAGAACCAATGCAGCAAAAAACGTGTATATACAAGCAAAGATAAGACATTACAACACTAACATCAAGCCAGAAGGAATATACGACGTAGAATGTTTATCCATGAACAGAAAAGGGGATATCAAGGAGATCGAAAAACAAACGAAAAACACTGTGGATAATTTTAGAAAAACAAAGAAGAAGACTATGAAGCAATGAGGAACTCTATAAGAAAACTGAAACTTTCACAAAGTCAGCAAGAAAACAAAGAACTAAATTTTACAGATACATAAAGAGGATGGTTACAAACAGGCTGACGAAATTGATTTTTGATCATCTTAAGAAACTAAGAAACACAACAAATTGAGAAATCATAAGTGGATCTGGTAGAAATGAGCTTCCTAGAAGAAGAGAAAGCTGAAAAGGATGTTTTCAGGAAAAAGATAGATAACTGGAAGCAATTTAAAGAACAAAAACAGGTACGCAGGATGGGTTTAAAGTGGACTGACGAACAGAAGAAGGCTAGTAATAAGCAAATGAAGAAAATGGGGGAAGCAAGGAAGATGAAACTCATTAAGCCACGGTTCATTGCAGTCCAAAGAAGACCTTAACACTTCAACAAAAAAAAAAAAAAAAAAAAAATATATATATATAGTTTCAAACTCAACAAGTTCTGTTTTTAAAAAACGAACTTTTTTTTATTCAATCAAATTATTACAATTAATATTTCTTTAACTGTTAATAATTAATTGCTAATTCTTTAATATTCACTTAAATAGTTTTACATCATTATGTATACATGCTAATGATTTATTAAACAGGATGTTAATAATTTAACGAACGAGTACATGAAAAAACATCTGTACATGGAGAGATCTTAAGTAGTACTGAATAATACTAGTTTAATAAAGACAAAGACTGCAACTGCAGTGCATTTCTGAATGTAATACTTTCCAGGAAATTAATGAAAGCCGGATGCATGTCGCAATTGGAATGTGATAAGTCAGTAACTTACTGTATTATAACTCCTCCATCCCCAAATAAAACTATTAACAACCTCAGGTGTAATTGCAATTACTACTTAATGCTATTACCTTAAATTTCTCTGATTTTATCAAATATTTTATTTTAGGTAATATACTTGCTACATACTCTAATCTTTCTTTGTAAAAATTGATATTAATTTATACAAATTATAATTATTATCTTCTACTATTGGCATTTCCAAAAAGTATACAATATCATCATTAAAAATCTTACAACTAATCTTTAATATACTTTCAAACTCTCACACAGGATCATGAACACAGGATCATAATCTTCAATAACCTTATCTAATTCATCATTACTTACTACTTCTATGGTCCTTGCATTTTCTATACTATATTCATTTTTATAATCAATATTATCTGTTTGTTCAAAAATATTTTCATAGGTTCAATTCTTCATGTATATTGTAACCTCTCCTGTCAACGATAATATCACCTGATTCATAATTGTAATATAATTGTAATCATAACTTCGTAATTGTCATCGATCAGCATTATATCCACTAATTCTGTCGACTGGATATAGCTTGTAGAGATATCTACTATTTTATGTTGCTGAAGTTTTCGATGGTCTGGAATCCCCAAGTTTCATTGTCCTTATAGATTGGTGTCGATCTGGAATATGACACCACTCTTACATTACTGTTGGACGTCTGTTGGAACTGCAAACATGAAGTCCTGTCAGGAATCATGTCGAAATCCTTTAATTATAATTGATGTCGACCAGGAATTATATTCATTAATTCTGGCAGACTAGATACAATGATTGATGATATGTGCTCACCTTTGTTGTTTGGACGTCTTCTTCATAGTTTCGAATCCAAAATTATGTTCATTAATTTTCTGAAGTGTCCGATATTTTCTCTACAACGAAGAATTACATTCATTAACTCTTCAGTACAGATTTTGTTGCACCTTATAAATGACTGAGATCAACAAAATTCAATTATATTCATTAATGGTCAAGGCTATTCATTAATGATTTGAAAATCAAAATTGATATTGTATGCGCTGATACAATTTGAAGGATCCTACCGACTACGCCAGTTAAATTTCAAACTCAACAAGTTGTTTTTAAAAAAAACGAACTTTATTTTATACATTGAAATTATTACAATTAATGTTCATTTAACTATTAATAATTAATTGTTAACCATTCAATATTCACTTAAATAGTTTTACATCATTATGCGTAGAGTAGTCACCACATAATGGCGGGCTTGGATGATCAGCCCGCATATCAGTGCTACACTACTGTTCTCTGAAACATTGGCACACCATGATTAGTCATCTCTTAGTAGCATAAACATGATATACGTTGGGTAGTAATCGTCGCCACTCCAAACTCACTGTTACTTGGCGGTGACTATATATGCTAATGATTTATAAAACAGGATGTTAATAATTTAATGAACGAGTACGTGAAAAAACATCTGTACATGGAGAGATTTTAAGTAGTACTAAATAATATTAATTTAATAAAGACAAAGGCTGCAGCTGCAATGTATTCTTGAGCATAATGCTTTCCATGAAACTAATGAAAGCCAGATGCACATGGCAATTGGAATGTGATGAGTCGATAACTATTATAACTTATACATACAAAAATACTCATTTTAGTAGTATAATGAATATAATTATTCAAATGAATGAAAATACATTCATAACTAAAAGGTTATGAGAAAAATGTATATTTATAACATATTTATTCCAAAAAGGAAGAATAAATAATGTAAATCAAAGGCATCTTGGCAGAAAAGGGTTTTAGGTATTATAAAAAGACATTGTATTCCTAAAAACTTACAGAAAAAAATATAAGGCTGAAGTGATTAGAAGTGCTATAGAATAATATTTAGGGTAAAGTAAAGATAGATACCATTGCTTTTATATATTAAAAGTAATTAAAGGTATATCTGATTGTTTTTGTTGTTACTATAATAATTTGGGCATAACAATGTTAATATAACAACATATTTTTATGAACTACAACTGGTAAATATCTTCTATTTATTGTTCTTATATTTTTCTAGTAGACAAATAAAATTAATAAACTGCATAAACTTCTTGTATGGCAAACATTTTTGTGTAGTAACTATATAAAGCTCAGTTGGCTTGAGGTATTGTGAAGGATATAGAATTTAAGACAGTCTATTCTGAGAATTGTTTACACAATAATCAACTATGAAAACTGTTTACTGTTTATACATTAATCATCTATGTATTACGTGCAGATTTTGTAAACATGTTAGTTTTGTTATAACAATATAGGTATTTATACACAATGATTCGAGGATGGGAATAAATTGTTCAGCAATACAAGTGCAGTACAGGACCTAGTAGACCTGTACACAAGTAAAACCAAGTCAGTTATTTATCCCTAGTATTGAATGTCTTTTATATATGATATCCAGTTCAAAAACAGTAGCATATTATCACCTAATTACTAATTGTAGTAAAAAATACAACTTTTTTTTTTCAGTTTTAAAAATAGTTTATAAATTAAGTCACTTCATTTGTATCTGTTTTTTTTATTACATTTTGCAATACATGTATATTCCTAAAAAGCAAACAAAACAAAGCAAATTTCATATAATGATTAAAGTATATACTGGACTTTATTTGAAGAAAAAGGTACAATAAATCATAATGAACAAAATACAACAAACACAATTATAAATATCTTAAGAACACGTTGACAATATGTCTCAATAACAGTAGTCAAACAATACTTCATTCTTTAATTTAACATATTTCATTAATACTACAATTATTTTTAATGAAATGTAAAAAGTCAATACAAACAATATGAAAAATAATACAATTGAAATTTTCAACTACTAATATAAAATATGTGTAAGCTTTTCTACAAGTTTAAGTGTAACAGTAATTAACACTACTTAATCAAAATCATCAGTTAAAAGAATTTATTATTATTTACATGAATGCTAATTCACCCTAAGCTACAATTGATCAATCAAATGCTAGTAAATTAATAGATGAACCACCTAAGTAGAGTTCCATCAATATCAATGTTAGATAACAAATAAGATGTAGATAAAATCTTTATGAAATGGCTAAATTGATTTCCATTCTAACAAAATGAAAATATATTATTCTAGTTTGAAGTGTCTTTATCAATTACAAAGTTTGGCATCATTGTTAAATATTATTAATACATAATCTTTCATCTAAAATATAATATTACATCTTGGGCTGGCTAAAAAATTCAGAATGAATGAGTTTTTAGGAAACAAAAATTGGCTGTCAGATTCTTTGGTGCTCATAAGTATATTTCATGTAGATCAATTTTTAGGAAATTAAAAATTCTGAAATTTGTTTATAATGAGTTGACATTACGTTTAAATTATTTAAAAAGGAATACATTTAAAAATATTACCGTTAAAAACTTAATTAAGAGATAAGCTTATGAAAACTAATCAAAATTTAAAAATTTTCAATTACGCATACTAACAAAATTTTTAGATTTCTGCATTAAGTAACTATAATTGCATAACAAAAGTGGTAATTAGACTTCCTTTTCGAAAATTGACTCAAAAGAATACCTTCATAACAATATAAATTAAAAAACATAATTTATCACTAAGCATTGGAAAGAGGCCAATACCTATTCTGCATTTCTGTATAATACTTGACTGCTCCATTAACCGTGTAAGCATTAGACTTTTCTTTATAAAGAGTATTATATTATGTATATTACAAAAATAACATTTACTTATTTCATGATCATGCAGAATTGATAAAGTTAACAATCTCTGGGCAAAACTGTTACAGCATCACATATTTCTTAGGTTCAAAAAAGCTAAGCTTTAAACTCAGGCTATAATTTTAATTCTTTATTTCAAGTTTAGAATGCTTATTCTATTTTAACCTTCCTATTCAAGTATTATATTTCATACACTCAATACACTAGCAATTGGCCAATTTTACTTGTATACTTGTACTCTTTTTAAATTAATGTCATTATCAGTTGAGGTTAAAAGATTTACCTTTTGTTGTGTAAAAAATAAATTAAACAACAAAAGGTAAAGAAATGAGAACATTATAGATTCAAATGATCAATAATTAACGTAAAAAAATTGACCAATTTCATTTTAGAATTGATATTACGGGAAAATTCACTTATTTTTAACTGAAGAAGATTATGCCTTATAGAGAGATTTTGTTGAGATCTGTGGAAGATAATGTAGGTAGAACAATATCATCTGGAGGAACAAACTTCCCTATTGGTTTCACAGCCATCTTCTTTTCTCTAAGTTTCTTCATTTCAATTCGAAGCTTTTCCAGAATAGCAGTGTTTGGTTGATTTAGCGATGCTTTACTTTGTAATAATGTTATTTCTTGCTCTTCTTGTTTTTTCTCTTTAACATTTTTAACTGATCGATTACCATACAAACGTAATAAAGAGCCCCAATTAGTAATATGTGGATGTAATGCTTGCAGAATTGCTTGTGAAGCTCGCTGTTTTCCATCACGTTTATTTTTACAAGTGACTGTAGCTGTATGGCTTCCAAGTTTCATGGTAAAAACATTTTTTTTATGTTCAAGTTTATTTACTGAATATTGCACTTTTACGTCTGTTAAGGCATAATTCCTCTGAAGGCATGTTAAAAGGATAGCATATGGTGATGGTTCAGTAGTTTTGGCACAAAATTCAGCAACTCTTGGATCTTCAATTTTGATTTCATCAAAGATTGACAAACCAGAATTAGTGGTATCCACTTTATTGTTGTCTTCCACTTCAATTTTGTTCTTCATTTCAGGAATAAGAATTTCAAGAGCCACTTTGGCAGCTTCAAGTTTAGCTTGTTTTTTACTAGCTCCAGTTGCAGTACCATAATGTGTTCCATTTATTGACACTGTAGCAGAGTATGGTGTAGAGGGGTTTTCCAGTTCTTTAAACTCATATGAAGGTTGTTTTTTTAAAGCATGCTGTAAATATTCATGAAGTATGCAAACATAACTTTTTCCAGTGGGATTCATAATCCATTCTTTATGAGGTCTACAATTTGTGTCATTATCTGGATCAATGATAGGAAACTTTAATAACTTTGTTCCATCTGGAAGAGTTAGGCGCTGTCGTTGTTCTTCCTGCTTCTTCTGTTTTACTTGCTTACGACGAGCAACCCATGACTTATACTTCATTGAATTTATTGTTTTGAAAATAAATAGTGATTGACAATATTCACGAATCTGCTGAGCATCCAATGATTGTGCAGCCTGATTTTCAGCAGCAGTTTCAATACGTGCATTATGTAAACAAAGTTCACTATTTAGAGCAGTTGGATTGTTCTTGGCTATTTCTGCATTCTTCTTCTCATTTTCTAAAGCACGCTTATACTGAAAACAAGGAATTGCACTCAGTGGTATTGAATGATTCCTTGCACTTCCTGGTCCAAGGTAATAAGGACGAGCCATAGTACATACTCTACTTTTTCTGTGTAAATAGACAGGCATTCCACTTTTATGGGTAAGTTTAATCCAACCTTCAGGTAAAAGATCAAAATGATTTAATTCAATTTCTTCTAAAACTACTTTGGTTCTACACTGAACACCATCATTTTCCTTATCATCTTTTGAATGTTCATCATCTAGGGATTTTTGTCCTGAAATTTTAGCTGAATCAGGATCATTATGGTCACCTGTAGTATCTGCAATGTTCTCTTGTTTACTGGTGTGCACTTTTCTATTTCCTTTTGTTTTTTCATTATCATATTCATAACTACTAATTTCTGTAGATGTTCCTTCTTTTAGTTTACGAACAAATTCTTTTGCAGCTTCTTTTGTTTTTATCTTTCTTTGCCCACGTAATTCTTCTGGAAGACCTTCTTCAAGCATCATTTCTACTTCATCATCAGGAACATCAGATTCAGAATCTGATAAAAAATCTGAGGATGAGAAATCCTCACTGTCTCTTGCTTCATCTAATACATCAAATTCTCTTAAAGAAGGTTCTAGCATTGCATACTTTTGCTCCTCTTCATATCGTCTGCATAAATTATCAACTATATCTTCCTTATCAGAGAAATATGGGCTACTGGCTTCATACTGATCCAGTCTTTCCATTCGTTCATAAACATTTTCAGATGAATCATCATAATATGTTTCTGAGCAACTGAAATCTTTATGAGTAATTTCTGTTGGATGTGTTTCTGTATCTACTTCTCTTTTTACTTCAATATCCACATTTTGCATGGAATCAAAATCAGGCCGTACCTTTTTAGATGGTGGTTCTTCATGGTCCATTTTAGTATCACTCATTTCTTCTTGCTTATCAATAGTGGATGGACATTTCTGAAGTGAACTATTAACCTTTTCTTCCATATTACTCACTTTTGTTAAATTAATTTTGCATACTAAAATAAACTATGCATTAAAAATTTTTAAATAAACAAAAACAACTTTAAACACACAAAAAACAATGCAACACTGATTAATTATTTATTTTCTTTTCAGGTAAAATGTTTAAAAATCTGGCAGTTATCTATAAATATCACAAAAATTTATTGATAAATAACTTTAATACCATTAAGTTTAAAACTTGAAAGACACAAACCATGTGCTTTAAAATTCCCACAATACTTTTTTATGCACTATTTTGATATATAAACTGGTTTATTCCACATTTCATGAAGCCCTGAAACACAAACAAAAAAAATTACCTAATGATAAAATTAGAAACACTGTATCTAAATGAATTACATAAATGAAATTCCGGATTTTATTATTACCATTTAAATTATTTTTGTTCAGTTAAGTTTCTTTTCAGTGTACATTAGGGTAAAAAAGGCAAAGAAACTTTTACAAATTATTTTGTAAAGTTTTTCACGCTCATTAAATGGCACAGAATTTTCCACAATAGTCTCACAATTTTCGCTGTTATTTTTAATGTGTACTAACAACCTAATATGGACTTGGATAAGATGGTAAACTGTGTCCCCTTTCTTTATAATCTTTGATCAACTTTATCTTTATAGTGACTTCGGCAAATGAAGCTGAGTGAGAGTAGTGTTGGGGAAGCATTTAACAACAGTGATAAAATCAATATAATTAGGCCAGCTTTTTGTGCATCCAAAGATAAAAAATGTTTAAAGAGTTTAAACCTGCTGACCCCAGACTGGCTGTCCTGACAATTAAAGGTGAACAAATTTAACAATTGCATTATACATAGTACATACACCTATAAAAAACACAATTAATAAAGCCAAGTTTTATTACGTTAAATGCTTTGATGATCTCCAGATAGTGAAGGTATTCGCAAAACTATTGTATGATAACATATCTGATCCATTAGAAAATACTAAAAAAGACCAAATGAAGCACATGAAGAGATAAATTTGTTTGCTGAAGGAAGGGTGTTGGCAGCACTGAAGATCACTTGGAACATAAAATATGTTACCTACACAACATACTTTATAAATCCACACAACTATTGGGGTATGTGAATGATCTGGATGTAACTTTAATATCCCTAAAAACATATATTTCAGGATCTTTTCAAGCACTGAACAAAACATGTAAAGGAACTGATATTTTGATAGAAGGAAACAAAATGAAGCGCAAGAGGGAAAGCCTACAACCTACAGGTCTTGAGAATAAAATTAAGAGAGTACTAATTTGTAAGTTGTAAATTTTTAATATTTATATTTTCCACGGAAATAAAAGCTAGACTGATGACTGACAATACAGCCTAGTTTGGAGATTGGTTGAACCATTTAAGTCATGAATTTTTTCATACACTGCATTGGTGAGATTTCATATGCCTTGATATTTTCAGTGCTTAATTATCCCTTTGAAACTGGATATTATCAAGCAGTGACAACAATATGATCACAGGAATAATGGGCAAGTCTGAACAGTGGAGGAGGCATAAAAATGAACTTTGCAATTGTTTAATGAGCCAACAAGTTATTTTTCTATATAGTCTTTAAACCGATATGGGTTCATGTGGCCATAATGGAATGTGATGAACAGCCTGAAAAGATATTACCTATTAATCTAAGAGAAAGAGGAAGAAGCTAGCAAGACAAGGAATCAGCAGATAAAGAAATAAATAAATGAATCCAAAATAGGAACAAGGAAATCTGCCAGAAATAAAAAATACACATTTGTGTGAAAATTAATATTTTTAATACAAGTTTGTAGAAATTATACCAGGGGTTGATAATCAGTATTTGTTTTCCTATATTTCTACTCAAAATGAGATTATATGATTCATAAGTATACCTGAAATAATGGTGCAAGATTTAAGCACTATTTAATTGGGTACTGGGCAAGACGGTAAACTATCTATACAGTCCTTCTGAAGGTATCATCATACCCTTTCTTTTTTCTTATCCTTTATTCCTTCTTTCTCAGTTAACTAAGAAAGCATAGCAGTTAAGTGCTACTCTGCCACCTTGCTCCCATGCATTCAAACCAAGGGCTCTGTTTCTTATCCAGGGATTGCACTAATTGTACTAAACCAAACTTAACTTTACTGGGTAAAGTTAGGTTTTCCATTTTTCATAAAATTAGCCTAATCTAATAATATTATTTCATTTAGTGTGAAAAACATTTAATAAAATAGTTTTTTCCATTATTTTTTTACAACCCCTTCACCATTTCCAGTAAAAAGTAGTAAATATGTTATGTATTGTTTCTATGACATACAAGAATGATTTTTGGTGAAATTATATATATAAATACTGAGACATACGCTGCAAATGTAGTAATTTTTTTTTTTTAAATGTAAGGAGTAAAGGTGTTATTGTAAGAAATATATTATAATCAGTCAAGGTTACTTACTCAAACAGGAAATGCCATAAATATTCATTCATATTTATAACACACAATAATATTATGTTATATTACTATAATATTTATAGTAAATAATTACACACTGAAAGATCAAATGTCTTCAAAATAAAGCTTTAGAAGTAAAAAAAGGCATAAGCTCATGTATGATTTAACAAAATATCCTTAAAATAAATTACATTATGAAAAAAAAGTATCATAAAAAACACTCTGTAACATAAATACCCAAGAAAATTGGAGAAATAATTCTGTTCAACTATTAAAAAAAACCTTATTACAAGTGATAAAAATTACATCTCAGTACTAAAGAATTCTTTTTTTGATGATTAATTCTCCACGTAAGCTTAAAAAAACCTGAGCATGGAAATTTTGTAACTTACAAAAAATGCCATTTCTCAACTAAACCTTCCAGATGAAATTAAATTGTAACTTACACTCTATTTTGATCACTGTTAATTCATTTTTTAATGTATTCTAATATTTTTGTTGTACCACATTTAATTGAATCATTTTTTTCATTATTTGACTTGACAATTTCAGTTTATGTAGAAAATCCATTCCTACCTGTAAGTAAGAAATTATTAAAAATGTCTTATTCTCTAAAGTAATAATGTTGAACAAGCACGGTTATTTACAACTACATTTATTTTACTCGCTATTGATTTTCAATTTTAATATCTGTTCTTTGTACCATAACTTGCTTTTCAATAATCTATCAATACTCCAAGTTATACAATCGGGTTCCCTATGGCTATCATCTCAGTATTTCTTTAGAGTAATCCCCTTCATCTGGATCGTTTCTATCTAGTTCATCTTATGCATTTGCAGTCTTTGTAGACACAAATTAAGTGGCCAATTTTGATATTGTATTTAAAGATAAATTATTTGACTTACAATGTACATAAGAAAGGTTTTTTAAATACTAAACAAGTGTAATGAATTCTCAGCAGGGTAACACTATATGTAAATTGTAATTGGAGTTAATATCCATTAAATTGTAAAGACAAACTATTAACTATGTTAGGAAATCACAGTGCTAAAGCAATCAGTGACTGCTAAACACATGCCGTTAACGGTAATAACTGACAAAAAGTAAAAGTAACACAGTAAGCAAAATTTATTCATAATGTTAAGGTTTAACTCCAAACAGATTTGGGTAAAGTTTTTATCACAAATCTCATTTAAAATAAAAACAGTTGGGAGGGTAATAAATGCCCCAAAATCAAAAAAAAATTTGTAAAAACCTTAACATAATGAAGTACACTAACTATTACTAATGTGCATTACAATGTAAATAACACACCGCACACTCATTTTTCAGACGATCAGTTTAATTTACACTTCATAAATGACAGATGGGAACTAACAAAATAAGAAAATAATTTACATTACACAAGTAAATCAAATTTTGAGTCACTTTCTACTACACAACTACCATACAAAATATAGATGGCAAAATAGAAGACATCCTACAAAATAAAGATTTTTATTTTGATAACATAAAGTACTGCGTTGCAAAAATTAAAAAAAATTATAAAAAAAACAAATACATACACTTTAAGGTAGTGGAAGTTATAAAAACCTATTACTATTGGTCTACTTTTTGCTTTAAGTAAAACATCATTATAGACTACTGCTGAGAACACTGAGCATGTGGCACCATTCACTGTAGTGTTCTTGTTTGAATTTGGTTTTTAATAATTATTTTTGTTTATACATTCAAAACCTGTGAATGATTTAAATTATGTCTGTTCAGTCAGAATGTTATTGTTATGTGTAATTTGCAAAACTGCATTCAAAGGTCTAGTGAACTGCTTCTGTATGTTTGTGTCACTGTGAAAAGTTGTATCCAGTTTGTCCTTTGGATAATTCATACAGTTAGAGTACGCAGTCAGTTTGTATGTCCCAATTAAATTAAATTAGTTGAACAGTTTATATTTATTTCTGGCTGATCATGTTAATTTTCTTTATCTGTGGTGTCTGTACATCTACGTAATATTTTCTGCTTTTTCTTTAAGGAGGAAGCAATTTTTTCAGTGTGGTTGTTAATGTCAGTATAATTTGCTAATTTTGTCCATCTTGTCTTTGATCTGAAATTTGTGTACAAATTAATCTTTATCAGTGCTTTGTTGTATTCCTTTGCTTCAGAAAAATATTTTATTGTTTGGTAGTCTTGCTGTGAAAGTGAAATACTGTGAGTTATGTATACGTGTAATGTTGTGTGATTAGAAATATAAGAAGCTAATGGTTTACTATATTAGAATTTCTCTGAAATAAAGTCAAATTGTTAAACCCTAAACCAGTATGAATGTTCTTTAAGTGCATCCTCAAGCCCTTCCTATAGGGAAAATAATTTGCTCTAACCAGGGCACATATCAACATTATTTAAGAATCAGAGCTATTAGTTTTTTAATTATTTACATCATGTGTTTAAAAATCATTGTTATTTATACCATTTTGTCCAGTTTTTTGGCTGCAAGTTTCTCACATGAATATAAGAGCAAAGTTCTCAAAAACATAAGTTCAGAAATGCTTAGTTTACTGTTAATTTCTTAAACAAAATTCACAACTAAAGACGCACTGAGGATTTTATCCATCATCTTATTATTGATGATTTCACTGATCATTTCACCATTTCATCTTGTTTAAAATTTGTGCAAGAACATGTCCAAGGTCATAATACTACAATAAAATAAAAAAATTAGTTAATATATAAATATATAATTATTTATACTAATATAATTTAATGTACGTGTTTACACCATTAATGTTTAAAAAATAAATAAATAAGAAGACTGATTATCAAATTAAAAATTGCAACTTGTAAATTCTTAAATGATTTGTTCAGATATAAGTTATTGTGGAAATTGTTTGAGTGTCAATGCTCAGTTTATTTTTTCCACACCATTCTAGTGATATTTTATACAAAGATCAGTAAGTGCCACAAATTGTTTTGTGGTTTTGAATTTGACAACATTTCATCATCACTTGTGTATATATATATATACAGATTTACATTTATACAGATGATTTTTGGCAGACAGTATGTTAAAACAAAGCTCGGTAATTAATAATTTAATAAAGTAAATGAAATAAAAACTTCACTATTTCGTTACTTAGTATAGTAAATGTTTGACTGAAAATTTGTTTGAGATTTTACAAATATATTAAAAATCTCAATATATGATGTTTTCTTTTGCAATCCAAATTAACCTACTAATTAAACTCATGCATGTATGATAATAATTTGATTAAAGTATGATTAAAAAGTATAAGGCTAGTTTTTAAAAATGTTGAAGATTTTTGTAATATTATTTTAGTTATAATTTTTCTTGATAAAGATTTTAACATTTGTTGGTTTTGAGTTGGTAATACTGAATGTTCTGGAAAAGCTGTTTTAACTTCTCTGTATTAGTTTTATTTTGTTTAAAATAAATCAGAAACCATCTACACAATTTGGATGAAACTTTTTGTAACTTGGCGTATATATTCTGGTATATGTCCTACTTTATAATTAATAAAACCCAACAGATTAAAACATGATTTGAATTGAATATAAATAGAGAATTTTTTTCTCTATTTCCAGTTCATTTAGAAAGAGTGGAAGGGGTCTTTTCATGGTGTTAGAATGAAAAGATTAATATAAATAATGTGAACTTCTTTTTAACAGTCTGTATATTTTTGACAAAAAGTGTAACTGGAGTTGCTGTTGTTACATGGTGGTGCTAACTGAACTTAAAGTTGCAATAATTCTGAACAAAAGACATATTTCAGGAGGGTGTCAAAAAATGTACACTGTTCAAATTATTTTAATCCATTAAATATACTGAAGCTATGTATTGTTAGATGTTTGTACATTTTATTTTATCTGCCTCTCCACAAACTAAGTAATTTACAAATAATAGGAAGAAAATTATATGAAATTAGGTTATTAGACTAGGTCGATGGGTATTGAACTAGGAAGCTAGGTACTAATTACACTCAAATGTTTTTGCATTAAATAAATTAACCATTCATTATGTGACTGTGTTTCTTTTATAATACATACAATATCTAAGATGTTAATATTATTGTGCCTAACCACCTCACTACATTAGCAAATGCTAACTGATTTGGTATAAGGAAATGATTTTTCTTTTCCTTTTACAATCCAGCTACCAATGATATTTGCAAAAATTACACAAAATCACTATTCATATGACAAACTGAACCAAATTTAAAATGAGTATTTTTAATGAAATCAATTTATTTAATTAATTGCAAATATTTTATTGTATTTCAAGTAAATATAGCTTACAACCAATTTTTAAATTTTTTGAAATTCGAACTTGAAAGGAAAGAAGAAAGGTAAAACAATTTGAACAATGACTGCAATTTTTTCCAATTTCCGACTATACTAAATGAGATATTCACTAGATTGGGGATTGCAAATACTCTTCAGATAAATATCTAAAAGCCATTTTTGGGTTTTTTGAATTTTGATTTTTTAAGGGGTGCGATGGCTCAGCCAACACGGCTATTATTACTGTACGTGCAATGCGACTGGCTGCACTTGCCTCCGATTACTTGACTAAAAAATATAAAATTAAATAACAAAAATTAGAAACAAAGTGTAGTCACCTTCTAGCGGTATTTGTCAGGTAATGCTAAGAACCAGGCAAAATACATCTTTACTTGTACTTCGTACAGATAACCAGTTATAACTATATTTTTAAAAGATGGAAGCCTACTGTTACGAAACATACACTCTTAGATTAATCAAAGTTTAGAAACCTATACTGACCAAACTGTTGTTCTGAGTTAATTACAATACAATCAGGATATCTTTTATAACCCACCGGGTTGGTCTAGTGGTGAATGCGTCTTCCCAAATCAGCTAATTTGGAAGGCCGAGAGTTCCAGCGTTCAAGTCCTAGTAAAGCCAGTTATTTTTACATGGATTTGAATGCTAGATCGTGGATACCGGTGTTCTTTGGTGGTTGGGTTTCAACTAACCACACATCTCAGGATTGGTCGAACTGAGAATGTACAAGACTACACTTCATTTACACTCATACATATCATCCTCATTCATCCTCTGAAGTATTATCTAAACGGTAGTTACCGGAGGCTAAACAGGAAAAAGCAAGGATATCTTTTATAAATTGAACATTTTTTCCAGGGTGAAAAACGTTTTCGCGTTATCATCGCCCGGACACAATATATTTGTTGTAAATAGCTAAACGTCAAGTTAAAAATTGACAATTACACATCAATTAAAAATTAAAATCAAGCAACGTAAAAATACATCTTAAAATGAAAAAAACCTGTAGCGTATGCTAAAATCGAAATAAAAACAAAGATAAATTACACTATATATCTCAATTAAAACAATAAAATTACAATCTGCTTTACGGCAATTGACATAAATATCTGAAACACGCTGCAGTAATTCAAATGTTTCAATAAAAACGGACGGCCCTAAAAAAATCGTAAAACATAAGATAACTTCATTTCATTATCCTCTAGAAAAGATGGCATGTTAGTTTCTAGTTTAAATTTACGACGTAATGATGCATAACAGATACAATCCACAAGGATGTGGTGCACTGTTAGTTGGCAGTCGCAACGAGCACAATGGGTTGCATCTGTTTGCATCATCAAATACCCATGAGTGAGCCTAGTGTGGCCTATTCTACATTAGAAGCTCCAGAGTGAGACTGTCTTTAATTAGACGAATATTACTATTATTATATTAATATTAGCATTCCACTCAATTTGCCATTTATCATGAAGCACCCTCTTTATAAAGCAGACAAGATCGTTCGAAGGAACGCGACTGGTGAAAAGAGGCTGCAAACAAGCCTCCTTTCCCGCACCATCAGCGCACTCATTGCCTGAAATTCCAATATTCTGCTGGGGATCCAGCAGAACCTCACTGTTGCATTACGGTGATAAATTTGCGAAATAACACAATGATTCTCACAGATAACAAGGTGTCTGGGGTACAGGTCACTAATCGCCTGCAAGGCATTCATGGAATCAGAGCAAACAAGTTGAAATGTTGGGCTAATTATATTTAAGGCGTTACTAATAGCAAAAAGCTAGCAATGAAAATACTGCCGTTGCTGGGGAGGCCGAACATGTATGTTCAGTTGCCAACCACAACACACAGAATTAACGTTTTTAGAACCATCCGTATAAACTGTAGCATCAGGATTCAGGCTATTTATATTATAAATTTTGTTTCGTAAAATAACCGGATTCGTGTTATTTTTTATTATACCGACAAAGATCAAAGCAGTAATTAATGAGAGAAGGCTGCCTAAAAGGGCAATAACAAGAAACAACAGAAAGGACTGAAAGCAATTGTATATTTAGAGCTGAGAAAAGGCGCTGAGCCCTGATGCCTAGCGGAGCTGTAGATCTCGGCTGTTCCTAGTATCGATTAACAGGCTGGCAGGAGAATATTGCATTAAAGGTCGGATGAGTAGGTTGCACTTTAATCTTAGCACATTATTTGCTTCCATCTAACCCAAAGAGATGGCTCACCACTATCCACCAGCAGACTAACCACAGGGCTTGAACGAAAAGCCGGATGAATGAATGATGGACTGCATCGAGCACTGTTAGAGCGATGGCCCGCGCCTAAGAATACGCTATACAGTCATAGTCTAAGCGGGAACGGACCAGAGCTCGGTAGAAGCGCAATGTGCACGTACGATCGATTGCCCCAAGTATCAGATACAACTCTCAGCATGTCTAACATTTTTAGACATTTTACATTCAGCACCTTCAAATACGTTACCCACGTTAGTGGTTGGTATAAGCACATTGGTAAAAATCCAACCCCCGTGCATGTCTCAACTGGTTCACCATGTAAATACGATGAGGATCAACACGGTCCTTCAACCGGGAAAAGCTTAGTTTTTCCAGGAAAACGTGAATCCAGTAAATTTAAATCCCGATTTTTAAGCGGGTTATTATTTTCAACCAGCCTCTCACCTGCAGCTAACGTTCTACATGCTACGTAAATAGAAAAAATCATGTATTATAAACAAAGAACACATAACGGGTTTTCGCACGCAGTTTGTTATACTATTTATGGTTACGGCAAACAAAGCAATACTTAAGACACTTTTCTGAGGTACTCCGTTTTCCATTCTAAAACTTTCAGATACCATCGTTCCAATTCGAACTCGGAAGTATTGACTATTGAGGAAACCCCTGATAAATGCAAGATTACCTTGTAACCCCCATTTATAAAGTGTATGACACGGCATGGAGGAGAGGAATCTCCTTCATGTCGTGTCATACGCCTTTTGTAAATCGAAAAATCAGCAACCAGCCGTTGGCAAAATAAAGAGGCATTTGGAGTAGCAGCTTCCAGGGCAACTATGTGATCAATACACGATTTACACTGGCGGAAACCGTATTGTTCTGGGGCAATTAAAGTGTTTCTCTCAAGGTACAACACTAGACGACGGTTTACCATTCGTTCCATCACTTTGCACAGGGTTCTGGCCAAGGAATATAACATGTGGGGCGTGTTTTATCTTTACTAGGTTTCAGTACGGGGATCATCAGTGCTTCCAACCAAGAATCTGGAAACACCTGGTCAGAAAATATTCTATAATAGATATACAGTAGCTGTCATAGTACACTATCTGGGAGGTGTGATAATATACTGAGCCTGATATTATCATTTCCAGGGAAAGTGTCACGAGAATTATTCAAGATATACCTTGGCTCATTATAAGAAAAGGGTATGTTTAATTCATTTTGCGAGTCTCCGATAACGAACGGGATATTTTCTACCTGCAATTTATATCTCACGAACTTCAGGCCAGTACGACGATGTAAGTGAAAATACCCTGAACGACCTTCGGAATATTCTCGCCATATCAACTGGCATGGTAACAAGGTCTCAGCCGCTTTGCAGTGCAATCGGCTGCGGTGAATGTACTGATCCAAGATGGTTCGAACTTTCTCCATATAACAGTTGATGGTGTTGTACAAGAAATGGATTCACCGTAATTCAGCCAAAATTTTCTTTTAGCACACCAAAATACTCAACGGCAAACAGCCCTCGCGTTGCGGAAGGCCCAGAACAATTCAGTCACAGTATACAACAATTCTCTATCGAGAATTTGGTATGTAAACGTAGCAAGATGGTGGGTCGCGCTACTGCGCTTATACTGGCCGAAGGGTTTCTTGTACTCGATCGAGTCCGCTTTCTGAAACACCATCTGCATGGCTGACTCTGACAAATCACTATTACCAACTGAGATTACAACCGGTCTGATCGCTTCCAAAGAAGCTTTTGGAGACGCACTAAATAATAGGGTTGTTAAACATAAGGACAGATCGATATACGAAAATTTACCTGATGAAGATGATACAAATGTGCATGATCCATCGTTCAATGAGCAAAGATCTAAGTTTTACCTCAGTCGATAACTATAATGTCTCAGGATGAACACGATGTTGAGCCCCAAGAGTAGTGATGGGTAATCGCCAAATTATTAGGCAAGAAAATTGAATCTGTGAAAACAGACTAGACAGATCATCTTCACTGATTGCGGAGGAAGGTATAAATTGCAGATATTCATTTTCAATGATGCCAATATTTTTACTGCGACTGCAGGGATGTTTGTTACCAGCGGAACACGGGTGGCCAACACTATTTCCTTTAGGAAAACAGTTTGATAGTCGCATCTTTCGCAAACGTATCCGCGAAAGGACACATCATGCTGGGGACGGAGGTGAGCCTCCTGCAGGCACAGTACTAATGGATTTTCTTCCTTTAGAAGAATTGCAAATCTTCACGGCGAGAAAGGAGGCCGCAAATATACCACTGAATAATTTTTGTACCCATAAATACTATTTTCCTGTATTACAAAACTGCGTGCACATTATTTATCAAATATAATTTCGTTTTTCTTTTTGCTAATAACTTTTAAGAAGTGCTTTGGTTCCGCAGGTACTTTATCGAAGAGACCTCTATATTTTCGAAGAGATCTCGAGATGGTGGTGAGGACTTGGAACCCTGGGAAGCCGTAGATACCGTACCAGGCGACAATTTTTTGATTGATCCTTTCAAAGAAATCTTGGTAGTTCGCTGCAGCGGGAACTTTATTTGGTATTGTACAAACTAAAGCGGTTTTCGATAAACCACTGTCGGTTTTTCCAACAATAATAATTTTCTTCTTACTTATATTCTTTGTTGGCTCTGAAATAATGGTTGTGAGCGAGGCGAGCTGAGCAGGTAACACCTGAACACTCGATTTCAATTCACTGCAGGATCCACACTGCTAATTACCCGCATTCTCAGGGGGTTTGCCTGTAGGTATCTGCTACTTTGGTCTCCTTTGATGCGGACAAAGTTACGTTGAGTTTGTGTTTCTCTATCTGTTTGCAGTTACTGGCTTTTGAATTAAGTGCTTTATCAGCAGTAGCAACAAATTTAGACCTGTCGTTCTCCATATACGAAGTGTTAGGTGGAAAAATTTGTTCGGGCACTCGCCTCAGCGTGGCGATAAGGTGGCAACGACTATTGGTCGTAAGTCCCCGTTACGAGTAAAGTGTTCGCCCTTAGTCATACTCGCGTTCTTCTTAGAACGAGGGCAGTAATCTGTGGTTAGTACTGTACTTTTCAGTACGGTATCTAGCTGATACAATAGCGGCGAAGAAGTGCATAGAGTGACAAGAGAATATCTAAGATCTCCGGCTGCCCGTACTCGCTGTGGGCAGTTGTCATATACGTGGGCTTGCCCAGTTTAGCTGGTAGATAGACAGCGAGGATATCGTTAGTTCTGCAGGTAGGGAATCTTCGGCCATTGAAGATTTCCAGGAGGTCCGCAAGTCCAGGCGGAAGCGCAAGCCGGAGCCAGTGCCGTCCACCTCCTCTGAGGATGAGTTAAGTGGGATGGACACGAGCGCATCCGCCTGGGTCAAGCCGATCCCGGCGGTCGAGGAGTTCAGGAAATCGGAGGGCAGACCTGTTAGTTCTGCCCCGCTGGCTAAAGTAGTCCAGGAAAATCTGCACTATTTTTTGAGTTTTTTCTCTTCCCGGCGACGTCAGCATTGGGACGAGGAAGACCATACTTCCAAGGCTGGTGAAGATCAGAGAGGCGGTGTCTGCGTTAGCAGACAATTTCGAAACTTTGGCCTCGAAGCCCAAAGAGGTCAAAGTGGCTCCCACAGTTGTTAGTCAGGCCCCAGAGCAGCCCAGGTGTTACGCTGATGTTTTGAAGTCGGAGCGGGAAGTCAGTAAGGTAACAAAGAAGCCAGAGGTGTTATTCGTAAATAGGGCAGAGGGCTCGAAGACCACGAGCAAAGACCTAAAATACGACTTTCAGGTTGTCCTTAACGGTAACCGAAAGGAGCTTCGTGTTAGGGACACAAAGGAGACTAGCAAAGGGCTGGTAGTGGTTGCTGATAATGAGACTGTCTGAGTCATCACGGAGTCTCCTGCTGTTAAGAAGCTTGAGGTCAACGTTGACTACAAGCGGTTGAGAAGGCCCCGGGTCATAGTATATAACATCGAGCAGAGTCTCTCTGATGAGGAGGTTTTGTCGCTCATTCGAAAGCAAAACACCGATTTTGACGAGGCTTAATTCAAGGAACAGTGTAGGTTGGTTTTCAAAACTGGCAACGTAATGCCCCACAGTATCACGGAGTCTTCGAATTAGGGGCTGGTCTCCACCAGAAGTTCGAGGGACGAATCTTCTTGGACTTCACATCCTGTCGCGTCAAGGAGTACCTTGACGTGCAGCGGTGCTTCAAGTGTTGTAGGTTCGGCCATAGGGCCAAGTTCTGTAATTATGTGTCGGTCTGCGCGCAATGTGACGAGGAGGGTCACAAGCGTGATGACTGTCCGCAGAAGGAGACTCCGTCTTGCATCAACTGTAAAAGGTTGCACAAAAGTCAATAGGCACTCGGTCAATAGTAAGGAGTGTGGTTGCTACTTGAGAGTTGTTGAGATGTATTTCAACTCTCTTGATGGTTACGTTCGGTCAACTTAACGCCCAGTGAGCCTATGCAATCCAAGTTGAGTTAGGTGAGGTTGTTGAAAAACGGAGCCTCGATGTTCTCCTTCTACAGCACCCGTATGTGGTCAAGGGTGATATGTCAGGTTTTTCAGGCTGGAATAAGTTTTACGTTGGTGATAGTAAATCCGCCGTGCTGTGCAGGAAGTCTATAGATAGTGTCTTCATACGGCAGGCCTCTGACGCGCATCACGTCGTTGTTAAGCTTGCCGTGAATGGTTTGAATCTGGTTGTAGTTAGTTCGTACTTTCAGTACAGGGATCCCACTGAACAGCATTTGGAATGATGGGAGAGAATTGTTAGGTTGATAGCGGGTCGTCCTATTCTTATAGGAGTTGATGCGAACGCCAAATCGCTCTTTGGCACAGTGGGATCACGGCGAATTAATCGGTTTCATTGCGCAGTATCATTTCGATGTTTTCAATGTAGCCGGAAAACTACCTTCGCCGGTGCAGTTGGTTTGCGGAGGGCCTTTCATGGTACCAACATTGATGTTACCATTGGCAAGGATATCCCCGGTAGGATTCTGAATTGGTCGATAGTCGGTGATCGCTTTCGCAATCATCGACTAATAGTTTTTGATTGGGTAGTTGGACTGCGCGATGTCTTTAGGGGTAACGTTCCTGTTCAGCAGGGGCGCTGCCTGCAAAGGCGTGCGGATTGGCCCAAGTTTTCGAACATTCTTGCGGCCAGGCTAAGAGTTTTTACTCGAAGTCTGGATGAGGTCCTATTAGACAACCTGGCAGTTTTTCTGCTGTGGTAGTTGAAGCCGCTGTACGCTCCATTCCCAGAAGCACGGGTCGGGAGAGAGTAGCTGGATGGTGGACTCGCGAATTGACTGCGATGAAGCGGACTATGGGCCGGCTCAGGAGAGCCGCACAACGTGCGGATGATCCTGATCGGCGTGGTCTTGATTGCGGATTATCGTCGGAAACGTATCTAGGCGGATTTCTTCTCCTACGGGGTTGGAATGCAGGTATCTGCTGCAAAAGAAATCTGTTTTTACCAGGTTGCAGGAGATTAGCGTCTTTTAATAATCTTTTCGTGCGGCCGGAAATGATAGCTTCTGCTGGATACAAATTTTCAGAATTGCCTTCTCCTCGTTAAAAGTTGGGCGACCTCGTGAGCGAGCTGAAAGTGATCCCCCACAGTTAACATATTTTTTTTCTCCTAGCATTTAGTCATTGTAGCCTTCTTTTGCGCATCAATCACATACTGCAGTGTTCGAGCAAGTAGTAGTGTGGCCATATCTTTGACAATGCCTATGGTAGGGAATAAATATTGGGAATTTTCTCCGGTGTAATAAAAGATTCCTCCATTCCGCTCTGATGTCTCATCTCAACAACACCTTGCGGAAGAAGTTCATCGGTAATCTCACTAACATTTACCTCCAAAAGGCCCCGACGAAAGGTTACTCCTTGGCTGGTATTCATGGATCTGTGGTGTACAGCTTTTATGTTAATTACCAACCATGTTGGTAAGGTGCAAGGGTGATCGAATCTACTCGTTACTAAATGTTTCA
Organism: Lycorma delicatula; assembly: GCF_047948215.1. Classification (NCBI taxonomy): domain Eukaryota; kingdom Metazoa; phylum Arthropoda; class Insecta; order Hemiptera; family Fulgoridae; genus Lycorma; species Lycorma delicatula. The sequence continues at coordinate 163,416,365 of NC_134455.1, read as the reverse complement.
ACCAGTATCGTGCCATCCCTCAATTTCCTGACTTTTTTATAGAGCCACTTGAGCCTGTTATAACTTTATTTATTAGGAAGTGAGACCTTCTTGATTGTATTCAGAACAAATCTTACCTTATTATACTGTGAACGGGATACGTCACCAATTCTAATCAACTGTTCTCATCAACAGAACTTTCATCCTTATCTGATAACGCTGAGTGAGGTCTTTTCAAATGACTTCGGGTGGTGGTTTTTCAGATGGACCACCAACCATCATAGGGGTTTTTCGGGAATTACTAATATTGGTCCCATGGGTACGAGACCAGCTCTGCAGAGCCCACGCGTAAATAGGCTACAGCTAAATACAACTGGGTTCTACGGTTGCGTTTCGTAAGGTGTCGCAACACCATCGAGTGTGAGTGTAAAAGGTTGTTGTGTAAAGGTGTATGGTATTCTGCAGCTCTGTGTGTAGTGGGAAGAAAAGCTGCAGTGGCTAAGGCCGCCAACGCCCAGTCTTAAATAATAGACTTACCGTCAGGGATAAATTGAAGTCTTCAATTATTATTCTCATAAGCATGAGTTTAACGAACGTAGCGGGGACAAGGGGTAGAGCCCTCTGGCTAGACGGTAAGGGCGAGCGAAGCGAGTCATGATCGATTAAACACTCCCTGATTACGATGGGAATCTCAAGTAACCATACAGCGCGAGCGAAGCCGCGACGGGATGCTAAAGATGCATCAAAGTAAGTAATTAATTTAATGCACAAAATTTCGCATCAAAAATTAATAGAGAATGTTTTCTCATACACTGATACCCATTGTAGAAGATGCGTTACTTTTTCCATCTCTTTCTCATCTCATGTACTATTGGCGACCGAAGTGCGGTAAATAATTGTCACATGTGGTGTAGAATTGGAAGGAATGCTCAACTGTGATGGAAAATAATTGGGATCACAACTATCCTTTTTTTAAAAAAGGGGATGAAGGAACCCCATTTACGGGCACCAAAGCAGCGTTGGACTCATTAACAGGAGTGAAAACTATCCTAGCTATCAAGTACAACTATCCTCACTCTTTTACCTCTCTCTCTTCTGTTTAACCTCCGGAACCACTGTAAGGTATTAGTTTAGAGGATGATATGTATGAATGTAAATGAAGTGTAGTCTTGTACAGTCTCAGGTCGACCAATCCTGAGATGCATGGTTAATTGAAACCCAACCAAACTACACCAGTATCCACGATTCAGGATACAAATCCATATAAGATTCAATTAAATTCGTATAAGGATTCAAATCCACATAAAAGTAACTGCCTTTATTAGGATTTGAACCTTAGAACTCTGGACTTCAAAATAAGCTGATTTGCAATGACAAGTAAACTACTAGACCAGCCTGGTGGGCTAAGTACAACTCTCCTAGCTGAGATGAATATTTCATTCAAATGTTCGACTTATGGTGGACTGTGTGAGCTGGTGGATTATTTCCATTTGTATTCAGCTACAATTAGCTTTTGTCAGCGCCTAGTACTGCAACTGTTGCTGCACAAAAATTTCAGCTTAAGTTAATTTTGGTGGTTTGGTTAAACTGACTGAATTCCTGGTAGGCATTAATTTAGAATATGGTTATCACACACTGTTAGAAACATGCCCTGTATTTGTCCACTTAGTAATCAATCTTTGTATATTTCTTATTTCAACTGGTTGTAAAAAATATTGCAAAAACCTTTTGATCGTATGAGACTGAATTGTGGACTCTGCACACATAACTCTTAATAGAAAGGCTTCTGTAAAAAAATCTTTCATATTTTGAAAGAAATATTAAGAGATGTCTCAATATATTTGTAATATATCTGACACACAATAGTAAAGAAACTCACTTATTCAAAAGATTCAGAATACTCAATTTAACACATCATTTCACAATTTTAATTTCATTTTTTTTTCATATGTGATATTATAAACATACCTGTCATAATTAATACTTCAGTTAATGAGTCACGTTATGAAGCACACCAATATACGTTGTCTTTTTTTTAAGCTATTTTACTTTCAGCACATTTGCTCACATGTTATCAGCCCATTTCAATTTTTTTTTTCTTGGCATTTAAAAAAAAAAAATGCTCTAAGATGTGGTAATTTATTAACGTACGGAATTTTTAGATTACTGGTAATAATACCGTTACATTTTAATATCCATTTCTACAGTAAAATAAAAATTGGCATAGGGTTGTACTGATGATGAACAAGTTCTTACAAACAAATACCAGTTATGTATACTATTAAAGTTGAGGAAGAAAGACTTTCTTTTGTTACAAAAATTAATTTACTAGAAATTAGTTTAAAAAAATTACACAAATAGGAATTAGATAGTGGGGAATTTTTAATAATAAAAAATCTTCAATGTTGAACAATAAGGGCCTTTTAAAAGTCATTTTGTAAAAATTTTCAATCCTAAGAACACTTAATCCTTTCCCATCTTCTAAATTCATTCATGGGAGGAAATATCTGTTTGACTGATTTAAGCTCCATGCACTTTACTTTTATTGAATTAAGTTTTTTTTTCTAATTGAGCCATCATTAAGGTAATCAAGAGTCATATGAATAATCTGAATTAGGTTTTACGATACTTTAAACATTTTTACACTAAATTTATACCTTCTATTGTGGGACTGCCCAAAACAACAGGTGTTCTTACCATTATTCTAAAAAGATTAGTTTTATAGTGTTAATAAGTCCTGTTTATTTTTTTCAATAAATAATTTGTTTAAATTTATTTACTTATTTTCCATGTATTATGATTGTTCTTTAGCAATCAAAGTGGCATCCAGTTATGTAGATTTTTTAAGTAAATCCATTTCGTCAGTAAAGTTTTTGTAAATAGTTATGAATGTAATCTTGTTTTCCAATTTATTACAATAACCATTTAACACAGATCATTACATGCAATCATCCACTTCTCTCAAACCTGGCATACAGGAAACAAGCTTTGGTTTCCATTGGTTACTAAATTAATTAGCTAGCAGTAACCAAACCATTTAAAAGATCTTTCCACCAATTTACTTGAAATATAATTTTTTTCAGAATCTATGCAATTTTCTTTCAATGAGTTTTTCAATAATTTTGATTAAAAAAAATAATTTATTTTATTTTTTTTAATATACAAAATAGTCTACATTAATTAACATTAATGGCTTCTAAATTTTTATTTTTTAAATCTTATAATATTTATTTAGTATCATTAAAAAATTGCTTTACACATAGATTTATTATTTTTTGTCAAGGATATTCCATCGTAGGATTAAAATATAATTATTTATAAAAAATCAATTTTCCTGCTTACTGCTTCATTTTTTCGTGCAAGTTTGGTATTTGCACAGAGATCTCTGCCATTCAAGACATATCCAGAAATTTAATAAGAACATACTAAAAAATTTTAAATATGAAGCGGTATGTTTATCATTTGAATAATATGAATTATAATTTGATTGAATTGCTTTATTCATAATTTAAATGTATACCTTTAAATTTAACTTTCAATAAAAAACAATATAAAATAATTAACAAATCTAATTATAATATTTATACCAGACACAGATTTTTTAAATAAAATATGGTGAACTTTATAAGGGAATGATTTATACAACTTTTTCCGGAACATTTATTATCATCTAAATATAATAAACAAAAATCTAACTATGTTGATTATATTTGAATAATAAATATTAATTTTCTAGTTTGGAAAACATATGAATATCAGAAATGAATGACAACAAATTTAAAGCCCTTATTCTTAAGTAAATGCACAAAAGACAACAAAAGAAATTATTAATGAATAAGTAAATTTTGTTTAAGATGATTGGATTAAGTAAGTAGTAAATTTAGATTTAAAATATATATTCAAATTACTTAAAAATAATAATTCCATTGTTTGCCACAAATGTTATATTAGTGGCCCATTTTATATTACTGACTAAAGTGATAAACATCCCTTTCTGTATTTTTAAATTTTTAACTATGTTTTTAAACTAAACTTCCAAAAAAACTTACTGATGAAGCAGAGATCTCTGTAGAAATAATAAATAAGTTTATAAAAGTAATAAAACAAAGTTTAAGAAGTAAAGCAGTAAGTAAAAAAAAAATTAATTTTATTACCAATTATTATTTTTTACATGCTATTGTTCTTTTTTACAAAGTTTCACTATGTCCTGGTGTTTGTTACTTTTTAATGAAGTAGCAACCATCCTTTGTTGATGTGATTTCTGTAACATATAATTATGTACCTACTTGAATAAAAATGTCTATTTATTTATAATTCTGTTTCAATTCTATTAAATCATTTCAATTTTATTTACTCTTTGCCCACTGGAACCCCTTTTCAAAAAAATTCTGTTCTGTATATTTTTAAATTATTTAAAACCAATTATTTCCTGTAAACTTGAAATTACCTTTCTTAGCAAAGAAAGTTTTGTATACAGAAGAAAATTTCTTGAATAGCAGTTAAAATTAAATGATATTTCCTTTACTAAAATCAATTTTGAAAAATATAAACTAAATAAAATAAAACAAGCGCATTAGCCCCCTGTTTACCATAATCATTCAGTAGATGGAACAATAACTATATGGAATACATTTAACATAACAGCACTACTGAATCCATGTTTGCAGGTTTTATATATTATAGTTATTAATTAATATAACACTACAAGGAATTAAAATTGGCTAATTCAACTAAATTAGGAATGAAACTGTCGGTGAAGTAAAAATTCTGATGTAGTATATAGCACAAAATAAAACTTCCTAACATTTATTTAAGTGAAAAATATTAAATATGTCTTTTAATAATTTATAACCTCACATTTTAATTCCATTAGAATATATAACCTCCACCAGGCAACAGTAAGCTGGGTACAATACTTTTCTTGTGCAACCCAATAACTATAATTATATACTTTTGGTTGGAATCTCATTTTCATTTCAATTCAAACAGGAATAAATAAACAAAAGATTAACTTAATCGAAAGGTTTTATTGGCAACCATCCAGCTTAATCCACACACCTAACAAGTGCATAAGCGAATATTGCTTAATATTTCATTATAATACTAATCCATAACTTGTTCTGTTCCGGAATTGAAAAGAGTAAATAAGATTTCATCCAAAACCAATCATAGAAAAATAATCGTCGGAGGATGGGTATTCTTTTAACTATGTGGCTGTCACAGGCAGATAACATTATTGATATAAAATTATTTTTTAAACAAATTTTTCCACTTTCTTAATAAAATACACGGGGAATAGATAGATAATAATAAATTTACTCTACAATTAAAAAATATATCCCATTAAAACGTTTCCTGTCACTCATAAATGTATACGATATCCACTACTTACGTATTGCAATAATCTTTTTTTCATAACTGTAAACTCTAATCAACATACTTCGCGTGTTGCCACCGGTTAGAAGAATGGAGCTTGTGCATCACTTAGATCTGTACTCGAGGGCATCCTATCGACCGAATTTGTCTATTCTGTAATTTTTTATTTAGGTTATCCCTACGTGAATTATACAACTCTTGGTCCTAGGGATACGAATAACATTCTACATTTCCGGAAATTTGCTTTGCGAATAATGTAGAAAAATTACTATTTCCTCAAGCATGATTACCTGCATTGCAGGATTACATAACCTTCTTTTTAATTCACAAAATATTCATAACAGGTTGGGATGCATTTCTGATGCGATTATGTATATATTTTTTCGAAGCAATTCTCTTATTTACAGAGTATTCTGCATTCTTAAATGTTAAACAG